>NW_026087400.1:6000000-6600000 GCF_022539395.1 Myiozetetes cayanensis
GCAGAAATATTTTTCCCCAAAAAGACTTAACTAGCCACCATTTACACAAAGCCCACAGGCAGACCTTTCAAAGCATTTATCCCTTAATACTCCCTACTTAGCCACGGTTAATTCCGAACACAGATTCCCAGCAGAAAGCCCTGTTCTCAAAGCTCTGGGAAGAAAGCAGCTTGCACAGAACACCCAGAGCACACACCACCTTTCACAGCCCCCCCAGAGGTGGTGGTGAGTGAGCTCCATCCCTGTGCCAGATTTGAGCAGAGTCTTTCATATACCTTGACCTTTTTATTTCTTACACGTAACGCAGCATCACACCATGTCTGCAGCATCCTTGGCAAACATCAAAACCTGGACCTGTGAATCTTAATGTACAGGCTGTTTCCTGAGCTAAAATGATGCAGTTTTGCTCCATCTCAGCCTCGCTATGCAGGACCAGATACTACCAGAGGTGTTCATGTTTCTGATAAGACAAGTGTAAAACAAGGGAGGGGACCCAATCTTTAAAACTAACTGGGTTACTTGGTGCTGCACAGCCATGGACAGTGAAGCAAACAGCCAGGTTTATTTTCTCCACCTAGCTGGGGCTATATTGGCTTTTCTTCCAGCATGGCATGGTGTTCCCCACCCACAAGCCTCTGGTGTATTGGATTTTATGAGCTACTTGTGATTACAGAGCCCCCAAGCAGGGGCAGTGCTGGTCTATCTCTGTTCAGCAAGGCACAGTTTACTCCCCTGGAGACAGCAGGGTGTTCATCAAGCTGCCTCTCTTCCTTAGCAAAGGGGTTGTTGTGAATGCTCTGGCCCCTGACATGCTGGTCAGACCCCCTGTATTCCTCAGCCTGCCTGTCATCCAGCTATCAATAAATGCCTCCGTCTCAGGAAAAGCCTCATCCCACCACCCACAGCTCTCCCTCTCGTGCTCCGTATCACACTCCCACATACTGAGCTGGGCTTTAAGGAGGAGGCAGGGAGAGGATGACTTCTGGTGCCAACTCCCCACACAGCATAGGATTTCTGCCAGCATCACTGAGCCTGCCTGACTCAAAGAAGGGAAATATTTACCCAGGAGTTATTTTGTTGGCACTGTCAGTGCCTGCTCTGACTCACTGGCCAGAGCACCCACATCTCCAGTCTGCAAAAGCTGTTCCACACACCTTCAGAAACCAGCCTAACACATACCATGTTTTCTGAGACAAATGAAGGTCCAGAGGTCACAGGCCAACCTCAGTGAAAATCCTTAGCACTGCAGCTACATTGACATCCACCTTTAATGCTTCCTTCTTGGCTGCCTGATTACCAATCAGCAATTAAACTTATTAACACTTTCCCTCTCAGCACCTGAGACCTGTAACCAGTGGGATCTCCATCTTATACAACTCATTCTCTCTTAAGCTACTGCTCTTTAAGATAGTATATTAATGTGTTACAATTTACACCTTTTAACCCATTTGGAACCACCAGACATGTCACCAACATGCCATCCAGTTTCTGCCAGGGTGGGTGTTGAGTCTCCCACATAGGTGTCAATGGCACCTGCTCCAGCTTAGCAGCTATTTTCTCTTTTGTGTAGCAGCTTCTGAAAGACAAACAGCTTCAGGTGGTGGGTACAGCACTCAGCAACAGCGAGCTGAGCTTTCCTATGAAAGCACAAGGAAGTGCTTTAAAAGTTACCTGAAAGAAAGTGAATGTGATCTTTTTATCACACAGAGGTTACAACATCAAAGAACGCTGGAAAGCCTTTCAGGAGTCTACTCTGTTTGGCCTTTCAGTAGCGTGAGACCAAATAGTTCAGTGACTGTTGCCCCTGGCTGCCTTTTCTTGTGTTATTCAGACAGTGAAAGTGGTGAAGTGGAAACCTTTCCAAAGGACGCGCTCGGTACAGAGCAGACCCCAGCAGGCATCCCAAAAGCCTTCCAGCATCCTGGCCATATCTCCCTGGAGCCTCCTGAGCAGAAGATATGTGAACCAAACAGAATTGCTCATCCACCTCATCTCATGGTGAGAGCCAGGACGTTGCTGAACAGCCAGATCCAGGAGCAGGGGCTACTGACTGAGCATCTCAGCTCCGAGAGCGATCTGCCAGTTGTCAGGGATACACAGGGAAGCTCAGAAATAGAAACTCCAAGCACTAAAAAGCCCCGAAACAAAACCAACCCAACAGCAGACAAATAACTGAAAACGGTAGCACAGACTGGGGATCCTGATGGATCATTTTAATGATTTTCTTAGTAATGCCTGGTGCCAGCAATACTGTGCATAGGGTATTCAACAGGATCAGAGTTGCTGCAACCACATTCATCTAAGATACATATGTGTGTATATATATATATATTTTTTTTTTTTAGTTTAACCCTGAGGGATTAGACACTGAGCCTGGGCTATCAAGGTTGTGAAAAAACACCCAAGCTGAAACCCCACTGTGGTGGAATATCAGTGCAGCAGCTTCTGCCTGAAGAAAGGGACCTATAGGAAAATACACCACCAAAACAGCCTAAACACACCTTGCAGAGGGTTTGCCAGGCTCTGACCCCAGCTGGGCACCTCTGATTGCAACAGCATGTTTTGAAGTGTGTTGTGTGCAAGGTTAATAGCAGGGTAGGGTCTGTTATTAACCTGATACTTGTTCCAGATTTCAAGTCATGGAGTGTGGGCATCAGAGGTCACAACAGTTTTTATCTGATATTTGAGCACAGACATTTGTCAAAACTTGAATGTATTTGCTTAAAAAAACTTTTAAACCCAAGGAATGTTTTTCATATCTGAAATAGTGCTTTGAAATTGTCCTCATTCTTTAAAGCTCATCCAGAATATAAGCAGTACCTCTATATTTAAGACTGTGACAGTATTTTCTGGTTTGGGGAAATTTTATAACATGAACATAACATTTGTTGGGATTTTTTTTTTTTTTTAGACTGAGCCTTGGCAAATAAGACACCAAGCCTGGAGCAAACAGAAAATAAGGACTGGGCTGTTTTGAGAAGATAAGTGAGAAAAGAACACCACCACCAAAAAGAGACCAGCATTCTGCAGCATTTCTTTTCTAGTCTTGAAATACTTTATATACCAATGTACCACTTCAGGACTAGATAGATTTCCCCACCTCAAGAAGCCCCATAAAGGCACCTGAGTTGGGCACAGCAATATTGAAGCTATTGAGGTGTTATGAGCGCTGACTTCAAAATTATTCTCAGAAACTCTGCTGAAACAGTATCTCTGTCCTGGGATAGAATCAACCTTCCTGTTCAGAAAGACTGTCAGTTAATGAGCTTCTCATGTGGTTCTCTCATTTAATGCCAACATTAGAATGACAGAATCATTAGAAATTGGTTACATCTCTCTCTTCAGTGATCCAAACTACAGATCAAACATAAGTCCACAAGGAAGCTGAAGAGAAATGAGGAAAATTAATTCCATGCTTCTGACAGTCATGCAAGGGAGTGGCAGTGAGCTGGTATGAGCTACAGATAAATTTCATTAAAAAGAAGAGGTATGATGAGTGTCTTGGATAATGTATTTTGATTCTGACTACAGCCACTGTGCCAAAACAGAGGAGGGTTGTGATTAAGGCTGCAGGTGCAACTTGGAAGACCTGGAATTTTCCAGCATTTTCCCAAACCCTCCACAAGTGACCTTTAATAGCTCATTTAATTTTTCCGTGCCTCAAAGAAATTGAAAATAACACTTCAAAATTAAACTGAAATTCTTTCTTGTGTCACAGTGATATCATGAGAATAAAAATCCACTCATTGGCTGAAGCACTCAGACACTGGGATGAGGAGGTCTGTAGAGCATCTCCAGCACCCTTCCCTCTGCACAGGGAACTGGCACAGAGCTGGGATCCATCTGTATCCCATAAAAACAAGAACCAACTCCAACCCTGCTTTCAACTCCCGTCAATATTTTGCAGCCTTTGTGCCCCAGAGATGCCAGGTCATCTCACAAAGAGCCCTTAAAAGGAGACCCAAGGAACAAGCCTCCTAACTCTTGGCTGAAGCAATTTTTGTAAAACCATGAAATTACATTTGGCTTTTCTTGGGCAGGGAGAGACGAGCAATAGTTCAATGTCTGGGTGGTCACACAGCTGGAGAGAGGTGCCCTTTGGTAAATATGCCAGCATTAAATTGATGCTGCTTCCAGATTGTGTTTGCCACTTACTGACAAAAAGAGCGAGTGCTGTGACAGAAAAAGTCCAAAATCTCAAGGCAGACTGCAGAGAAGGGAAAGTAAACAACAACCTCAGAAACATTTTTTTTTTCTAATAAAAAACAACCTTCTTTGGACTTGTGCAAACCAAACTCTTCCTACAGCGTGTAACTTCTTGGTGATTACCCAAAGGCCAGGCTTTAGGATAAAAAAAATATCCTAGTTATGTCCATTGCACTCTTATAATCCACAAAAACCTTTGCTGTCAAATGCTGCCAGAGCAATTTAATAAACAGGGAGAATGCCTTAATGTATTCTGAAACCTGAAAACCACCCATCATTAGCCCCACATGCTGTTTTCCTACTTTTCCTGCTTTAAGCCATTTAGCTGTTACAGCTGTTTTTCTTGTAAGCCTGACTTCTGTTTTTATCAGCCTGATTTGTTTTCTGGTATATCACGCTTGATTAGAAAGAGGAAGAAAAACCTTTCACAATTCAGGTAAAACTGCCTTCTTAAGCTCTGTCAGGCTGGAAGCTTGAAAAAGATCATCAGGAAGATCAGTGTAGGTGAATAAATATTCATAATATTGCTCATTATTTATACTTGGTCTCATTTTTGCAGAAAGGCTTGAAATGCTACACTCACTCACTGCTATAGTCAGATCTTTTTATTCTGAGGAAGATGAGGGTTTTTAAAACCCATCAATGCAGCAATTAAAAAAATAAAATCAATGTAAAACATTCAAACCATTTCATCTAATCCTGTATGTATACATATGGTATGTACAATACAAGGATCCTGAATTTTAAAATTACTGGCAGTCAGGAGCACAACACAAGTCTCAGGAAATCTGTACTGTATTGACTCCTTATGGTCTGGATAAAATAAACTCATGTGCTGTCATTTGTTATTCTTTGGTGAGAATTGTTTTAAGAAAATAAGCTTGGCCAAGTCCCTGCTAGGTGCATATCATATGTGCCTTCACTGTTATGAATTGAAGGGAACATCCAAACAGTGAAGGAACAGGTTATAGCTGGAAAAGCAGCTGATTTAATTAAATTTGGCAGAATGAAAGGTTAGTGGAAAACAGTCAAATAATGGAGAAGAGATTAATGTGAGATGTTCCCTATTGTATTTCGCTTAAGAGCTGTGTTACCCAGTATGGGCAGGGTCACGTTGTGTCAATTTGCTGAGAGAGAATGTGATTGACAACTACTGGAAAAGAAATTTGGTTTGGCTGTGAAGTCAGAAATAATAATGGGGGCTTTTGTCCAAACCAGCTCTGCCTGCAAATGGCTTTGTTTCCCTGGCTTGGAAGGGGGCAACGCTCAATGCCCCAGTCATGATCAACTGCCCAGGCTGAGTCAGTGCAGGCTCAGCTGGAACTCCCTCCCATCTGAAAGCCATCGTGGGTACCACGCCTTGTACCACGCTGATGTTGGTCTGCTGGACCAGTGCTGGGGACTGAGCAACATGGGACATGCAGCAAAAAGTCCTCCCTGCCTCTTCCATCACCCTCCTCTGCAAACTCAAGAGTCATGGAAGTTTGCCAGCTCTTGAGTTGCTTTGTAGGGCACTGACCCAGCCCTGCTCTGGCTGCCCTGTGGATGGTAACCTGAGTTAATCTGCAAGACCTTCTAATTACAGGAAAGTCAATTTTTAGGTGCAAACAGGGGCAAAGGAAAAGATCTCCGAAAGATCTTCAAAGCAGTGAGAAAATTAACTTAAAGCTCATCCTGGGAGGGAAGTATTTTGAGCTGGGTGGAGGCCCATGACATGAAACAAAGACATTTGAACATGAGCAAGATTTGATCTTTTCCATTTTCTATACATCAATAATGCCAAAGATGTAACATACAGGAAATAAAACATGTAGTTGATTCAGTACTTGATTGTTGTGCTACATCTTGGTGTAGAAGAAGAGCTACAATTCAGACTGAATCTGACAGAGAAAGCACTTAAGTCCAGAGCAAAATATGGTAATAAACTTTGTGATAACTTACCAAGTGCTACACAGCTACAATCATCTCGATGGTACAAATCACTCACTGAACAAGATCTAGGATTAATGGAGGATAAAATGCTGTACTTTTCAGAATGAAGCATCTCAGATTTTTTTACAAGCTAATGAATGTAATGTTTATATCTAGCTGTATTAGAAAAATATAAAAGAAAGATTTTTTATTAAACATTTCATTAATGGATTTGAGTGAAGTCACAAATGGGCAATTATGTGTACTCTTACAAAAGAAAGGCCATCAAAATGAAGAAATATTTGCAGAGAGAGCAATCTTAATAGTGCAGAGCTTCCTGTGGAGCTTCCTGGTGGTTGTCAGCACTCACTGCTCTCTGGGGTACAGCATTTGGGGAGCAAGAAACAGAGCAATGCCAGAAAAATATTGACTGCTATATTGAGCAGTCATGGCCCTATTGCAATAGGAAGTGGCTGCAGGGCTTTTGGGCAAACCTAGTTTTGGTGATGCTGCATCCTTTGGGTTCAGTTGTACCCAAAGACTCAGCAGAGAAAGAGCATGATGGGCTCTGAGCCCCAACCTCTGGTGGCTCACAGGCTTTGGAGACGCCTTTCGAGGGTGCGACAGCAGCTCCAGCAGAGCTTCACTGCCCTCCAGAGTGCCTGCTCTCTGCTTTGGAGAGTGCAGACCTGTACAACTCAATACACTGCCTGCTCAGAGGGTTTCAGACAAGAGATAAAACTGGGGAAATGAGGAACAGGAACAAATGACTTCATGATAAACTGAAGAACTGCTGATAAATGAAATGACTGAGACGCCGGGCTGGCAGAGTGCCACTGTGAGAGCTCGCTGTGATGAACAGGGACGTTTTCCTTCCCATACTGGGCCTGTCAGCCTTAATCAGATCTCTGTTAGCAGAGTCCCTGTATGTCCAGGTGAGACTCCAAAGAGAGCAGTCACTACAACCCAGAGACAAACTGCTCCATGTCAGCAGCAGGAGAAAGTTCGGTCAGAGCAGTTTTCTAGAAAGTGCTCCAGAAGAGGCACACTGGTGTACAGAGTGTGAAACTAAATGCTGTGTTTATTAATTTGCAAGAGGAGGGAGCAGAACAAGAAGGATTTTTAATAATCCTAAACCATCCCAGCTGTACAGGGAGACCTTTGGGCCCTTTCTGGTGACCATGTGTGACAAGAGGATGGAGCAGCAGCCACAAGCCATTGCAATAATTGAAGGCACAATTTAATTTTCTCAGATCAGGGCCTTAATCAAGAAGCATTTAATTTCTATGCTTTTTGTCATCTAAGGGGTGTGCAGGATCTTTGCAAGTGTCAGAGGCCTTTAGGTTACCAGGAGCAGGTTCCATTGTAGCAGGGGAAATTTTATAAAGGAGTCGGCGCCACAGAGACCCCTTGACAACCTCCCAAGTTCCTGTAATCCAGAATTAACTTCACATTGCCACAAGGTATGAAAGAAGAACTTGCCAACCGTCTTTATGTGATAAAATGCAATTCTTGCAGTTACAAAATTGGAGGAATATAGCAGCTTCTTGGCTATTAGCTGCAAGAGGAAATTTCAGCACTTCAGTTCTCTCCAATTCTGGCTACATTTCCTCTTAAAAAACATTTACGTATGGGAGTGCTGAATTTCATACAAGAAGTAGAATGACCCTGAATTTAGCAGGCTACATTATCAAATACTCAAAAGTAACAGACTGAAATGAAAAATTGCAAAGCATAATTCTGCCAAGATAATTAATCCTTGTTAACCCATGACCTGATCATATATGATCCTGCTCTGACAAGCTTACTGAAATGCTATAAATAATTCCAGCATATTTTATTTTCTTTGTAGGCATAAATATTGACAAATTCATACTCATTAAACTTCCTCGAGCTGGGAATTATCCACGTTTCTCAAATGAGGAACATGCAGAGGAATTAAGACTCTTTTTTTCAGAGGCATTCATCAGTTTGGGGAGTCCAGCTGGAGATGCTGAATGCAGTTTTAAGCCTTATTTATGTGCATAAGTAAAACTGTATTGATCAAATCCACCCCCCCAACATTACTTCCTTTACCTCCACCCTCAGCTGAGACCTGTTTCTAAGTGCAAGAAAGTCCTTTTGCTGAGTTGCACCAGTTTCCTGAGCAGAATTACTGCAAAAAGAAGCTTTCTGCCCCTCTAACCAGATTGACAAGTTTTGGGCAGCAATTCATCCATTTTAGACTCTAGCCCAGCAAAACCTAACTTCAGACTACAGATATAGGTGCATAAAAAAAATTACTCTGAGACAAGCTGGGGTATGGATTTACAGTGCCTTAGTCATTCCACAGGATCTGCTTCATGCTACCTGCATTAAGTCTGGGATATCTTATCCCACTTCAGGCTACCATGTGCTACCTGTTATTTTTCATTGCAAACGATATCTTTATTCTGCTATTGATACTTTCTGACAATTACAAAGGAAAGAAGACATTGTGGGATAAAGAACTCCCTCAAACCTAACTATTTCTGCTTTAGTTGTGATGTGGAATTCAAATAAAACCATCTCAGCTGTCTGTGGTCCGTGTTCTAAAATCTCAGCTGCCTGAACAAGTCAAGGGAAATGTCTCCAAAACCGCATTAACTTTTTCTTCAGAATCCAGTTTAACCTCTTAGCCCTGTAGAAGATTTAGAAGGAGCTGATGAGATTCTAAGTTTAATACTCTCCAAAATACTGGTGAGATGTGCACTTCTGGAAAAGAAAATTAGTATTTATCCTACTCCTACAGCAGAATGTAATGTTAAGCTTCTGTAGAGCTGCTCACCTCAGGTTCCAGAGGTGGTGTATGATCTTACACTAAATTAATGTTGCACATGCTGTTTTATTTCCTCCACTTCTCAGACAAAACCATGCTGTGGAAGTAGAAGAACCAGAAGCTGAGATACTTCACTGTAAGCAAGAAGCAAGGCTGTAAGTCCAGGCTCCATGTGGACCTGGTGAGACCATCCTCTTCAGGCAGGATGTGAAGGGATTTAGGACTCTGGTCCTTGGTCTCTCCCAGAAGAAGCTGGAGGCTGTGGTAAGTATGTGTCAGGAATTTTGTGAGAAGGATTGACTCCCTGTGGGGAGTAAGGTGAGATCACGAAATGCGTTTAATTTTATCATAACTTGCACTCACATTTGGGTCCCAGAGGAGAAAAAGTTTTATCTCACCCCACTAACAGGAGTATTTACCTCTCCCTCGGTTAATGGGAGCTGTATGGATCTTTTATTTCTCTTTTCTCCTAGGAAATGTCAGAACAGTCCAGATTTAGAAATGTATTACTTGACAGCAGAAACAAAGTGCTACCTTGAACCAGCTGTAACAGGTCCTTATTTTTGAGTCATTAAGGTCTCTAACTAAGCCATTACCCCACACAGTCATTGATGGAGAGGACAGTTCTTGCCCCACAGTCAGCTCCGTCACTTTGAAGTGTGGAATACACAACACACATCAGAGAGATCCCATTTTCCCTGCCTTGTTTGAAACAGGAAAGACCATCCTGGGCTGGCACTTTCTCTGGCAGTAGGGGGTGTGGATGCAGGGTTTTATGGCTTTGCTTCTGGAGTGGCAGGTGGGGCTTGTACATTTGCCTGATGTTATTTTTCAGATTCTTTTCCAAGTGGAAGGGGATGCTCAGCCCTGCATGCCCAGTGCAGCTCCAGGGCCTGGGTGTGCAGCACCTGGCAGGACTGGGCCTCGGGATCTCCACAAAATGGAAGGAAAGCAAACAAACAAAATCAACAGATGGAAACCCTCAGATGGAAGGAGACACACTGGCTATTTATTTAAAGAGCTGTTAAGGTCTAATGGAAATTTTCAAGAAGCATTCCATTTAGAACCTAGCAGAGGTTTATTTAGCCCATATTTTCTGTTTGCTTTCAATCATTTTTCATGGCAAAGTACATTTGCTACCAGCGCTCATCCCAAGCATCTTCAATCGTGTATTCCCTACCATTACCCTGGTTGCTACGGAGACAGCTGAGATGCCACAAACAACAGAAAGCTCTTCTGGTGCGGGAACAGCGCTCCAAGGAGAGAAATAACCCTGGGAAACGTGATACCTTCCACACAGACATGGAAAATGGGTGAGACCTATGGGACAAACAATGTGCTGGACCCTGAGTCTAAACAAAGTGTCTCCCTAGAGCTGCTCCCCTGTTGCCAGCTGCTTTTCAAGCTGCACAAAAGCCACGATCCGTGTTCCTCTAGACTTGATGCTAAAGAACATTTTCTACCTGTATTTGAATAATGTGAATATATTAATTAAAGTTGATAATGGCTGATAATGATTTCCATCAGCAGTAGAATGTTGCTATATTTATCATTATCTATGAGATCACCGTATCCAACTGTAATTTATACAGAGAAGACTTCAACTAACGTGACTTGCCATCTTAACAACTTTTCTGATAACACCTTTAAAGCCACAGAATGCTGTCTTCTCAGACAATGTGACCATTGCTCAGTATGGGAAGGAAAGCAAAGAGAACAGATCAAGCCCCTCAGGTTTTGCTTTGAGCTGCTTGCCCTTGGAAAGGAGTTGACTTTGAGCCTGGCCACTGCACTGGCAAAAATGTAGGGACAATTTAGCACTTGAATATTTGTATTCAAGGGGGAAAAGGATCCAAGTAAGGAAGCCTCCAAATCCTCACACAGCGACGGATCATTAATGTCTACAACCCAGTGAGGCAAAACTCATAGGACTGCCCTGGTATTATATTGATCTGGATGGAGGAGGCATTTTTCCTGATGCTGCTCTGCCTGAGGTCAGTGGGGCTCCTGGTGGGAAAGAACCTTCCAGAAGAAAAATTAAGAGAGTCAGACACAATGTCAGGCAGTGACAGTGCTTTCATGGTAATATACCCTAAACCCAGCTAAACTACATCTGACTTTAAAATGTCTTTTTTATACCAGGTCACTGCATATAGACATGTAACTGAAAATTCTGGAAAAGAAAAAAAAAAACCTCAAAATAAGCATTTTCTATAAAATAGGTCTTAGTGATCTAAAATTCATAAAACATGAATTCATAAAATATGTAAACCAGATGCGCTTTTAGCTGGCACAGCCAAAACTCAGAAACATCAGTAACTGACAGACAGAGGTCAAACAGTTTGTGAAATGAAATAGGGAAAAAGACATCCAGGAACCTCAAATATCTCTCAAAGATGATGACATCACTGCTCTTGGTTTCAGCAGACAGAGGCTCAAAGACAAAACCACAGGAATCATCTTAAATATTTGTTGTTAAGGTAGATCTAAAGTGATTGTCTGGCACAATGTTAATTACATTGTACAGCAATCAAAACAGAGACGCCGAGTCTAATGAATCCCTACTCTCACCTTTGGAACCGAACTGGAGTGTCTTGTTCACCTCCTTATTAGCCCATAAATATTCTAATTAGGAAGCAACTCCAGATGAATAGGATTAGCAATAAGGACATTTTAGACTAGGTACACAAGAGATACTCAAAACTCTCATGTCTTATCTAAGGCTCTCCTGACATTTATAATCATGTAGAAACGCTAAATTTACATAGCTCTGCCTAATTAGACATGGTTGCAATTATGTTTGTGGGCTTCCTTTTTTTCCTGCCCAAGTATAACTTACACTGTCAACACAGGAAGCAGGAACTGAATAGAAGCTCAGCAAGAAATAAAAGTGTTTTCTGCTATTTATTTTTTGCTGGTTTTAATTTGAAATTCGTATTTCTAAGCCTTTTTCTTTTTTTTCCCCTAGATTCCAGGCAAGAAGTGGCTGTTACAGATCTGAGTCCAGATCACTGCTGCTTTACATGTAAAAATGTGCTTTTTTTAGCTCAGCAGCATCTCAAGAGCAGGCACTAAAGCAGGCCAAATTTTGCAAAAGGTGACACATGTTCTGCCTGTAGCAGGTGGGTCGCTCCTGCTCTGGTGAGAGCAAAAAACAAAGAAACTTGTTTCCTCTTAGGACTGTAAGTTCCCTGAAATTCTCACCCTGCCTATGGATTTTGCTACCTGCCCTGGGGTTTTTGGTTTTCAGTCTCCCTTGCCAGCCTGACATTTCTGCAAGAATCCTGTGTTTGTCTTCCTTGGCCTTCAGAAAGCCGGTGAGAAGCAGGTAATTCATCATGTCGTATTTCTGTGCAGCAAATGTTGGCATTATTGGGAAGTGATTTGATAAATGATGTGTACGTTATAAAACTGATTTTCAATATATTGTCTGTGATGTCTATAATCACAGATAAGAGTTCTTTCACCTTAGCTCAAACACAAATCAAGGTAAGTGATGTGAACTCAGTTCGACATGCTTACAAGTTTCTCTTTCAGAACTAAACCATAATCATGAAAGCTCACCCATGTCAGCAGAGTCACCTGCACGGAGCTCAGGCTGCAGCCAAGGCAGGTGGAGACACCCATACATATGTATAAACTCTCGGGATTGGGATATTAGGGAATTTCCAGGGCAAACATCCACAAATCCTTCTTACTAACGGCTTAACGTCTAATTCTCTCTACTCCTAAATACTTTGTTTATTAGAAAACCAGGATTTTATTTGATTCTCATGTCATGTTTAAAGCTCCATGCAAATGATCACAGAATCACAGAACGGCCTGGGTTGGAAGGGATCTTAAAGACCATCTTGTTCCAACCCCCTGCCAGGGGCAGCACCACCTTTCACCTGGCCTTGGACACTTGCAGGGATGGGGCAGCCACAGCTTCTCTGGGCAACCTGTGCCAGGGCCTCCCCACCCTCACAGTAAAGATCTTTTTCCTAATATCTATATAAACCTACTGCCTTTCAGTTTGAAGCCATTAAATGCCTCATGCCAGCAGAGTCACAGAGCCCGTGGAAGCCAGGCTGCCTGGTGGCAGAGGTCAGCGGCTCCAGGCATTAAAGAAAACTGTCTTAGTAAAGGCTCACGAGGAAAGAGAAAACAACCAAAGAACAGAATCAAAACCTCCTGTTTCCAGCTTGGAACGTGGGAGAGGTGGAAAAACAACAGTTCTGCTCCAGCAGCTTTATAAAAGCCAAAATTAATCAATAGGAAACCAAGTCTCTTCCTTCGGCAAACAGAAGCGAAGCAGATCACGCAGCAAAGTGACCCTCATGAGCACTCCAGGCTGTTCCTGCACAGCCCACATTGGTGACATCCACCAAGGGGCATCCCAAAAGCCCAGCTGCAGCCTTCCAATGAATGTTACACTCAGGCTCCACTGAGCTAAAGAGCTCAGAGCACATTCCTGAATATCTGCATCTCAAAGGATGCAACCAGCACGTTTCCCTTGGCTGGGACAAGCTTTCTTACCAAGCTTTCTGATCAAGGATTGCACTGGTCAAGACAATCGGATATGAAAGCCTACGATGACAGCCCAAGGAGCTGAAACAAAATCAATAACCATACAAACACCATCCCATCCTCTGCTCTGCTATATTTAAGATCAATCAATATGCATAAACGACTAGTGCCAGGCACATCTGCACTAGTCTAGCACATAATCAACTTTGTCTTGTCTCAGCTTAATATAATTTTCCACCATATTAGCAGTCTTTATGGTATCCTGTCTTTTCAAATAGACATAATTCAGAATCACTACATAGTTCAATTGGATTATTTGAGTCGCACACAGACCCAGACTCGCACACTCACACACAAATCCACTCTCGGTGACAACCTCTCTTCACTCCACTGCAGTTGGCATTACAACCATGTTTAAAGTGTTTGCAAGGAGGTGACAACCGAGGCCATAGCCAGCTTTTACCGATACCTCTGGCAGAAAAATGTCTGTGGATGTATACTTAGCAGACTGGGAAAAGAAATGAACAAACTTATCAAATGCCATGCTGAAGCATCCATTAAAAACTGCACACACTTTTAATGACTTGGGTGAGGGTTGCTGTTGCATAAATTTATTTAACGTTAATGTCCCTAGTTTGCTGTAAATTTCACACTGTGAAATTACCAGGGCAGTTCTAATGGAGCTGAAGCCTCCAGCTGCACTCTATGATAAAGGAGGAAATAATTATGAATTCCTCTGGGAAGCCAAAGAAAGTCAAAGATCTCCTTCGAAACTGCTCCCAGCTGAGCTGCTCATCAGCCAGCTGAGGAGGTGCAGAGCTGCTCCCAGCGCCGGGGGAAGCGGGATGAGCAGGACGCTCCCGCTGACGACGGCTCTGCCATCAACTGACATTTAATTTGGAAGGATTGAAAGCTGGTGTCTGCAACAACTTCTGCCAAGAAGCATTATGAACAGTCAAGACAGAGCATGGAAGTGGTTTTATGTTCCAAGTTCGGATGATACTGTGTAATTTTACATCTAATCACCTAGTGCGAGACGTAACCAGCACACACACAGCTCCAAGAGCTCGTGCCTGAAGCTCTGACAGATGCCTGTATCATGGGAGGATGCTGCACTGTGTGAGTTGTTCCATCTAGAATGGCATTCTCTATAACTCTTTGAATCCAGAGCTTACAGCCTTTGCCAGAGTTTACAACAAGAGTGAAAAAATGATAAAAACAGTAACTGCAGAAACTCCTTTGTGCCACTCTCCTTAATGTTCTATCCCTATAAATGTATCTTCCTTCCATTTATGTTTCTCCCTTGAATCTCCGTGTTCCTTCTCCCCATCACAGACTGCCCTGGACAATGGTGCTCTCCCTGCAGCGGGAGAGCCCACCTGGACATTGAGCAGCTGGGGAACACCTGGAGACCCCACCCCTGCCTCCTCCCCACCACCACGCTCCTTGCCTGGCAGTCAGCATCCTCCCTTTGGTCAGCTTTGAATTCAGACCCAGTCACGAGCAATCCAATAATGGCTCAGACTGCACCTCTGAAATGATAAAACACCTCATTCCTGGTAAAGGATTCAGAAAAATGTAAGAAACAAAACCACCTAATGGAGCAGACAGGCAGTATTTATTCAGTTGCTCCCTGTGCGTCACTCACAATAACATCTCACAGTGTACTTCAGGCTTGTTTCCCAAGAACAAATATAATTCTTATTTATAATGCAACAAAGGATAAAGCAGGTTTCCTGATTCTGATAAGCGACTCTCTGATTATTTCTTCAACAAAAACCGTCACGTCTTTCAGATTATTCTTTCATGTTTTATTCTGGTTTGGAACAGAGACGGCACAGACTCTGTGCCTTGAGTGGCTTCATTTATTTTCTTATTTATAAAACCAGGGACCCACCAGAGAACACTTCAGTGGTACTTAAGGACTTTTGAACACTGGATTGAACCTCGTGGACTGGACTTGCAGCTGGGTCTAACCAACGCAGGGCTACGGCGAGTGTCCCCTTTATCAGGTAACTGCATCCTGTGGGATGGAAACGTGCGGGTGGCGTTATCCCTGCGGATCATGACACAGTCCTCTCCTGGAATAGCAATCACACGGTTTTCCCAACAAGCACCAAACCAACGTGCTGCTGGGAAGCCTGTCAGCTCCTGATGCTGGCTTGATGCTCTGAAATGGGGTGAAAAACGTGAAACGAAATGTGATCGCCCGCCTGGACTTTCTGCTTGCCTTCAAATTTCTCTACAAACAAAAATGTGCCGTGTTATTTGCTGGGTCTTCTTTTAAGGTAGTTGTCACCATGAGATTTAGAAAATCCAAACGTACTAAGAATGGGATTTTCTGTGTCAAAATGTCCCATTGAAATTCAAACACCTCCTTCTCACAGTCTGTGCAACACTGCGAAGCAAACAGGACCTGGACCTTATTGGGAAAAAATCCCCAAACAAATGTTGTGTTTATGTAATGATGTATTTATTTAGGGCCACTTCAAACAGATACAGCTGGTTAGACTTGAAAATAACCGCATGTGAAAACGCAAACAATAATTTATGGAACTTCAAATGAGTTTTCACAAGACGTTTTGATGCGTTTTCCTTGAACGCTCCCCTGCACATCTGGTTATGAAGTCTGCAATTTAGCCTTCCTTATTTCCTACGGAAGTTGGATGGCAAGCACTGTGACTGTGTCCCTCTCCAAACTGCCCTGGTACAGCGTCTGGGGTCAGCAGAGTAAAGCAGAATCCATTTCTCAAACGTGTCAGTCAGCCTTTGAAGATGCTGCTACTGCAGGCAATGGTCACTCTGAGTTACATTAACAGCTCTTATTGCAAACAGTGGAATTAGTTTTCAGAAGAACATCCCTAAATACCCATTTTGATATGGTTGGATGACAGCAGTGGCAGAGACCATATAGAGAGCTGAAGGGGCCTGGGGATGAAAACTGGTGGAGAATTTTCTGACAAAGTGGGTTTTCATCAGAAGACGCTAAGAGTGAAACTGTTCCCAAGGACGGGCACTTGAAACCTCTCCCTCACTTGGAATTTATTTTTACATTGCAAAAGAGTTCCTTTTAAAATGGTTTTAATGGTCTGAGCTAACTGACGAAAATTGATCTTTTAAAATGTCAAACATCATTTTAAAAGACCAATATCAATATGACATTTTTGCAGCTATTAAAACAAAAATGCTGATTCTCTCCAGATTTTTTCTTTTTTTATGACTGGCAATTACAATTTTAAAAATTCATTATTTTATCCCAATCTTGTGGGGCATTTCCTGCCTAATCAGAATAATCTACATAAATGATTGCTGATGCTTCAATCTCTACTCCAATGGATATAGCTGAGAGATTCTGCAGCTTTCTACTTTAGGGGTTCTTAGGAACGTGCCAAAGGAGCTGCAGGTGGGCTACCTACCCAAAGAACCATCCAATGTCCTGCAGCTTTCCCTGGTCTTCAGGCTATTTTACCAGCACTAGTGGAGTTCGCTCAACTGCTTTGTCAAGAGCTGATACCCTGAAGTCACACAGGTGTCCTGTGCCTCTCCAACATGCTGTGGTGGAAGCTGCTCATCTGCAGGGCAGATTTTCTGAAGATGCAGAGCACCAGTAACCCTTCCAAATTTTCTCTTTCTGCTCAAATATGCTTTCTTTCAAACCACATCTAGCTGTTGATTTACAAGCAAATACTGTTCATTACCTTCTCTGTCAAATGTCTTCTGATATCAAGCATTAAGGATGGGGGGGGGAAATGCACATAATTTACAAACCTAGTAACGCATTTCCCATCACACTCCTGTGCATCGCCTTGGCCACAAAAAAGATGGGATCAGCCAAGATGAAAGCATTTTCAGGGCTGAAGTTTAATGGCTAAAATAATTGCAGAAACATACATATCTCCAAAACAAACCACTTCCAGAATGAATAATGCCTGGAGTATCCTCTCATCTCCTACTTCACATCAGTACAAGTTCCCCTGTGAGCAAAACACATGCAATATATGGTAGGGTATTTCAGCCACAGCAGATCTCTATGGCTGGGCCAGCTCCCCTCTGCTGCAAGCAAACCACAGGGTTTGCACAGAGCTCAAGAGAGAAAGATGCTGCTCTTCAGACCTCTCTGAAATTCACCTTCAGCAGGTGACCACACCACTTCCTAAGCAGGCATTTTATTTGGGATGTGGTGGGTGGCATCAAGCCCTCCCTTTAGAACAGCAGATCCTTACCAGAAAGGCTGTCCAGTTCTACAGGAGTCACTTGCTGTTGACTTGCAAACCCTGATTCATATCGTCAGGCAGCAGAAATCAGTCTGGCCAGTTTATCCCTGTTTGAGCATCTGCCCAAACCTTTAATTGTTAAAACAAGGTTTTTCCTCATAAACTCAGATGAATTCCATGTCAGTATGAATGTGAAACTACAATCTATTTATTTTTCAGAGAGCTGTATAAATAAGACTGGAAAGACCAACTTATTGAACGTCTGGATAACATGAGTCACTGCATTTTTATGCAATTAGTTCCCCTTCTAAATTTGAGCCATCAGATTTGAGGTCACTCAGTATGTGACCTGTTTACTTTAACTGAAAACTACATTTATTTTTCTAGAAAGGCATTTGGAACAGAAAGCATTTTAAGTGCAAAAAATGAATAGCTTGAATAAAACATGATTGTACTGACATGTACTCTACTTAATGAGGATTTCTTACATGAAATCCCCACAATCGTTTAAAAATTAGAATAACAGAACAACAATGAAAGGAAAATATTTAGCCTAAAAATTAGGACAAAAAAATGGTGGGGTTACCATGACAAAAGAACAAACTGCCTCACTGCTCTGGCTCTGCTGCTACAAGTTCCTAGATGCTTTAATGGGCAATTCTGGGAAAAATAACACACAGCTCTGTCCTGCCTGCACATGACACTTTGCTGGCCTTATCCACAAGACCCTCTCTCAACCTGCAGTGAGTGGAGAATAGCCCAAACCTCGGTACCTGAAGTTGTGATTATTTATAGCCACTCCAGCAATGCTCAGAGGTGTCTAACAAGAACAGTTCTGCCCTTCAAAGAGCCACCTCCTGCCACCTTTCTGGATACTAATTAGTACAGAACTCAAGGAAATAGATAGTATTCATGGTGCAGAACAGCAAACTCCCGCATTTTGGTCCCTGTGCACACATTTGTGTCTTTTTGGAAGTATTACATCCTCAGCAACTATATATTCCATGATCCTGACACTGTTCCAGATGGGAAGTACTATAAAGACATTAGATGTATCAGCGTTTAAATTACATTTTACAAAGCCTGTAATAGCCTCTCCATTGTTTACAATGACAACTATCTATTTTAAGAATATTTCAGAATACAAGGCTCTGTATCTGGTTTTCTGACAGTCACATTCCTTTGCATTTAAGCTGCCTTTTTCTTATGCTCAGTTAAGAAAAGTCACTGCTGCAGGCTGAAACATCCTGTAAACTCACTCATGCTGTGGTAAATGTGTCCATGATAATATTCAAGCAAGAAATGCAGCCAAAGATGCTCATAGGAATGAGCTCTGCTATGAAAAAAAGTGGTATTAGGTCTAAGAAGAAAGAGTTAACAAAATCTCTCTTTAAAATGCTAATAACAGACAATGGTTTGTGGATAAGTTAATTAGTGGAGCCAGCTTGTGTTTAATTATTTCACTTGACCTGGTGCTGATTTAGACAATAATCCCTTTAGAGAGGAGAAGGGGCTGTTGGAAAGTATGTGATGAAACAGAAGAAAAACTTTAAATCTGCCTGAGCTGAGCAGGTAGTCTTCTATCTGAAATTGGAATGATACACTCTTCTCCACTGTAAGACAAGCTCAAATAGAAAAAGAAATGCAGGTCTGAACCAGAGAGATTATGCTAAGGACCTGGTGAGCTTTCCACTCCGATACTTAACTTTTTTTTTCCTCCTCCCTATTCAGCTGGGATTTTACCATTGAATAATGTATAAACCAACCCCACAGTAGTCAGAGGTGGGATTTCAAGAGCAACTTGAAACAAGTGCAACCAGACTGTACCAGAACTCTCTGAACATATTAAAATGTGTGTGAAGAAACAAAAGTGACTACAGACTATTAGTATATGTGGAATTTTCTTATAGGAGAGGCTCTGAAGATTTACATATTTAAAAAAGGGAACTGATTAGGTGGGGTATCAGTCCTACTCTTGCTCAGGCTCTATAATTGGATCCAATGAAACTCAAAGCTTTGTTTAATCTGAGTAGTTCAACCCCAAATCACGAAGCTTTTCAATTTGGTAACATCTCCTCAATAGCTCACCCAAATATGAATAAGAAGTCATTACAGTGCCACATGTGAATCAGCACAATCTCCTCCAGAGGCTCCGGCATCGAAATGCTCACAATACTTAAAGGAAGCCAGGTGTGTAAAGAGAGTCTAAGCCAAATGGGATAAAGAATTAAAGAAACAAACTGGGAGCTACTCTGGCAGGCAGTAAATAGTGTCATATGCACTGCCTGAGTGGGAGGAAATTCTTTGTTTCAGCCAGGCTAGGACTCACTGGTGGTGGAATCAGATCCACAGGAGATAGAAACTGGCTGCAGGTTTACATTCACACCCCAGTTCTCTCTGTTGTGTGGTCAGAGTATCTTTCTGTCCTCTGCATCTTCAGAAAGGACACACAGTGTGCTGGGACTGCAGCTGAAAAACTGCACAGAACCACCAGACCAATAAAAGCAGCCCCATTGCTCTGTTTGTTCCTCTTCATTAAAAACATAACCTGATGGGGAATGAAATGCCCTAGGACAGGATGGGGGCAGGATGAGTGCAAGCTGCGCATCACAGATCCCACAGCTAGGCTGAGCTTACACAAAGCCACAGTCAACCTGCGCCAACACAGTCTCACAGTTTGTACAACCAGTTGATCTCCACCCCATTACACTTTTGTCCTGATCACCTTGCTGGTGAATTTTTTGGGGAGGTAAACACATGGCTGTTTTGCTGTCTATTCATAGGACTCCCACAGGTTACAAGCTATTACCAGCTTCTTTCTTTGGAAAGCTCTTTTATTCTTTAAAAGTTTCTCTTATCATCTCCAGATGCTATTTTTTTTTTTTTTTTTAAGTAAAACACATACTCATGCAATTCTCTTCCAAGGCCCATGGCTCAGAGCCCTTCCTCTATCTGTTTTACTGTCCATCTACTTATCAGGCTTTTTCAAAGGAAAAGTAATCAAAAAACACTTTGCATACACAGGAGCTCTAAAACTGATTAGCAGCTTTGCATTTAGACAGTTGCAGCAATCATGCAGAAGGTCAAAAGGTACAAATTGTTCTAGAAAATCCCATCAGAAAGAAACACAACCACTTATTTGAGAAACTCAGGGAGACATATTCCTTCCAGGAACTGTAAAAAGGCTTCAGAACCACCACTATTCCCTTCTTAATTGAAACAAAGGGTGTGATTTCTATGATAAGGCATCACTCACATCTTTCCCATCCTGCAACAAGGGCTATGAGGAATCCATTAAGCAGTGGTGAACCAACAGTGCTCAGAGCAGACTCAAGCCCTCCCCATCTGCTAACTTCTGGTATCTCAAATTACGACAAGTGGCCCTCCACTGAGTGCACAACACACTTCCAAAGGCACTAAACAGGGTTAATAAAATGAATCTTCTTCACTGATGAGTGGCAGTGCTCCTCACCATAATTTGCTGAAAAAGGTCATTCTTGTCTGTAATGAGAAAATGAAATGCATGCTGGAATGATGGAGCAAACTCAAATCAGTCCCACGTACAATGTAGAAACATAAACCAGAATCCAGCATAAATCTACTGGCTAAATTCAGCTTATGGCTAATCAGCTCTTCCTTTGACAGGATATGCTGCTGTGGAAATGGGATAATTTTATAACTGAATAATTTAACCAGTTTTATCTTTAAGTAATGATTTCAGGCATATTAATACATAAAGCTTCCAGTATTTACATTTTCGTTACATGGCCCTGTAAAATTACAAGGTATCAGGGATAAGGGAGTATTCAGTGATAAATGACACGTACAGAGTGGCTTTCATCCCTCAAGAGTGACTTTGTGCTCCACAAATCCCTGGCATGGCACGTGGCAGCCAGGCAGACAGCGAGGCCAGAGCACCAGGGCAGACTGCTCCTCAACAGCAGAGGTAAATTGTCACACACATCAGGGCCAAGGCTGGGAGGGACAAATAAAACACAGTCTGACAGACGATGCTGAAGTATTTTACCTGCTTATCCCTGCTAAGACTCTGGTAGTTTATGTCTGTCTCGAAGACATGCTCTACAAAGACTCCCAATCACTATGTGAACGCTGTGAGAAGTGGAAAAGCCACTTACCCCCAAAGTCTGTTACAGTCCTTCATCATCTCAGTCACTGGAAAACACTTGGGAGCCTGCAAGTCTGGAAGCTAAATACAGGGGCTTGTGGTCCAAGTTCATAGAAATGGATGTGCCTCACTGGCAAAATAATTACTAATCCCTCCCTCTTGTTCTTCTCCTTTGAGTTCAGCTGCAGAGGCATTTTTCTGCAAATGTTTTAATGCAGTGATACAGGAAGTTCATCTTTAAAAGCAAGATACTCAGCAGAATCTAACAACCTTGTTTTAGTTCTTCTCTGGAAGAAGTAATGAGAAGAACACGAAAACCAGAATCCCTCTCACTTTAAAGGACTCCTGTAATAGATACAAATAGCAAACACGGTGGATGCTTGATTGTGCTTGTCAGAAGGTGACATAGTCGTACCAATTCTGCATTACTCCTCACTGCTCCTTGGAGATGGCTAATCTGAGTGAGGAAAATGGGAACAGAAACTCTCAGGATGCAGTCAAGCCATTTAGATGTCACTTTCCCTCATTCTTTGCATTTTGTCAGTACACATACACGACTGATAATCTGCCCAGGTAAACTCATGTATCACTCGTACTGTGTGGGATCCTTCAGCCTCATGCTGCAGCAGATGTTCCTCCAGCCCTGCCCAGAGCAGGAGATGCAGCTTTGCAGAATATTACATTGATATTCAGTGAGGGGAAGTAATTAACACTGGCAATGGTAACAGAGAACAGAATAAATTCCTGTAGTTGTATTCCAGGGGTGGAAAAAGGATTGAAAGGTGCTGGACTATCCTGTCAGAGGAAGGTTTCCTGGTACAGAAAGCCAGACTCAGCCTGAGTTACCTGCTGGCTACACTTAGAGTACTGTCTGGTTGGAAAAGACAAACCCAGATAAAATCCACAGTATTTGGGCTATCTCAAACTAGTGGAATGCTCTCTATGGGAATGTTTCACAGCAGTCTCAATGGCTAAACTAATTCCTCTCACCAGTGCAATGCCTTGTTTACTCCCAGCCAACATCTGAATGAAGGCAAAAGGAGGTTTCGAAAAGCTATTGCAATGACCTGGAGATAAATGTCCCCAAAATAGTTACTGCAGATGGTAAAACCCAATCCCTACTCAGTGTTTGGAGAAGCAATGTCCAGCTGTTTATTTTTTTTTTTAACATAACATTTCGAATTTCTGATTTATCAGAAATGTCTAGTTGCACCAAAACCAGAGTGCTGGAAAATAAATCAACTGTCTCTGCTAATAAGAAGAACTTCTCCTCTTCTCCATAAAAATCCTGCCATTTCATTCATAAATAAAATAAGCCTCTAACTCAGTTGTTGGCAGGCTCTCCCTTTTATCTTTCACTCACTTGAGAAGGACTAGCAACATCATGCTTTCGGAAAGCCAAGTGCAGTAATCATAGAATCGGATTTCATGTATTTTTAAAAGCATTTGCAGCAGCAGAGATCCAATCACTTTTAAGAGAAATACAAACACAGAGAAATTTGGAAGGAGCAACTCAGAGCTCCTGAATGTCTTCATTTCTCCAACACCAGATGAATGTGCTGGGAAGGGACTCTTTTCTAAAGGACATCTCAAAAAGTTAGCAACATTACACTACAAGCACCGCAGAGCCAAAATACTTATTATCTCAAATAAGCCTGGATGACATTTGAGATGTCTCCACATTTATTGGTCTGCCAGCAGAGTGTGGGATCAACCACCCGCTTTTCTCTCATTCCTTTTTTTTCCCCTCCTGCTTGCTCAGAGTCTGTGTTCATAAAATATTTAGGGGAAGCTCTTCAGAGGATGATATTGCCTACACTATACCCCCAGTGCAGGTTTACTGTGCTACTGAGATGGATATTCTGCCACAGGAGAAATCAAAATTGGTGATGGAGTTGAATTACTGCACCAGGAGCACTGTCAGACTGACAGTCTGGGCTTGATCCCACCTGGGACACTGGGCTGAGAGGCAGAGGAGAGAAGAGAGCTGGTCCCTTATGCAAAGTTATAAGGAGAAATGTTACTTTTCAGAATGGAAATCAAAAACATGAATGTTCTGCCTGTTTCTGAGACCCTGCTGGGGTCAGCTGACCCTTTCTTAAGTCTTGTAATTTTTTTCCCAGTGGATGGCTAAATGAAGCCATCAGTCAGGCAGCATCTCCTGCAGTACCACCCATTTCTGCAGCAGCCTGACATAAATTAAGTCAGCTACCATGGTCCCTTCCTACCCTTGAACTTTGCCACGACCTGTTCATCTCATACGTTCACAGCCTTCCCTATTAATCCACATATTTTGTGCTCCCACCATCATATGATATTTCCCTCCTAATTTCATTAAATCAGCTACAGATTTCCTATGCTGCCCTGATGTTTTCCTGCATTACAGCAAGATTCTGCTTTCAACCTTCTCATTGAAGTCTGGATGCCCGAATGCACTTTTGAACCTCTGATGCCCTCTAAATCCCTGTCATTTTCCTTCTTAGTTCAAGGGATAGGTGTTCCTTTGTTCCACCTTTGGCATTTCTCACCCTTAGGCATCCAGGCTTACACCAGGCTGTTGCTAAACTGTCCTCCTTTAATAATTTTTATGAAGTGCAGTCCAATTATCTTTATCTTCCTTGGGGATCCATTCAATTAAGCACAGTCTTGATGAGTGAATGGACACAAAGCTTTGTAACCATATTTACACCCAGATTAATGGGAACCAGGTAAGATAACTTTAAAGCCATCAATATTTCAATACTTTGGCTTTTGATTGTGCTATCTTCAGTGCCAGGCACATTTAGGAGAGACCAGCACAATTTGAGAGGCTGAGTTTTTAATTTCCTCCTTGGTTTGTGGAAATGACGGTTTAGAAACAGCAGCAAAAACACATGACTATCTTAAAATAGTTTCCTTGCAGGTTAAACAAAACACTTCTCATGACACAAAACAATCTGGAACACTGCATCCAGTTTGTTCTTTCATGGACTGAAGGTAATGCAAACCAGCAAAGAACCAGTATTTTAAGTGGAGATGCTGAGAACATCAGGAAATCTCATTTAATGAGCATGCAACAGAAATGCTGAGTTAGAAGTAGCAGTTCTGAAGTGACTTTTCTCCCTTCTGAAAGAGAAATGCTGGATCTGGAACATGGACCTGTCTCTCAGATATGGAATAGCTCTGGCAATTATTTTCACACCTGCTTTGCATTGCAGGAACAAAGGAGAAGGGTCCAATGTAGACTGAAAACCTGCTCCTGTATCACCACAGCTTAACGTAATCGTGTCTCAGGCACTGATAAATGTGTCAATAAGCTTTTGGAGAAATAACTGGTATCCAGGGAATTTATCTTGGTTGTAGTAGTTTCAGCTGAATAGGTCAGATTTGTTAACATTTTAATTTACACAAATCTGCATTCCAAATACTGCTCTTCGGCTCCTTTTGCTAATGACAAGAAAATGTCAGCAGCAAACCCAAATTTACTCCTCTAATAGCTTTCTCAAGATTTTAGGAAAAACAAACAAAAACAAAAAAAACCAATCTGCGATACAGTAATGTGAGTGTTTAAACACATTTTTCAATTTAGATGCAATATAATTTTATGTTAATAACCCAGAAAGTTTTGCCAATTCCAGATGTAAACCTGATAGTAGCAGAGAGAGCTGGGAATGAGCATGTCCCATAGCTTCAGGGCAGCCCCAGGATTGTGCCCAGAGCTGGTTGTTTTGCCTCAATCCAAGTGTCCCTTGCCCAACCTTCTACTCAGCTTGGGACACTCAGCACCGTATTTCCATATCTAATGTGCCAGCTTCGATTTCCTGGACCCTGTGCACAGGGGAACCAACCATGAAGCACATGGTTCCCCTGCAAGTTTTCAAAATGCTTCAGATGCAATGAGAGAAACCTGAAAAAAGATGCTTATTCTGCCTTATCCTTTCCCCTTAATTATCACCTGCCTCTCTTTTCACTTGATTTGCTGAGATTAAAACCCATCTCCCACCAAGGTATCCCAATCTGTGTTTCTGAAATTATTATAAACCGGCGACCTTTCTCTACCCGTAAAGCCCTACGTTAACATGTTGGCCCCCACTGATGTCAGGGGGGCAATAATAGCTCTTTCATTTCCATAAAATCAGCATTTTCCTGCCAGAGTTCCAATTTCTCCTCTGAGTACTCTGCCACTGTCCCCCCGAGGGCTGCCAGCAATCTCTCCAGCACTTGCTTCTCCTCTTCGACTGCAAGCCCGCCGCAGGCTTCAGCACTGCTTGGGATAATCTACCTGCTTAAGATTCAGCTAACTTCTAAATAAAAAGAGTAGGGAAAGGTCAAATCTGCCCTAGGTTGTGCTTGCAGAATCTGCCACATCAGGTGGGAAGGAGCAGGCGCTGGTGCTCCTCCTGCTCCCCCAGCTCTGCTGCTTGTCTTCACATCTGGAAGGCTCTCTGCTTGCCTGACCTTCTCCTTGGAAGATCTTTCACACATTTTCTCCCCCTGGGTCAGCTCTCCCTGAAACAGTGCCGAGGGGAAGCCCCAAACCTGTGCCAGCCCCTGCTCCCATGTGGTCCCGCTGGCTGCCCCGGGGCTCACCGCGTGCTGCCGAGCTGCTGCCGGGGCTTTTATCTGCTCTCAGCAGCTGCCTTTGGGATTCCTCCCAAAGCTGCTCTGAAGCAAAAAAAGAGGCCCCAGAAGTGGGAATGAAAGGGGCACAAACCCTGGCAGAGAATGCCTGTTGACTGGAGCCTGGCAGAGCACTGAGCAGTGGGGCCAAAAGCCGCTGGGCTGATGGGGACAGGAAAAATCTCTAAGGTGCTGGAGGTTTCACCCCTCCGAGTTTAGGGTCCTAGACAGGAAAGCCATGCACCAGTCTGCATGTGGGGACTTCTGCTCATTCCATCCCTGCCATCAGGGATGAAAAGGAGAGAAAGGAGAAAAAACCCCAGTTTCTGGTGCCGCCCTCTCTCAGAAACACAGCATGCTGGGCTCTCCCAAAATGGGTTTTACTGGACCTGTTACCTGTGGGGACTGCTTGAACAAAAGATCCTTCCCATCATTTAGTTAACCAAGATTCCCCAGCTGCATCAAACAGGTGACAATCCCTGACCTGCACAGTCCAAAGGGGAATAAAACCAGAACTTAAGTTCTGGTGTTCTCTCCCTTCACACCCATTGACCCCTGTCCCCTCCTTCCCCACTCACTCCATCCCACCACTGATGCCCTGATTTTTGTTTAATGTGTGAGGTATAAATCGTTTGTCCTTGAGTTACACTCACAGCTAGAGGAGGCAGAGCTCTGGGAATCACACTATATGGCTTACACTGGCAGAGTACGGTTGTGTCAGTAAAAACGAAATTTCTTCTGCATTTGGAAAAACTGTACATCATAAAAGGCCAGGAAGAAGAGGTATTAAGGGCAGAGCCCCAGAGAAAACCAAAGTCACTGGAAAACATTTTCCTAGTTTGGAAGAGACACATGGATGCCAGCAGGAAACATGCAAAGTGTACTGAGTATAGGCTGTTACAGCTTTCAGAGATAACATGCAAGACAGGTCTAGAAAGGGCTATATGTGCCTGGCATTTATTGTCTCCCAACAGAAAGGGGACAAATGACAAGTTATTCATCCCCCTGCTCCTTCTGGAGTATTTTTTACCTCTTTGAGTTTTACAAATTTACGCAAGGAAAATATCAACGCCAGGAGTTTGAAGATTCTCCCAGGGTTTCATCGACCGATATGGATTAAGGCAAAAATATCACATCAAAGCCATGATGCCCCCACAACTGCTGCAGAAGCAAAGACCACGATCTCCGTGCTGCAACTCAAACTTTTTAGAGGCTCGGAATTCAAGACAGGGCTTGGGCTTTGCAAGTCAGCAACCCTCAGTAACAGGTCACCTGGTAAGATGGCTTCAAACTCACCTCTCTGTCGAGTCCGGCAGCCACGGTGACAATGTCTCCTGTCTCGCTGTTAATGGTAAACATGTTTTGTGATGGGCTCTGCGGGGTCTGAGTGACGATCCGGTACCTCACCATCCCGTTTGCTGTAGTAGCATCGTCTGCGTCATTTGCCGTCACCGTCATCACATAGGTACCTTGGAAGGGGAGAAGATGAACTATCAGGACTATCTCACAGCAGAGCAGATTGCGGTCCCATTGACTCGGGGGTCACGCATTGTGCTCAGAAATTCTATGCAGCAGACATCCCATTTCAATCCAGCCAGCCAGGCAAGGATTACGGAAATAGCAGCACTGCTGAGACTAGAGGATCTGGAAGGATACTGATTACACATAACTGGTAGACAGTGAGAAGTCATATGAGGGTATCTATGATTAAATTCTAATTCTTTCAGTGATTGTAAGTTTTAGGGCAGCATTTTTTGTCCTGCAATTTCACAGATTCTCTAAGGGGTTTTTTTTTTCCCCCCCCATCCAATCACTGCATCCACATGCATTCAGAAGTAGAATTTAATAGTAGAAAGCCCATCAGACTTCTCAGCAGCTTCAGAAGGACACCATCAACATGCCCATGCCTAGTGCAGAAAGTAACTGCCTGCTGCCTCCAGCTCTTTGAGAAACATCCACCTTTCTGGTGCCTCCTCTGCAGAGCAAATGGAACAGCTGCTGCCCAGCAGGACAGAAAAATCAATGGTTTGGTATGTGTGGCCAGTGATGTATTGAATTGTTGGTTTGTTTCTTGCTAATCACCAATGTCTTCATTTGCCTTGCAAAAAACAAGCTCTACTTTCTAGATACTGTTGGGAGTGCGCTGACAGACTCATTAGCACTGGAGTTTGGCAGCAGGGTGTTTTGCTAAAGTGGGAAATTATCATTATGAGGGTAAAAGATGTTACTTGATTGGATGGACTCCTGCAGCTGCATGGTCCTGTGACCCCCCAGAGCTCATGGGGCCCAGCTTTATGCTTGTTATACTGGTAGGAGAGAATGACTAGAAGGGCAGGCACACACTGCTCACAAAAAGCAATCTGCAACAGTGGATGAATCTAATGAGACCTGAAATGAGGAGTGGGAGGCAAAGGGAGACAGTGAAACCAGACATAACCTCGCTTAGTGACCACCAAACCCAACAGCATCAATGGAAAGGTGCCACTCAAACACTGCTCATTTGGGAAGTCTGAACAGACGGACTAACTTATGAGCCTTCTGTGCTGCAGAGATGCAAAGTGGTCCCAGTGACAACCTAAGCTGATTCGAGATGGAGCCACACATTCTTTTACAGAAAGAGCTGAGTTTGTTCTGCTCACGTGGTTAGATGTGAGCTGCTGGCAAGCTCGAGGACGTGTGGCTACATCCACATCCCACCGTCCCTCCTCTTGTACGCCCAGATCCTCAGCTTGGTCACAGAGCTACCAAGCTCCCAGTTCAGGGAAAGCAGAAAGCTCGAGAGCTTGCATCTGTTTGCAAATGACTTTAAAGATATCCCACGCTCTAAATGGGCAGCGTGCCCAAATTTTGTACTTTAGCCAAGTGTCTTTAAGCCACTTACCACAAAGGAAATCCCCCCAGTACCCTCCTCAACTTTGGGAAACCAATGTTTCTCACCACTGGCAAGAAAAGGCCTCAGAACTTTGTATTTTTGCACTGTGTGAAGTGCTTTGCTGATCTCCTTCCCTCTGCCTCCATTAGGCTCTTTTTGTTCTCAGTGGTGATATATATATTCCTGTGGGTTTTCTTAGTTCAATAAGAATTATAGATTAAAAAATAAATGAATGTGTAAAGCAAATCTTAATGATGAATACATCCTTGTCTTTCTGCAATAATCTTGATTCACATTTGTGAAATGAAAACAAACTATTCAACAACTTTAACATTTTTCTGATCAATAAACTTCAGAAGAGGGAAGGAATGCTGAATTGAAACAAGGCTGTGCAAGCAACAAATTTTCTCTATTTTCTCTTCAAGCATTCATTTTTTCCTCTTTTGCAAAACCAGTTATCATGAGACAACTGATACAAATAATGAAGCCAACCCTTAGATAACTACAGGGGAAATGTACAGAAGAAATTTAAATAGGAAATATGCTGAATGAGATGTTTGATTTGGAATTTATGTTATCTTAATGCATTCTATACTGAAAATATCTCTGAACAGAATGTCAAAACCTGGGGCTAATGAAAACAGAAGCGGAAGAGGAAAACAGAATCTATTTTAGGACATATGCAGTTTTAGGACGTATTTTGAAAAACAGGTGGTAGTTTGTGATGCACTTCCAGCACAAGAAACTGCTCTGAAAATTACTGGGACTACCAGGTTCAGATAATGGCATCCACAGCTGTGGTCCCTCCTCACGTGGGATCTCTTGGACTGCACTGCAGATTCCAAAATTCATCAGGACCTGTGTGAGGTGGTGGGTTCCCAACCTGCAGGGGAACCTGACAGGCTGCAGCCGTGGTGGGAGGGGGTGAGGGACAGCAGCTGTACTGTGGATGGACAGTACAGTAGGTCTCCTTCACTCTTTCCCTGACCTTTCTGCTTCCTTCCTGCAGTCCAGCATTGGACTGAGCACATCTGCTCTAGAAAAAAGGATTATTTCAAAAGCATTTGACCTACATCCCCATAAAGGGAGATGGGACTGGACAAATGTCTCTAAAGTCATGAACTGAGCACTAGGGAGCTGTATTTCAAGAGGCTATCTGCTCCCTATCTCCTATCTTTAATTTCGATTATGAAACCCAACCACAGATAAAATAGAGAGGAACTTGGCATTAATTACTATCCTGTAACTTAATAAAACACGCTCTGCACAGGGCCCTGTGTGACTGCAGCACTCTGCAGTGCCTGATGGAATTGCATCAACCACTTCCTTCCTGGCTCTCCCTGGGGCTGACCTCTCCCTGTCTGACCACAGTCTGCTCTAAACTGGCTGCAAATTACTTCTTCCTCTCTGCAGTCTCGATGGTGTCAGATATCTCTTCTCCCTTTCCTGTCTACACACTTTTCCCATCTGGCAGTGTTGCTCCAGGAGGGTGACAGCATCTCCTGTTACCCATGCTGAGGGTACCACTCCTCAGGAACGCTCACTGCTGAGGGACCAGCTGTTGTAACCTACATCACCATCTACATTCCACTTAGTTTTCTTTATATTTAGCCTGTTTTTAAGCAAGAAATATACTCTAGATAGCTGTGTGCTGCAGTGAACGGCATAAACATATATCTGCACACAAGAGTATTCAACAGAGCAATGTGGATATATGCTGCTCCAGTGTCAACATCTTCTGGGTGTTATATAAACTCTTTCCCTAAACTAAGATGGTTGGTAATGATTTACTTGCAATAAAAGTAAATAATGTCATGTTTCTATGTCCTTTGCATGGATATACATCTTCACATACTTTATATTAAACAAAGGAAATATATCCTCATATCCAGCCCCTAATACTACACAAATTAAGCGAAGATACAGAGGCAGAGTAAGTGCACAGCTCTAACACACTTGAGGATTGAAGCTGGTATTGTTTAGGGTTAAGTGACAAAGTACAGACTCCCTAATCTGGCCCACAGGATATGTGGATCCTTACCTCCCTATATCTACTCAAACAGAGACCACAGACCAGAAAAAATGACAAAACTCCTCCAACTCACATTCACACTGTACTCTGCCATTTTTGTGTCAGATCCTGACAGTGGTGATGAAGCCACAAGCTTATAGAATAAACAGGGAAAGAGGGACTTTACACTTTCAGTGTCTGAGAGAAGAATCACCTTCATTTTTCTGCTCTGCAGGGCTTGCAGAGCATCAGCATCAAAATGAATGCATCAAGTGCCAAAACCCAGGCCCAGTCTGTGCAGCGATTCACAGAACAAATACCCAGTCCAGACGGTCTCTGATGTAACTGCATTAAACTACACACCTGGCCTAACTCAGGTGCATAACCTGTTGAAAGAAAACCATTTCTCATCAAATAAGGCACATGGTATGTTAAATAAAACACCTAACCCAGTACATCATGTCAATATTAAATCAAATTTGTTGCATGTTGAACAGCTCTTCCGAGCAGCAGATTGAATTACCATGCACAGCTAGTGATGACAAGATTACTGTGCATTAGCTTTCATTAACTAATGTGCCGAGTTCATACATCACCTGAGTTAAAATTAATGGATGGCATGACGAAGATCTATCAATAAAAGGCAAGACCTCAAGAATCTGTACCTTCACAATGCATTCCCTTTGATTTCCCAGATGTTATTTTGTCAAACGAGATAGTTTTGTTTCTAACCACAAGACACATGAGAGAAATGCTTGACAGCACCCCTTATGGAAAATATTCCCATTAGATTAATTAAGGTTTCTACAGGATAGGTAAAATAACACCTTGCAGAATCTGAGGGGATGAAAGCAAAGGGAGATAATTTATACCTGTATATTCAGCTTTGTTTATCAACTTTAAAATGAATTGCATCTCCTTGTAAAAGACTGCAAAGAGATTTTGTTAGGTTCACTATATCTCATTTGATCTGTGTATGTTAAGTAAAAAGAACAAGAAAGATAACTGCCCTGAGTATGTGTAAGCAGATAAGCACACAGCTGTAAACAAATGTCCCCCCGAAATCACCGGAATCGGAGAATCAGCTCAATTCTTTCCAGCTCAGACAGTCCCAAAGCATGCCAAGCACTGATAATTCACATCACGTTGTCTGCAATCTCTGCTATCCCATCTATGCAACTTCATTTCTCCATAAAGATGGAGCTTTCATGGTTTTAAGGCAAACAAACAGTATCTTGGCATAGTTGTGCTCCCAAAGTCTTTGTTACAACTGCTTTATAATTGCCATTTTTCTAAGCTGGTTTGATATCCATTAGTTAGATTTAATGCATGTTAAAAGAAAGAGCTAATGGGCACTTATCAGGAATCCAAATAAAAAATAAAATAAAACCCTCTTTCACTTTGCCCTTAATACCACGTTGCTGTAAAACCACATAATCCTCTCTGTCTACTCCTGTGATATAAACAGAAAAAGCTAAAACTTCACCCAGTTTTTACTGACAATGCTGATTCTCTATCCAGCTTTATCTTACAGTTTATGTTTTTAAATGCCTGGTAAATGGCTGCAGAATCATTAAAGGTTGGTTAACCTTCTCAGTCTAATTCTGACCTACAAGACACTTAATTTAATCATTCCCCCATAGAAAAGGATTGAATCATTATGTGCAGACATGTGGTGATGGCCATATTACATTAGATCTTCATTAACCCAACTTAATAATGGCTTTGTACTAATGGAAACCTCCCCTTACTCCTCATTTTTTCCCCCCAAATTTGAAAGCTCACTTAGTGAATCCTCTGCATCCGATGCAAGATAGAGAGAAGGCAGTAATTGTTGCTGGAAAGATTAAATTCTGTAAAGTAGTGTAAAATTTACCATATTTCCTAAAACCAGAATTTTCCATTCAGTGGAGTTTCCTGACACTAGTTTCCTTCCCCACAGATGATGGGAATCTCATGCCCCTGCTCATGACATGTTTCACCCTTTAAGTGATTCCACTCATGGTTATGAGGTCTCGAGGACATAAAGGCACATTAGAAAAGCAAAGGCATCAAAACCAAGTTACAATGAGAAGTGTGATGGGATCCTGAACAAGTCCTCAGAGTACAACCACACACTGCTGCAGTGTTAAAGACAAACATCTCAGCTAACAAACCTGTATCCTCCAAATTAAATGTATTCCATTGGTGATGTGAAGCACTTTCACATACTCATTGCTAAGGGTTTCAAATGAAATTGGGGAGCAGACTCACCAGCAGTGCTGAGTGAAGTTACAGAGGTGAACAGGAACATGGACAAGACATCAAAATGACAGAAGTGCCTAAAACTCTATTGCAGATGTAATAAATTGTAAATATACTTAAATTAAACATCATTCCACATGCTCTAGATAAAAAACTAAATGAAAACAGCACTTCCCCTCTAAATGCTATTCCTCCTGTCATAACTGATAGCTCCTGTCATTCTCTTTCACCATTATTTCTGTAATCATTGGCAAATTCTGACCTTTCAAGCAGCTAACCTAATTCATAACGGATGCCACTTCCTAATTAGTGGAGACATCGGATTCTCAGCTTCAGACAAGGCAAGAGCCAACCTAATGAGAATAAAGAGAGTAAGTAGGTCTGGAGAGACAACTGAGCGAGTTGAAGAGGCTGCTGTCACCCAGAACAGAAATAATACCTTCTTATTGTTAAAAATGGAATAAACACCTCCGGAGGGAAAACGAGCGGATGCACTGACTGCAGCACATGCACAGGCCTGGGCAGATTTGGAGATCACTCCTGTCCAGCAGCCTGCAGCCTACTGAGACCCCTGTACTGCAGAGAAATCCCACCTGTAAAACTTCAGGATGGGCGAAAGCACATCCAGCCTCTGAGCAAAGAGTTTTGGCTGCATAAACTCACGAGGCTCAGCTCGGCTGAGTTCCTGCACACGAATCCTCCTGATTTCCAGGGCTAATTCAAAGAAGGGAGAAGGCGTGACTTAGGACAAGATATCCTGAACATCACCACTGAACTGTGCTCAACAGCACAGCCAGGTTTCATGCTGAACTGAAGGCACATGTGACTCCTGAAATCATGCAGACCCAGCTGCACAGAGACTGAGACTTTACACACCTGCAACAAGGCTTCAATCCAATCCTTAAATTTTGACACTATAATATAAGGTAATACAAGATAATATAAAGTGATGTAATAATATATATATATATATAATACTATGGTTTTTGTAACTGCTGGTTAAAAGGAGTCAGAGAGTGGGCTATTACAGTGCTGTTACTTCCTTTTAGGGCGGTGTCAGAACATGATTTCTACAGTTTTTTCTTTTCAATCAACTTGGTCACTGCTTTTGGAAGAAAAAAACATCAGTCTGGGGATTTGCATTTTTTTCTCACTTGCAGTCCTGTAATTCACTTCCTTGCTCTTGGGACTGGATGCTTCTGAAAAGGAAATTAGGAGCACAGATTTCATAACCACTCACCTCGAAAGAAAATGGAAAACACTACCACATGTGTCTGCAGAAAAACAATTTCTTATCTTACAATTGTGCTCGGCTGAGCAAAAGAACTTGAAAAAGAATATTGTGGATCCTAAGTCTGTGTGTAATGTGTGAGAGAACAGAGTTGGGTTGGACAAAACCATTTTTAATAGCATATGAAATGCAAGGGTAAGAGCAGCACCTGCCCAAGGTGCAGAAGATGGCACTACACTGATGATGCATTTCATTTTGTGATGTATCCAAAAGTAATGCACCCAACCTGTGAGGAGCTCTGGGATAAGTCAAAGAATCTGTTGAGATCTAGTCTTGCCCTGAAGATTTTACCTGTACATGACCCCTCTGAAACATTTGGAATTTACATTATTTTTAGCTTCCAGTGCTACCAACTGGAATGAGCACCCGGTGGTAGCTCCAGTCCATGAACCCGTTCAGGTGCTCTTTTAAATTTGTACCTTCCTAAGAGTTCTAAAATTAACTTCCAAGTTGGAAAAGAAAATTGAACATTGTCACTATGAGTAGAACTATGGCATTTTTAGAATGGGTTGTAATGGCAAAAGGGGGTTTCACTCTGTGTCCTATAAACTTTTAATAATGAAGCATCTTCTCGTCAGATCTCAGGTCCTGCTACCCAGTGACACCCGTTCTGTTCCTTCACTGAACAAACAACCTGCAGGACAAGAGGCATCTTTTCATGAATTGCACTGTCAGATTGGAGAAGATGAACAAGTCAGAACTGCAGAATCCAAATTCTCCCCAGGAATATATATACAAATGCAACTGTATGCCTTAAAAGATTAATTTCACAAGCCTTAAATTGCAGTTTAATTTGAAAACTAATTCAGCCTCATAATTGGCTTTCTGTTCAAATCACTGAGGCTAAAGATTTAAATTCTTAATATTCAGATGACTTTCGAGTTTCTGGCCCCATCTGTGCATTAGTCCATGGTGTTAATCTCTGAGGGAATCTCTGCTGGCATAGAAATAAAATAAACAAACTGGGACACTAGTAGAATAATCAGCTTTTAAAATCCTTGGATTTTTTATATACTGCATATTTTTTATGAGGCTTCTTTAACTCAATTTGCCACATATAGATTTGGCTCCCAGCTATTTCATTTTTCAAGTGGCATGTTATCAACAATTATTGTATCAGACTTCCATGAAATAAGGAGGAGATGGGGAAATATTAAATTACAACATCTCTCATGTAAGGAACACTAATATTCCTTTCTTTTGGGGGACTGTCCATACTTAGCACTCTTTCACACCCATCCCAGGGAGAGTGGTAGGAGTAAACTATCCTTCACAACTCCAGGAGAAAGAAGGAGCAGGATGAAACTTGGGTTTAAAAGAGGCCGATTGGACTTTTGCTATTGACTTGCAAGGGACCAAGATGTATCCAGAGAGTTAGTGAAGTGGAAAGGATGAATGGGAATGGAAAAGGCCAGTCTGACAGGAACAAATTGTTTTGGAGAGATGAGTTAATTTTTGACAATCTTTCTGTTAAAACAAAATAGATACAACCCAGAGCAAAGCACTCGAGTCGCTGCGGAGCATTTCACATTGACCTTTTCAGAACTGAACGCTTCAGTTAAGTAAGACATCCACATCCTTCCATAAGGAACATTTTGTGGTGGTTACAGCAAAACTAAGCTTCTGCAGAGATGGAAATAATCTTTCTCCATCACACCATTGTTTTGTGATTAAATTCCCTTTTTATTTTTGTGTTTAAGCATTTTCATTCTATCTTATTGAGCAATTTTTCTTTTGGGAACTGTAGAGTTTCTTTTGACAGAGCACTCCGCAAGGACACCCCCGGGATCCTGCACCCCCAGCGGTACAGGAGCAGGGACTGGGCTCCTGGCAGGCAGCCACTGGTGCTGTACAGAGGGGAAAATCCCACCTCAAGCCCCAGTTCCTTCTTGCTATAAGGCAGTGGAGCTTGTGTGAGGCTGCTCAGAGGTGTGGGCTGGGGAAAGGCAGCAGAACCCTGGCAGGGCAGGCAGCGCTGGGCAGCGAAGCTCTGCCACCCGTCCCGCTCTGTCAGCGCTTGAAAGGCAACTCCTGCAGCTCTGGGAGAGCTCTGCTGATTAAGGCTGCCAGAGGGAGCAGGGGAATTTCTGCTCCAGCTTGCAGCTGCATTTTTAAAACTTGGCTGTGTTCTTCATACAGACGCAAAGTTCAAAGAGGCAGAACATTATTCAACATGAGTAAAACATGGTCTTTTAAGATACACTTTCAAACAGTGGCACGTTAAATCAAAACAACTCATGGAGGGGGAGAGTAAGGAAGAAAGATGATCCTGTGGAGAAGGAAATCCTGCATCACTACTCCTGTTCTGCATTTTTGGAAGGGCCTGCATTTATGCATTTAAATTATCCACTGCTTGACCTGAGGCTAGATGAGCTAGAAATGCACTAAAGTGTTTCCCAGAGGGAATCAAAAAAAGGAAAGAGATGCAATTCAGTTTAAGAGCGAGGGAACATCTGAGGATGCACAGGAGCCAGCCTGTGATATCTATTCACAATACTGAAAACTTCACCAAGAGTGAGCTCCTGATTTCAAGAACACTATGGTACGGTGCAAGACACTATCTCAATTATTATAATCTTAACCAGCAACAACAACCTATTACAATTAATAATACTTGATGATTTCTTTTCTATTCCTGTCAAGGGTTGCTTCAAGGTGACTCACAGAGAGCACACTCCTTGGGAACCCAGGCTGAGTGCTCTGCAGACTGGGAAGCCCCTTCACTTAAACTCATCAGACTGTCTAATGAGTCTCTTCACATTGCTGCCAGTTTTTTTAGCTCTTGGACAATTTTATATATTTATATTTCAGGTTAAAGCAAACTTGCTTTTGTGGCAGGCTGAGTGCCCAGCAGTGTCACACCATGCTGCGGGCTGGAGTACGGCTCTTTCCCGCATTCCCATTTCCTTGGTTCACTCTACCCTCTTTTGGTTTATTCACTGTTGAGTCAGTAGGTCACAACCTTACTTGGCCACCCTCCATCCCCTGCTGTGGCCAGGCACAGTTTCCAGCTCCCTGACAGGGTCAGAGATGAAGCACCACACTCTGTTCCAGCTCAACGCACCCCGGCCCTAAGCGGGGACCACGCTGTGCTTTGTGGCACAGTGTCCCCCTGAGGCACGGCCCTGCCTGCTGTGCCCACACACCGTGGGCCTTGGCTTCACCCTGTACCCTGGGTGTGCTGTGACAGCACCACAGAGCCCTTTCCTGCTCACTGGAACGGGATCTGCTCTATTGATCCTGCTAAAGCCTTACCGGGGCTCTCCCTGCAGCTCAAGGTCACTGCGCCCTGCTCAGCCTGTGCCTAACAGCGGATTTTTGATGGTGTTGCTCTGCAAAATTTCAATTGGTAGAGATTGAGCTCCATATGTCCTTTTTCATCAGCTTGTGTTTGGGTTTATTTGGTTGGTTTTCTTTTTTTTTTTTTTTTATCTGTGCAAAATTCGGACTGACTCCAAACATTCACTGGCTGCTCACTCTAGTTGCCCTTAGAGTCAGCATTTATTTGGGACACTCTAATCCAGTTACTTTTCTCATCAGAGGTGTGCAAAATTATTAAGAACATTGCAGATACTGTCATAATCAAGTAATCCTGCATTTTTAATCACAGCCATTATAAATGGGCATATGGAATATGTGAAAAGTAACAATTGCACAGGGTATCCAGGGAAGTATTTTAGGTCCTCAGGCATAGTTCAACAGCAGTGAGCAGTGGAAAATGAGTGCTGAACTGCAACATATAATAAGATTTTTTAGTTTGCTTGAAGCATGGATATACACACATATGCAGATATATTTTTATAGATGCATATACATATCTAACTTCCTGTTGAACCAGTAATGAACACATCCCACTAAAAAGTTTCCAAATGTTTTCAAGATCTATGCCTAGCTAAATACATTGTCTAGACTTGTCTCTGCACAAAACAGGGACACACAACTGTGAGGCAAAGGAGATGCACTTGGATATCACCATGACCTCTCTATCACTTTCTCAAAGGCACAAGATCGTGTTTCTTGCCAAGTCCATGGAATGAGGGCCTCCGATACCCAAATTCCTAGGAGGCTCTACAAAAGCAAAGAACAGAAATTCAATACTAATACAAACCTATAAAAGAATACCGATTAAACAGGAAAGAGAGAAAAAGAACCCTCAACCAAATACATCAAAGACAAATGTAATTCCTTTTGAATAAAAACAGATTGCTTCCTACCTTCCTGCCTTAAAGGCAAGCACTCCAGCCTGGGATACAGAATACCAAAAATCACTGCTAGAAGCACAGGCACAAGTATTTTGTAGGCAAAGTTATCCTATTCTGATTTAATAGCTCAAAGGCTTATCTGGATTTCAGACAAGAAGAGGATGCAATTTACTGCTTGTTTCACACAGATGAACAGAGCTCGTTAAAACATTTGGGAACACTTTGAATATTGATCTGTCCTCGAATAAGATGTAAGAAATTTGTTTTGCTATGAAAATGTATCAATCTTCAAACCTTGATATGCCCCAAAGTGGCCTTCAAATGAAAGCCGGAAAATCCTCTGGGAAGATGCCATCAAAGCCATCAGCTCAGGGACGTTTCCCATCCCCTCCTCCAAGCAGGACTGGGATCAGGACTTTGAAGCTGGGACATCACCACCCAAAGCGAGCAGGGAGGGAGCTCTACACATTCTTTCCACAGAAATAATGTCACGTTCTGTTCCCACTCTGTGCCACCACAGCCTCCTGCTCCTCACGGTGCTGGAAGACAATCAATCACGGCTGCGAATCACCTTGTTAAAAACAGTGCCCACTGGAGACTTCCCCGTGACACCTCCGGCAGCAGAGACGCCGTGATAAATGTTTGCTGACACAAACCAAAGTCACAAGGTATTTAACCCCTCAGCTGGCAAACAACTGAGGATACAATGTGCCTAGGAAAAAAAATCTCGTTCGGATTTCAGGAGGCTTCCAATTGCACTGGTGCTACAGTACAATTTATGTTCAAAGAATGGATACACTCATATTAATTACACTCAGCAATGAGCTACAACAACCCTGCTACCATTTTGGAAATAAGAAATCAACTTTATAGTTGAAAACAGAACACTAAAGATCCTTATACCTCTATCTTTTTTCTAGCATATAAAGACGTCCATGTAAAAATCATCACCTTTCCACGTACAGCTTACACCAGCACTAATTTTTCACCCGTAAACCTTCTGAAATTGTATTTCAGGTTTTTCCCCATTTCACCCTCTGTTAGAAAAGTCTGTGGGAACAGAGCATGGGTCTGCAATTTCAGTGGAAATATTCTCCCTTCCATACGTCTGCATCAGGCCCCAAGTAAGAAAGTATTTTCTGCACACCTTGGGACACAGACCTATTTGGAGTCTGACTGGATGCCAGATATTGAGTTGGTAAATGACTGGATTAAATGTCATGGAGGCGGATATTCAGCATTTCAGACGCAGGGTCAGTGAAAGGCCACTGCTGGGCTGGCTTTCAGTGCTCTGAAATTAGAAAAACAGCCCTGTACAAGTGTAATGAGTGTATGAGAATGGCAACACAGAGCAGATCTCTGAAAAACTGCTGTTTTTACAAATTCCACAGCTAGAAGTGACAACCAGGACCTTGCCCCCAAACCAAGTCTGCACTTTCTCTTCAGAAAGAGACACAAGATACCTTCATCAGTCTTCCACAAAGAGCCAGGAAGAGCAGACCTTTCCCTCATCCCCTCTATTCCAAGAGGAGGCTAAGCCACCAAACCAGATGAGTGGTTGAAAGTTTGTGAAACTTTAAGACTTTTTTTGACTGTACCTGGTTTGGAGCCTTCATCAACAGATCCATTATACACTTGGTTGATGAACTCCGGTCTGTTGTCATTCATATCAATCACATAGATGTAAAGGTCAATAGGATTCTCCACCTTGTTTCCATTCATATCCACTGCATGAGCCCGGAGCTGGGAATAAGCACAATGAAAGCACAATATCAGCAATTGGATTTGTTGCACAATGAGAGACCATTTTGCAAGGATTGACTTTACCTCATAAATACTTTCTCAAAATTCAATGGAGCAGGTATCTAATTCCAGCAGAAAGCACTGACATAGTTTCCATCTAGGCTCTACCCACAGACAGATTTTCTGGGCTTAACATAATACTGAAATAATATTTTAAAACTGCCATTGTCAATGGAAACACTTTAACTCTGGTGCAGTGATGATATCTCCTTCACTGCTCACAGACCACTGTATTTTAATTTTTAAGCCACGGTGAACCTTGTCTGATGGCCTGAAAAGCAAATTTTGCTTAGTTCCAAATATGTCAAGGAAATGAGTTTGAATGAGACATTTCTTATGGGAACCTGCAGCCTTTCACACCCACAATAACAGGGATTAATAGTGAAGAGATTTCAGAATGACATTAGTAGTGTTTATTCTTTGTTTAATCATGGTTTCTAGGAACAGCAACAGCTACGGACCCCATGGCTCTGTGCACCAAAAGACATCTAAAAAGTCCCTTCCCTTCAAATAATGGGAGCCCCTGAGACACTAAGAATGAAATATTTTCCTCAGGCTTGACTAAAATACCCAGTGCTAAAGCATTTCAATAACCAAAGTCACAGTGTTAAGCCCTCAGTTAAAATGGAACTGCAGCTTTGTCTTATTAGCAATAACTATCAGTAATAATTCCCCAAAACAAGAGCATCTGTTTTCTGAACAAAAGAGACAGATACAGCATGTCAAAATGAGTAATTAATAATACAAAGCAATCAACAATACTCAGGAACAATCAGTAACCAGGTGAAAAAAATGGATAGCTTTCTCATTAAAGGGAACAGATGGCTACTCTGAATGGTGTGTGGCTGAATGCGCTGCCGACGCCGGCTTCGGGAAAACTCCGACAGCGAGGGAAGAGCTGCACAGCCCCTGATCATGGATGGCAGCAGGGAGGCACTGGCTGGCTGTGAGCACTGCAGATTTTGGCTATCATCCCTCTTCATTTTAGCCGCTGTGAGCACTGCTGAGCCTCCACCCTGCCCCAAATACCGGGGACAGCACTTGGGATGGCTGTGTGACATCCAGCAAGGCTCGTGGGCTGAAGAACAAAGGCTTCAGAGGACATCAGCTTCACAGAATCACAGAATGGTTTGGGTTGGAAAGGACCTAAAGCTCATCTAGTTCCAACCCTCTGTCACAGGCAGGGACACTTTCCACTAGACTAGGTTGCTCCAAACCCCGTCCAATCTGTCCTTGAACACTTCTAGGGATGGGGCAGCCTCAGCTTCTCTGGGCAACCTCTTTGTGCAAGGGCTGGTCGGGAGAGTGGGGCTGCAGGACAGGGGATGCACCAGCTTGTGCCATCCAGAGGGATGGAGGCCTCTGGTTACTCCCAGCAGTTCCCTGCACCATCGGGCTGCTGTGGGGAGTCAGAGCTGACGTGCCAAGGAGGTCTCAGCTCCTCTGATGACTGACAAATGAATGTGCTAATTGCATTAGCACTGGTTCCTGTCTTTTGCTCTCACTGTGTAGGTGATTGATGCAACTTTCTCCTTCATGTACGGTGCTCAGAAGTCCAGAGCTTTAACAAAAGAAACTGCACACCATTAGGATGGGCTGGATTAACATTTAATCAAGCAAAGAGAACAAACTGCCACGCGAAATGAGCTGAGAAAAAAACATTTTTTTTTAGAAGAAAGTTAAGCGGCACTTTTTCTTGAAAGCCTGAGGAAGTCCAGCTTTGCTTTCAATACAGGATGTACCATTTGTATTTCATGAGTTGCAATGCTCTTAATATCTGCATTTCTTGCCTGCATACGAACTGCTTTGGCTCCCACCTGTTGAGCAATCCTTCATCATGTCAGATGTAGCAATTCAATAACTTTACAGTCAGAGGTCAGACTGTCTTTGAAAAAAAGTAATTCGGAGCTAAAATTAAAGTTATTATCTTCAAACTGAGGCAGCACTGGGCCCTCTCTTACAGCATTTCCAGCAGCGGAAATGGTTCCATTCAGAGATAAAGCAGAGAGCAAAGCTGGTATCTCCCCCCTCAGATCTGACTCTCCCCCTGCAAATTTTTAATTAGATTTGATAGCTTTTGTTTGAAATCTCCAGGAGTAAGGGATTTCTCAGCAATGCACATCTATCTGCTTGTTGCACTCACTAAGCACATGTACCCATCTACGCATTGCTGCCTGCACTCAAGGAAAAAAAGATTCAATAAGCAAGACTGTAGGAATCTCATGAAACCTGTGGTGACATGCTCAAGTTTAACCTCTGTCCCGAGTCCTCAGCACTGGGTTGAGTCATGTGAGGGAGGGCAGTGCTGGGGCACACTGGTGTCCTGACTAACAGCATCTGGGGTGTCAGGAGGATGGCACATGTCCCCAAACCCAGTGCAGCAAAGCCTGTGCCTTTACAGCCTGGGTTATACAGGGGTCTGGGTGTCCACAGCTGCTCCTCTTCTGCCCTGAGTTGTTCCTGCCACCCTTTCTGCAAAAGTTCTATCTTCCTCTCCTGCTGTTTTTACCTGATTTCAATGAATGTTTCTACATTTTTCCTCTTGTTCCTGCTTACATTAATTCTCTCTATCCATACTCTTTTCACAGTTCTCATGTGCCAACACCTCCACAACACGTTGCTTCTCTGTGGCCAGTGCCAACCATGGCAGAGGGAGAAGGGAGTCCCGAGCCAGAGGGTTGAATTTCAACTCAGCTCAATGGGAAATCTTTTTAGAGACCATTCCTCATTAGACACCATCCTCAGCAGAGAGAGAAAACGAAGGAGGGACTCCAGGGGGGCAATCTGTCTACTGGGAAACTAGCTGGATCTCCAAGGCAGATCAGATACTCCATTTCCCTTCCTTAATTCATCTTCTCCCTTGTTCTCCTGTCCTCCTTTTTGTATTCATGAGGCATCCTCTAGCTGGAAAACACACATTGTTCTGGAGTCATTCTTCAGACACCGAGATGGGGCTCATTTCTGTGAGGCACAGTCTGAGTCCACGTGGCGCCCCACGACTCAGGCTGCCACCTGCTCCCAAGCAGGTATTTTGGTGGTAGAGTGATGGAGTGGGTGAAAAGCAGATGCATGTGAGTGCTTTGCAGCACTGGACAAAGCACAAAAGGTGATGACTGAGCTCCATCACGCACCACATGTCATTCTGAGACGGGAAACACACCAGTGAAAGGTCAGTGAGCATCACCTGGGCCATGGGACATGCCAGACACAGGTCATGCACGAGTATTCAAATGGGAGCTGGTGGCCAGCTGAAGAGACAGTTAAGAAACATTTATAAAAGTTGGTTTGAGGTATTTGCATTTTCCCCAAGAGGGAGAATACAACAGGAGTGAAGAAGGAATAAATAAAATCAAATTAAATACCTTGCAAAGGATTCTGAAAAATTAATACAGGTAGCCAGCTAATCTCTAGCTGACGCATCGCTCTGCTGTACACCAGCCAAGGAGCTGGCTCGATATTCTTTAACAAATATTGCTTAAAAGTATGACAATTATTGCTATCATATTCAGCAGCAGCTACCACAGGTCTCTGAGGTTTTCCTACCGACAGTTTCCAGTGTAAATGTAGCTGTTGGCATACAAATGATTCGGTATCATGATTATTGATTACACTGGAGGCTGGTGGTATCTGAAGGTAGTTAGTCAAAGTCAACACAGTGAATTGTGTTAAATATGAGTATTACTTACACACTAATACTACTAATACAAATATACATTATCAATCAGTGACAGAGCCTTTAAGGAATAAGCATACAATGCCACGCGTAATTTGTGTGCTCTTAATTGTGATTAAAAGTTCCATTTAGAGCACTGTGACACAAATGGCTGGCATTACTCAACATGGTTCAAAATACCAGAATTACCTCTTGTATCCCCTAATTTCTAGTAAACTTTGTCTCTTGGCATTTAAAACAACTCCTCCTCAGTCTATAACCCACCTGTTCTGCTCCAGCCACTCCTGAGGTAGTATTTCATCAGGTTTGATGCTGAAGGCGCACATGTGTCTGGGACTGGATTAGGAATTGCTTCAAAGTTTCCCTACAATGCACATTACTTGAGTATCATAAGCAATGACTACTTAGTGACACGTTTATGCTGATGTCTTTTGAAAACAGAGCTTGAAAAATGTCTTGGAAAACTAACCCACCAATTTTCTATCCCTTGTACTTGCCAGGCCTAACTGCAGCTTAATACGAAACCGGTGTCTGGATCAGAAAAGACATTCAGAGCCACTAATTCTGTCAGCAGCACAAGTGGGACTTTGGGAACGCAGTTAAATAAGGCCAAGAGAACTCATGCATATTAAATATTACTACCTGCTGAAACTTATTTGGCATGCAGGGAACATTAGGGGCTGACTGCGAGGGGAGATGCAACACACGCCTGTCGCAGTGAGATGGCACCAAGATGGGGCATGTGTCCCATGGCTGTGTGTCCCATGGCTGCGGGACCCAGGGTCCATCTCCAGCCACAGGCTGGGGTGGTTCCCACAGCAGCACTCAGTGCCACACGAGCAGTTCCCCACCCCAAGTGGCTGCAAAGCCCGTTTCATTTTTCTCCGCTCGTGTTTTCAGCTGACTCTGCGTCTGGGATTGTCTGCGAGGTCCCTGGAGAGTTTGTGCTCTGGTCTGTAGTGCAGACAAAAACAGATGAGGCCAAAATACAGCTGAACTTGCCATCACTGGGAGTGTCAGCACACACGGCACCTGGACAGGGGCCGGGAGTCCCAGAGGCACATACATCTCTGCATACATCAAACTCGGAATGATCCTCCCTAAAAGTTCAAGAATGATGTCAAAAACAGGAGAAGTTCTGCTGCAGAACTCCTGATCTAATTAGAAAAAAATCTGTTTCACCTTAGGGAACGAGGTAGGTTTCATCAGACAAATGGTTTGCTGAATGCGGGGGAGTTAAAACACTAGTATTTTAAAAATGGTAGTCCTGAAGCAATACAGATAATTATGCATAAGAAAATATGTGTTGAAAAATGTGGGAGTTAATGAAACAGAACCCTTCATATGTAGCCCCACAGTTGCAAATTATTGTTCTTTTCTTTTATAATTAGTTTTTAGATTACCTGGGAATGAAAATAGCAAGGACAACATTTGACAGTGACAGAAATGCTGAAAAGACTTAATTCTGTTCAGGACTACAGAAAACCTGAAGCTGTATAAATGCATCCACTGTCAGCCAGAGCAGCAAGCCTGTATTGGACACAGAGCCCATGAACTGGTGGGTAAGAGGGACCTGGAGTGGTGCCTTGCAGTTCCACTGACATTCTCTAATCCAGCTGAAGAGTTAAGCTACTAATCCAAGCTAAAGGAAACTACAGCACATGTCAAACTGATTTAAAGGTGGCCAAGCTCTACAGTTCAGATCCAAGCCTACACCTCAGTCACTGTTCCTCTAGCACTCACTTCAAGCCTGGCTCAATGTTGTCTTTCCTCTCAGGTAGAGCCTTGGCTATAGAAAGTGGCAAAAATTCATTGACTTTTTTAGAACTTCCACCAGCCAAGATTTTGGACTGTATCTTCTTTCTGGAAGCTGGTCAAATTTTTTCCAGTTTCCAGCACTATTCTCTCCTACTGCAAGTTTCTGCTCTAGTGTTTGGGTCATTGCTTTGCTCGTGGTATATTTATAAATGTTTTGTGAAGAGTTAGTAAATGAACAATTGATGATTCAATAAATCATCAATCCACTGCTACCAAGGCTGAAGGATCTAAAAGACATTTACAGCCACAACTTAAAACACCCTCCATCACCTTCTACTGTTCTTGCTAACAAAGGTTTTCTATCACTCACTATTCCTGTCTATAAGGCCTCATAACATACTTATCAGTTACTCACTCTATAAAATACATCTTCCTGTAACCTTCAGAGTGTGAATATGCTTATTTACATATAGATGTCACCAGTTCAAGGTTTCTGTAAGGAGCAGAAAAGGCTGCAAATCCTGTGGTATGTACAAGGCAGACTCATCCCATCACCTTTGACAAGGCGAGAATTCAATTTACTGAATTCACTGTAACTGGTAGGGTCAGTTCATTTTTAGGGGGTGCAGGATTTGTTGTGATGGAGGACAAAATCTTTTTCATCTCATGTTTTTGACTGAGGGTCTGATCACAGACTTCACAGCAGCTCCATCAAAAGTGTTAACTTGTGTATTGCATTATTGACTACGCTGATAATAACCCGGCACTGCTGAAACAATATCAACAACCCTGAGATGACACACACTTTATCTCAAATATTCCTTTTTCAAAACAACCTCTCTTCCTATTTTCCTAGGCACAACAAACGAAATAATTGTTCTTGTTCACAGAGGATAAAATAATTTTTCTTCAGATCTTCTCTTACCCACGGGAAATCTCTTTTTCCACCCAGCTAAAGAGGTAATCTATTTTCTTTATCCTTCCACCTTAGTCCAGAAGCTGTGTCAACATGGTTAACTGGATACCTGATAAAGCTGACAGAATGTGCCTCTCCGACGGCGCAGTTCGGAATATGGTGTCAGTGGAAGTGACCTGCGCCGCTTCACTGACATTAGAGCATCCCTGGAATGGCTATTACGGTGCCAGTAGATGTGGCTAAGGCTGATAGCAATCCATGAAACAACCTTTCACAACCACTCCAGGAGAGAACTAAAGCGTAGACGCAGAAAATGCTTGAAATTTTGCAGGGCTATCATGCAAGGGGCCATGTATTTTCTTTTTTAGCAATCTGTGGGACTCTGTCTGCTGTGCAATTACGCTGTGCAACAGAGGGGCTAGGATTTATATAAAAATGTAGCAACCAATTACACTCCAAGCATTCTGCAGGTAGAGCATTTTATGAACTAGGATAGCACAAGGCACCACTTCTGAGTGTAATTAATCTTAATTAATTCCCTCATATTTAGTATTAGCCTATCTGCGTATTTAAAAACCTATCTGACACACCCCCATCATACTGCCTGAACATCTCCTAGTGAATTAAAGTGAAAAATGACTATAGCAATTATTGCATGTTTAGCTGCAGTAATGATTCTTAAATTACTAATTTCCCAAGACGTGCTAATGTAGTGACTGGCTTCTTGTGGTTTTGGGTGGTTCAGTTTACACATAAATTTGCATGGATTTAACAAGCAGCGCAAAGTTGTGCCCTTTTCAACAAATGACTCTGACTTTACGTCTGAAAAGGACACCGGTGTGTCACCACTGTCATAGAATCACAGAATTGATTAAGTGGGAAAAGCCCTCTAAGATCCTTAAGTCCAGCACTGCCGAGCCCACTGCTAAACCACGTCCCCAGGTGAGGCCTCACCGGTGTGATTACAGGGGGAGTGTCACTGCCCTGGTCCTGCTGGCCACAGTACTGCTGACACAATCCAGGATGCCACTGGCCTTCCTGGCCACATGCTGGCCCCTGCTCAGCTGCCACCCACCACCACTCTGCACTGGTTCAGCTGATTCAGCGCGTCCCTTCTCAAGCCCAGCAGTTCCGGTGCTTTGAGCTTGTGAGCCCGGATAAAACTCCGGGTGTTTGATGCTTACGTGGTAGGAAGCTCTTTCCTCCCTGTCCATCGGGCGTGTCACGTACATCCTGCCAGACACAGGGTCAATGCTGAACACTTCCATGGGCGGCTGGTCGGCTCCCACTCCAGTGATGCTGTACCTGATATGGATCTCTTTGTCCTTATCGGAGCGAATCTGCGCGGAACAACAGAGACAGGGATCCATAAGTTCTGGACAAGAGCCATATGGATGTTTAAGCAACTTTAAAGAACTGAGCCTGAAAGCAGCACAGATGTAACACCACTGTCAATTCTGACAAGGGAGCTGAACGCCAAAGGTTTGGAGAGAAGCCACGAAAAGTGTATTCCACATAGTTTCAGCTATTTTACTCCTCTTTTATTCATGACTATTCTCTAGAAATCATTGAAATGGTGAGCTTTTGACTCACCCAAAATGCACAAAAACCACTGTTTATATATTACTGAAACCACAGTTTCCTTAAAGTGTCCAAATTTTTCAGCCACAGCCAGAGTCTCCCAGCCATTAATCACTTCTGAAAATGCTGTCTGCAAGCTCCCACATCGTATTCTCAGTCCCTGTGACCGTGCACACAAATACTCCCATGAAATTTGAAGAACAGGGCTGTTTGCTCCCTCTTAGTCCAATCCTGCTAGCTTGACAAGGCCAGGCTGAGAATCCACAGTGGGATATTAGCATTTCATGTGATTATTTGCTGAGGAGAATGATGTTTTGGACATTGTTTCTGAAAGTCCTTCCCTCCTATACCTTGCAAACAACACTGCAAACTGAGTACAGCACAACAAGTTACACGAACCTTGGAAACAGAGCCAAGGAGAAAAAGCAGGGAGGTTAATATGTTGTCCTGGCAACCCCGACTATCTCTTTAAAACACAAATTTAATTTTCTGATCAAATGCTGAAAGAAGTTCTTGCAACAGCATGACTATTCCCGAAAGAAAGTGCAAGGTACAAATAAATTACCACCCCCCGCACCATCACAAACTGTCTTGGCACTGCAAAAGCAATGTGCATAATTTTTTCCCTAACAGGTCTATGAATACAATGAAGTGGTGGGAAGATAACAGAACCCTAGTAGCTGAGTGCATGTTGTCACCTCTGCTGTGGCAGCTGCATGCTTGCAGTGCGCTCAGTGGGTGCAGGAGACCCTGAGTACGCCATACAGCCCCAGTTTGGGGAGCAAGGGTGGTTTCCCAAGGGAAGAGGAGGCTTTGCTTGTCAGGTAAAGGGATTGAGAGGGGCTGTGGGCTTTGCAATTCCCCCCACATGGGACCTACAAATACTCCTTCCTCTCCTGACCCAGGAGGCTGATGAGGTGCTGAACGTGTCGGTGCAGAGCAGTATCAGATCCCTGGCTCCGAGACTCTCCTTTGACACCTCTGTGCAGATCATCACCAAGTTTGTGCACTGTTTTCTTTGTACTGCCTCCACCAAACTGTCTGTTCCCGTTAACAGCTAATCATGTCAGTTATTACAGGACACTGCCAGGATTGATCCGTGCGGCACCTGCGCTGCTGGAGCTGAAGGTCAGGGAATAGAGGCAGTTTCATCTGTCTTTTCTCTGAAGGATTCACTGCTTGTTACACTATTAGTATCAAGGAAAACTGATTGGACTTTACACTGGTATAGTCACTTAAAAAAGGGGCTGGGAACACTGAAAGTGCCCTCATGTTGCACACAAGGTTATACAGGTTTTTGTGGGCCTAGTGGGTATTTGCAATAGAGACCCAGATAGGTAGGCATTAATCTAATTTCCATTAGCAAACTGTGGGTGAAGAAAGGTATATTAAAATCAAGCTTTGCTTTTACAACTGTAGTTCTAATGACAAAAGCCAACTCCCCAGCTCAATAACTGAAGACCACAGCCCCCATTTTCAGAAGGTCAGCCCTCACCCTGCAAGAGGAAAGGGCTGGAAATCAAACTGGTTTCAATATCTGTACAAATGCATAGCTCAAGTCAGGGAGTTCAAGATCCAAACCACTCTGTCCACATCTGTAGCTTAAAGTAAGTGATAATCTAGGAAGGCACTGTTGGACCTCCAGTTTTGAACCAGGGTGAGGTTCCCACCCTGGAAATTAAAAAGGGTAATGTGGGACACACAGTTGTGTGCCTTCATCACAGTGTGTCTGTCTGCACAGCTCCAAAGAATCCATAACGTAAATTTTTCCTTAACAAAGGTGGAAAAAACCTACAACAACCCAACCAAAGTACCTGCACTTTTCCTGCCTTTTTGCTCACTGGAACACGGAAACTGGGAGGGTCTCCCCATCCCCAGCCTGGCTCAGCTATGGCTGTACTTGAGCACAAGCACCAAAGAGCTAATCAGTCTCTCCAGAGAACCAAAATGGAAGCAGTTTTAACCCAAATCTCAGAAGAGGAGAGTCTGTTAGTTCTTCATGGACATTTTTCTGCTCTATTTCCTGTTGCATATAGTACTCAGATCCCATTGTGATAGAAGCATTAGAAATGCATAGAGAGAGACAGAAGCAGGGAAAAGGAGCCTGGATTTAAATATTCAGTGCTAAAGGCACTATATTTTATTTTCAGGAAACGCAGATAAACAGAAGCTCTCGAAGAAAGCTATGTACAGTTTAATAAAGTGTATGCTATAGGATGTCCTTGCAGCACTTTTATTAGCATTAATAGGGTCTAAGCTGTCTGTATGTAAATCATTGCAGATCTAGGAGATGGAATATATCATAAGACCCACACGAGTTACCAATTATACTGAGAGAAATCCATGAGCTAATTATACTGCACTGAGCAAAACAAAGATAGGGGGAAATATGCTGCAAATATTCAGCAGTGACTCGCTATTTGCTGTTAATTGTGATCATAATACAATGGTCTGCCTGTTACCTGTAAGAATACAAGGGTGTGAAGTGTTCAGAAAAAATCATGTAAGAAGTAGCACTTGTCACAGAAAGTTGCTAAGACCATTGACAATGAAGCATAGTACATATTACTACCAGGGAGATATTTATCACACACATGCTTTTTATATTGGAACATATAATTTTAGCACTCTTAATGAGATTTAAAATAAAAAAAGATTTTTCAGTAATCCTTTAACATTTTGACCAAAGGTTTCATTTGCCTAATTCCCAGGGTGCAATTTAGTAAATCTTGTTGAGAAGTTAAGAACATTATCTGAACACAATGTAAGGTTTACTTCTTTTGTTGAAACCATTCCTGGAGCAGTTTACCATGATAATAATAAGAAGAATAAAAACTCCTCTATTCCCAAGGAGCTTACTAGATCAGGAGAAAAAATTACTGACTGGGGGAATTTACTGGTGCAGAAGGGAGTTACTTTTTCCTTCATTTATGCCTGGGAACCGAGAAGATGGTAACAGATCCATATGATAATCTTCTGACTGGAGAACACACACATGAATTTTCCTTTCATTTATCTCTCCTTTTATAATGCAGTCAAGAGGTATGCAGGGCTCTGGGTTACAGAACAGATGGCAGAAGGATGGTTTTCCTTAGCTGCATTTATACATTTTTTACTCGGAGAACCCTTGGAGCTTTGAGCTTCTCCGGTGCCAGGCATGATACAACTCTGCATATGATGATGTGAGCAGGATGAATGATGATGGCTGATGACTGTCATAAGGGGAATTTGCTTGTAAAGCAGCTTTTATGCTCTAAAAAACCCCTCCGGGATGGAGCTTGGAGTGGATTGTTACACTGGTGAGGGAAAATGTCCCAGATCAAAAGGCAATTTATGTTGGAAGATGCAATCCCTTGTTCCTACCCTACCTCATGGACACAGGTGGCATTTTCCATGCAGGAAACCTTACCTACTCTGACAGATACAAATGGACCATCTGGGAAATGTGGGATCAGCCACCAAAGCCCCATAGGGAACGTGCAGCAGAGCCAGGCACTGCACTGGTGTTGCCAGCCCTCTGCTTGGCTGTGGCCAGCAAGGACAGGGTGGCCTTGCAGCCCAACAGTGAGTGGTTGGAGCTCAAAGCATTGATGCATCATCCAAAACAGAGCACAGGGGCTGCTGTCAATATTTGCAACTCAGAACCAGAACACCAAGAGTCTGACTCAGCCCTTGTTTCCATAGAGTATTCCCAGAAACAGAAGAAATGGTGTGATTTCACAGATGGGCATTTTCTACTGTGAGTTCTGATATAATAACCAAAATGTGTGAAAATGAACATTGCAACTCCTGAGATAATACAGGGCTAAGCCCTTCCGAGCTGGCTTTTTCCTCTGCAGCAATGTCACATTTAGATAGAAAAGCAGCCTGTGCTTGTAGCCCAGGACTGCATCCTGCTTTTACAGATAACATCTTAGGGTTTCTGCATCTCTGTCAGGATTTACTGGGCAGCTAAACCATTCCCACAAGTTTTAATGGTGAACAGAATTTCAAGTGATGAGCTCCTCTAAGGTACCAGATTTTGTTGCTGTTTTTCTCCTGTTGATCCATGTCCTTGTGCTCTCAGCACCTCCCTTTCTTGCCGAGGGGGTTTGAATTCACAAGCCCTCTCTTTCACCCTGGCAGATGACAGAAGCCACCACAGATCCCTGTAATGCTCCCATGCCAGGAGCAGGGGTGATACAGACTATGGAAAGCCATGTGGTCAGCAGATTGGAGGGCACCAGTGAGACCATAAATGGAGCATGACATTGCCAGAATAAAAAGTGTCCCGATGGATGCTGTTTAGATATCACTAAAGGAAATGCCTGGAGGCCTAGGAAATGGGGTGTGTAAGAAAAAGCTAAACAAACAAGGACAACTGAGCCTAAAGAAGAGGTGCCTGTAACAGCAGGGCTCCTGTACCTAAAAAACTATATTTAGAGAATTTCATGATCCCTACATGATCTTGGTTCTGTCCATCACCATGCAATGGTAATATAGGAGTGCCTGGAAATGTATCTGGAGAAAGCAAAGTAGGACATTTATTTTCTGCTGCATTTTCCTTCCACAGAGTAAATTAGAAAATAAATTTCCCGGTAAGTTCTTCATCTTGCTCTATAACATATGGAGTCCAGAATGCCCTTCAAAAAACATTTAGTTTCCCAAATCTCCCATAGAATACTATGCAACATTTGCACTAACATGACCTGGGGATACTTAGACTTGATTTTTTTGTTTTATAAAGCCCATTATAATTATTAATGAACACATAAAATAATGTAAATGATAAGCAGTGTCTTTTATTATTGAGCTCTTAGCTATTTTGCCCATTAAGAAAACCAAATTAAAATAATTGAAGACTATAATCTGTCATGCATTCAAAATGCTCCATAGAAATTCAGACAGGCAAACATATTCAAAGCCTTTAAAAGAGCACACTTAAGAGTCAGTCTAAGCATTCCAGGATTGGCTCATTAATTTTAGTGGAAATATTTTAATTCAACTACTCTTACTGCTTATTGAAATCTTTGCTAAGGACTTATTTATTTTTAACTGAATTTGCAATATGTTTAGGACTCATTTGTATAAAAGTTCTTAACTCTTATTTCACAGTTGTTTTAGAAGCCAGTAAAGAGACACATCTCTAGCCCTCTATTTCCAAACAAATTACTATGTGTTGCTGAAAGAATCACATATGGTTTCAATAAAAAGATGCAGAAGTCAAGCAGACAGAGAAAAACTAATACAGACTTAGAGACCCAGCCAGGTGAAGGTGACATTTATTAACTCCTGTCTCCTTTTATCACACTTGCCAATGATCCCAAGCTACGTCCCAGAAAGAAATGAAAAACAAACAAACAAACAAACAAACAGGAGATCCTCTAAAACATTTCCTTCGTCTTTGGAGAAAAAAGTCTCTTCAGTGCCTTGCAAAGAGGATGTTTGCACATGGCAAGGGCAGCTGCCATGTTTGAATAAAACCAGCAATTCCACCAACTCCAACACTGGGTTTAACAGCAGCCTGCCCTGCAAGTCTTCATCCCCCACTGGAAAAAATGAGTATTGACTGAGCTGAGTTTCCCATGGTAGTGGTGTTTGCAAACAAGGTTAATTGGGAAAGATCTCTATTGGCAAAGAAAGAAGGGATGGAATCGCACATTTGTACTTGTGGATTTTTCTTCCCCCTCAACTGGGACTGGTTTCATCTCACACAAGATTTTCTAAAAACTCTGTATCTTGTCCCAGATAAACAGAAGAGAAGCAAGCCTTTCCAGAATGAAATCTATCCTCCTGTCTTGAAGGCTTAAGTATACATCAAATTTCTTGGAAGAAGCAGTTTTCTCTTTCCACATATTCTCTCTCATAGAGAGAGAGAACCAAGGACTACACCTAAACTAGATACCCAATTTTCACATGATTGAGATTCACTGTGATTAACACCTTTCTTCCTGCAGTTACAAACAGCATTTCACTCCTATCATTGCTACTGTCCAAGAGCTTAAGTTTCTTCCTCTTCTTTAAAACACAAATCCAAAGCCAAACTACAAAACACTCCCTTTGACCCAACGGCTGGATCTCTCCTATCTCAGGTTAAATCTTCCTCTGCTCCACCTGAAACTTATGCAAACTGATTTACAACATATTTGTTTTGATAAGAGATTACAAGTAGCATGCCAGAAGGATTAAACCTGTCATTTATGTTATTGATGTACCTGATGATGCAGCCTGCATTAGAGAAAGAAACAAAACTATGAGATGTTTGAACCCAAAAGAGAAGAACCTCTCCTGCATGCCTGGCTTGCGCTCCACCACCTCCAGAGGAGCCTGTTCCCACTCAGCTCGTCTGCTCCTTACCAGGAGGATTTGCTTCCTCTGCACGGACACTGCGAGTGCTTGGCTAAGGTGCTGCACCAAATGTTCAGCTGCTGACAGCTTCCAGCATTTCCCAGGTCCTCTGGCTTCCATGTGGCTCCCTCTGTCCAAGGGCCCCTCTCCAACCCTGCTGCTCCCTTCAGGCCAATTACATCCACAGGGACACCCTTCTCCAGAGTCTTCCCTATGCCCATCGGCAGCTTTGAGAGTTTTCACTCCTCTCCCTTCCAAGTTTTTTTGAATTGTTTACTAGGATTTTTCTCCTCTACCTGGACAAAAACGTAACACTGAGCAGATGGAGAACAGCACATAAATCAAGTTCAATAAGGAGCTGGTAATGCAGTGGGAGAGGAGAATTTCTGCCTGTGACTCTGGCCAGTAACTGTGTGTGACCCCACACATAAGCACAGGATGAAATTGAACTTGTCACGCTCACAGTCTAATTCAAAACTACCATTATTCTGCTCGGATAAAAGCAAAATAACAATCCCTTTGCCCAGGAAACCGAATTTCCTACATGATCAGATGAGATGCTACGAGCACAGAACACCTGGTGTGCAGCAGCACATTCAGGCCAAGGGATGTGCTGCAGCTTAACTTTGCTTTCCTACCTGCTGAAACAGCAAAGAATTTATGTTTTAGTGTGAGTTGTCCTGACACAACAAGACTGAGTTCTGCAGGGCTCATGGGGCCAGTCTGCTCTCTCTGTAATGGCAGCTGGGCCAAAGTTTCTGAGTGGTGACTTGGGACTGTCAGCAGCTCAGATGATGGCAGACCTGCCAGGTCTCTGTCTCTACCAGTAAAAACACAGTAAACTGCAATTTGTTGCATGGTCTTCATGATTAAATAATTAAGTATTTTTCATTACTCGCTATTATGAAGGTCAAGAAGCCAATGTGTTCAGGAAGGGGCCAATGCTAATGGATCTTGCACAACTAATGGTAATTGATACAGTACAGCAACTTCTAAAGCAATATGTGCCTTTCTTTGGGCCTTTTGCAGCTGGTTCAGTTTTTAAGAACTCCACTGTGGAAAAGGCTTCAGACTGTAGCAAGGTGAGAGACAGGGAGGAGAGTGTCTCTGATGGGAAGAGAAGATTACAGTGGATCAGCAGAACACCTCCACGTGACCAACGCCTTATCACTGCCAGAACATTGATAGCAGAAGCAACAAAACTCATTTTTACTACTCTTTCCCTTATCTCTCTTACAAGAGAGCAGATTCTTCACTGCAGTGACTGAAGGCATCCCAGTGGAGCTGATGTGCTGCTATCAGGTGAATTTTGGCCCTGAAGAACTGAGGCTCGTTCATACTGTGCAAGATGCAAGTGGCTGATACCGACTGACTGGGATTTGAACCAGATGCACAAGCCCTCCTCTGCTGTAGAGGATGCTCCACGACAAAAGGTGAAAGGAAATGCCTCTGAGAGTTCAAAACACACTGCTCTTATTCCTGTGCCAGAGGAGTCGTGACAGGCAAGAGAAGACCATCCTTCATAATCTATTTATGAAGGGCTACACACTGTTTCTTTGCACAGGGTACCATCCTGCAGCACCTTCCCGCAGCTGACCCCACAGCTGTCTGCGATAGCTACGCCTAAATGAAGGCAAAGTCAAGAAAAATAAATCAGGGCAGTGGGAATTTGTCCTCATTTCTCTTTGAAGTGTATCTGTCCTGAAGCCTTATGTCATTACATCATGTCTGCCACAAAGCCAGCCTGGAAAAGAGAACCTGGCACCTTTCTGGGTAAAACTGAGCAGGAAACCTGAATGCCCAGTGAAGAAGATGAACAAGGGTAGCAACTACTGACCTACACAGGAGCAACCTGACCACTGTAACTAATGATCAAGGCCCTCAGCTGGTATAAATCAGTGTAGACTCACTAGCTTCAAACAGAGACATGCTAATTCATTTCAGCTGAAAATCTGGCCCATGGCATTTAAAAATTTAGCTGCACAGCAGAAGAACAAGTGAAGAATGATCTTCTTACAATGACACACAACAACTTAACACAAGCAGCATTCCTCCCATAGGACAGTGAGCTCGGACACAGGGAACAAGCATTCAGTGGAGAACAAACACACTGGTGTCCTCAGGGAGGGAGTTTTTCACAGAATCAAGGGGTATAATTGGTCTTAGTATGACCTTTGCTTTTGTAGTGAGCTCTGGCTTTTCCAGTCATATACAGGCATGCATTGAACTCACAATGGCAAGATGCCTACAGATATTACTGATCATGGACAAGTGATGCTGTGACATGATTGTGAATGCTGGTCTCAGCATAAAATAAAGCTTTTGGACCTGTCTGCAAATAGCTAACAATAGGAAACAACAAAACCCTCCAGTGTGTCTATTTTGGAGAACAAAATCTGCTGAGGCTCATGTTTGAGACACTACTTTGGGATGCTTGCAGAGCAGGATTTAAAGCTCTGCAGCTCTCAAAGTCTCTCTAAAAAGTTTAATTACAGGGAAAGCAAACCCTTTTGTTTGCTCTGTAGGGTAGATTACACAGCACAGCATACAGAGAGGTTATTTCAGTGGTCAGTAAAGGGAAACACCAACATGAGGAGGCAGGAAATGAAGTTCTTGCTATGCACTACAGGAGCAATGCCAATGGGCATCAGTGCCAGTCTCGACTCGGTGATCCTTAAGGGTCCCTTCCAACTTGAGACAGTCTATGATTCTATGACTTACTGCCCACTCAACAAGGCCAGTGTGAGATGACTTTGGTCCTGGTGCCTCGTGCATTAGGGACAGGAGATTGCCTGCATGGAAATTTCAAACCTGGCTGAACTCTGCTCCTTTAGAACAAATTCACAGGGCTTGGTTTCTGGCAACTTTTTCATTAACTCTGTTTCTGTGTGGGTTTGATCTAAGACCCCTGCTTGCTCTGACTTGAATTCATGTTAGACTTATTCATATGACTTATTGATGCACTTCCCATGCACACACTTTTAATGCAAGAGGTAGATAGGCCAGCTCGAGGACATGGTGCCATAGATTTAAAAAAAGGAAAAAAAGCGCAATATTTTCTGAGATGTTACAGAGCCTCCTCTTATCTCACTTCCATTCGTGGCACACTCTGCTTTTGGATTGAACCCTCCAAAGCCACTAACAGTCCTCAAAGGTCCCAAACACAAGCTTCCCACTCTGCCCAACCCCCAGTAACAACAACTTCATTCACTTCATCCTCCAATAAGGATGGTGGAGTCCAGTCTGGTCTGGGATGCTCATTCTCAACGGCCTTTTTAATTGCAGGTACTCTGATAGACATATTGAACTCCTTGTTTAATTTTTTCTTTTTTTTTTTTTTTAGTATTATTAATTGATAATTTAATTTCTGATCTGGTGAATTACATGCAATTCCTTCACCATCAGGGAAATGACAAGTTTAGAGCAGAATAGTTTAGGTAAGCAGATTGTCAGTGCTTATGGCTGTAAGACATAATTATGTACAGCCAACTGTGTAACGCGCTTGAAAAAATTATAAGCCTAGGCATAGAAATTAAAATTATTTCAAGATGAAGTTGTACAAATACAGCTGCAAAAATCTGCAAAATCCTATTAATTTATTCCAACTGTAGTGGGTAGTGCGGGGGGGATCCAGCCCCTGCCGTTCTGCCAAAAGAAGTTTAACTCCAAAACCCAGCAAATAAAGGGTTGGATGTTTAAATCTAAAACACAGCTCCAGAAGACTATTTCAGCTATTATTTATGTACTCATAAACTTGTGGGTATCAGCTGGTAACTTGGTATGATGACTCCTCAGCATCAGGGCAAACATTAAATGCTGAATTACCATATGTCAGCTTAGGGTAGTTAATAATTCTACAGCATCTTGGACAACTTAAAGGCTTTTCTGAAATTGCTGTCAAATAGAATCTTTCTTTCAATCAATAAAGCAGCACAATGAAATACACTATTTCTGGTGTTGAAAAGACTAGATTAGCAAAATATTGTAAACGCAACTGGCAGGGACAACAAACTGCACCTTTTAACCAGAGACGCGCAAAAAACACATCAGTACTTTCCTCGAGGTGAGCCATGCGAGGGAAAGGCACGTGTCTGTACATCACACACACCTGTGTCTCTGTTACCTGCACTTCTGGTTTGCCACCAAAGGCCTCCCAACCCCTGAGCTGTGCATTATCTGTGGATCTAACAGGCAGCAGGTAATTACGGGAGCGATGTTTGTTCTACGCCGCTGGGTCCATCAGTCGCAGCCGGAGGAGTGAAACAGAGAATGACTGCGAGCATGGGGAACCTGTCCCACCTCCTGCTTGTTTTCCAAGCTGTGTAATAGAGATATCCCTGGCACTGCTGAGGGTGAGGACCAGCAGCAATCTCTAGGAACAGCCAAATCAGGTAGGAAATGCAGAAATCTGCACACTGGGCTTCACTTAGAGGGATACTACCAACCCCTCGCACTTCTGCTGCTACTTTTACTCTCAGTCAAGCACAGCTACAACAAACACACACTACTACAGCAAGTAAAACAGATTGGAAGAAATGTTATTTCCTCTGTGCATTTGACAGCATCAATGACACATTTACAGATATTCAACACTAGCAAATCCAGACCAGATCCCCAGTGCAACCTGTGCTCCTGCCAAAGCACCTGAAACCTAAGTCAAATTATTCCTAGGGTTTCCTGCACGTTACCATGGCTATGCAGAATATCTGGCCCTGACTTCCCACAGTCCAGCCACAGGACACTGTGGCTTTTATGTGAGCCCTGGAAGAGATTTTTTCCTTAACACCAACTGAAAGCAAACGTGTTGCACTGCAGATGGCTTCGCTGTGCAGCACCCAGCCTGCTCCCCACTCCTGTGAGCAGCCCTCCAGGAACAGAGCTGGGAAACCCTGCTCCAGTTTCTTTTTCTGAAGCACAAACGAAACCTGAGCTCTTACAACATCTCTGTGTTTGTTGTGCTCTTTGATCTCTTCCCTATATTCACTGTTGTGTCAGATTTTATAGTTCAATTGTGAGTCAGAAATACGCTCTCTGGGTCTTACGGATCCATCCCATCCAGCACACATGCCTTTCCAAAGCCTTTATGGAGACTGCTGACAGTAGGAGTGGAGCTGAAACATAGTGGTCCCCAACAACCTTTAAAACTATCAGCAGTGAATAAACGAAAACCATTTCTTATAGCACATTTTTTGAGCATTTTGATTTTTGGTAATTCAGGTCACTGCATCCGATGTTCCGTTGCTGATAGATTTAGTTGTAGTGGTTGTTCTTAGGCTGCAGGGCCCTGAGAAAGTGATGTGGAAGTTGCTGGTGGCAGGAAATTGCCTTCATAATACTTTCAATTGAAAAAAAGTTGATAATGACGCAGGGAATAGGTCCTGTGGGAAAGAGTGAGGCTTGAAAATAATCCACCAGCAAAAGAATTGTGAACTGCTGACTTTCGGCATTTAATTGGGATGGAATTACAGGTCAGCTTCCTCCATCAATACTATGCGTACTCAAAAGGTGACAGTAAAAACAACAGATTATTATTATTTCCCACAGTATCTTTTTTTTTTGAATCAGAGGAAATTAAAAGAAAACAGTCTGCCACATACTCAAATCACTCAGCTGCTTTTAGCATGGCTTCTCTTAGTTCAGCTGCTTTACACCGACTTCCACTGGCTGCCAAGCTGACCCAGTATTTCTGTGGTGATTAGAGTGGGATATTGCTTCATGTTTATTCCTAGGAAAGCTCAAAGTTGGCTCTTGTGCCTTTGAGAAGCTGGATGTATGTGGGGAAATGATGTTTCGTCAAACTCTAAATCTTCAGGGCTTTTTCTCTCTTTTTAGTAAGAAGCAGGAGGAAGATTTCCTGACCCTCTGAACTATCCCTGGGTTTGAATACGCTACATGGCATGCCTGTAAACACAAGAAGAAAGCTCTTGTGTGAAACTTCTTAAACTGCAGAGGATGACGGACAGCAAATGGGATGCAAGCCAAGGAACATGACAATTAGCACAGAGAAAGTTTTCAGGGTTTATTCCATCAGTCAGCACTTAAAGAGGCTTTGAAGGGGAAAAAAAGATCCTTTTTATATTAATCCACTACTTCTGCACTTTCCCCCTATTCCATGGATTTAGTACTTAGCTGCTAAATATCTATATGCAGAGCTTTATTAAGAGGAGTTGGTTTACTTTTTGAAAGATTCCACATCCATTAGTTCACAGAGAGAAAAGAGGCAAAATCATTTTGCCTGCTGCAACACCCAGGGTTTAAATGACGATTTACTCTTCCCCAGCTTTTAGTACTTAAAGATGTGGATGAGAGAAGTGCCAGCATTTCTTGCAATGGTATTTCTGGTCATCTCCTTACTAAAGAGTTGGTTGTGCTACTGATGATAAAGCAACTCAGTGAAAAGCAGAGGGAAAATCCCTCCCCATTTCACCCCATTTCTGTTTTATCTTGGCAGACTTCACATCTGAAGAGGCACCTTACTGTTCCAAGAAAAAATATTTTCTTTTTTCTTTAAAAAGAAAAAGTTCTCTCAGGCAAGAACTTGGGCAACAGCAGGGGACAACACCATGCCAGTATTAATTAGTGAATTCCAAATGAATCATAGTTTGTGCTTAGCAGGGTATGCTTGAAAACCATGTGAACTTTCAAAACGCTGTACTGAGCATACAAGTTACAGCTCACTTTTTATAAGTGATAAGACTAACAAAGAAAGAGTTGCTTTGGAAGGGCATCTTATTCATTTCCTCCATGGCCCTGTTCCCAGACATTTGTGTTCTTGCCCATTTCTTTATTTGTAGGTTGACAATCCCCCCTCAGCTCATCCCTTTTGGTTCGGGGTCACTACTGGGGGACAGCATTTTTCCTCTAATTAAGAGGTGGCATGAGTGGTTGTCCCCACTACAACCAGAATCACCAAGCAGGGGGTGCACTGTGACATGCCACAATTGTCATCTCCGTGCCTCTTTGATCCTGAGCCCCCAGGACTCCAGGACGTGCCTTTCCTGCCGAGGAACGATGCTCCTGTCTCTCCGTGCCAGCAGGTCGGTGCTTCCATGCACTCAACTCCCTGCCTCAGCAAAGGAGGCAGAACCTGGCAGTGGGTACACATGGCAGCTACTGCAGTGACGGACTCTGATCTTAATTTCAGGATTATTTAGGTTGTGATTAAGCTGGGGCACCTGCCAGTGCAAGGCTCATCAATTCTCTTTGATTTGCAAGACTCTGCATCTGTGTCAGAACTTCAATTTCAATGCAGAGTCCATCGCTGTTTTTCCTCTCTTTCACTTCAATGTTGAGTTTAAAAGACACAGGAGCTGAGAGAAGAGACTGCTGCACTGGTCCAGGGTAAGCAGCTGTGGGAGCATTCACTCAGGTAGCATGCAAGGAGAAAAAGATGCCCTTGGCAAGCTAAGAAACGTGAGATTCCCAAGTCTCCTTACGCTTTCCCTTATCCTGCCAAACACAACTGAAAGTGCACAGAAGAGCTGGGGGCTATTGCAACCTAAAGAACAACTGCAGTGTCCACAGGGATCCAGAACATTCAGAGCTATTTTAATCAAATTACTATCGATTAGGGACAAACCAGAGTCTACTGAAGTTAATGGACACATTTCCATCGACTTCAAAGGGCTCCAAAACAGCCTGTAACACAGAAAACAAGCAAGTACCAAAATGAGAAAATGCATTTGAGTCTCTCCCTAATTGCATGAGATGAAAGAACTCTTTCAGATGAAACTTTTTGAAACTCTTCTGCCCGAGACAAATGTCAAACAGCTCAAATGGTCAAAATTCAGCACATCTATCAGAAATAAGGAGAGTCTGACAGCAGCAAATGTGGCCAGCTATGGGTACCAGAGACCTACAGAGAGATATTCAGCCCTACTGACAGTTCTGAAAGACCTTCACTAAATTATGCAGGAAAAAGCTTGGCAATTTTGTGTATGTATAGATATATACACTAATTTAGTTTTACTTTCCACTCAAATTTATTTTCTCTAAGAAAGAGATTTTTCTTCTTTCCCCCTGGAAGTGTTAGTGTGTTTAATTCCACACTACAAATGTATCATTTGTCCTTTTGTCTTCACAGGACTTAATCATTTTCTCTCAGGGATGAATATGAAATCATGACACAAGCAATTTGTTTAAAGTAGCCTCTCTTACTGTCTAGAACATTTCATTGTCTTTAAAGCTATATATTTATGTGACAGCCAGACATCCAATAAAACCCACAAATCTCAAGGCCTAAAAGGTATAAAAGGGATTTCTTTTAAATTTTAAGGGGAAAAAAATCAGGCCTGAATACTGGGGGTCATGACTTTACTGACCTTCACAATATTAGGTTCTTCCCAGAATTGGTGCAATTAAGTGTTGAGTCAGTGGAAGTCTTACTTAAGAAGCTAAATTGAGAGGGCATTTTAAACAGGTTGTAGGGAGCAGCAGCACCATATTCTTGACAACTCCAGCATTACCCTTCCCCAGCTTTTATTCATTCAAGAGCTTTACAGGTAAACAGATAAATCCCACTTGAGGCCACTTGTGCCATGCTGGAATGGCAGTGGAGGCTGCAGTGCCTTTCTTGATCACACAGTAGCTGAGAAAACTTGTGGCAGTAATTAAAGGAAGAAGATTTTGTGTTTAAATGTTCCATCCTGCCTAGTTCCCTCTTCCATCAACATTCAACAGGATGTTTTTGTCAAAGTGTATCACAATAAGTACCAGAATTTGCATTTATATATCTTTATATACATACATATATATATATTTATGGATGGATGAATATCCTAGCACCACTGTTACCAACCAGAGAAGAATTCAAACATCCAATAAACGTCCAGCTACCAGAGCCCTGACCAAAATCTCTTTTGGGAGAAAAAAAGACAGTCATCTCTCCACCAATGGCCCCAGTCCCAGCACTTTCCAGACAAACACTTCCTCCACAAAAACCCTGTGTGAAGAAGGGATGCAGATCCCAGCAGTAGCTTCTGGGAGCTCTTTTTTTCCAGCTATGCTGCCATGCCAGACCACAATGTTCAACCAGGGGAGATTCTGCTCATCACTTTCCTTCGTGTTGCTCCCAAGTGTCACCTCAGCGGTCACCTCGGAGTGTGTGACTGGAGCACTGGGCAAAGAGTGTCCAACCCCTATGCTGCTTCAGATACCCACAGTTGGGATGGAAAGACATGGTTCAAGCACCTCCTAATGTCCTATTATCTGTGGATCACCGACAGGGTTGATTATAACAGTTTGACACGGCTCCAAAGGAGCTGTTATGGTCTATTGTATCAAAGGTACCCAGGGAGCCTTTAATCCACACATGCATGTGGAACAACAGCATACTAAAAACACAGTGGTTTTTTTTTCTTAAAAGTTGCCATTGCTAAAGTAGTAAAAAGAAGCAAAAGTAATGCTCATTGTAGAAATAAAACCCCTGTCATTTTTTCCCATGACAAGAGCACAAAAAAGTCTGAAACCCAAGATTTTTCCCCTTACGGTTGTGATAGAAAAATGAACCAAAATGTTTACGCCAGGAGACAATTTGGAATGACTTGTTTTCCTGCTGGGCTATAATCTTGGTCAGCAGGAATGCTACTGATGTGACTCTAAATGTATTGCTGCTGTAGTGTGAAGGAAAGAAGGGGTGAACTGTCATAATTCTTAAATTAGCAGAAATGCTTTTTTGTGTATATGATGTGTGAAAGTACGAAAGCAAGCACAGGGGAAAACTGTTTGTTTTCCTTGGAAACTGGTAGTTGGATTTGATTAAGAAAAGGGTACTTCCATGTTAGGTTCTCACGAGGTTCCTGGATACTGCAGAGACAGGCACACGTACAGAGCCACTGAAATGGTGCACAGAATATACAATTATCACTTATGAAGTCATAGGCTCCTGCTTTTTACAAGCAGATTCTTTCAAAACACTGATTTGCTCAGTGAGGTCTATGAGATGCCACATACCCAGAGCACAGAGGCACTCAAATTTGCTTCCCTGGAAAACGCTGCTAAAAATGATTCACCTAATAAAGAATTCTGTTTACAAGCAAGGAGTTCGAAGATGCCTTGGAAACACCTGATTGCTCATTCTTTAAGCAGTACCTTTTAGCAGATATAATACAATTTTCAAAAAAAGTGTATGAGTTACATAAACATCGAGGATCTCTCATGAGAACATCACCGACTTTTCAGTCCTAGTGCCTTTTAATCCTGACAGAGAAACACAACCACTGGAAGTTTTGCAAGAGAATAAGCAAACATTTGTGATGCTACCAATTAAACCCTTACTTGTACAAGGGTCTTAATGTTTCCACTGACAGCCACGACAGAAGAGCAACATCACCTCCTGAGAATTTTAATAAAAAATCCTTGAATTCAGAACTGCCCTTGTGTGACTTGGCACACTTCAAACCAAGGTCTTCAGGGGGAAAAGAGGTTGGGTTGCAAAGCCTGTACCATCAAAAATTATCTGACAGTATGTTTCAAAACATTATTTAAATAGAGACTTCTGTTTCAAGTTATTAATGCTTTTAATATGGATTCTCATCTCCTCTCCTCCTTTTATTACTTTGTGTGTCTTTCTGGTTATTTAAGGGGTTGTGAAAAGAGCTGGTCAGCACTTCTGAGCTCCCACTGCTCACCAGTGACAGATGCTGACCATAAAGTTAAAGCCACATGCACAAAAAGAAATCAACCCAGAATTCTTTTTTCTCCTCTCAGGGGAAGGAAGGCAAATACATCCATTTCTCCCTGTCCTGCTCCTCACAACTTCCTACAAGAGAGCAACACTAGAGCCAGAACTCAGCTTGATGGTTGATTTTAACTAAGAATATGGGAGAACGAACTCTTCACAACTTTTAAGCACTGTATGACCTGGACCAAAACTGAAGTCCCATCAGGGAGCACTAAGAGAGTCCCAGGAGAGCATCCTGCATCCTCAGAAGCAGAATCTGCAGGTGCTTGAGCAGTGTGTGCCCCCTCCTCTCGTACCGCACTGTCCTTTCCTCGGGGCAACAGCTGGCTCTGACAGCCTGTGTGTTTGATGGTCTGGATATCACACACATGGGAAAAGGGTCACGGTTTCCAAATCATCTGGTGGAGTAATGGGAGGAGACAGCTCCCCAGCAGCACGAGCCAGAACATCTCTGAGCTCTGACATCGCATCAGGGCACCGGGACAGGCACAGGAAAAGCAGAGATCTCCTGTGTCCTGAAACATCTGGTCATCTACATCAGACCAGGGGTGGTGTCAGATCGTGCCAAAAGCATCTGGGCTTCTTTTTTTGCTTCATTTTCTGCACCTTCATTTTGAACTAATTCAAAGCACAGATCAGCTGGTGAATTTTTAGTGATCATGAAAGCTGGCATCATTAAACAGAGCAGAATAGGACAGGTACAGTCCAAAGGCAAAAAACTTCAGTCCTATCTTCTAACACACCCACCAGTGTAGTCTCAGCCTGTCCCAGTAACAGTTTCTTATCCTGACACGCTGAATGTTTAAGTAACATTTTCCACATTAACGGCACAGCAAGGAAATAAAGAGCCAGACGATTCATGTTCACGAGTAAACGATGTACACAAGGAGAGAAAGAGCCCTAATCCATTTGGAGTCTGAAATCAGACCTCCAGGGATGCTTTAGATTATTGCCCTACAGGGTGCCCAGAGTCTGCATCCAACTTAATGGCTTTCCTAATACCAAGATGCTCCTAATGAATAACAGGGCTGGATGGGAAAACTTTTATAAAGTCCCTTGCAACCGGATTAAGTGTATCAAGATGTTTTCTTTGATATTGTCTTGTCAGTTCATATCAAGTGACTCTTCCATGCTTTCATGTCAGGTAATTCCCAAGAAATTCACAGCTACAATCAAAAATAAATGTGTGACTTTCAAATCAGTGAGAGCTGAATGATAGGAATTTTAAATTGCTGGGATAAAACTGCTCGCTACTTCATAACACTCATGCTGCTTCCAGATTTAATACCTGCCTTTTCAAACACTATCAATTCACTTAATATGTCAGTGGGGAATAACATTACTTTATTTTATTTTCCTTTATAAGGATCATGAACCATTTTCTCTTGCAGAAATGTACCAATTACCCACATGCCAATTGTCTCAGCCACACTCTGATCTTGCAGCGTGGACATTCAGCTCAGGTGCACACAGAGCTTTCTGATGCTACAAAAGAACCACTGTGGGCTAAATTCCGGAGTGATGTAAGCAGGCAAATTTCTGCTGACATCAATGGAACTGCACTTCCCAATGCAGGTTCTGAGTTTTGCCCTCTGCCCTAAGAATCTGACAAATGCCGATGGAAGTGAGAAAGAAATCCTTCATGTGAAAAATACCTAATTTAAGGAATTAGCAGAGCAAAGCCACAGAAAGAGAGGGTAGAAATAAGAGACCATATTGTTCCATTTCTGCTGGGATAGGCAAGTTGGGTCTTACTCTGCCGGCTGGGACATTTGAGGATGGGGAATTACCACTGGGACACAGCAAGGGGTGTTGGTACCGCTCCCTGCTCCTGCAGGACTGCTTGGTATGAGGAGCACAACAGGAAAAAAGGGAGCCAATCTTCAGGAGAGGCTGTGTCCAAGAAAACACTGAGGGGTCAGGTAAGCAATAGGGTAGAGCTTGGCCACTCAGTGTGGGACATGGGTGCAGTGTCTGCAGGGCACAGCGAGCCAGTGCCAGCGCTGGAGGCCATGAGTCTGAGCCTGCTCTCGCTAATTGGCCCTGCTGAGGATTTGGGGGTGTCAGCCAGGGCACAGTGCCGTGCTAATAGAGCTGTACAGCTGCTGGAGCAGGGCTGGAGCTCTGCAGGGCACTGCCCTGTGCTGGGCAGGCCATCCCTGCTGCTCAAGGCACAGTGGCCACCTCACCTGTGCTGAGATTGCCCCAGCCGTGCCCTGGGGAGCTCTGCCTCCTGCCAGGGTACAACAGGCTCTGACCTGGGTAAAGGAGCTTCATGATTCCAAAGCTGCATCCACTGACCACATCCCAGAGCTACCAGCTTGCTCCACCTTTTGCTCCCCTGGAGGAGAGGGGGCACAGCTCTTCAACCCAGGCAAGAGCTGGCAACGCTGGGAGCTCTGCAGCAAGGCCCTGCCAATTTATTTGTGGAAATGGATTGTCCCACTGTTTCAGCACTGTTTACAGGGATTTATTCAGAGTATATCTGCATATATATTATACATGCAGCTCTCAGCAATGCTGGGTAGACCTTATTCTGCATTGATTGGGATGTGCTGGGAGATATGCCAAACACTGTTAGCAGAAAGTGTCACATTGTACTTGGAAGTCTTCACCTTGAACTTACCAATGGCTCTCAGCAAGGAAAACTCATCTTTCCTGCTCTTTTGAGAAATATGAATGAAACTCCAGTTTAGGACATTACCTGCTATTGATGCTAACGCTGGTTACAGACATAAATGCTATTCTCAACTGACTGATGAGCTCCCTGTGATATCCCAGGCACTGGGGGATATCAGCCAAAGAAACAGTGTTTTTTAGACTTGAAATGTTTGTGGGACCTAGGTAACATATTAAGAATTGAACTGCAGAAGCCAGCACTTCAAAACCAAAAGTGCTTTTCTCCCGGTGACTGGGAATTGTATGATATTCCCTACAGGTAGAGAAAACATGGGATGCTCAGCCCAAAGCCCTCACAAAGCTGTGGTTAAAGCTTTGGGATCACATGGTGCTCCTTAGCCCAGCAAGGAGTCCCTCATCTTACAGCCCATTTTTATGATATCTCAAGAACAAATGCTACTCATCTGTAAAATTTGCTTCAGTCAATTGAAAGGTTGAAAACAATTGGGCAGAATTTTTTAAGGAAGGGGGCTAAAACCAAATCACACTGACATTATTTGTCTGATTTCCAAATGTTCAGATGACTCCTGCTGACCAGCCTAGCTGAGCTGACAGTAAACTAGTGAGCACCTCTCCAAAATCTCACACTCCCAACTGTGCTGGAACACCTCTCACTGAGTCAATCTGACCCCCATTTGTGGGACTGGTGTAACCCTACAATAAGTCCATGGATCAAAATCATAACATGAGTCCAATACTGAACTAGGCTATACATTTGGGTGATGTTGTAGCAGGGAAAAATTAGGAAGAAGAGATGGGAAAGAAATCAGTTACACCTGCATGATAAAAGAGTAAAATCTCACTGTATCTGCAGACTGTAGTGTAAAACCTATACGAGCCAGTAGGAAAGATATTAATGAGCACCAGACAAATCTAAGAGGAGGTATCAAAAGCAGAGACCAAACAGGATGCAAATAATGAAAGAGAGAAAAACGTGCAGTAAGAATAACAAGACTAAAACCAGTTTTAAATCTCTTAGACCTCAAGTAACAATTTAATTTGCTCTGACCTTCAAGAAGCAGCCACAAATCTGATTTTAGATAAGGAGGCTGCAGTGTTAGTGCTCATTCACAGAGCAGAATTCTGCTCATTCCCTCTTAGCAGCACTGAGGACAAGGGATTGAGGGGGCAACCCCCTTGAGTTTTTTCAGCTGCTCTAAAGTTTTTCAGCTGCTCCTGGCAGAGCCAGGGCCAAGTGATAAACCCCACGGCACTGCAGGAGCCAGGGATGTGTTTCAGGGATGTGCCATGGCTGGCTTGTTCTCCTACAGCCCAGTGGTTTCATGGCATATTCCTCTTTTTAACAGGTTGCTCTAGTATTGATTCGAATCAGTGAGAGCTGTATTGATCCCCCAAAGGGTTTGACTGTTACATAGGAACAACATTTCAAAAGACCTGATCCTGCTTATTTTTCACTCTTATTCCCAAAGACGCAATAGGAGAGAGCTCAAGGCTTCCTCTGTATTCCTCCCTTTTACTGCTATACCTTAAAAACATTTCAAGAAGTGATCCTTGGTTGGCAGTAGCATATTGGGCAGCTGAATTTCTCCATGTAAAATCAGCTGGCGACTTCTCAGCGTGGCTTCCTTGGCTGAGTGCCCTCCAGGCAGGTTGGCAGCCCCCATGGCCAGCAGCCAATCTCCCAGGGCTCCTGCTTGGACAGGGCCCTTCTGTGTTTTATTGGCCTTCATTTCATTTTCATTTTAATGTGACAGTAAAATTTTTATCTGATAATCTAAACAAGGTAATAATTTTGTGCCATAAAAGTGCCTGTCTTGTGCTGTTACTGTCACCATCCTATATTGGAGAGTAATATTTGCGGCATTATACAAAATTGTTATTCTATTAAAATGATAAAACAGCAGAGGTTTTATTACATGAGTGATTTTCCAGGCACTGAGATGCCCTTTACTGCAGACAGGAATAATAAACACATTATTCACCAACACATTAGGGAACAATCCTGTGATTTTGGAAAACAGTGGTAACAAACAAGTAAGTTATTACAGTGACATGCTCAGGAAATGCAGCCCCAAATCTTATCTACTGTAACTAAATACTGCTAATAGCCAGGGACTCTGCCTGCTCTGCACTTCTGCACTGTGTTCCCAAGAAGTTGGCAAATCATAAGACAGACACTGAGAATTGTTCATGTACTTTTTGCAATCCCATCTAATCCAGGCCTTGGGATTTTAACCCTTTATTCCTACTGAAGTCTTAAGGATTTACCATCTGTCGCTGCAGAATCCGTGAAGATGAAGAAGGGGAGAGGATTAAATTAATTAACAAATTCTAATCCTGAAACAGTGTTGGTGATGTTAGGGCTCTTTGAATTCTAATGAGGATTTAAAGCAACGCTGACAACTTTCCCATTAAAAAGGAGGAAAATAATGTCACATTATAACATCGCCAGTCTCAGCCTACCCTGCACAGCACCCATGGAGCATTTTATCCATCAGGGACTATTACAGGGATTGTTCAGTTATCCAAGGCACCTTCCCAGCCAAGTCTGTAACCAGGAGCACAAACCCACGTACACAGATCAGAGCTATGTCAGGCTGTTGCTCGAGCACATTCTCCAGGGTCTGTATTTATTATTGTACATCCTCCAAGTTTTTACAACGTAATCCTAAACCAGGTAACACAACCAGGTATACCTGACTGGCCAACAGACTCGAGGCTTTACACCTTCTTCTCCAACTCCAATGGACTTGCATCCATTGCCATCAAGAACTGCTGACAGTCTGTGTCTGCAGGAGATGAACAGAAAGGTCAAAACTACATAAATACCCATGTTTGAGATGTCTCAGGTCACCAGTGACTCCACAATACCAGGGCACAGCAAACACAACACAGGAAGGTAAAGTTAAGCAGGGAGAGCTTCAGCAGGGACAACACAGAGTTCCCCTCCTAACGTGTTTTGATTTTTTTTCATAAAAAACCAAGCATGGGATGAAAATCAGACTGCACCTGATGCAGTGCAGTGATGTACAACGCGCCCTCTCTGCAGCAACGACATATGATGTGCAGTAGAAAAACAGCTCATGGCCCATATGCCATTTAAAGCTCAAGACTTCTCTGGAAAATTTAAGCCCTGTTGGGAAAGGAATTTCACCACGGGAGCTGGGCCCTTTGCGCTGGGAAGTAACTTTATATTTTCTGACACTGCCGTGAATTCAGAAAGGAAACATATGGAAACCAGATGACATATTTCACAAACTGCCAAGCAGATTTTGCGTGGTTTTAGAGAACATGTACTCCAGGGAGTGTCCACAGCAATTTGATGGTCCTGATGGCTAGCATTTGTTTTGCATCTTTATGCAGAAGAAGCGAGACATGACCATTCATCTGTCTCCTGTTTCTGTACAGGTGTGCGTTTCTCAGCCATTCTAGAAGGACAGATGTTGCTGGCAAATGCCTTTTAAAGGAAGAAAAATAACAGGAGGGAGGGGGAGAGCCTGCTGGAGTGGATCAGAGGCTCGCACTGCTCTCCCTCCCTGAGAGCCCCGCCGGGCAATGCAGATGCTCTGGCTGCAGCATCGCTCCTCGGAGCATGGGGTCTTTATGGAAACTCTACACTACACTGCAAACAAAATCAGCTCTCTTATTAGTCTCCATAGTGGAATAACAAACTGCAGAATTCATAATATCTAGAGACCAGTGGCTACATTTTGATTTTCAAGCTTTTGAAACCTCTGTGCGCAAACAAACTCTTCAAAACAAATGCAAATTTGGCAGTTTATGCAGCAGTGAAAGCCACTTGGGGGGATTAAAGGCTGATGTACTATCAGCTGAGGAAATGAGTAGCCCTGAAACATAGAACTAGAGCTCCTACATTTGTATATCGATCCTCTATAAACTAGTGCTGCAAGTAGATTCTGAAGGACACCAATTCCTCAGTTTTTAAGCCTTTTTTTTTTAAGTAGGAGGAAGCTGAAGAGATTTGACTGCTCGCATGTCGTGAATCTCATTTTCACAAGCAGACCCTGGGTTTTAGAAGCACAGCCTGTAGCACACAAGCTCCAGATGACACTATTAATATGTACCAATATCAAATCTACCAAAGCCAATGGGAGTTTCTGAGGCCCTGTCAAAAAGTATTTTATTTACATTTTGCTGCTTGCTTTAGAGGACTGATTCACTACACAACGTGATGCATTTGCAGATACTCCTCCATCTCTGCATCCTTAAAGAGGTAATGGGTGATAAAGTTGTCTGAATCCTGACCAAACAGCATATTTGTTCTTTATTAAGGATGGTTCACCTGCTCATCAGGATGAGAACTTGTAGCTACCAGTAAGCTAAAAACATTATTTCAGAAATTACAGAAAAACTGAGGCAACAGAAACCTGAACTCCATTCAAATTAGCCTGTCTCCTTCGAGACAGACTGCTAGCCTAGCAAGAATAAAAAACAACTTTCCCTTCTGTACATTGTGCTGCAGAATACTGTTATCTCTAAGACATTTTGTTCACTTCTTGAGAAGGCCTTATCAGGGAGGCACAGTGTGTTAGAAAGCCTAAGTAACCACGCTCCAAAATCGTGTGTGCATGTGTGTGGGTGCATATCCACTGGCAGGACTAAAATAGATTTAAAAATACTTCCACAGAGCCAAACAAAGCTGGAAGATGGGCTGGTAATTATATGTACATTCCGAGTAGACTACACACGGTGGGGGGTTTAAAGCATTCATATAAATTATACCAATCAGCACAGAAAGGAGGAAAAGAAAGACTGAGGACATCAAATATGACACTTCTCTATAACTGACACACACAAGTACTAAATCATGGCAAAATAGTGCCTTAGAAAACGAGGACTAAAATGTCATCCTAAAATGAGTCCCATCTACAGCTCCGCTGCCTCTGTAAATGCATCTGATCATTTTAATGATGTATTTTGAGGAGACATGATCAATCACAGAGTTAAAAGACCCCATGGAATGTGAATACATGTGGAGATTTTTCTTTTAGAGGAAAAATGGTATTGCAAATGAAGTGGGGTACTGCATATTGCACAGATTTTTCTGGGCTGTTTTTTTTTTTTTTTTTTAATTGTGTGGTTAAATGTGGAGGTTCAACAGCTCCTGGGGTGTGATAAGAAAATAGGTTTGCTGAATCTCTCCCTGCAAAGCAGAGTACAGGCTTTGGTGGTTCTGGAGTGCTTGACCTACATGCCAGCAGAGCCAGCACGACACTGTTTTGTTCAGAAATCTCCAGTCATGGTGCCTTGGGACAAGGGAATTAGAAAAAGAATTAGGATAATCTTTCCAGGCAGAAGATTTAAAGTCTGCTACAGTTATTCTCGATCGATCCCCAAAAGATTGCCAAGAAGTGTGTATCTTAAAACTGCTGCTAATTAGGAGGTTTTAAGACACTGTTATAAAACACCTTCTGCTTGGCTTGTAAGGGAAACCATTTAGACTAGTAGTATAGAGAACAAAACAGTCATAAAATGTTATTTGTAGCCTCTATTATATTACCATTACACTATATTATCACCAGCATAGTTACATACCTAACATAAAACCATTTAATGAAATGTTTGAACTTTCAGGAGATCTACTGGTAACCTTATTTTTAGCAATGGGGCTGACATTTGTTGTTTGCTGCAATGCAAACAATAATAATTACACATTGAGATGCTAATGGGGATGAAAACTAATATTTAGCGTTGCTGTCTGTTCATGACCACGCACACAAATACAGAGTCCAGGATTAGTAATTTCAGAGGGATTTTTTTTTTTAGTTGTTGTTGTTTGGGGTTAGTATTTATTTATTTCATTATTATTTTTTTCCCTGCATGGGATTTTTTAAGTTCAGCTTAGAAGTGGTGACAGACAGGCAAGGAGATGCTTGAATGAATGCACAAGGCCAGACTCAATTCTGCCACCCGGAGAACTCAAAGTTCTTTTCATTCCTGGAAGAATGGAACAACCTTTGAAAAGTTTTCATGATCAATTTGCACTCTGTGCATTATGGCTGTTCTAAAACATGTATTTGAAATGCTCTACATCTAAATGCAAGCCGTGATGTTGTCTGAACATTGATTTTATTAGCCTGTAAAGACGGCTAATCTTGCCTGGACAAACTGCATGACCTTTAACTATTTCTTAAATGGGAGCTACAGAAAGCCTGTCCCAGACAATTACTTGAGATGTCAATACTGAAAGGTGAAAGAATAATGAAAACATTCCCTAATTTTTTCATTCTTTTTTCTCCCCCTTTACCTTATTTGCACTTTTATCGTTGCTGCTTGTCTGGATTTCACTGGTGAGCCAAAGGCTTCTGCTTTTCAACTGTGACATCCAAACTCGAGCTCTGCAGGATTGTTACAGACTGCTCAACACACCAGATGTGAGAAAACAGTCAGAAAAAACGTAGAGAGTCCCAAGAATTGATTTGTGTGTGTATGTGTGTGTGTGTGGAAATTGTAGATGATTTATTCTATTTTAGGTTTGTTTGCTTGCAATGGCTCACAGAAATAGCTTTCTTAAGACTTCTGTAAATGGGGAAAAACATTGCAGGTTTAGGTAAACACAATTATGCCTGATCACAAGGCAATTACAACATCCCATTTCTAGCAAATGAAGAAGGTGCAGACAACAGGTCTGACTTGACTTTCCATTTGAAAGCTCGGCTGCTCTGATGTCTTTATTTCTCTTTTTTTTTTTTTTTTCATGTTTTCTCATGATAATTTAGGATTAGCAGCTTTGAGCATCAAAACCAAGAACAAAGTTTCTTGAGCTTAAATTTAATTCTGACTTGATTCTGATCCAATGCCTTTGTACACTCGCCAACTGTGCCATACAACATTACTGAGTAGAGGATCACTGAATGATCTTTTAGGTCCTGAAGGTTTTTTTCTTGTTGAAAAATGGGAAAAAGAAAAAAAAAAAGAAAAAAAAAGAAAAAAATAATTACGTTGCCTCAGCACATTTCAAAATATTTGACTAAGAGTTTAAATATTACAGGATTTATCCCTTAGATCCACTAAAGCGATTGTGTTTTAATACCGAATCCCTGAAATCATCTGGTATATCAGTGGGACCAGGTCAGCTCTTGGTCATGAAAGCTCAGTGAGACTGACACAGCATGTCAATTATTATTGCATGACCCTGACTTACAGGTGTGCCAGCTTTGCTCTAGAGAGCACTGGAGGACAAAAAAGAAAAAGACCACTAACAATAAAATAATAAAAAACAAAAGAAAGCACAGAGACTTATGTTAGTCAACCTAAATGCAATGATCTACTGATCAGTCATAAATTCTGGGGCAAACCTCTCCTCCATCCATTAGCATGTCCCATTCCCTCCTTTCCCTCCCACTTTGTGGCTATTTCCCACTATCTCTCCCAGGGGTGCTGTTTGCATTAGAAATGTCACTGCAGGCGACAGCTTATTCCACTTTCACAGTGAAATACTCCTCGAGGAGTGTCTGTGTGCAAATAATGAGGGTGCAGTAAATTCCCACCCCATCTTTCCACACGCTCCAATTTGATCTCTGTTAAGCTTTTAGACACAACATAGAAAAAAAATACTCAGAACAGCCAACCCCTCCCCTTTGAGAAACGACCAACTTGCTACAAGATGTGGACAAAGCTGCTCCCTCTGCAACCTGCCCAGATGCAACCTGCACCCCCCCAAGAGCACCATCCTCTGTCATCAAGCCCCCTGGAGCCCTGTGCTGCTATGTGTGAGCTGGGGATGGGTTATGACAAATGTGAGATGACTCTGATTTTGGGGCAGCTGGAGTTTAGAGGGAGATTCAAGCAAGAGCTGGGAGTCTACCTGAAGGAACCTATTTCAAGTTGGATCAAGGCTAACCCTACTCCCAATGCTTATGCACTGTAGCTCATATCACAGTAGAGAAGAAGAGAAAATAGCAGAGCCTCCTGGATCTGCTAGCAGGAGACACTGCTGTGTGTTAGGGGGAGGCCACAGGAGACAAATGGTGAAATTCAGAGGAAACACCAGCTTTCTATGAAAAGGATTAATGCAAGAAAGCCACGGGTTTAAAATAGCCTAATTGACCCAGGCATAATGTAGTTCACAGTCACGTGGTGAAAGTCAGGCAGTATTTGAATGCTTCCTCATCATTTAATATAACATTTCTGCTAATAGAATATTTAAATCCTATTTTATCAAAATCTCATCACTCAAGTGTAGGAGCCTTTTCCATTGCTGGAGCATACAGTGTTATAAATTCATGAAGGTCGTAATTATGAGCAGCTTCAACACTGAAAATGTGTTTGGCAAAGATATTATGCCCTTTCTAAACAAGATTTAAGCGACTACAGCCCACATTCAGAATTACAAGGTTTTGCTTTTAGGTGACTTGCAAGCAGCAGGATGTTCCCTTTTCACCAAGACTCCCACTTGGACAGAAATGTCCTATGGCCAGGAGGTCACCCCAAAACCACCACTACCACCTACCCCAAAGAGCAGGCACAGAGGAACAACCCTCCTTTCTCATGAAACTGGAAAAGTAGCATGCTCAAATCCTTATTTAATTCAGCCATTTCACAACTGGATAATTAGTCAGGCAGGAGATCATTTCCCAGGATACAAGGACTGACTACCTGTAAGTGCAACTCGAGCATCCCCAGCCCAGCACTGTAGGGAACTCGGTGGCCGCAGCACAACCCCAGCAAGATTTCCACCCTCTCAGGAGATAGCACTTTTTTTTCCCACTTTTCTTTCTTTGATAGGGAAACTGCTTCTCTGCCCAGATCTAAAATGAGGATGTCCCTCCAGGGCCACCGCTGAGCTCTCGATGTTTCAGGCAGAGCTCAGATCTGAGCCAACCTCGGTGTTCCTGGGTCCCTTCCTGTAACTGTCTGTTTAGTTCAACCCCTCTCTGTGGTGCTGGGATTGTGCAAGGCTCTGCTTAAAGCTGGACAAGTGAGCACTGCCCAAAACTCTGCAAAACACAGCACTTGTTACAGATTCTACAGAGGCCAGGTTTGCTTGCACGCTGCAACTGATGGTAATGCCAAGTGCACATATGGGCCACGGTTTCCTCTCTGGAACACCTGGGCAATCTAAAAATGACCCATTTTGGGCAGCTGAGCTGCTCTGTATTTACATTATAAGGAAGGAGATGTGACAGTTTTACACAGGGCTGGCTCTGAGCAAAGGTTGCTGCATGGGGAAGTGAGTTTGTGAGGCTGTGAGAAAACCAACTCTGCTCCCTCTGGCCTCATTCAGCGATTTCTAAGCCCTGGAAAACAGCCTGGCTGCAGTCACTGCTACCACAACAGAGAACAAAAAAATATAACTGTGAAATGGTCCTGCCAAAGCCCAGGGCAACCACTTCCATGCACATCCATCTCTCCCTGCAGGGACACAGCTCATCACCTTCCCAGCTCTCCATCCTCATCCCAGCTCCATCCTCTCTCCTGTGGTAGGAGCAATCAGCCACCTCAATGCACCCACGGTGTTGGGAAGCCTTGAGCTGGCTCTAGTTTTGAACCTGTGCAGGAATAAAAAGTTGTTCTCTGTGATCCAGGCCAGGTGAGCCAGCCAGTGGCTCCTTCACTGAGCACTCCCTTGGGGAATGTCACTCGGAAGCCTCTCAGAGATGCAATTTGACAAACTCCAGGGCAAACAGTAAATCTCTCCGTTTCATCTGGCGGGCACAGCTCTCGCTCTCTGCGTGGTGTTTTCTCTGTGCAGTTTGCACGCTGCAGCACATCTTGCTGCCCAGTGCTCATCACATCAAAATATAACATCACTGTACTGGTGAATATCATGAACAACAACGCCTCATTTCATGCTCAGGCAACCAAATTCACCCACCAGTTACACTGCCCTGTACGTGGGGTACACAAGAACAAAAAATACAAGCCCACATATCAGCTGAGAAGTTAATGTCTACTATTTAGCATTCCACATCTTCATAACCTATTTATTTTACCAGATTTTCCCTTTATGTTCAATAAAGACATGATTTTTATACAACCCCAATGGCAAATTCCAATGATTTTCCAATTCTACAACTGCTCTAAGACTACTGAAATCAGTGGCAATTTTCAAACAATCCTAACTGGATATTATTTCAAATGAACTGTTTTTATTTGAAAAGTCTCACTGCTAAATAAACCAAATATAGTAGGATTTGACTGATTTTCCTACTAGCATACCTAGCAAGCTTGTCACGGTACAGTGTCAGAGGTGAACACCCTTTCCATTCAGATCTTTGCTTTTGCACACAAGTGTCAGGTCTGTAACTTTTCTATTTCTACCATCAATGGTAAAATCTGTCATGAAACACAATGAGAAATCACATTTAAGATAAGAAGAATGTGCAGAAGCAAAAGGTAGCACACATAAAAGCTACTGCACTAGGTTTTTTCTTCATGGTCGTGACTTCTAGGTTGCTTTCCAGCAGGATATATCCTTAAAAGCCTTTTGTTCATACTCTTTATTCTCTTCTTACTTGCAAACACTCAAGAATCAAAGGCAACCAGCTACACAAAGAAATAGACAAAATGCTCAGATGCAAATAAAGGTTTGAGATATGTATTTTTTAATAATCAAAGCAAGCTTCTTGGATCTGAAGTACAAAATTCTAGAAGGAAAAAAATCTAAACCTTCGGTACCTAGCTATGAATGTCGGGCAAGGGGACACAGGCTGACAAGTAAATATTGAATTATACAGAGCCTTTGGTTAATATTTATGTTCACGCTCCAGATACTCTAATAGAATTGATCAGATCTGCACTTTAAGACAAAACTATGAACATGCTTTTCACAATTGGTCTATCTGCTAAAAAATGATGTGTAATGAAATGAAAATATTCCACAGTAACAGCATTTTGCTTACAGAAAAGTGTCCACAGTACTGAGCTCTTTAGTCACTTCTCGCCAGAGAGACAGGAAAACTCAGTCTAACAAAAAAATTCCTGATCAACTTGACCTTTTGATTGAAAAAAGGAATACTTGCACCCAACTTGGACTCCCCATTCCACATTCTGCCTGGCTCTTGGCACAGGCAGAGGCCCAAAGATGGATGGAAAACTGTGTGATGGGATGAAACAACTCAGGAGGGACTTGGAAAGGCAGAGAAGGTCTCTATTTAACTCCTTCTTTGTAAGCCACTACCTCCAGCCAGCACTAAGCACAACCACTGCAATTTGACTGTACTGTTAAAGTGGCTTTTGGAAGGCTTTTATATATATAAATGGTACCTGAAGAGAATTCCAAAGAAGGAAGTGTAAGTTGTTAAACTAACAAGACAAAAACCAACATAACCCACTGAGCTTTAGAAGCTGAAATCAATCAAAGCCTTTCCATTGACTTCAGTGAGCGGTGGATCAGGATTTAAAGAGATTACAATTCTGAAGTTCATCTCTGTTGCAGTTCAGAATTTTTCTTTTGTTTCACATCACATTAAAGATTCAGCATCTCTCTTCCTAATGCTCTGAAATACAGTGTGATCTATGAAAGAAGAGAAAACAGAACTAAAGGGGGAAAAAAAACCCCCTCCTACACCTCATTAAGATCTAAAGTTTGTCCTTAATGTGTGTATGAACTCAGAATGAGTGTCTAAATGGAGACATTTTTTTCTGCTACAGGGTAAAGTGATTACAAATGTCTCTGAGCAAAAGCTTAGTGGTATTTTATGCAGCTGGCACTGCAGAGTTTGAAACAAATCCAAGAAAGCAGATTGTATCTTTAAGGTTAGAAATCAAACTTTCCCTTGCTAGAGTGCACATTTGCTGGTAACAGGGTGAGCTCTGACACCAGCTATGCAAACAGGAGCTCTGCCACTGTTAAGTGTGTTACTGTCTGTATTCCCTATGGTCTTTTCATCTATTCATTCCACTCCCAAACCATCATTAAATGGACATTATAAAGTCCTTTTTGTAGTTTTCTGCTTTGTGTATTTACTTTTTTTTTTTTCCCTTCTAATAGCCATTCAGGAGTGTGCCAGACATCTTTTCCTTAAGCTTTTTAGCCTACATTCTCCTGTAGACCTGCAAACACCATTGGTGCCTTTCTCAATCAGCAAAAGCAGCAGCTTCAGTTTACAGGTAGAAATATCCCACACTGCTAAAACTCAGTTACAATAAACCTCACAAGAATAGACATATCCTCATCTACACACTGTGATTCTTCCCAGGCTCTGGAGGTATTTCAATGCAAAGCATACATTTTGTATACATTCTTTAAACATCATTGAATTCGGTCTCAAAAGCTTAAGAACCCCTAAATAACCATGTAATGACATCCCACCTTGCCTTCACTGCTAAACCCTGCCCTCACTCGGAGAGAGGGGTCTGGTCTGCAGGACTGCCGGGCACAGCGGAGCAGGCAGGTGGATTCCTGGGATGGAGCGGCCCCAGGAGCAAAGAGATTGCTCTCCACCCCTCAAGCAATCTGTGCTCAAACTGTGTAGGTTAAAAACAGCCTCTGGAGGTTCATTTGGCTCCCACGCAGTGGTGGGAGCCACAAAGTGGTCCGCTCTCCGCATGATGAACTACCCAACGACTGGCAGCTGTGTTCTAATTTAGCTCCTGACTAGTCCTAATGAATAACCTCATGTACAGCACGGGCCGCAGAGAAAGGATTTGTCTCCTATTCCTAGCTAGAGGCAGATGAGGAAAAATCCTATTTTTGGCTACAATTGCCATTTGATCTTTCACAAGCAGCCCTGCTTCTAATAAAACTCCACTCAACTGCGCTCAGTGGGGACACTGCGGTGAAGAGCGGAGGGCATGGAAGATGCAGGCTTGGAGAATGGCAAATGAGTCTGTGAAGCAGCTGGATTTATGACCCACAGTTTGATCCAAAGTGGTTTGTGGCCAGTAATTCCTGACGATACTGTACAGCACTGGTTTTCAGTTCGCTCCGTGCTACTCCTGCAGATGAAGGGAATCTATTCTTTCCAATATCTGTGACTGTGGCAGAGAAACTTGGGCTGTGCTGTCATCTCACCTCTAGAACTTGATCAGGTGTATCCAGCACGGGTACAAAAGAACATCTTCTGCTCTGGCACGTAGAGCAGGGAGAGATTATGCTCTTGCAGCGCACTGCCATTAGTATTCCTTACATATTTGTAAACGTCTGGGTTCAGAGAGTGTGTCAGGTTAATATGGAGCTCCGTGACTAATATCACCGGAGTCGATGGGAGCAGCTCTGTGATTACAGTCTGACTCAGCACAGGTACCAGAAGAGCAGCTGCACAGCCTGAATCCCTGGGATGCCCTGGCAGGAACATCCGTGGGGTGTACTGACCTCAGCACATCCTGTACTCCAGCATAAAACCAGCTCCATAAACTCAAGTTTCCCTGGAATACCCTAAGGGGAAAAACCAGCAGATAACCCTGCCAAGTTTGCCCACTTGGCCTACAACCCAGGGAAGGTGAGTGCAAATATACTGTATCTCCCTGTTGGCACAGTTCAGACCCACAGTCTCCTTTCACAGGTACCTGCTCAAACACCACCTTGACTCCATTTCTGGCAGATATGTGCCACTAATAACTGATAGACAAACAGACATATTTACTTGATGTTTACCTTTCTCTTTACCTCCACTGCACAGGCTAATGTGCAGAACCAGGCTCCCTGACTGCTTCTGCTGACTGCAGTAACCCTGTGGCCCTCATTAAAGACAAGCATTTTGAGAAACTGTATCCATCCCATTTTCTATCAGCAGTCCTTTGTGAAAGCTGGATTGAAAGCACCTTGGTGCTAAACCCACCTCTCCCAGAGGTAAAATGCAAAGAGCAGAGAATGATGCTCACCAGTAGAGAGAGGAAGTGATTAAAGGAGAGAGCAAGAGAACAGAGGATGAAATGTTGGCTTTAAGAGAAGATGCTCGGGATAAATATTGAAATTCTTCAATTTCAAAGAGATGCCTTTGTTTTGTTTTCTGCTTCAAGGAAATCAAGATCACTGCCCCTGAAAGCCACGTCATGAATTAGCCTGAGATCACCCGGCAATCAGAGACAGTGCTCTACTCACTGATGGTGGGAACTGCACTGATCCTCCAACTACATTTCAAATACCTGAATCTTCCTGTCATATTTTCTATTTGCATAAACTGATATTCTCCTCTTAAAAAAAAAGAAGAAAAAGGAAAGTGTTGTGGGGGGTAGCAAAGATTAAAGGCAGTCTGTCAGTCTGCCTCTGCCTGGTTTGTATTCTCACTCCAGCATATAAGTAATGCCTTTGATTGCTTCCACGATGGGGCTGGTGTCACCACAGCATTTGAATCACGGCACTTTCTCTTTGTATTGCTTCTGTCAGTCAGGAACAATAAAGAACTTTTTTGTTAAAGCCTTTAATTTCACGTAGTAATTACCTATTTGATCAGACAAAAGGTGTTGTGAATGAAAGTCATTTACTTGTTTGATGTGACTGAGACTGAGTGTCACTACAGCTGCAAGACTGTCAGAGAAAACACTAGTGGCTGATTAGATAAGCAGTCCTGCCCAGAAATAAAGGGTGAAAATGGAATGGGGGAGGAAAAGTCAAGTTCTACCTCATTTAAATACAAGGAAAATGAGAAAACCCTCAGAATATAATGAATGTAATTATCAGAAGATGCAACTTCTCTACAGCTTCACTGAGGTCAACTTTCCAGCCACCGGGTTAAACGCCCTCCTCGCTCCCTCCACTTCATCAGCCAAGGCCAATTTACAAAGCAACCAACGATCTGCTTGGCACTTGCTGAGCACCTGCTGCTGTTCACATGCACATTCACACCGCCACAGAAATCAGCTACAAGGACATGAAGAAGCATCATCTGCTTATGCCAATCTACTACTGTTGAGATGAAGTTTTGTGTTTGAAATCTGAGATGTTGTCTCCTTGCCAAGATGAGCCTTTAGGCACCTTCTGGGGCACAGAAGGAATTCCAGGACACAGTGGGGATGACTTCAGCTTGTAGAATCCTGCTGGACTCCCCCTATAAATTACTTCAAAAATGTGAAAATCTGTGAGGCTTAGCTGGACACCCAGCCCCCAGCCCTGAGAACCTCCCTCCCGTTTTCAGTTCTGGCTCTGGCATAGACCCAGCCACAGATGGGGGAGGGACTCTGATCCTGCCTTCAGAACCAGTGCCCTACCCCAATCACAGCCGTTTGCCTCCCAGTATCCATGCTGGGATCGTGTCTCATCTCTCTGCACAATAATCAGGATTTTAAGGAGGGAAGAATATTTTCTGGATGTGAAACTGATGAAACAGAACCTGCAGGATGAATTCACTCTTCAGATCATCTCGACTTCATGCCAGCAAAACCAATACTCGACAGCAGCAGAATCATCTCTTTCCCTTTGGTACACAGGAGCATACACAAAGCACTGGACTGGTGGCTCTAGCTCCCAAAAACTTTCTCATCCCTCCCTTTTCCCCTCCCCATCCTGCATGCAAACGAGGGGACTGTGATTTCCAGCAGTTCCTTACTGCTAAGGAGAAGGCTGAAATGCAGGCTCTCATCTGTGCTCGCTGCTGGCCTCTCTGCACCAGCTGGTTAGAGCTGCACATGTTTAAAACATTAACTGGAAATATTTTATTCTGTTGGATAACATATCAAACAACACTGCAATGAAACTTTCAAGGGCTTAGAAATTGTGCCTGGAGGTACTTGAGAGGTCTGATGGACTCTTTCAGGAGCACATTGCCAGAGTGCTGCAGCACAGCCCAGAAAAGCCCAGGATGTTTTCTTTTTTCTCCACATCTTTCAAGTGACTCAAGACAAGTGACTCATGTAGCATGGAGGCTGAATGCCTTAATTTCTCCTTCTATGCTCTCAGACAAGGCAGAAGGTGGAAGACAAAAGGAAAGCCCTCAGCTGGCTGACAATCTAATACTGTCTAGTGAGTCCTCAACTCCTGAAAGACTGCTGGTGTGATGTAGTGGCCCTGCTGAAGGAAGGGGTTCCTGTACTGGTCAGTGTCTCCTCAAACCACACATTCCCAGCCTTGACTGGGAATTGCTTTTGATGAGCTGCTTCTACACCATCTCCCAGGGAACAGCCCGAGAGCTACAGACACTCTCATAAAGGCAAAGCCAACACTGCAGGAGCAACAGTTCTCTAAAAAATCCAAATGGACTATTTCCCTTTACAGGCTGCTCTCAAAATCTAATTTCACAGCATGATCAGTTACTGCATTGGAATGGCTTGCTTTCTTATTCCAGTAGCATAAAAATGAACATATTAACAAATAATACTCATAAAATTCACTGGACAACACAATGGAAAGAATTACAATGCATGAAGAACTAGGTTACAGAAGTTACATCACCATTTCAGTTAGATGTAATATGCATCAACCTGGAGAGCCTGTACACAGAATTAAAGAAATCATTTAATTTTAAAGTAATATTTTATTCAGTGCATCCCTCAGTGCATGTAACTGCTAAATGAAATGCACTGCATGCTCTACAAACACATCACCACCTTGTAAATGAAATACTCATGATATTAAAACTGATATAACATTTATTAAAACCATTATGCAAAGAACAAGGTTGGATAGTTGAACTGCCGAAGGCAAGCGCCGGCTCTGGCCTCGCAGGCGTGCACACGCTAAGCAGCCCGTGGCTCTGAAACACTAACCAGAGATGTCTTTTCTGAAGGGTGAGAGTTCATTCAGCTAGAAACAAATCCACCTCTTCTTTCCCAAGATGAGTAAGGAAAATGTGTTGGACTCTTTGGCAGAGCCGTGCAGGAGGTGAGTGGGCGTGGGATCTAGGAGAAGTGACACTGCCCCGGTGCAGGGCACCAAGGTGTCTGCTCGGTTCCACATGAGGTCACTGTAAGAGCATGTTAAATCCTCCACAAAGCTGAGCTATTTGGTTTGATATTGTTTCTTCCTTCTAGACTAACAGTAAAGTTCAGCAGTAAGGTAATTCGGGATCAGACCGTGACCTGTTTTCTCAGGGCAGCAGAGGTTGGAGCACAGGGAGGATTTGGTCTCTTGCCCTTACAGACCTGACGTGATGGCCAAGGGATGTTACAATCCCCAGACAGAAAGTAAAGGAATCACCGATTTGAGAGTCCCAAAGTGGATAGGGAGGGGCTGAGCACATGCTGTGTGCCAAAGGGAACCCGTGCTGAACCCAAAAGGGTGATGCCACCTTCTCCAGAATGGGCCTGTGTGGCTCTGGACCATCCTCCCACTCCCTTGCCGAGTGTTCTTGCTGGTTATTCTCTCCATGTATTTTCAAGACATTTGACAAGTTTTTCAATGCAGCTACCTTTACCATCTTCTCCTTTTCAAAATCAAGCATTGTACTACTAATTAATCTGTAGGGGATAGGTCTGACTGCTTTAAAAGCACAGCTCTATTGTGAATAGTCGAAGCATATTTTTAAAGGAAAATCTCAGAAATTTACTTTATACTATTACTCCATTCTAGCCTATGACATTTTTAGCTTTTCACAAAGGATGCCTCTCTGCAGAACCCTGGCAGTTCAGCCGAGTTACACATTATAAAACCCCCCTATTTGTCAGTGCCTTCAAGCCTCTTCAAAATGAATCCTGGTTAGGATATGTGAATGTAAAATGCTCTTGTTTCCTAATGAAACGCTTTGAAACGCACCGTAGGAGAAGCTTGATTTTAGCCTTCCACAGGCACAAAGAGGAGTTCTTGCCTTTAAATGTTCTATCCTGAAAGATGAATTCACACAAACCACATAGAGCTCAGGCTGCCAAAAAGGGAAATACAAACTCTTCCCCATCCCTTTCAACAAATCTCAGTATAGAACAGAAAGAAACGAAGCATACATTCAGCAAAAAGGGATTAAAGGAAAGATGAAGGGAAAATCCTTTTTAATACTAATATTCACTGAAATTAATCTCCAATCACATCACAACAGAGACAGGTCCTTGCCAAAGAGAAACAAAAAAATGTACCTAAATATACTGCATCTTTCTCCAACCACTGTTCCAGGAACCTATAGGTATGTACCTGTACAAACTTATTGCCCAAACCCCAGTGCAAGATGTGATTTTGCTACATAAGTACCCTACACTGTGCTCCATGTCTGGGAATGGTAAACCTGGCCTCTCCACATTTATTATAAACTGGTTAGGGACCTAACAAGGCTAGAACCTGAGCTGGTTTCTTATTTCTAAGCAAGACTGACTAACAGAATTAAAACATCTCATTTGAGAGCACAGGTTTAAATTCAGGCACTGCATTCATAAAAGTATTATTTTTTTTTGACTTTCAAATATTTGAGCATTGGGAGATTACACCTTAGAAAATGTGCCTGACTTTTTTACTACCACCATCATTAACTGCTCCCTTTCATGAGTCACACACGACGCCCTGAAATGCTGGGGACTTTCTGGTCAGACATTTTTAATCTGATCAAGAGAACACTGTGACATTTCATATGGCAACACACTGATAAAAGTTCTCCCACACTTCATTACGTAAACAGGTATAGCTGCTAATTAATGAATTACAGTAGAGAAAGAAACTGTTGGCAAGGCTGGAAACTTGGCCCAGAATCTCCCCTGAGTAATGCTCAATCAAGTGAACTAAGCCCTATTAGTGCTTGCTGGCAGGTGCAGCTTTAGCACCTGCCGAAAAGAAAAAAAGTGGATTTTTCACAATATTCACATTTTTTTCCCCTTCCCGTTTCTCCCACTTACTAAGAATTTTTAAAACGACTTTGCTCTGCTGCCACGCAGCTGATACCGTGACGTAGGTGCAACAGCTTTCCACATCAGGCACCAAAACAAGGAGCTGAGGGTCAAAGAGCTCCTCCACGAAGAGGACACCTCCCCGCGCGGTGCCACCTTCTCCTCACCTCCTGCCATCCACACGCGGCAACGCGTTCAAAACACAGCGAAGCCGTGAAGGCAGCAAGCTGTTCAGACACGGCTTGGCTGCAGAGGAATCTCAAGGAAATTAAGACACTGTTTGGATTCAAGTAGAGCTTTCACCGTTTCCACGCAGGAGGCAGTGGGACAAATTTAGGAGGCCGCACGGAAATCTTTGGACGGTGGTAGGGAATACAAGCTTCTGTGCAATGGTGAAGTGTTAAAAAGCAAAGTATGAAAACTGAAACCCATGCTGGTCTGAAGAAGGAAAAAATGACTGTCTCTTAATCATACTCCAGGCTGCCTGGTTTTTATGGGATGCTATTCCCGTTTAGTTTAGCAGTACTGTTTTACACATGATGAGGATTTCAGAAGTGCAATTAAAGCTTTAGCATCAACATCAAAACCAGCACTAGACTTAAAAAATACTAAGTACTGTACTCTCACCAAGAGGAGAGTGGTTACATTTTCAGCACGTATAGCTTGGAAGCCTGGGCTGAATGAACGTGAGAATTACAAACCATTATTTCAGAAGCACCACTGAACTGTACTCAAAACAAAATATGTTTTGAAAGTGGGATTTTTCTTTATCTGCAGAAGATTAATGAAGAGCAAAACCTACAAAAAAATTAGACTCTTATTTTTACCAGAATAGAGTCATGTTGGAAAAACAAGGCTTCATTGATTATGAAAAGTATCACACTACCTGATAATATTAGGGAGTGTGAACACTCAAAATAAGTTTCAGTTTGGCTGAAAGTTATTTTTCAAACTAGATTTTGTAGAAATATCTATAAGCTCAAGTTACCACCAGCAACATCTTAACAACTCCAGAGTAAATGTATAAAAGGGTGGAGGGATTACTTGGGGGATTTGGGAGACTCTGCTCAGTTCTCAAATATTCCCTGGATTTTCTTTCTGACTTCTACAGAGTCATTTAGGCTCCCTCAGCATCAACAGCATTTGTGCCTGCAATTCAGTCGTGAACTGAAGTCTCAGACCATGTACTACTAAATATCTGAGAAGATAATCCAGGTGGCTAAAGCCACAGATTCAGCCACAATGCCATTTTTAAGTGAGAACTGGAGCCAGAGGAAGAGAGGCTGGACCTCAGCCTTTTTGGGTAATTTACTGCTTAATTTCTATCAGTTTCTTGTTTTAGATTTTACCAGGTGTCAGTAATAATTCAGCTGTGATTGGTTTTATTTACTTGTAGTAAGAATACACTACACCCCACTTACTGTTCAAGTGCAATAACATGGATTTATACAACATTTTTGCATACCTAACAAAAGCAGATAACTCACCAGGACGGTGAGCCAACCTATCCATTACAAAATAAACAAATCAGTTGTAAGTTCAGACTTCAAAAGGGAACCAATAAATGCCCCATGAAAATCTCTGTAGGCTGGGGTTTCCACAGAGCAGGAGCTGAGCAGCTCCATGGCAGCATCCTTGGGCAACACAATCATGGTCCTTGCCCAGTGCAGATTAATGAGTAGCAGGAATGGAAATGTTAATAATTAAGAAAAGGTTAAAATGTTCACACTGTGTGAGAATGATGCATAAAAGGATACAACTGCTAAAAACCACTGCAGCGATGAAGAATTTTTTTTTTTTTTTTAGAAAAACTAAATTCCAACTGGGAATATATTAAGAACAAGAAGAAAGAAATTCTCAGAGTAGAAAACTGATGCAAAACAGCAAGTGCAAACCAGTGAGCTCTGTGGCATGGAGGCACTACATGCACCACAAACTAAAGCTCCATCCTGAACCAAAAAGCCATTTGAAAAACAAATTCAGGGAAACATCCAGACACGACAAATCCCCAAATTACTATAAAAACCAGACATTTTTCCATATGAACAGTTTGTGTTCAAAGCAGCATTTGTCCCTTAAATAATAATTCAGAGTAAGAAACAGAGACAAATTTTCCAGGCAGGTGTTCAGTCTGACTAGTTACTGCAGCATCACAAGCACTCAAGTGGTCAGATCTGCATCAATCAAACCAGCCACTGCCATGGTCACTGGTCACAGCTTCCCCCTCATCACGCAGCCTTCGTGCAAAGGTCACTTTGCAGGCAAAATCTGACAAGTTTGGTCTCAGATCTCCTTATTCTTTTGAAACCCCTCGCCATTTCCAAAACAAGAAAAGGACTTAATTTTTCATTAAGTACATATAGAGGAAATTGAAAATACGCCTAGAAGAATTATTTCCAGGAGTCTGTCAAGGGGTTCCTCTTGCATTAAGAGCAGTCCAAACACAGCATTTAAGAAGGATGTGCTTGCCAAGGCCTCTCTGCTGTAGCACCAGCACCAGGGCAGGCTCTGTGCAGCCACAGCTACAGAGGTCCTTAGATTTGAACCCCAGCAGCCACTTTTTGCTGCAGATTAAGTCAGCTCTAGCTCCCAACCCTCACCTTGGAGGAGGATCTGACCCACTGTCCACAGGACAGACCTTCCTTCTTTGCAGCAGGCACAGAGACCAAAATGTTGGTGAATGTGTGAAAAATTCTCCTTTGCACCCCAAGGGTCAGGAGACCCTTCTGCCACCTCAAAGCAAGCACTTCAAGAGGAACAGTACCAGTCCCAGGCCCCTCTGTCTTTAGCCAGTGCCTGACACGCAACCCCACCCGTCCCTGCTTCTGACAGGCTGGGAAATATTTCCTTTGTCCACTTAAGGTGCATTTGAAAACAAAGAGAAGGTAAAATTACCCACTACTGATATCCTCTAAGCTGTTGGGTCAAAGCCCCAGCTCTGATCTTTGTCAGCAGGTCAAGACCTTTCAGCTACAGGAAAGAGAAAGAGGTCCTGGATCTTCAGACAGACCCTGTGCCACCCTCCACCTCCCAGTGACTCCTCCTCTTGGACCTGGACTGGTGGACCCGTTCCATCACCAGCTATAGCTCATGAGGTCTTGCACAATCACATGCCAACATGGTCTCCTCCACTGACCATGGCTGTCTTCAGATGTTTGATTTACATACAAATTTATTTCAAATCAATCCTCTCTACATACACATATACACACGCACACACATATTTCTATATAAAAATATATAATCACATATATGTATTTAGAGGTGGGATTTGTTGTATCTACAGGATTCACTTTAAACTAAGAGAGATCACTGCCTGCCAATTGTACCAGACCTCCCATCTTCACACTAGTTTATCCTCCAAAATTTGGCAGTCACATTCTGCTACCCATGAACTGCTTTTAGCAACATAATGTAAGGAAGGAACTTCCTGTAACTAGCAGAAAAGTAACACAAGGAAGAGTGATGGCCTTTCTTCAGACAGGGACATTGAGATTTTATTAGTATCTTTTGCTGACTATTGCTTTCATACACTTATCTGAGATTACATGCTTAGCCTAAAATTTCATTTTTACACACAATTTCTACTCTTACACTTAACAATTATTATTTGCAAACCAGCAGTCTTGAACATAGAAAACAGCATATAAAGATTTTTTCCTTAGAGATAATACTAGCACTGTACCAGAAAATACCTAAAAGGAGAGCAGAACCTGTAGAACGTGAGTTGTCCCCACCTGTCCAATAGATTCTGTCAGCAACTGGTTTCCTAATCACCACAGATTCATTTTCCATTTTCTCGCTGCAATTATGCTATTGAAACCTGCAGGTCTGGGTTTTTTTTTTCTTTCCCTCCCTTACTCTAAACAGAATTCATTTTTAATGTCTATTGCAGAAGGCCAATATGATATAAAAACCCCAAACATTTCACTACTCATGCACTCTTATTCATAATATCACATCAAATTGCTGAAGTAGTACCATATGGCGCTTGAGCACCACGCCAGAACAAGTTGTTCAGCTTGTCATAATCTCAAAAGCTGCATAAAACTTAAATAATTTCTCTATGAAGTGGAAGATCTTTGGGTTTAATATAACTCATCAGAAATGGATTCTGAATTTTCCTCCTATTATTTCCCATGTTTTCTCTGATTCACATTCCATTTTCCAGTGTAAGCTATCAGTATAAGTGGCTACAACTATGGAGCTGAAAGGCTTTAAAAGCATCCTGTCCATCCTTTCTTCTTGATCATTCATCTTCAAATTGAACAGATAAATATCTTTCTCAATCAGGCAGATATATAATTATAAATAAAAAAAGCTCAATCAGAAAGACTGAATGGAGAAGATTAATGAGATCTCCCACACTTTGATTCAGCCCTTCAAGCAATACCCTTGGTTGTGGAATGTCCACACTTCCACCCACGCTGTCCTGTAAGGAAACAGAGCAGCCTTTCAAGAAAACTGGAGTGGTGACATTTAACTGGTACATAAATCCATGGAGAGACAACAGTGGGAATGTTCCAGGTTTCATCACAGATTGCTCTGTATTTACATTCTCAATTTCTGGAGACACTGCAAGTTTGTGTGTTCAGGGTTTTTTTTTGATTGGTTTGGGGCTTTTTGTTTTTTTTGGTTTTGTTTTTTTTTTTTTTTAAATATTTTTTACTCTCATGCCTGAGAAGAAAGCTTTGGAGTGATGTAGGATTGGAACTGAAGGTGCAAGAACTAGAGACAGACAAGACTTCAGACAGTCTCACAGTTTTTGGGGATTGTGACTGACTCCTGATCCCAAACAGCTGAGCAGCAGCACAGGCACAACCTGAGATGGACAAAACACACAGGGAGATCTTCCCAGGAACACACTACAGCAAAAATTAAAATGTTAAGGTAGGGACCAAAACTGTGAAACAGGAGATGAGTAAGGGGGGTACTGGAAATGTGAAGACATGAGCAAGGGAGGTTTGTAGGCTGAGGTATTGCTCTGGAGGGCAGAGAAGGGCATTATGGAATTCCTCCAAGGGAAAGTTTATGTTAGCAGCTGCTTAAATCAATTGAACAACAAAAAGGACAGCACCAAATGAAGCAGAATTCCCTAACCCTTCCTAGCATATATGTTCAAGCCTCATTCACATATAGGATTAGGACAGGGAAGAACTGTAGGCTGGCACAGGAACTGCAGAGACAGCTATCACCCAGCCTTTGCTTAAAAATAAAGGAGAATGAGGACATGTCTTCTGGAGCTAGCATGGATTGGGAGTTTCTGGAAAAACATTTCTATAATGGTTACATATGTGATTGTTCTTTTTTTCTTAGCTATAAGGAGGAAAAAGTGGTTTGTCACCAGCCCAAAGGGAAAAGTACTTGGCTCCATTGAGGAAGACAGGATGTGTTGCATCTGTGGTTTCACAGAAGGAAAGAACAGCTCTCTAAAAAAAGGCAAGAAGCACAGAGAATATCTAGGATAAATAAATGAAAGGAATCTGTCCTTCCTCCTGGATGAAAAGATGATGTCAAAGTACCCAAAACTTTCACAACGCACAGGTGGTATCAGCTCAGAAAGGGAAGCAGCAGCCTTGGGTTGTGTATCCTGACACAGCAGAGAACAAACAGAGAACAGTCCTGAGCTACGAAGATCCACCTTTTAGGGGCAACTGGGCATGAGGCAGGATTTGCTAAGGCACCAGCTATCCAAATCCTCTCTGACCACGAGGGAATTTAAATCAACAAGGACTAATTCTTCACTGTGCCCAATCATCATCTGCACACCGCCTGAGGTAGAAATGGAGCTTCTCCAAGAACTAACAGTATTTTAGGTACAAAAAGGGTAAAACTGAGAAAACAGACTAAAATAATAACATGAGCTGCTTTGACATGACTTGGTGGAGATCCTCTATCCAAAGGGATGCTCCGAGCAGCTCATAGCAATATGGAGCCAGCTGACAGGGGGCTGACCAGCACCAAGAGCTCAGAAAACAACATTTTGGGTAATTTTAAATGTTGTGTTGAAAGCACCTTATCTCAGAGAAGAAAAAAGGAAATGAAAAAGCTGTTGTGTGCAATTAGCAGCTCCCTTTGATGAATCCTTTCCAGTGACACTACCTTTTTGCTAATACTTAGTTTCTTGGAGAATGATGTTGATGGTGCCAAAGCAGGCAGAACTTCAGAGCTGGATTATGAGAGAGAAGGTGACTTGTGAGTGACAGCACCCATTAACCTGGGCCAGAAAACTCAGTGCCAATCAGCATTAACTCCTCCAATTCCTGATCCACAGTTACAGCACAGACCAATGCAAAGGGAACCTCGAGTTTTCCTTAGTTTAAGATCACACCATTCAGCATTTATTCTCTTCTTTCCACAATATCCACACTCAGTGCTCAGTACTTATGAATACCCTCTATCCAATTAATACCCCATTAAGCCGCCCGCCCGCAGTGACTTTATCCTCAGACCACTGTATGGCAGCTTTTAACTCCATAATACCCCGGCATTATTACCATATTAGACTACAAGGGATTGATCCAAAGCTCACGGAGGTTAATGAGGGCTCATTAAACTTTGAATTGGGCCCTAACTGCTCAGCAAATACGAAGTGAAACAGTACGTGTCAGATGAGATGACAGAGGGTGTAGTAAACTTTCAGGCGAAATATTGAATGCTGATGGTGACAAAAGCAGGGAATTTGTGAGGAAAGCAGCTATGGGAGAGAATTATGATTATGTTACACTTGATATCAAGCAGGACAGATTTGTGCCTATATAAACAGATATGCCTGGTCTGACTCTGAGGTGATTTTTGTCATCATACGGTTAGACATAGCATAATATTGACACTATGGCTTTCCCTCAGATTTTAGTTTTGAATTTCAGCTGGAGAGTATGATACTGAAGACTTGAAATCAGTAGGACTCCTTCCCTAATTACTGATTAATCAAGAGCTAAGGTTGCCTACATAAAGATTCATGGGGAGAAGGAGGAAGTCTCATTAAGAACAAGAGGTTAAAAAAAAGAGGAAGGGAGGGGGACATTTAACAACTGAATGGATACAGAAGCAGTAGAAAAAGAGCTGATTTCCTAATAGCATGTTATAAGTGAATGTGAAATTTGGTATTCGTGTCTAATTAAAAAAATTAAAAGAAAATTGTTTAATACTTGTAGATACCACGGGTTATGGTCCAAAAGGAATTAAGAGAAAGTTGTTTTTTAATGACTTCAGAAATACATATATGTTGTGTCATTCTGTCCCTCTGGTACTCAAAAGACATAGCAGCTGTTTCATAAATTCTGAATTGCCTTTTCCTTTAGCATAAAAAAATCTCTGCTATAAACATAACACTGTCTGAAAAATATTTGGTAAACCCAGACAGTTGTTGGAAATGCTTCCTCCGATATTTAAATTCCTCTCTTAACAGGAGTTTCCCTGCAAAAACAGATGCTAACGAACAGTGTTTTTGCCATGGAGCTGAATGGGAATGCTTTGGTGCAGCATTTTCCTTTTTCCATGGAGACATTACAGGGTGCATTTCCCATGACTGAAAGAAAACTGCCACCTTGCTTCTCAATTCTTTGCTTTCAAATAATAAATAACTGCTATAATCTTCCATAAAGGATTTATGCTCTGATGATGTCTGATTCTTCTACTGTAATTTCTTTTTGTTAGAGGCAGTTGAATGCCACTTACTGGTAAGTAAATTGTGTCATCACTTCACTGCAAACCACACCACTGAAAATGTAAGCTGGCCAAACATTTATTTTTGTTTTCCAACTCACACAAATCCCTTCTGAGGGCTGTGGATTAACTAGCAACACTTTTTAGGGCAGATCCTTAATCTTAGTTTCCTTTCCTCTCTCTACTAATACACTCCCTTCCAGTGATGTTACTTCAGAAATAACTCCAAATAGCTCACAGGGTGGTCAGAAACTCTGCCTTTTAGCTGCACCACTTTTTTCAGTGACTTGGAAATACAGAAAATTGGCCATTTTCACTGATTTTTTTTTAGTCCTGCAGTAATGGGGGCACTGCAGCTCCACCTTTTCCCCAGAGGAGTTTAAGTATCAGAGAGGGCTGTTGGAGGACAAGGGACTGCAAATTCCCTGAAGGTTCAAACCAAGGGGGGGTCCATGTCCAATCTTCTCACAACAGAATCACGCTTTTCATTTGTAGACAGAAACAAGCCCACACAGCCTTTGTTCTTCCTTAAACTGCCCCCCTTTTTACAAGAAAATTAGCTTCTTTGCCTAAATAAATGTTACAGCTCTCAAAGCCTTGAAGCACAAATCAAACAAATAAATCAACTGCAAAACAGCCCAAAAGGGCTACAAACTCAAGCACAGATGCAAAAACCTCCTCAGGTCATGATGTTTTGATTAAAATGAGCAGAGATCATGAGTGGAAGAAGCAGTCAGGAAGGCAACCGTCCTGGGCAATGCCCACCAGCACTACCGCACTTAAGGGTCTGTTAATATTTCCACTAGGAACTTTTGGTTTTAGGGCTTTATAATTTGAGCCGTTAGAGGCTTAGCCCTGGTTTCCAAAACCCAATTACTAAAGGGGAATTACTAAAGAAAAGCTCTGCAAGGGGAGGGCACGCCCGGGTGGTTTGTTACGACCAGGACGAGTACGTGGCACAACTTGTTTTTCAGCTGTACACAGACATCCCAAAATCCATGCACAGACCTGAGGCAGAGACACCTCACACGTGTTATGTGAAAGGTTTCCAAAACATCATCTCACTGGAATAACAGCCCATGCTGAGCCATCGTGCCACAGCTGCCACATCCCAGCTTTGCCCTTCAGTGTCCAGGAACAGAGCAATGATGAGGCACAACCCCGTAAGAGCTGTGCCAGGCTGGGTGCAGCTCAGCAGCTCTCCAGCACTATAAAACAACACCACAAACCACACCAAATCCTCTCTCCACTCTTCTGCTGGCTTGCTCTATTCTGCACAGGACACCTAAGCTTTGGCCAACTTACAGCCACTTCTAGCCAAGCCCAGTGCCATGACTTGAAAGCCACTCACCTTGAAGTCCTTCATCAGCACATCTCCCTCCTCCTTCATGAAGCATTAGCAGCCCCTGCTCTTTCTAGAAGCTCTTTCCACAGCATACCCACAGTCAGGCTCAGCTGCAGTCAAACACACCTCATTTCTCCATGGCGAGGAAGACAAAACCTCCCACACCTGTGGCCAACCCTCTGTCCCTCCTAACGGGTGAGCTCACCTGCCTGGCAGCTGTGGGGGCTCTTAGGGGATGCACGAGTTTCTGGTGGTTTATGGAGGGAAAAGAAATTCAGATCTCTTTAACTAGTGCCAGAAACATGAAACCAAGGTCTACGGGGTGGCTCTTCAGGGCAGGTTCTGGTGTATATTAGGAGAAAAAGGACATATGCAAAGGCTGATGTGTGTGTACATCTGGAATTACGCTCTCTGTATGCTACCGAGAAATGTAATTAAAACTGTGAATCTAATGAAAATTATAAGCATGGCCAAAGAGGTCAATACTGCACAATGCTGGATGATTGATCTTAATCCAGTAAGGCACTATTTGTGCACCAAATAAATTCTGAAGAGCCACTGGAGTTGCTTAAAGGCTCAAATTTAGGCACATACTTAAAATCTCTGCTGAACAAGGGCCAAAATGTTCAGTACCACCATCTGCAGATATCCAATTTGCCTTGGGCAAAATGTTTCCCTTAACATAATCCAAGGTTTTGTTTGTTTGTTTTTAAGTTGTCTAACTGTTCAGATAGGAGGGAAATGTCCTTTAAATTAAGGAAATTAGCAACAAATATGAATGTTATGAAAAATATGGTAATTATTTAAAAATATGGTAAGAACTATGGGAAAGAAGAAACTGCAAAGAAATGGGGCCTTTAACGAAACTGCTAAACTATTAGCATCCACTCTTTGTTGCCCCATCATCTGACCATGGCTTATTCCTCTCATCAGCCTACATTAGAGACAGCTGAGAAAGGATTTGGATGGTGACACCTTTATCACTGAAAATCTCAGCTATTATAAATAAAACAATTAACCACAGCAGTGAGAGCTTAAAATTAGCCCAAGAGTAAATTCTCTAAAATTTTAAAAGCTGACATCTGAAATTCCAGAATGCTGAATGTAATTCTTCAGCAGTGCAGACCAGCAAGAAAATATGCAATAGTAGGGAAGTAAAAGGCATAGATGTGGGTTTTTTTATTCCTATCTCATTCCAGCCTGATACAGTGAATATCAGCCACAGCCTAGCTGTCAAGGTTATATCTGCACCATCATTCTGCAAATCCAAACTCACACCCACACAGCACCACTCTGTCTTTGGGACTCCATTTCAACAAATCAAGGAAGCCAAGTCCCACAGTCACCTGCTGTGGGTGATGGGAGTTAAAGAATGAACTCCTGCAGTAAAGAGGTAGATTGCATGTTCTTTGTCTGTTCCTGTCTCGGATTTTTTCATTATTATCGTTTTACTTTGGGAAAGCCATGAGCGAAACCAAATCTCTTTTCCAAGCAAATTAACCCTCTGTTTTTGTGTACACTCTGTCTTTACAGATTTTCAATAACCTAGCTGTGTACATTAGCTCTGACTATGCCTTCCTGCCTTTGCTTGTACTCATAATGACAGCCATACTGAGTGGCTATTACAGTTATCTCACTTTCTGGAGAGGATGGGAGGTAATGATATGTTGCAATATGTGCAATGGGGTATTATAGCTAAATACTCTTTGGAGTGACTGATGAACTCTTTTGCCTGGTATGCCTGGTATGACAGTTCGAGGCAAGGGGTACTTATCCTTCTGTATTTCCTACATTTCCTTCGAGCAGGAGCTAAAAGGTGTGGGCTGGATGGGGGTGGTGGTGGAGGAATTGATGGAGATGCAGCAGAGAGTGGGAGCTGCTGTTCAGTCCCCGGCTGTGGCCGAGAAGCACCTCTGCATCACTGTGAAAAACAAGCCTGTACTTTAGCAGACCCGATGCAGCAGCTGAACTCAGACACGGAATAATGTGAGTGACTATAACCATCAACAAATGATTTCTGAATACTATATTAAAACCCGAGTCCATTGTGAGATTCCTCAAATAACCCAAGGACAGGCCCAGATGCCAATAACTGGAGAGTGCTGCTCATGGCCATGGCAACAGCTCCGTGGTCTCAAACAAAGCCACTCACAGCTTCCCTGCCTTCCCTTACTTGGGAGAAAAAGACAATCCTCAGCTAAGAAAACAGGTTGAAGAAGTCAGATCCTGTACAGAAAAATACCTGAGCAAAGGCTGCATGGATCACGGTTGGACTCGATGATCTTAAAGGCCTTTTCCAACTGAACAATCCTATGATTCCATGACTCTAACTCACAATTTTTATTTAACCAGTAGTCACTGGTAGTGGGATCACAGATACCTGGTAGCATATCCCACCCCACTGCCTTAAGGGGAGGCTGAATGACTGCAAAACACACTGAAACATTGACCACAAGGTCAGGCCACAGGTCTGTTATCCCAGTCTCCTCTCAGTTTGACTTCCTGTACCCCAAAGTAACCGCCTGGGATTCTGCTTAAACTCGAAGAAAATCAGAAATATTTTTATCAATGGTTTTTGAGACTTCTGAAATGTCATTCTGACACTTCTCAGTCAGAGTGGGAGCAGTCTCACTGCTGCCAGTGGCTTCTGAGAATCTCAGTTTTTATGTTGTGTGAGAAATTAAAAATTGTTCCATTTCTTTTCATGCAACTGGGATGCTATATTTGATGGAGATTTATCACTTCCAAATCACATGGCATTTTATGATTTAGTGGGGTTTTTTTATGATTTACTGGGGTTTTTTATGATTTAGTGGGGCATTTTTCTGCTCATGTTACTATTCCCAAAGCATCTTAGAAAAAGGCAAAACCTGAAGGGCAGTTTTTTCAGCTGAACTGGGCAATAGGAGTCCTTGATAGCTGTCTACAAAGTGTCAATCACCTTTAAATCCCAACCTCACTTACGACGGTTCTCCTTGAGTAAGTGACAAGGCCAGGCTGGCAAAATGAAATTCTTCAGTAATACATTGACAAACTCAGAACCACAGAGCACCAAATTCCCCCTCAGTCTGGATTTGAATGCATAAATAAATAAGGCTCTTCCATTTATTTCTGCTAGAAGATTGCATTATTCCTTTCTGCAATTATTGAAAAATGCAGAGCACAGGCAAGATTTAGTGTCTGAGTTTTTGCTGCAAGACTTATGTCAGTAGAAAGGCGTTTTTGCTCTTGGGAATCAAAGTGAGATTCACCCATTTGTGGCAGGTGTTTTAAGCACTCAGCCTAACAACCTACCCACGCATGGCACTACAGCAATTCAATGACTAAATTAAATCTCTGAATATTAAATTAATGATGGAAATCTAAAATATTAATATATTCTAATTGAATATTCTCTGATAAATTATCTAGGCATTCTCAGCAATTTGATTTTACTTTCATTTCTTAAGGAACTTTCAGCTGCATAAATACAGCTATTAAAGCAATTCAAAAAGGGAACATTTTCTGCTCAGACAAGAGAACTCTAAACACAAAGAATCTAAAAATTTCTTTCATATGATTGATTAAATCATAGAGCCCAAGACAGCTGAATCATTAAATGACTGCTTTCCTTCAGTCCCTCTGGCTTTAGCAAGGACAATATAAATTCCCTATGGGTCTGAATACAAGGAAATACAATATGTATAATTACAGTATAGGCCTGAATGCTGTTGTAGGAGAATTTTAAATGGAGCATTTATGCTGTAGCTGCACTTTCCAATCCATAATGCTGTATGTGCGCGTGCATGGAAAGCCCATAAAACACTGGGCATCTGCTTCCTCCGACCTAGATTCCCAAATGGCTCACACTGGGGTAGCCCCACCAGCTTTGGCAGAGACTCGTGAATTTACATCAGGATCTGTCCTTCTCTTTCACAGAAAGCTGGAGACTAAGAATGGCATGGTGATACGCCAGGAGAACGCAAAAAAAGGGATGTCCTTTGAGGAGTGTATATGGTGTGGGATGTGTTTAGGAACTTGCTCGAAACTACATGTTTTAAAGAAATTTCAAATGGACATGTCAAAAAAGTAACAATGTGCTGTGTTTCCCTTTCTCCACTCATTCCATGAGTCATGTGCCGAGTCATGGTTTGGTCACATACACACAGGAGTTCAATTCCAGAGCCAAGACTCTGGCAACACAAACACTTAATGTACCATTTATTTTCCTGCTAATCTTTCTGTCTTCGGTTTCAGGTTGTCTTGTGGTGTGAAATTATAGTCAAGAGCCAAGAGCTGTCACAACCTACATCCTTGAAACAGCTTTCAAAGAAAGGCTGTGCCTCCACAGAGCAACACAACCTGCACAATGTCCCATTTCCTCTCCACCCTCTGGGCTTGCTCCTTCTTATCTCGGTCTGACTGTCGCAACAAAGACCAAATCTCCTCATCTCTGAATTTCAGCTGGTAATATTCACACGGGTACCAAAGGTGAGGTGCACTGAGAGCCACAACTAGCCATTTTTTTCAACTCTGCTTGTGTTTGGTAAGGCAAAAGAAACACCTGTTCCTGTGGAGAACAAGGAAGATCTAGGCCTATTTGTAATCAAGGCTGTCTGCATCTCTCTCAGGAAAAGTAAGGTCTGATGTCCTTTGGGAAGCATTTGCAAGGCCTTTTCTCAACAAACCTTCTCTCACCACAGACAGATGCCATCTGTCTTGCAGCTGGGAGCTAATGGATTCTGCACTGCCAATTTCACAGCAGTGAGCAACGCTGTGATAGAGGAGGCATGAGGGATTTCCTACAATAAAACTATTTAAAACAACTGCAAAAGCACATGCTGAACCAGCCATGATGAGCAAAGGAGATGGCAATATCGAGGGCTGATGGTCCAAGCCGGTGGGGATTTCACAGCTCAGTATGTCTTATGTATCTCCAATGCCAGGATTTTAGATTTTGGAGAACTGTCTCACTACACTGGTTTCCTGCTCCAGGATGGGCTGTGGAGCTCTAGAGTGTATTCAGTGTCACAGTACAGCCTAACATGTGCTAAACCCACCTCTGGGGTCTTCTAGTGTGTGAAGAGGAGCTCTCTGCACATGTTGCCACGGTCTTGGCTCTGGTATTGATCTCTCCTCTATGTGTATGTGTGTGTGTGAGACCATACCAGGATTTGGCTCATGACTCATGGAATGACTGGAGAAAGGGAAACAAGCCACCTTGCTAATTTTTTGACATGTACATTTGAAATTTCTTTAAAACATGCAGTTTAAAACAAGTTCCTAATGTGCTGCACTAAACCCGACCCACCGACGACATCTCTGCCAAGAAGCAATGCAAGAGTCTTCAGGTATATTATACTCTGCTAACTTTCCAAAAACTACTTCAAGACTTTCTGATTAAATTTACATAAAATGCATCCTTCCCTCTTATTTCCTGTTACTCACTTAGATTATTTCTAGTATTCTTGTGGCTGAGATCACCAGCGCTCGGATGTGAGAGCGCACGCTGTGCAATCAAGGGGGTTTGTAAGAGCACCAAGATCCTGTCTCGGTCATCCTCAGTGGATTTTCATGCTGGTGTAATGAGAATGAACAAGCTGTTTAACATAAGAGATCTAATGGGGAAATACCACATTTTTCAGTGCCAAGATAAATGAAGGCAAGCTGGAAAAATCAGGGTCTACGAAGTTCGAGACAGGAGGCTCTTAAGAGCTCTATGAAGATCCTGGAGATGATTTGGAAGTCTGGAGCCCTCATAAAGGTGAATATGGTTGCAGTGGTTGATAGAAGAGCCTGTCATGGCATGACCACAGACCAATCCTGAACAAGACTGTTTTTTTTAAAACCAAATTATTTTCATGCAGGCCATTGAGATGGACCAAGACTTGCCTTGAAAACTGATTCAAGATTCCTATTAGAAGCAGCTAGAGACTTGCACATGGATGCAAAACTGAGATTCTTTTTGAAGTTCAAAAGAGGATGAAATACAAGATAAGCTAATAGATAATTAGATAATAGATAATTAAGAATTAGCTATGCATGTAGCTAAAAAGGATGAGTCAGTGAGAAAATAGATGGTGCTCAGCAAGGGGGCAACTATTTAATATATTATCTTAGTTGATCAGTGTGCCTGCATGAGTCATTTGCTTGGAGAAGGAGGGGGATTTCACATTGTTTTTGTATTTTTAATAGGCATTTTTATGGACCTCATAGTTATAATAATGAGAGTACCTGACAATTAGTAATGAAATTATCCTCACTACAGAGAAACATTTCACAGCATGTACAATATTATTCCTAATACAAAGGTGGAAGTGAAGCACAAGGAAATTAAACAGAAGATTTTCATGAATGTTTGCAAAATAAATAAGCATATATCAATAAAATTTGATAACTGTTTTCTCAGCTCAAAGGCAAAAGCAAAATTTGCAAAACATTTTTTATACTAATAGAAAATATTTTTAGCTTATAAATATCAGATGTTTATTTAAACTCTTCGAAGAGTAAGTAAATCTTTTCAGCAGCCAAAACTAGTTAGAAATTCCTATTATTATTTTTTAGCTATCATTTTTCTGAAATACATTTCCTAGTTAGTGTGGTTGATGTATATGAACAGACACGGATGTTCCTTTGAAAGAAAAAACCCTGTAATTAACAGTGAGATTTTTTTTGACAGGGATAATGTTCCTTTTTTCTTTTTTTTTCCCTAAAAACTTTTCATTTAACGTATTTTATCAGAATGAAATGGTTTAATGAGCAGAGAATTACAGTTGATCCCAGCTGAACCAGATAGGGCTGCCTTTCGAGGTATGTGGCTCCCATCAAGCTGCATTCACCTTTGCTATGATTTAAACTTCATTCAGGCACAGCCTTGCTAAAAATACTGACAAGTAACCAATCAACTTCCATAAAATGGAATTTTTACCTTCACAATAGGAAGCAGGAGTAGGAGGGAACCTGAAAGATTTGCCTATGCATTTCAAATTAGTCTGACCTATAAAAACGCAAACAGCAAGTGGTACTATGACAATGAACTTCTGGTAGGGTTTTTTTGGTTTTTTAGTGTTCAGATTTTTCATGCCATCCCTTCCTCTCCTTGGAGGAAGCCCAGAACCAAAGATAGCACTACAGAGGGACTGGTTTCCATTAGTTATGCCTCAAAAGTGTAAGCTCAGGCAGGGCTTTCTGGACCAAAAAAAGGTCAGTGTCCAAGAACCTGCTGGTTCTGGGTTTGAGTGTTTTATATAAAGTAGCAGATAAAACTGTGACAGACCTGCCTCTGTACAAATGGGATCTGAGCTGGAACTTCACATGTGCACTTCTGGTTACAGTTTATGAGCAGATGGACACAAAAATATTCAGCGCCCAGTGAGCAAAAGCATAGGAAATCAGATCAAAACTGTTACCTAGATCTAGGAGACAGCAGAATGCTCCAGGGCAATCTGAGGGTTATGTGGATGGAAATAATCAGATAGTGCTGGTCTTTGAAGATGTTGATTTGTCCTATTCTGGTTAATTAAAGACACAGGGGAAGCTGTAACTCCTGCTAGGAATCACCCAAGCTTCACGTTCAGGTGCTGGCAAATGGGCCAGATGCTGCAGATGAGCAGGAACTCAACCCGAGCCTAAAACATCAGGGGTCTCACGCTTAATCAAGTCGCACTCTTTGTCTGATCTTCCCTGTCATTACGATGCTTTCTGTAAGTCAGGTGAAAAGGAAAGCAGCCCTTTGTAAGCCAATTCTTTCCCCCCTACCCCTCCCCCCCATTTTTACTTAATTTTCAGTGTTTCCTCCAGCTTCTGCATTCGAAAATTGCAATGGAATATATTGCTGAAAATCTGGGAGCTCTATGTTTCCATCAGCCAGGTTATCTTTCCAAGGTTACTCATAGTTTAAGTGATGAATATAAATTCTTCTGTAGCTATATAAAATTTATTATTTGCCATTTTTATTAATACTGGAATTTTGCACACTCGAGTCCTTCTGTTTCATCTCCAGACTGTAGGGGAAAAAGTGCCACAGAGATTTCAGTCCTTATAAATCAACAAATTTGCCATGGTAAGCTAGTGCCAAGTTGTCCTCTCTCTGTCTAGTCAAAGCTCAAAAGAAATCAGCAGGGAATGGGACAGGGCCCAAGTTCATTTTTCAAGTACTCCCCTTATTTTTCACAGGAATTCAAGATTTAATCTAAATTATTAATAGGATTTAGGAAGATATTTTTGACATATCAGGTTACTTTCCTCTTCAGATATTTCTTCCACTTAGTAGGACAACACATTAACAGATCACTCCATACCCAGCACCGCTGAGCACACAAAGACTCCTTGGCTTCCCTCCCTGTTTTTCCAGGACAGATATAAAAACATTTATCACCTGCTACTTTTGATTCCTTTTTGCACAAAGAAATGACACCAACAAGCTGAGTTTACCCAATATTGGTGAACTGGGAACATGCCCCTTCAGTCATTGCAGGAGTCATTGCAAAGTCCACCTGAGCTTCCAAAGGACTCAGCAAGTACCTTCCTTCCTCCCAGACATGGGCTGTGCAGAAGAAGATCAGCTAATCAGTGTGAAACAGGTCACGATGCAACTCGTGAATCCAGGCACTGTTTCAAGATGACTAGATGAACTTCCTGAGAAGGGATGCCAAGGACACACCACTGCTGCTCAAAATAACTTCAGAAATTTTATAATTGTCGTCATTTTCTTGCAAGGGAAGAACTGAAAGAGTCTGCCAAGGAACTTTATTTATGTTTTTTTTTTTTTTTTTACAGCTAATCATTCTACTGCTCCAAAAACTAAAACCAGCACCCACAAGAGGAACAGCAACATGTATTTGTACTTTGCTAACACCAACAGCAATAACGTATCAACCAAATGTCTCTGTAAAACACTCCTTTTCCCTTCTTTTTCTTTTCCTGTCATCCCATAATCATCACAGAAAACCACATGGGTAAACTTGATCTCAGAGATTATCCTTGTGAAGAAGGAAACCAGAAACACAGAGAGGATGCAAGATCCATCTGCAGCGGGGGCAGGCAGCCAACCTCCTCCAGGCCACCGCACATCTGCACCCGGGACCGGCGGAGGGAGGGGAGGACACAGCACCCCTCGTCGCTGGGTGCCACCAACCCAGCCTTACACCTGCAGCCGTTTTCTGGATGAGGGAGTGGGCAAAGGGCCATCTTGGCAGCAGTGCCAGAGCCTCTTGAGGGACTGGCTGGAAGGAGGTGATTAGGCTGCCGTCAGCTGGGGAGGAAAACTGGGGCAAGGCGCTTTGGAAAAGATGAGTTTCAGCAGCACGGAAAAGGCCACTATTCTTGCATGGGGGAGGAAGAGCAGAGAGCCTGTGCTTCGAGCCAGACTTCCCACTCCAGAAACTTGGACCACATCTACTGCTTCGCCAGACCAACTACGAGATGACCATTTATTATTACCACTATTATTACGATTTCTGTTTCTTATTTTCACTCACCCGAACCAGCTGCTGTGGAAAGGGTCCTCTGGAGTTCTCTGGCACGTTGATGGGTGGGATGACCCAGTCCCTCTTCTGCCTCCGCAGGCCGTTGGCGCTCTGATGCTGCCGCCACGGGAGCAGAGTGTCACTTTGCTGCTGCACCAGGTCTCCAGGCAGTGTCTTCCTGCCTTTTGGCTGTTTTGGAAACAAGAATGCAAAACCAGTTAAGCCTCTTCCTCACTTCTTAGGACTTGTCCCAGCAGCGGCGCTTCCCTGCGTGCAAACGGCCCCACGGAACAAAGACACAATATGCTTTGCTGGCAGCTCTGCTGCCACTTCATTTTCACAAATATATGGAGCTGTCACTCTCAAATCAAGATGCCTCCCAGAATGTATCATCTTCATTACACCAGCTGCAGGGAGATTTAGCAGAACACTGGAGTAAAGAAGTTTCTGCAAATTTCTAATAAATACAATCTACCAGAACACACACAAAAAAGGGAGAGGATTCCTTTACAGTCCATGTTATGGGGCCAGCTTTATAGTCTGGCACTGAGCACGAGCAAAGCTACAACAACCTGCAATCTGTGGTTCTGCAGACGTATTCTGCAATCCAACCAAACCCCAACCAGAGGGAGAGTCAGACCCATGGCTGCAAAGGTGCATTAGTTCAGATTCTTAGTGCTTCATGACACATTTTGCAAGGGCTGGGCTTTGAACATAAATCCCAAATACACATCTCCCCGCACTGCCTGCGAACTGGAACACATTTCAGGCAGTAAATTTTCATTATTTGGCATGCCTTTGAGTCCTCCTTTGTGATTTTTTTTTTTTCAATTGTGGATTCTGCCCACGGCATACTTTGGCACTGGAAATTTTACAATGCTGTGGTATAAAAATGGAAATGGTGAGACCCTGGTTTGGACTTAGAGAGACTGCCTCATTACTAGAAAAATTTCTGCTTTACAGAATGATGAATCACTGAAATGTAGATTTGGAAAGGATCTTCAGAGGTTATGCAGTCCCAATACTTAAATACTCTATGGCCTTCTAGGATTTCAGCAATTACTTCTGGAAAGTCTGCAGAAAAGATAACTAGCAAAGCTCTTGTTACCATATGGTGACCTGCACTCCCACCAGAAAATGTTTAAACTTTCATAAATCACAAAGACTGCAAGTCACATTCTCTTCATTTGAGGTAAGATCCAGTGGGAATACTGTTCTCTGAATTTTACAATTTTCAGTTATTTTGCTCTAAGAACTCCCACAAACCCAAAAAACCCATGCCCCCAAACACAAGTACAGTGTGGGAAAAACCTATCAAAGTATTTTCTGAGGCTCCTGCCATTTTAAGCCACACTCACTTTTTGTCTCGCTCCAAACATACAAACTCAAACATCCTACAAGTATTTATCTGTAGGCACTGACTTCAGTGGGAATCATTGCTTCAGGGCTCAGAGTTTGGTGTAAATCCATCTATTAGCACATTTCAATTCCTGATCTGGAAGCGCAAAGAAGCAGGCATTCACCTCAAGACTATATAATGTATGAAAACTAAACAGTCTATGAAAGGCAAACAGTATCTGAACTGAGAGGTGGCTCCAAAGCTGTGTGGCCCTTCTGGATCCTGCGAGCTGGGCACAGCAGACAGGAGCCCATTGTCACAGCTTGATCGTGGCTCTGATCTCTGTTACCTGTGGAGGGCAGACATCCACTGGCTGCAAGGACTGGAAGCATTTCTGCAAAAATGCAGCTATTTTTACACAGCCCTTAAAAATGAGCCCATTCTGGAGCTGAATTTTCACAGAACAGACAAATATGGTCTTTTCAGTCACACACAAAGGCACGTTTCTCAGGTCCTCTCACACACTCATGCCACCAAGGTGACTGCGGGGTTGTCTTCACCTAAGTGCTGTTTAAACACCTTCAACAAGCATCGTCACTAAGCTGCTACAAAATCACAGAACTGTGGCTCAGTATTTAGAAGTTGTTCTAAAAATACTCACTTAAGTGTGTAATGAACAAAGAAACAGAGTCACGATGCAGCAGTGGGAGACTTTCTTGTGAAAGTCAGGATACTTGTAGGCACTGCTGACCTCCTCCTTCCTCTGGGATGCAATATGTTATATGTGATAGAGTTTTCATCTAAAGAAGGTGTTATCACCAGAAAGGTATCTTTTCTGAACACTGACAAAAACAATGTTATCTAAAGAAGACACACAGAAATGCACGTCAACATGAAATAGGACTGTGAGACGTGAGTCACAGAAAAGTGGATATCCCCTATTTTTTTTAATTGGCTTGTGATTCCCAAATGAGGATCCTTTGAGAGCAGGTATTTGGATCAGTTTATATAATTGGCAAGTGAGCATTGGGACAGATTATGAAAGGATGGTCAAATAATTTGTGCTCTGCTGAGTTTACACAGTGGAATGAGTCTGAACTAAAGACAGACTTGAGAATTAACATGAATCCCAAAGCTCCATGTATACTGAAATAATTAGTGTCAGCTCAGCAAGGAAATACCAGCCTTTTTAGTCTGTATGAAATACTTGCTGGCAGGTGACTAGACAGTGACTAGCTTGCTTGTCACTCTTGATGATGTTTTCCTACATTAGAATAAATCATCAACATGACTCTGAATTTGATATGTAGAATTTCAAAAGCATCTTGCAACAACAATTTTTTTTTTTTTAAAGAACAGCTCTTTTTTATCTTCATTTGTTGACAATGCATTCTCATGACCTTAATTTCTCTGGTGTTGTTTAAATACGTTGTACATGTTTTCTGCTGTTTAAAAGCTGTGAGACAAATGCAGTAACAAAGTCTGGTGAGTATAAATGCCAGAACTATTCAGATCTTTGACTGAAACATCCAAGAACATCTCTGGAATAACAGCATCAACTAACAGCGAGCCCCAGAAAACTCTCCTGTGTTTTCAAGTTTACAAGAATCTAAAGTTCAAGTCAAAAGCAGAATGTGACACTAAATTCAATTAATTCTAAAATACAGCTTCCAATCCTGGTTTTGCTGAATAACAGTTTTCACTGAGATAACAACTGCTCCTTCTCTCATGGCCTCACAGGCCATATGCTTTCTGGAATTTCAAGACATTTGGAAAAGATAAAATATTATCACTACCTTTTGCAGTGTCACCAGAACAAAATCTGCCCATAGTCCTTCCCACAAACAAGTTGAGCACCTCTAGTGCTGCTGCTTTAGGGTGGTTTCCCTCCTGTTGTTTTTGTGAGGTGCCATCCCCTTCTTACATATGGCACAAGGGGGATGGGCACACGCAGTCTAAGAGAGGGTAATCCACGAAACATGTGCCCAGTGGAAAGTGAAGTCCACTCTCCATTCCAAAAATGACACGGTGACATTTATAATTCGTTACGACAGGATCAAACACCAAACATGGAACATGTGAGTATGGTCTCTGGTGATACGCAGATAATTAAAGGAGGATATAAAATAGTCAGATAATTCAGTAATTATGCCTGTCTATCACTTTAGGACACTGATAAGCTAGAGAAACACAGAGGAACCATAACAGATGAAAACCTTCAAGATCAAGGAGAAAAAGTAATTAAAAAGTGTGGGATGAAGAAAAACAACAGGAGAAAAGCCCATGCTGGGATATAAACTTGTTAGGAGAGTTTGGATTCAGTGGGATCTAATGCCTCAGTGTTCATACTGGGGCAGTGTCTTTCAGAGCTTGCCAAGGATGAGATGCAATGTGTGCTGGGGTGGTTGTATTATTTAAAGTCCACATTCTGCACGCATTCTGCAAGAAAAGGAAATTTCTTCTCACAGGTTGCTCCACAGAAGGTGTAGGGGTGTCTTGAAGTCTATCTCAATAACTTCAGTGGCATCTCACAGGAGTCATTTCCAGTTCCTTTTCAGTCTAGCCTCGCCTTTAACAATGGTGAATACAACCTGCTGTGTTCAGAACAGGACAGAGCTAAACCCCTAAAGGACTGCCAGACTTCAACCAGATTTAGGAAACCTTACTCCAAACTGGTGAGGTTGTAGGGTGCTTCAACTAACTCCACTTACACCGTGATTCTTGAGAGCTCAGGAACATCCCTTGTCTGCACTTGGCACCAGCAATAAAGGCAGAACTGCCATCTAGGAAGTCTACAAGCTCCTGTCAGTGTTGGTCTGTGGCTCGTCAGCCTTTCATTTGTTGGGAGACTCAGAGTAAACTCAACCTCTACTCACAAAAGAGGGCGAAAAACAACTGACTGACAGAACAGGGCACGTGGGATCCCCCCCAGCCCCTCAAGCCCCGTCCTGCTCGTGACAAGAGAGGCTGCGAGCCACTGACTTTTCAGTAGTGCACAGATAAAACCAGTGAGTGTGAAGGAACACCAGCTTTCACCTTCCGCTACACTTAGCAGTAGCCAGTCTCGCCAGCTGGCTCGTCTCCCCTCCCAGCCAACCTGCCTTTGATATCCGTCAGCCTCTGGCTACGGAGACATCTGGAAGTTATTATCCAGCAGAGCGTATCACAAACCCATTTACATAATATAATATCATATTTTGTGTTCCTGCTTAGCTGAACATTTTGGATCACTCGAATGTTTGGGTAAATAAGCCACCATTCCCTGCATATAAATAACAGTGAGTCTTAGGGTACGTTTGCTGGAGATTATTCCTTTTATGGGGCTCGGCCTGCAAAATGAAATGCTCTGGATTCAGCACTAAAATATATTATTCTTGCAATTGCAATAAGGAGTACCTGCAATTGGAGGAGAGGAAATAAGGCCTTTATTTCCCAAGTATCAAAATTATTTATGATTTAACCTGTTTTATTTATATGCCAGTCTTATTATTTTCATAGGATCTTTAACACTTCACACTAGACATATTTCAGAAAAGAAACAGTACTTGGCTCGCTTTGTTTCTAGTGTCACTCCTAGGGTTTAACTGTGGCAATGTGTTTTTAATATATTTTTACCAATACAAGGGGATACAAAGCCACCTTTAGTCCATTGCTCAAACATATTTCCCTTCAGCTCCTACATCAATATACATTTTGAAAACCGGTACCATTTTCTACCAGGGAGAAAAAAAAAATCTATTTAAAAATATTTAATCTGAAGCGTTTTTTGCTCGTTTCCATGGTAGCTGCAAAAAGGACAGGAGAAAATGATATTTACCAAACAGAAAATAAGACAATGAAAATAGAGCTTAGTTTTTTAACAAAGGGAACATGAGAGCACTGCAAAATAAACATTTGCATGAATTCTGTTCTAAGGAAACAACATTTTGCTGACATCAGGGACAGCAGTGGAGGACGAATGAGCCCTTTTTTCCCAAAATGCACCATTTCCCCAGTTTTTGATCTTTTAGTAGAGAAAGATATTTCATTTTGTGTTCTCATACAGAAGAATGAAAGGGTTGCAGAACAAACAGCAAATTTATTTACTTTAGGGTAATTGATTCCTTTTTTATTTAGGTCATTGCTGAATTTGCCAAAGTTGGAGAAGGGAAAAGAAGTAGTTTTAAAAAGATCAAACTTTTTATTTTAGACTTTCATTTATTACAGTCATGCTACGTGAAGGTATTATTTAGGAACTGGTAGGGAATCCATAATCTGTTTTCCTCCTTATCCACATTCTGGAACTCTGTGATGCCTATCTATATTAGCTCTATTTACTAATAGTTGTAAACTGTGGTAAATTTAATTAAAGATAGCTTCATGTCACATCCCATTACCATCATGGCATAAACTGCTATTCATGAATGATTTGTGTCAAAGTGCTCTGAAAACCAGTGTTTTAGCAGCAAGATGTTCCAAGATTCACAGTTCTTCAGCAGGGGCATTAAATTAATGTGTTTGCAGAGAAGCCACTAATTGACAATGAGATGTGATCTTGGCAGTAGACTTCCACTTTTAAGATAATGAACAGTGTTCAGACACAGAGAAGAACCTCCCCTGCTCCTAAAACTATAGCAATAATTTCTGGTGTAAACAGGAATAGAGGGAACCAATCCTGACAGGGCATTTCAAGCACCCAAGCAAGCTGTTTGATCATCACGACTTCCAAAAGCAAACAGTGGAATGGCAGCGTTCATGACCTTTATCAAGTCTGGCTACGTACAGTCAGGAATGTTATGTTTGGTTAGGAACTCATTAAACAAAATTACCTCTCCATTTATAGAAACCATACAAGTACAGTATAAAACATTTTAATTAAATCAGCTAGTTAAGCAAAAATTCATTACTTTTTGTTTTTATCAGCTAGCAGTGGGGCTGCATGGAGCAGTTCACATTAGAGTCAATTAGTAAGAAAAATTGTCAGATTTGGCAAGAGCATGAGCTTCCAGAACACATCAGCTGACAGGGAAGAAAAAGTTTGACTAAAAGCTAACCAAGTTACTGCCCTCAGAGGAGGAGAACGAGCCATGTAACACACAGACATGCATCAGCCATGCCAAACCCCCTCGTTCCCAAGGAGTCAGAGTCAAAGCTCTACATGCCCTGTTCCTTGAGAGCTGAAAAATGAGGCATGAATGCAAATTTAACGTTGTTAGGTAGCTGGCTGGCTTTGCAGGCTTAGGAAAATTTTATCTGATAGAACTAATGGAATGTGATCAGTGTGACTGAGGAATCAAAATGTTCCTTAGCGTTGTAGGGCTGCAAAGCAAGAAAAAAGCTGAAGAAGAGTAACAGGTAAAACCAGGGAAATTTTAAATAGGGAGAACACAACACATGGGCTTGGGAGTCAGGCAGAAGATCCCTTATTTGCAAAAGGTACAACAGGGCCCTGAGTGGGCAACTGTAATTAAATGCTAAGTCTGGACTCCAGAGAAAAGAGACACCCACCATCTCTGGGCATAACCCACGTGGTTGCCATAGAAGGCTCTTATTTAAAGAAAACAAATACATGTCATTGTCTTTGATCAGAAAACCTCACAAGGTTGGTGGCCCAGGTGAGGACCCCTTGGAACACACACACAGGCTGCAGGTCACACACACACATTTCCTTTGGGGCCAAAATGGGGACTTTTCAGGCAGCTGCTGACCAGGTGACCCTGCTGGGACAGGAGGTGTTGATTTCCCAGTACAATTGAATTGAAATTTAGACATCCCCTGAACTCATCTACACCTTTTGTTAGCCTAAACATTTGGTAGGCCATCACCAGTTTAAGTTGGAAGCTGGTAAGTCGTGGAACATTTCAGTAGGCTTCACTTCTGTGCTGCAGAGCAGGGCCACCTGCAGGCAGTGTGCTCCTGTTCATTACTGAGCAGACATGAAATGTGGACGGTGTCTCTAAGGTGAGGGAAGTTTTGACTGGGGTGGAGAGGCAGAGCTGCCTTCAAACTTATTCTACAGCACTGCACAGATGATTACAGGCACCTCCTGGCTGGCTCGCTGCTTTCAGGGTTTCAAATGCTCTTCCTTTTCCATTCCCTGGAAAAGTCACATACCAAAGCAGGCACACAAGAACTCCATCTGCCTTTGGTGGAATCTTTTATGGTTCCCACAGGTTTCCAGCACCTGTGGTACTCTTCTTGTCCTTGTCAGGCTTTGAATATTGCAAGAGTGTTCAACGAACAGAAGAAGATGACAAAGATGACATCATCCCCAAAGCACAGCTCTCGATGTACTTTTCTTTCTCATTTTAAGGCTTGAACATCTTATCCCAACATGAAAAGTTCTGATGAGGCTGTTTCCTTGCAAAGCTCCCCACATCAACTTGACCTTTTCACAATGCCTTTTGTAACATCTAATCTCGCAGTGCTTCTCAGGTAGGGTTGTTTAAGAAACATCTAAATTACTGTTGTACTCTCCCTTCTAGTGTTTACAAAATGCCACTTCTATCTTCAAGTTAATGTCATTCTCATAATTGGGAGAAGCCATACACAATGGCTTCAGAACTACAAGTGTTTCTCAAGAGCATGGCTATTAAATTACAAAACACTCATATACTTGTTACCTGTTCGGATACCCACAGGTCGGGAATAAAGGTGGTAGATCTTGTCACATATAATGTGGTAAAAACCTCTACTGCAGCTTCATCTTGCCCCTCTAATTCTGCACATATCTTGAGAAAAATGTATGAAATATCTGGGCTAGCAAGCTGAGTTCTTCCTCCCAGATAAAACTTGTAACAAATAATTTAAAACATAGTTCCAAAACACATTCCTTTTGCTTCTAGAAGTCACACTACTACAAGTGCTCTTCATCACAGAAAGCAGAGGGAGCAAGTCTGCTCCTTAACAAGCCTGTGAAAAATTTTAATCTCGTTTTATTTTTCTAAAGCCACGAGGTTCAAAAGATAACATGAATTAAAATAATCATAATGAATTAAATGTAACAATAGTACTTTCCTCAACAATGTTTGCAAGTACAAAGATCACAAGAGATTTAAGAGATCACAAGCACCACTGCTACTTTAGCACAAAGCAAAGTAATTCAGTCTGGTGCTTCTCCTCAGCGCTAGCGTGAGAATTTGCCCTTTCAAGTTATCCTTTGGTTATTTCAAGAGGCTCTTGAGAAAAGACTGTTCTTCTTTTATTCTCCAATTTCAGAGTGCACCTAAGCAAATGCTTAAATTTGACCATGAGAGCTCATTCCATTCATCTCCATTTGCAAGATGAAATTTAAGGGTGAGTTTTAAATGTTTTGCTGGATGGGGACAGTGTCTGAGATCCCACTGGCACCGCCAGGCCCTCAGCCCACCCTGGCCAGCTGGACACCCATCCCTGGATGCTCCTCCTCTCTCCTGCCACAGGGTCACCACCACATCCAGAAGGAGGGTGGGAGGAACCCAAACCCTTTTTCACACTGAGCTTGTACCTACCAAGCTGTCTCAGCTTGCTGAGCTAAGGGCAAGACACGTGGACACTCACAGCCCCTTAAACCAAGGTTTATTTTAATGGACTTGCCTGCATGAAGCAATTTTTATCTTTACTCAAACTCATGTTTACACCCAACTGTCCACGGATTATCACAGCGTCAGTGGTTTTTTTTTAGGATATTCAGTCCAAAATGTGTTTTTTTGAAGTGGCAGTCAGACTTCAGCAGTTACCAACAAAGAACACAAAATCAGAGGTCAAAAGCTTTGATCTCACAAGGGCAAGGCACACATCACAGGCAGGAGCACACAGCAGTCCAAGGGGTTTGTTTTATCAGAAAAAACTTATTTCTGGGTAGGCAGTTCAATCCTTAGGACTTCTTTTTGTTCGAAGGAAGACAGATCTGGAGTGAATTTCACTTATGGATGATCCTTCTAGCACAGCTTTGAGCCTGACCCTCGGTAAGATGCTGACTGCTTAAGAACTAAATGCAGCAAGTGCAGCGCTTGGAAACTTCCCGTAGTGGGCTGATTTTCCGAGGCAATGAGCACCTGTATGTCACATCTTATCCTGGCTTCAGCACAAGGCAATGGGATTCAACACACCTGAAAATCAGGCCAAGGAAGTTCACGTGTTTTCACAAACATCACTTTCGTCTCTGGCAATGATTACATGCGAGACGTTCAAGTTCACTTAAGCGTGAGGTCAGACAAGTTCACCAGATGCATCTTCATTAGACTTGCACAATTATCCTGAGCAGTCTCACTGGTAACAATTATATGATACTTATTTATTAGTCATCTGCTTTCTCATCTTTTCCACTGATCTGATTTGTTAAAACCCCAAACAGTGTCTCAGAAGTTACCTAAAGGAAACAGAAATCTCTGCATGTACCCACTCCAACTGATAAATCAAGGCCTTGCTTCACTGACGAGATACAGAAATAAAAGTTGTTCCAGATGCCATTTTGCTGGAATTAGTTACTGCCTTGGATCCCCTTCAGAGGCAGCCAATGAGGACAGCCCAGTACAATGACTCAGTCTTTAAAATATGCATCAACCTGGTCAGAAAAGGGCAGGATGACAAATACAGCTTCATTTCTTCAGCCCCTCTCTAGGGATAACACAGTTTGATGGGCAAACTCCCATCACCCTGATGCCATGGATAACATCTCATGCCCACGCAGGAGCAGGAAGGAGGAAAGGAAGGGAACAATTCTTTCCCCCATTTCTTCCAGATCCATCCACTTGAGAGCATCAGGGATATTGGGAGTCACTGGAAGCACAGTTCCTACTTAAGCTCTCATTTTCTTCCCTCAAGGGAAGGTTACATCTTCCTGTCTCCTCAGCCTCGTGCAGAGCATCCTGGCTGCACAATAACCCAGGTCATGAACAGGAGCAGTGCTGAATAAGCCTTTCCTTGCCCGGAGACCTTTGTGCTTGTGATCAGCAATAAAAGGCTGTACTGAAATTTAAAACCTTAGCCAGGTAAAATACCACAGATGATTATTTAAAGGCTTTAAATAATAATTAAAAAACCCCACACAAACTCTCTGGCTGTAAGAATCAGCTTTTCACATTCACATTGTATGGCTGTGGACTCATACCTGCTTTATGAAAAAAGCCCAAAATAAGATGAAACATAATAAAACACAAGCTGGGCTTAAGCAAGGATGGATTTCTGACAGCAGTTCTCAATGTTTTAAATACTAGCTGCAGACTCATATATTTCCAAGTTTAATTGCACAATTCCCAGTGACTTAACATTACAAAAATTTCCGTATTTCCATGCTCAGAATTTGAGAAGCTCAAACAATGAGGAACTTTGGTTGACATATAAATGATTCAAAGAAAACAGTATTTTTTTTTTTTTTTCCAAAAATAAGCCACTGGCAGCAGATGACTGACATCCTACATGTGCTGAATATATCCTCTACCTCCAAGCTCTAGTGCTGGGAATTCCTTTCTGAGTTGTATTTCTATGATCCTGATCCTAACTTATGAGCTGAGAAGTACAGAAAAATGGATACATATATAAATACAGAAGAAAATTTGCCAGATGTGCCTTAACATGCTTAGACACATGAAGGGATTGAAAAATAAAGAAAAAAATCAGTATTAGTGAGAGGACCAAAACTTCAGATGGGAGAAGCCAACCCAGGGAGTGGAGGAAGTTGATTACCAAGGAATGACGAGGAAGAGTCAGGACTGATGGACACAGAGGGCAGGGGGGGAGTGAAGCCCAAATGGCACAATTTAACTACTCATCTACTTGGGAAGACTTGAGTTTCTGCAACTAAAAAAGAGGACCCTCTGAAAACTGAAGTCCTCAGCAATGTCACTGTTCACTAACATGATCTTCACTTTTTGCCTTCTGGTTGAATCAATATAAAACTTCTCAAAATAATAGGATGCACTCTTAGAAAAGAAGACTGCTAATTCCAGATAAGTAAAGCTTGGCTTTATATTGTTTTCTTCTGGAGCATTATCCCACTCATGTTCATCTTTCATAAATGCTGACACAAGCCACAAAGAGTTTATATTATTTCATAAAATAGTTTTTTTTCTTCTTTTCTTTTTCTTTTTCTTTTCTTTTTCTTTTCTTTTCTTTTCTTTTCTTTTCTTTTCTTTTCTTTTCTTTTCTTTTCTTTTCTTTTCTTTTCTTTTCTTTTCTTTTCTTTTCTTTCCTTTCCTTTCCTTTTTTCTTTTCCTTCCTCTTCTCTTTTTTCTTTTCTTCTTTCCAAATTATACCCACAGCTCTGACTGATACTTTCAATTGCAAGAACAGGCAGCCAGACAAGAACAGTAGAAGAAACTTTATCTTAAGTATTTATTGTTATGCCAGAATATCACTCAGTTTCCTCTGGGGTAATTCAGCACTCCTGTGGGAAATATGTGACCTCATTTGCATTTTCTAATTGAATTGCTATCAGGTTTCCTGCAAGACTGAACAAAAAAGTTTCTGGAGTTACTAACATCACTTGTATTAACCAGAAAAAAAAGTTTACATCCAAGTGTTTGCTGAGGAGGAGGAGAAATGAATGCTTCATGTATCAAAAAATACATTTTTGAAGTATTTACCTTCTTTGCTATCATTTTTTCCTACTAGCATGACACTTTGCTGTAGTAGTTGGAATTCTTTCATTACAGTGGTTACCACTGAAATTGGCAGGTTTTCCCAGGTTATTCTAAAGCAATTAGCACATTTATAAGGCCAACCCTACGAAGGAGGAGAAACTGTCACTGTATTGGTTCACTCAACATTAAAATGTCAGCTTGCACCAAGAGCAACACACAGCTGAGGGATCTGAGGTGCAGGTACAGCCACCAAACCCTCTGATTTTGCAAAGAAAGCACACAAGGGGAGGACTGTCCTGACAAAAGCCATCCTGAACTAATCTCCCACCCTGGAACCACGCTGGCCACCACCAAAGCTCTTCCAAGCCCATTATGCAGATTTCCAGTCTTACATATTGTGACAAGAAAGGATCACAAATCCAAAGGATCATTTATTGAGGGTTTAATCCTCCATGGTCTCCTGGAAATTAGCTCAGTGCCTCCACTGTGCAGGCAGGCTCACTCCTGGCCTCCCAAAACCTCAGCCAGTATCCCAAAAACGCCGATTCCTCCTACAGCATTTATTTTGCATTATAACCTCCACAATAACCCAGATGTCTAATAATGGCCATTCCAGGAGGGCTGGTTTTCAGGAAGCTTTAATCCATGGATAATTGTGAACTAAATTCTGATTTATCCTTTCAGAGGTGGCTCAGAGGGACAGTGGTGCCGCCTTTGCTGGGGACCATCGCTCGTGGAGACACCCACAGGAACACAGAGGATGGGTGAGCAGGTGCCAACAAACAGCCACCAGCAGGTGTGGTAAGCAAACTTTATGCCAATTATTTCTAATGTCTGGGAACTGTTCATCGTTTTTCACGAAATCAGTCACAAATTTACAAAGTGAAATGGAAATGGATGGATGTGCCTCAACAGAGATCTCTCCCTCTCTCTCAGGTCACCTCCTCCTTTCTCTCCCATATTTGCCATCTCCATATCCTGAATATAACACAACAGTCTGAAATGTCTTAAAAAAAATTATGTAGCACTGCTTGAGACATATTACACTACATATACAAAACCAAATGTGAAATCTGCTTCTAGTAAAAGGCACAAAGCATATCAGGGTCACGGCCTGAAACATATTGAACTGGATATTGTTAGGTTTGGGGGGGTTTTTTCATCATAAAGACTATTATTTTTTTAAATAATCGCATAATCATATTTATTTCTTTACCAAACAAAGGATTACTTTGCTTCCAAAAACCACTAGCATTTAAATAAAACACAAGTCTGATGCCTGCTATAGCGACCCACCATGAAACTGCTTATGACCTTGTCATTAGTCTTGTTTTCTGTATTTTTTTGGCCTCAAACTACACACTAATAAGGCTTTTAGAAAGCAGGGATATGAATTTTAAGAAGCTTAGCTCTCTCTCTTTTCAACCAGAGTTCAGCTTACATTAACATTAGATGAATTTCCAAGCAAATATTCTGCTAAAACAGAAATGTGTGCTTATTTAGTTTTCTTTCTGCTACTCTGAGAAGAAATTTAAAGCAGTATATAAGACATCTTACTTTGTTCCTTCAATATTTAATTACTTTTAGAAAGAAGCAGTATTTCTTTGGTTAGAAAATGGCAAATAGAGTTGACATAACATACAGGGCTTAATTACATCTTGCACAAGCCCAAGCCTTACTGAAGAGCAGCAGAAGTGTATTTATGTGACTCTAAGCCATGCAAAAACTCAGGGGTCAGCCCACTGGGCAGCTGCAAGATTTAAGTCTGTCCAAGTCTTTTCCTTTTTGTTTCACATGTGGCAAAAATTCTCCCAAATGGCACAGACTCACAAGGTGAAGTTCTAACAATATGACATGGAAAGTCTTTCCCTCTTCCCCCATCCTGCCCTGCCCCTTCTGTCCAAGCACTGCAGAAAGGAGGAAAGGAGAGAGGCCAGTCTTGCTCTTTTGACCACTTCTGTGGTGCTTTAATCCCAAACCAAAACCACCACAATGAGATGGAAGAGGTAGAAAACAGACAGCTACTCAAGGGGCAGATCAGAAGAAATGCATTTTCATGGAGCAGCCCCCCCAGTTCCAATGGTTCTGTGCAGCCCACCACTGCATCGAACTGCGGGAACGCTGCTCTCAGACTGCCGGGCAGGGACAGACCCCTCCTGCTTTTCAGCTGCGTGTATGGAACTAAAGCAGAAAGAAACCATCTGTAACCTTCTGTCTGACATACTGAATGGCACTGGCTTTTCACTGTCAGGGCTGGGGAAGGGAAGGTGCTGGCACTGAGCAGAGGGGACATTTGGCACTGCGGTGCCACGTTGTGCTTCGCTGCCTGCACCACATGTGAGCATGTGTTCCTTATCAGGCAGCAGCAATGCTCCCTGTCCTTGCACTGGAAGGAACAAGCTCAAATCTCCCCTTTGGAAGCTGCAGGGCTATGCAGATGGCTCACAAGAGAAAGGAATAACTGTGAAAACCAGGGAGATGTCTCGGCAGCATGGCAGAGCAGCCAGTGCATGACTCCAGGTCTGTGCTGTCACAAAAGAAATCTGAGCTTACAATCACTAAGAAGATGGTTGACTTTGACTCTGCACTCTTCACTGGCAGGTTTTGCTTGAAGTCAAGAGAGACTGTTAGCAGTGGGATGCAAACATGATGTACACAACCTGTAGTGTACAATAGAGCCAAGCAGTCACTTAAAAATACAAAACTATGAACTTAAACACTTCCCTCACTGGTGACCTTAAATCGTTTCTGTCAGAGACGTTCAAGGATCATTTGCAAGAAATTTGATGCTGCTTGTGGCATCTCCTACCTGGACACTTCTTTATGAAGCACAGACCAGGCACCACAAACACTCTGATGCCACATACAACTTTGGGGCAAACGAAGAACGAAATAAGAACAAGAGCTTTGAAGAAACTCTTACCTTGTGTCCACTGTGCTGGGACTTCTCTGCCACCAGAAACTGGACCATGGCCTCCCACCGGCCCAGGGTCTGGGGATCCCACGCTGTCACCACCAGGATCAGCTGCTTCGAGGGCATTTGCACGTGGTGGGCAGCGAACAGGGTCCCATCCGCCCTCACCTTGAAGTCCAGGCTGTTGGTTTCATACCGAACTCCCTTGTTACCAGCACAGTTATTAAATTTTACTAGAACAGAGAGTAAGAGATGGAAGAAATGTGTGAGATTGGCGTGATAAGGAAAGCAATCAAATACAAGTTTCAGACATTTAATTTTCACTGATGTCTTCTATATCTCTAATAACCATCAAGGAAATGATTTAACTGTTTCTTCGACCTTTCAGGAGTGCTCTTGTGCTTTATCTCTGTTCCCCAGGGAAGGAGCTGTAAGCCATTTTTAAAGTATTTGATACAGTTTCATTAGATCTCAAACACAGCTGTTCCCCATTTCCACAAGTGGATTTCTCCCTTGTCGCCATTATCTTTTAAATTCAACTGGAGTCTATTACCCACACTGTGGGTATTTTTTTGCAGGAAATGTTCTCCATTTTCCTAACCCTTCAATAACCTACTTACCATATAGCCTATTTGCACATTCTTAACTGAAATTCAAAAGCCCATAACAATTCCATTATCAGAAATGTAAAAACAACAACAACAAAAAATTAAACACGGAAAAAAAATTGAAACCATTTTGGAGCATCCATCTGTTGCTGGAACTGGACCCCCACCCTGAGCTACATTCCCACTCTGGCTGACCCCTCACATGTTATAGCTACTGCGAAGAGGACCTGAAAAACTGAGCTTCATAAACCATAATGTGTCATTTAAAAGCCTGTTTTGTCAGATCAAAGCTCCCCAGTCGCTGATACTTTTATTTTCCTCTCTTTTTGGTTGAAGTCATTCACAGACTAGTTTGAAAACTATTTTTATTGGCATTATGAAACATGTCACATACATTAGGACAGAAAACAAAAACTCTATTATATGACAAAATTGACAAATCTAATCGAAATTGAACCTGCAGCTAATAACACAGGAAACAAAACACTTTCTGCCATTCGAGTAATCCACGGGGCGGAACACACATGTGGTGAAGGCAAACATATTGTACCCGTAAAAACATCTCAAGTGAGTGAGAATGGATGTACAGCGTTCCAGCTCGGATCGCTAGATGGTTCTCACGCTGCGGCTGCTGAGTGCTCGGCAGAGACGTTCCAGCCTGCCCCAAGACAAGGAAAAACCTGCTGGGCCAGGTCTGGTGGGGCTTCAGCAGGCACTTAATTCCTGCAGAAGAAGAGCTGGGCTGGACGGATCCTACCTAGACTGGCTGTGGTGGGAGAAGGGATGCAGTGGTTGGGGTACGAGTGTCCCAGGAGTCCAGGTGAGAAGAGTTCCTGGACACTTGTACCCCAATCATCCCTTTCCCCCAAACCACAACTGGCTCCTCTGCAGAGCTGCTTTGAGCTGAATCAAGGACTAATCTGTATTTAAATAAAAATCCAAGTGATGGCATAGTCTAAAGAAAAAAGCAGCCATGAAATTGCTCAACCCACCCCGCTGCCAAAGCCCCCCAGCACCAAGTAGGGAGAAACAAGGAGCAAATTATAGAGGAAGAAAAGAAAATCCTTTCTTCTCCTTCACCAAACTGCACCCCTCACTAACCAGGGTGTGATCATGTCATGACTGTACATCTTACAAAGGCTTTCTATGCTGTGTGTTTATTTAGATCCCATTTGTACATTTTTATGTGTGTGGTGGGAAGTGTTATTACCTAATGCTGCAGCAACTGCTGGGCACAAACTGCAAATGCCACACATTGATTTCTAAAAAATAAGGTGGATGAAGTTATCAAGTGTATAAAAAGCCTTAAAGCACCGGATGAGGTTAAACACACACGGTTTGGTGGCACCTACAAGAATTGGGATGGCCTCGGAGACGTGTGAGGGGAGATCCTCCTTCCCCCTGGGACCGCCCTGCTGGGAGATTGCCTTCATCTCTCAGGAATTTCTCCAAATCTCCCCTGCATTCACAGCGACAATAAATGTGTGCGAACACATCAAGTGCTTCGCTTCTAAAATGTTATTTATTTTCATCTCGATGCCATCAGCACTGTTGGAAACCTGGCATGTGAGCTGGTGCACTGCAGCACCCCTCTGCTGTACAATGGCCATGAGGAACACAGGTTCCACCCCTACCTCCCGAAGTACCCACGTACCATACACGGAAAGACATTTGAAGAAGAGAGAAAGGAGTGATAATGACTGCACATTAAAAACATTTCAGAGCTTACTTTGGTTTTATTGAGATTAAAAGAAAGCCCTACAGTGTACTAGTAGTCTAAGAGAAAAAAACCAACAACCTTCCTATACGTGTACGTGGTGATTTCAGTATTCAAAGTACTTAAACATCTGCTTAAGACACAGCGCGTGGCTCCAATATGCTGCTCTGGTGTCATATGTCACTGTGTCGACTTTTATGCTCCATTATCTAAAAATGGCTACCTCGTAGACAAAGTCCCTCTGTGACATGCTAATTACTTCCATTAGTTTAAAACAAACTTGACTAGAGACGGGGAAAATCCTGGGAGAAATTGTCTAATCTTTTTTTTTTTTTTTTCAGACACGCGCCGTCTCTGCTCCACATTGCTCCTCTCAGGTAGCACAGGTGGGTGAACGCTCAGCAATGAATTAGCACAGCCAGCTCCTCTCCTAAGAGCCTTTACGAACTGCAAGCACAGGAAGGGCTTCAAGGACATGAGGATTCCACAGTGTTGAGTCACTCTGCACGGCTCCCAGGGGCCGTGGCTCACCTGGGCAGCTCTGCAGGGGATTCCAAACACACAGGGATGACCGTGCTCAGCTGCTGTCAGGCAGAGCTGCTGCTCCTGCTCCAGGTATTGTTTATACACAGCAGAGAAAACACAGGATAGCTGAGCTGCTCACACTTCCATCTCAGGGCTGCAAGGACATGCCTTAGTGCTGGGTTGGCAGTGCTGGGTTAGAGTTGGACTCAACAATCTTGGAGATCTTTTATAACCTAAATGGTTCTGTGATTAGAAATCCTAAACCATTCTCCTTGCTGCTGTGTGAAAACTATTCCTTGGGATTTTACATGACTGGTGAGATGCACTGTTTTATACATACATATAGATATATGCACGCACAGAGATCCACATAATACACTATAAATATCTTATAAATAAATTCCTTATCTATACAAATTTATATATAAAATAATTTTCCCAGATATATGTGTATGGGAGGGGAATCAACCTATTGTTCTGTAATAAATAACATAGTTCAAGGAAAGGAGACTTCATCCCTATTTTCCAATTCCACCTCTTACCTCTACTCTTTGCTCTCATGGAGACTGAAATTAAAGTTTCATTCAGCAGCAGACAACTTTTCCTTTTTTTTCCTCTTCTCCTTTAGAAATCTCGGAGTCTACATAATTTGCAGTTGATGCAACTCTTGACTTTCAAATAATGTAATAAATAAACAAACAAACATTGGCTGTGTTTACTAGACTTGGAACTCTCTGTGGACACAAATCAATCTCTCTTTGACCAGTTTGAAGCCTAAAGAACACTGCATGAATTTAACATTTAAAAGCTGCAGCATCAGTAATTAGGATTTCAGATAAACAGCAGAGTCACACATCTATCATTTTTACAGGATGGTAAAAAACCCCAACTTTTTTAAAACACGCTGGATAAAATGTTCAGTGATGCTTATCGGAAGCTTATGCTGAAAGCAGCATCTAATGCCTGATGAAAGAAAAACCAAGAAGGCACCCTCATTAGCAGGCTTTTAGGTTTAACCCTTTACCCTCATCATTTTTAATTGCTTCGGTATGAAAGGAGGAAGTACAACAATTTGATACGTTGAAACAGGTACTGAGTGACGGGCAGGAAAGCTGCAGGAGTCTGCAGCAAACTGCTGGGCATCTGAGACAAAAAAAAAATATCTTACTTTTCTTCAAAAAAGACCCAGGGTGAAAAAAAAATTCAACAAGTTTTGCATTGTTCCCTTTTATTATTTAGCTTGTTAAGCTGGCTGGACAGAGTCAAATGATCAAGTGAGGATCTTGAAAGATGTACGAATACACTGAACTTCCTTGCCCCCCAAATGTCTGAGAAATATACTGAATTTAATGGGACTATAAATGGTATAAACCAAAGAATTCGCTTTTAGCCTTATCCTTCTAGATTCTCCTTTAACTTCTCCTAGTCCATTAAAAAGTGCCCCCTCTGGCAAGCTGCACAGGGTTGGAAGAGCAAGAGGGATAATACTCATTTATTAGGATGTACCCCCTGGCAGGACATCATCCCACAGTTCAGGAAACGGGTCCCTTCAGGACTCTGTTTTTCACCATGGTTTGGAGGATTATTGCTGCAAAGATGTTTCTCTCCTGATGAATTTTAAAGCAGCAAATGCACACCACCATTTCCAGCAGGATCCATCTGCTTTTCAAGCTGTGTCTCTTGACCAGCTCCTCTGCACCCAGAGCACTGGGATAAACCTAAGCTGCCAAAACCACCCCTCCTGTGAACACCATTAAGGTGAGCACGGCTTAGCTGTGACCTTTGGAAATTTCAGATGTCTGGGTAACCTGCAGAGTCTTCAGCATGTACGGAAACGTCCCTTTTGTGTGATCATGAGCAAATCACTTGTATTCCTGCCCTGGCGCTTCTGGCCCAATGCTCCCAAATGCCTGCACTCATCCGACTCCTCCGGCCTCTGCAGGGGGTTCAGTCCTGGCCAGCATTCCCCTGCATGTCCCCACATCAGAAATTAAAAAGACCCAAACATGTCCTTAGTGGATGGGAACTTGTCGTCTAAGAACAGGCATGAAACCATTCCGTTAACCACAAAAACGCACCCCGTGAGCACATCACAGCCTCACAAAGTGATTTCTCCATTAAGTGCTAATGGGAAGCAGAGCTCGCTGTGCCTTGTTGGAAAGCTGCATTTATTTGACAAAGTAAGTGCGTAGCGTAAAATTTTACACAGCCACATTTTCGAGGCGCCTTTCTTTATGTTCACGCAATCCCCTCTGTGATTCTGTGAGAAAACTGCTTTATAGCAGTGGGAACCAAGTGTAGTTGAGTGAATTCCCCGTGGCCACACTGGAAACCTCGAGCAAAGCTGGGATGTGAGTCCTGAAATTCAAACTGCCAGCTGACGCTGCCTCCATCGCCCACATACAAGGGACAAAAATCATAAATGGGGAAAACAGACCTTCACAGGCACTTCAAAAAGCAAACAGAGGCAGATCTTTATCCCTACAAACTGCTGTATATTTCCAAATTAGTGCCGGACAAAAAAATAATAAAAAATTAAGGAATGTCACACATTATTGCAATTGTCGTGTGAAACGGAGTCCCATGAACAAACATAAATCCATGGTGGAATTCTGTGACTAAAATATCTTGTCTGCAAAAGGGAAACGCTGAAAGAGAGGTAAGAAGATTTTCACAGACTCATGGAATCATTAAGGTTGGAATTGATCATTGAGTTTAACAATTAATCTAACACTGTTTGGCCCAATACTAAACCACATCCCCAAGTACCACGTCTACATGTTATCTGAACACTTCCATGGATGGTGATTCCATCACTTCCCTGGGCAGTCTGTTCCCATGCTTGACAACCCTTTCAGTGAAGAAATTTTTCCTTATATCCAACCTAAACCTCCCCTGATGCAACTTTAGGCTGTTCTCTCTTGTCCTACCTTGTCCTATTTTGTTTCTCTTGTATTAAAATGATGGATGTGCCCAGGTACCACAAGCATTTTGACCCCTCTGAAAGAACTCAGAGACGTTGCTGTTTCAAGTGTTTTGTGGAAATTAAAACTGACTTGAGCCATCACACTTACACACAATGCTACATAAGTCCAGAGTCCTGTTTCTATCCCACTCTTGCTTACAGTAAATCCCCTACTATCACACAATACACAACCAGATTTGCTTCCTGCAGTTAATAAAATGCTCAGAGCCCTTCTCCTTCTGTACAAGAAAAACAACACATAAATAGGAAAAAAGGATGGCTGTAAAACCTGATGGAGACAATGTGTAATTTTCATCCTCCCATTACTAACTTTATAGGTTACATTTTCAACCACGTCCTCATAAAAGATATCACACTAATAAACTCTTAGTGTCTTTATTTAATATTTATAGCACTGTAGGAGAACAAAACTCCTCTGGTAAAAGGTAAAGCCAGCAATTCAAACAGCTGCTTCAGAGACTAATAAACACATCTCTAGTGACGGAGTTTAAGAATATACAGCTCAAAAAAATGCTTTGATACAAAAACCTGTTGGAAATAAATGGATGTAATGTTGGTTGGTATATGAATGTGTATAAAAATGTGCACACTCACACTGTTGGCATTGATTATTCATTAAGTGTTCTTGAAGTAAAAAACAAAAATAATGAATGAGTTCGAAGAATTAATGAACTGCCCCACAGTCTATCATCTCCTGAAAACATTTAGCATGATTTAGCCTGTTCTTAATGTTATTTTCTTGCAATTAATAGCACAGGAATCTGCTGCAATTTTACCCATTTCTCATATCTCAGGTCAATGTGAAACATTACATCCAATTTTCCAGTGCATTATTTATGATCTCTAAGCTATGACTGCTAATATTTGCCTTGCTGGAATAATAGTAAATTACCATAACAATTTACCATATGTAATTATGTTAAACAAAATCTTTCTTTATTTATCTTCTTGTAATCTTCAGTTACAGTGAATCCTCCTATTTGGAATCTGCAGTAATACAACATCCACAACATTCCCAACCCATTACATGCTTGTTAGAAATCCCTCCATGTGCAAGTCAACTTGTGACACCTCAGAACTGGCAAACGAGCAGCAATCGATCTCCAGCAGAAACCAAGACAGGTTTCAAAAAGCACATGGAAGTATTTTACTTTTAAAAGCACATTCTGAATTTCCCCTCTCTAAATTCCAAAGTTCAAGCCCCTCCACGATCAAATTATCCATGCAGGTTTTAGGCTCACACTAGTGAACTGCTGACTGCCTCGTGTTCATCTGCAGCTGTTTTGCCTCCACAAAGCCAGGGCTGTAGGCTTTATGGGGAAAATGGCAAACCTTGTTCATGTATGAGTCATTTATTTTACAAAAATATTTCTGTGGGCTTGATGGAGCTACATGGGAAAGTCATCTTTTCATTTCCAGAGCCACCTAAATGCTTTTGACACCTTTTCCAGCTTTATATTCCCTTCTATCAGCGCTTGCTTACACAGAGTTTCTGTTTCCATGGCCAGATGAAAAGAAACGGAACAATACATTTCAATGGACTGAAATAGGAATCCTTTCAAAAGTCATTCTCTCACCTGTACAGTCAGCCAGTAGCAATGAGGAGTTGAGAGTATATTAAAAAAAAAGATCGAAATTTCATGCAAACAAACCCAAACCAGCCCTACAGTAAACAAAACCCAATTCCCAGACACTGACTGCCTCCTTCATATCCCCACCTGTGCTATTTTTCATTTACTGGAAGCCAATTCAACTAAAATACATGTTTTTAAGTAAGAAAAAATGAAGAAGTATGTTTCACTTTTGGTTTGGAATTGGAGGGGAGTACAGACCCCTGGAGAGAAGGACTGTAGAACATGATAGAAAAGACGAATCACTCTGGCAACAGCCAGCCAGCCATTAATTTTCAGCAAGCCAGGAGTTGGTCCAATTAAACCAGGCTCCTTTCTCTACATTAACATGCTTTACTCAGTTTTTTTCTGAAGCTAAAACATCAGCTCGAGACCCCAAAGGCTTTTCTATTTAGGATCAATCAATCTACCTTGCTGCACTGTAAAACATACACTGTCAGCTCTGAGGCGAGCTCAAAAAAAAGAGCAACAGTAGAAAAATTTGATAAATCGACATGTTCTGGCAGTTAGTAGAAGGATTCTTCCTACACTGTCACTTATTTTTATCTGATTAGAAACAAGTATTAGTAAAGGGAATATTCCCTTCTATTCTCGTCCTGGTATTTAGCATTGGGTTAAGAGGAGTCTTTTTATCCCCGGTTTTCTACATCCAAGCCAGAAGCTTCCTACCACAAAGGCACAGAGATACTACACAGATTTCAAAGGGCAGTGAGTTTCAATTGGATTTGCAGGATGTGCACTCACATTCAAGCATTTTCTTTAGCACAGGAACATGATCCTGCATCTATTGGTGCTCATGTTAAAGACATTTTTCACTGCTTTCCACGTTTTCATGCTCAGGGCTTTACTGTGGGTGTGCAACCTCACCTCTGGGTTTCCAGCATCTGCTTTGGCAAGGATTGCTTTATTCTGGATTTCATTGCCCATTTGAGATCCACTTACTCTTTCTCAACCCTACTGAGACACTTCAGGAATGGTTAACTAATCCATGAGCCAGGCACTGATGACAGAGGCTGTAAGAAGGACACTTAACATGGTCTGAAGTCCTCTGCAGAGAGGCACTCTGGGCTGGGCTAACTCTGAGGGTTACCCTTTTCTTTGGTAAATGCCATAGTGACTCCATGCTGTTCCCAGTAGACATTTTTATCTCTGGACAAAAAGCTGTCCTAGTAGTTTCAGTATGACAGTCCTCCTCTGTTTTCAACAGCAGTGTAGACTGAAGGCCACTGGGATGTGCAGCTGATGTGGCAGCTTCAGATTACATGGCAAACAAAGAGAGCTTGCCTCGTGTAATCCTGCAAATACCAACTGCACCACACGTTTTGGCAGATACTGAGCTTTTATGGGCAAACATCTTTCTTTGCTCTTCTTTAAATTCCATGTGTCTGCAGGACAGTACTGAGATTCACTATGGCACTAATGAGATCATTTTACAATTAAAGGCTAAGTAGAAACAAACCTCTCACCACTCTACAGGAGAGTTTGGGTTCTCTGATTAAGCAGCAGTAAATAAACTCATTTCACTCTCTGTCCTGGTGCATGGGCTTTCTATGATTAACTCTCCAAACAAGATGGACTGATTGACCCCATGGATTAATCAATGAGTTTCTCAGCTTCAGAGCAAAGTGCAAGTTGTGGGAGTTACCTGCAGCAGGATATATTCTAATTATTATTACCAGCACAGAGTACATAAATCCCAAGGCGCTTTATTGGGAGGTTTTACTCTTAGCGCTAATGATTTCCACAACCCTCTCATGTTTGTCAAACTACCTACGTGGGAAAAGATTCCAAACACCACTCTGCATTTCTTGAGGAAAAACTGGAGGTTGTATGGTGGCTTGGGGTGATAATTATAAAGGGAGGAGCCTGGGTAATGGTAGGGCAATCTCTAGGTTATAACAGCTGCCCACCCATCGTACCTTCATCCCTGGAAGAAGCTCTTGGGAGGCTGAGGCTGTATTGGAGGGAAACCCCATGTGATGCATGGATCACTCCCAGGCAGAGCAGAGAGCCCAGCCCTGCTGGTACCAGGAGCATCCTGACACTGGGAAGCAGGGGTGGGAAGTGGGAAGGACACACAGCTCATGCACAACCACCCCCACCAGCTCCCACCTGCCCCACCAACAGCAACCTGGCAGCCCTGCGGGTTTTCCTCTCTGTCACAGATCGCTTTTCAGCTTTCCAGAACTGTATTTGAAAGAAATGGGGAGCTGCAGGAAGATTTTTAGTGAGTTTAAAAAAAAAAGTGAACAGAGGCCATTTGCAGCCTTGGAAAATAAGTTGAAAGAGATGCTCCAACCGCAGCCGTGTCAGACAGCCTCGGGCTGCTCTCTCCTCACACTCTTCAAACAAACAAACTCTCAACACCTCGAAACAGAGGCTGCACATGTCAGGGGGAAAAAAAAATATCAGACACACCAGTGAAGACACTGAACTCCTTGTGGATTTGGCTTGTGTGTAAACACTGACAACTTTGGGTTTGGGTGTTCTCATCTCCCTCAGCCTGGCTTAGGTGTGAAGATATGCTGGTCCAGGCAGTCAGATCAGAGTGCATGAAATGAATAGATGTTTCAGGCAAGAATATTAGAAAAAGAAGACTTTGTTAACTGGAAGAATCAAGGCAGAGTAGCTATATTTAACTTGCAGCTGCTGTGCACCTCTGCTCTTCTGCCTGCACAAATAACAGCTGCAGTCCTTTACCTTCATCTGTAACCTACACAAGTCTGCAGGTTTCAAGAGAAATAAATAATACGTAGAATAAAACACTGCTTGGTACCTGATGGTCTCAAGTGCTTTGACATTTGGAGAAATTCAGAGAGTATTATTTACAGAGGGAGGATCCAGATTCTGATTCTGGCACTTGGTCAGAGGGAGCAGGATGAGAAAAAGTGGTCTCGATGCCCAAACTGTATTTGAGTGGGTAACAAACACTGGGCACGTTGAGAGATGGCAGGGCTGCAGAGAGCCAGAGAATCCTGCCCTGGGGCTGGGCTCCAGTGTCCACAGACTCCACAGGAAATTCACCCACAGAGCAGGAAATTAACTGGAAAAGCAAAATCACAATAAAACACAGATCCACGCGATCTGGTGGAGGTCATCACTGAACCCAAATGAACCTCCTGGCCCCTGCAGCCACCCTGGAACAGACCTCGTGCATTCCCGCAGGCATGGAGCTCAGCTGCTGCTGCTGCTGGAGTCATAGGGATGAGATTTAATGTAACTTCTCCTTTCCTCTTTCACATTCACCCGCTCTGCCCCTTCTTACTACCACGGTGTCCAAAAGAAAGGCATCCCTCCCCTTGCCTGAAGAACAACTTCAGGATTCAACTACCAACCTTAAATTTCATGAAGCACTTTTGCAGGGCTCAGTCCCTTCAATTAAAACTGAGAGAGACTGAAGCCAGTAAATTAGAGAACGTGACAAATGCAGCACAAAGCACTGAAGATCCCAGAAGGTATCAAATTTAGTGTTAAAGTAAAGAAACAATAGGGAAGTCCAAGACATTTCAGAGTGTAGTGAATCAAATTAAATTGCCTGAAATTCCACATGGAATACATTTGACAAATTTCTTTCCCCCTCTTCAGCTTTCTGTTTGAGATGAACTGTCGTCTGGCAGCTTCAAACGTCTGGCACAGCTTCAGCTTCAGTTTGCTGGGGCTGAATCCAAACACGAACCTGAACTTTACCAGTTCTGCTCTTTTTGTAAACATACTTGCTGTGGCTGCCAAATGCTTTCCAAAAGCACACAAAACCCAGAATCCAAAAGGAAAATATTGTCTTGCCGCAATGAAATTTGCATTTTGCCACCTATGGGCAGCATCCCGCGCGCAGAGCCGGCGGTCGGGCAGAGCCCACCTTGCCCTGTGTTTCCCCACCCACTCTGAAAGGGGACAACGAGTGGGGAGCTGCTGTGGGAGGGATGTGTCTCTCGTTCACCCAGTACAAGCCCATCCCACAGCACTCCAGCCCCGCCAGCGCCAGTGCCACTTCTTCCCCCAGGGCCGCACGGGCAGCTAATAACACAACAATTAGCAGCAGGATTCCTCAGACGTGCTGGATAAGACAAGCAGTAAAATGTCATTACACACGTGTCACTGATAGCGAAGACCAGTTTAGATTCCCCCAGTGAGTAGTCTCAGAACGAATTCATTTTAAGGTAGGGAACTTCAGCAGCGGAAGAGACGGATATAAAGAGGGTTATGATCAAATTGCTCCTGAGCGCAGATAGCATCAGCCTGGATATATCAGATTTTTTTTCTCCACTTTGCTTTTAAAACGTAATTGGTTTTGCAAAAGGCTTACAACAACGCACGCTTCTTTGGCACAGAGTGCCATTCTTCACCAGCAGCATCCCACTACCTGCGTGATTCTCTTTTATAAATTCTTTCTTCCTCCATTTTAAAGCTTTTTAAAACTCTCAAGCTCCATAAACTCTCCAGCTGCAGACGGCTAAACCAGAAGGGCTAAACCAAGCCCACCTTTAGGCTGAAGAGCAGCAAATGACAGAGGTGTGTGAGTTCTGGCACCAGGCAGGTGCTGTTAGCAAAGCATATTTTATTGTCCACAAAGTCTCGGCCTCACCTCTGAGAGCCACATGGAGTTCCACCACTGCCTAAAACAGACAACATCTGGTTCATATAAACTCTGATTTACTGCATGTCTTCACTCCCCTTGGGTTTTAATTATGAGTAGATCTTGTAACTATTATATTTGTATTTGTTTTATCCATCTAGATATTTTTCTACACTATTAACTACAAACTGAAAGCTCGTTCTAAAAATAGTACAAAAATATACTTAAAAATATGCACATGGTCTTTATTAAGGAAATCCCTATACTGAATTTTTAGATGAAGTAAAAACACCACTGAAACCACTGATTAGCAAGCAAGCCTTTACCTGATTTAGTATGAGGATAAAGAAGTTGCTTTCTATTACAGTAAAATCCTAAAGGAAACAGAGTATAGAATTGACTGCTGCCCCCCATCCTAACCAGTGTGGTGGCAGATAAAAATCCCTCATAACTGCACCACTCTGACTGCTCTCAGGGGCTTTTTGGGGGTTGTTGAGCCAATTTCAATAGTCAAGTGTCCTCATTTTAAAACACCTCTCTTCTTCAGCAGACAAGACAGAACCAGACTGTACCTAAAGAATAAAACATTTTTTTCTCCCCTGGGTAAGAGTAATACAATCAGGAATGCAATCATTGGAAGCCTTCCTCCTGAGACATTTTTTTGTCTAAGCTTTTTTATTTTTTTTCACCCCTAATGAAACTCTTGATCTTTCTGGGAATAAGTTGATTTAGAAGTGACTTTTTAATTTGTATGGTTGAATAACTACCACCACAACAGAACATACAGTGCAACAAATAAATACCTCTTGCAAACTTCAGAACTCTCTTCCTGGCGTCATCCATCATAACCAATATTGTTAAAAACAAGGGATGTGACAAACCCAACCAACCTTTCTCCCTCATCTTACAAAAAGACTGAAACTATTTCTTCAAATGTCCTAATGTTGCTATTAAAGGATGAGTCTTCTGAAAATGCTTAGTGGTCGTTCACAACACCCTCCAGGAGGAGCAGCAGACGTCATCTCCACAAGCCCAACACACTGAGTGGGCAGCTCAGGTCCAAGCACTGAGGCAGAATCCTGTCCCGCTCATGGCACAGAAGTTTTAGGAATATGATGGAAAACAGAAATTGCCCCAGATGTCTGAACTGCTGAAATTTGGAAAGCAAAGAGGGTCGATAGCTGAGTTTTCCCTCCCCCAGTGTCAGCACACAGTGTGACTTGCGTGCTGAACCATCTGCAGACCAACAAACCCTCCAGGTAGAGAAATAAAAATGTAAGAAATACCTTGGCTCTGTATCTGCTTTTTAATTAAAAAGTTTTGCATGTAAACAGATACCTTCTCTTCTCCCAAATCCACACTGACATCCACTACTCATCATTCTGAAGCAATTGCTGGGGGAAACATGATTAAAAAATACCATATTCCATGGCAGTGTTCTTAGTCTGCCCATCATTGTGCCGTCTGGTCCCCTTTCACACCAGCTCAGCTGTGAGAGTTTTAAGCTGAAATCCATAAGTCAGGTCATTTAAAGACATAAAAGTCAGTTATGAGGTTGCAATTTTATTTTTCATTTATTGATTGATGGGTTGAAAAGGAAACATCGACTGGTGATATCTTCTAAAGGTTAAACAAGTGTGATGAATGGTATCAGAGAAAGCCCTACCAAACCTTGATTCCCACTTTTACAAACTACAGGGATATCAAGGCTAAGTTGGGTGGGGTTTTAAGCAAGCTGGTATAGTGGAAGGTGTCCCTTCTCATGGCAGGGTGGGTGGAACAGGGTGATCTTAAAGGTCCCTTTCAACCCATGCTATTCTGTGATTCTATGAACAACATCCTAACGACACAACAACCCCAATGTAGCAACAGGGACCACAGAGGGATGAAGGCACATGAGCTGGAGACTCATCCTCTCCGTACAGATGTGGAGGGCGCAGCTGGCACCGACCCCAGGACACTGCACTGGCTCTTATGTCCTGCTACCACCACGGGTAGCAGCACTTCAACACTTTCCAGTCACACATTTGCAGGTTTTTTTCAAGATCAGGCCTCAGTAAGGACTGTCAGCCACCGCTGTCAGGGATGTCTAGCTCAGTGTAAACACTTCGTTAGTAACGTGATGAAATTACACCTTCAGGTTTATTCTAACTGCTAAAACAAATCTTTGCACAGAATAAGTGTGCATTCATTTATACTGCAGTGCTATGACCACAAGTTTTAATTTTTACTATTTAATTACTCATCCTGGATCAGGTCTCAATTTAAGCTAATATGCAAAGATGAGGAAGAATGGGCAGTTGTTTATCTCAGTTTTTTCCAATTAATTCAAGTTGTTCAGTAATCATATTACTTTTCTACTATGTGATAAGAAAGGAAAAAAACAACCAGCAACCATCCAAAGAACAAAAAAAGGCTCCCTTTATACAAGAATCAGGATATTCTACAAAATTTACTTGCATGGATAGACTCCAATAAATCTATTAAAATATTCATTTATAGGGATGGTTCATATTATTGACTGAGCCTGCAAGGGAAATTTTTATTCTTTTTTTGCCTTTAATGTCTATAATATTATGAGTGAATTGATCTCATAACAGATTATATGATGGAGATCGGCAGAGGTGTCCTGAAATTGTCCTGGAAATATGAAATTTTCCTCAATTTCCCTCTTGTTCCATATGGGCAGTGATAATATGTGGTACATCAACCAGCAAATTCACATCTATTACGTGGTGCTATACCTGAATTAATCAAAACCAAAACTTCCAACCCACCAAAATGTCTGCTAAAATTAACCGTCTCCTACCTTTTTTCAATAAAAAAACTTGAGAGAATTTGAAGCAAGAAACTTCAGTCTTGAAGAAACTTGCCAGTCCATAATTCATACAGTTTTAATGACATTTCTGACCTTTAAAACAAAAAGTATGAATAGCTCATCCAGACTATTGGGCAAATAGAAAAAGTAACAAGGAAAGCCAGCAAAGAAAAGAGGAGCTACCCAGGAGGAATCCTCTGCAGCTGCAATATACAACATTTCTACTCTGTAAAAATAAAATGCCACTAAAGCTTCACCAGCCACCGCCCTCACTTTGTCTGATGAGACTTTCTGTTGCTCACCCAGTTGTTCCTTTGATTACTCTGATGTCCAGAAGTTTCTGATAAATAGTCTTGTACTAAGGACGTATCACTGTTTGAAATGCAGTTGTCAGCACAGAATATTACTTTATTTCTCTTGCATGTAAATACCAACAAGAGTTCACACTCTGTCATCTGAATTACCTACTAAAAATCATCCAAAACCTCGAGGAGCCTTTCTGATCCAGGCTCACTGATACATCAACAACTTTATCGTGTCTGTATAGAAACACCAGGGTCCTGGGCTTTTAAAAGATATCACTGCTGAAATAGGTGGCCTTGATTATTTTTGTGCTCAAACATAGGCATCACCTGGAGAATAGTCCCTGCACTTATATATGCACAAATTAATTATGCTGAAAATTTTTCAATTAGCCATTTGCCATCGCCCTTGTCTGACTGGACTGGGGTGGTGACTCCATCTCACAGCCAGGTCATTACACAGAGGAGGGGACAGACACAGAGCTCCACTGAACCCCAACCAGCCACACCACCAGTTCCACATGCTTAACCTTCACTTCACTTTTCTAATGGTTATAAAAAAATCAAACAAAACCAAGCAAATCTTTTTGTTGAACCTGACTGCCACAGGCAAGTCCTTCTTCTCTACAGGACTCTCCCCTGTGAATGCACCTCCCAAAACACTGTGGGCCTTGATCTCATGTGGTGAAGATGATGGAGCTGCCCGAGGAGCCTCCACCACTGCACACAGATGGAGTCTGGGATGTGCAACAGTGCAATGCTGACGAGCTCCCCTCTGTGTGCATGTGGCCAGGACACCTGCACAGCACCAACCTGCAGCACGCTTGGCTCGACAACCACTTATTTCCTCCAGCACCAAAGGGACTGAAGCTCTAAAATGAAAAGGCAGTGGGGGAAGAATGCAGCCATCTAGGGAAGATCCACCCAACCAGCAGTTTCAGAATGAAAAATACAGGCTGTCTTGTTTAAAAGCACTGTTCTATGCTTAGGTAGCCCTCCCCCTCAGGTATCTGCACTCCACAACGCCCCTCTGGAGGGTGATATTACACGTTCACTCTCTACCCTGTTATTTCTGGCTGCTTAAGCAGCAAAGGACCAATATCCCGTTCAGTTATGCTCAGTTGGTGCAAAAGGAATCAGTGAGCGATCTCTCTGCAGCTCAATTCCCACACCTCGTGCTCGTGTGGCACTGCTGGTTTCTGACAATGATTGATGACTTGTACCAAGCCCCTGTTACCAGGAACCGAATAGGTATTTCTTCATGAGCTACCCGTTATCGTGCAAACTCTGTGAGCTTTAAGGGTAGAAAGCTTATCCTCTGGAACAGACTTTCCCATCTGAAACACCTCCTCCTTTCTCCTGTGATTTACCCGTTCATTTATCTTGACTGGAAAATTGGTCTTTCCGAGTTACAAACTGGAGATATGGGAGGCTCTCGTTTCTGGAAAAGCCAGCCATGGAAACCCAAGAAATGAAAAGCCAACACTCCCATGGGCATATTAGCTGGTTTTAGACCACAGTTAATGACTTGTCAATCATACATTATTTCACATGAAATTTTGTTTACGTTCAGGTCACAGTGGACTGAGCAGCGGTGTACATATCCATCACCCAGTTTCCAGCGACCATCAATATAATTAACAGCTTCTGTTCACCCTACAGGGGTGTTTTCCAAATCCAGATTGACATGTTTCAGGCAGACTGGCTCTCCAGACAGTATTTCCACAAAAACTAATTCACACCTGAAACACACAGCAGACATACTCTACTGTTACCTCCTGCCAGCTCCAAGCCTTACAACTTAAGCTAAACAGTATTTAGCGATTTACTCTGCTTAGCTCTAGCTCGCTAGATTACTAAAATATTATCTTCTGTCTTAGCAGTAAGGCAGGGTGTGGGTAGACAAGGTCAAATCATGTCTGTTTATGCCACCTTTTAATTTAGCTGATTTGGGTTGAAAGGATTGCATTAGAGATGAATTACTCCTTAAGAAGTTTCTTTAAAGCAAGGAATTTAAAAAAAATCTGAAACTCTGAAGGTCTCCTAATACATGTGACTATTTTGCTGCATTTCTGCCCTGAAAAAAAAAATTACTGAAGCAACAAAACCCTGTTTCTTCTAGTAATGAACAGTAAAAGCTTGTCTGGGGGAAAAAAACAATGATTAGATTGTGAATATGTGTTACTTCCAAATGTAAAGCCATTTTACTTGAAACAATATTAAGATGCTAAAATGCAATGTTTGATCATTAATTTTGGCTAACACTACACATTAGTGTTGCTGCAGTCTTAAGATTTTTTTCTTCTCCCCTGGTTTTAGACAGCCTTAATCATGCTTACAGCCGATCCTAATTGCTGAATCCTATCACTCTCCACCTTCTCTGAAACGCTCGGGGCAAAAGAAGTAGTGAAGATTAATGGCAGACGTGTAATTAGACGAAAACGTAAAGATCTCGTGTTAATCATTCAGAAATAATTTGATAAATATGAAATTCTGAAGAGCTCTCGGAGTAGGAGATGATAAAACTGGAGTGCTGTGGCACAAAGCTGAGCACATTTGTATGTGCCACACTCCTTGCGACTGGAACGGGAGAGCTCACGCCCGAGTGTGTGGGCATGCAAGGGAGGCTCTATTAACATAATGGGATTCAGCATGGAAGACCATCTGTTTTAATTGAGCCAGCTTATTCGTACAATGCTTTGCTCCACTAATCTTGTTTAGATTAATGTTAATGTTCTATTAAAAGGTAGTTTATCATCCCACAATACTGAGTTAAAGCGATCACACCCACCGTAATATTCTCAGCTCTCGTGGAGGCAGAGAGCTCGCTCATTACCAGGCTATTGATCAACTCACAGCACAATTATTAAGGCTGGGAACCTTGGTTAAAAGTAACCAGAGGTCCTTTGTCCAGTGAGCGTAAATGCACGGATAAATAGCTTTTATTTAATTAATTTAAAATACAAAAAGAACACGGCCTGCAAAATAATTCTCAATTATGCCTTCAGGGAACTACAGGAACGATGTTTTAACTATTACCACCTTTCAAGTTGTAACAGAGAGAGCAAGTGTCAAACTGGGATGGGTTTCTCTCAATTTCTTTTCTTCCTGTGACTCGTCTTCTCACCGTAACCCTTGGTCTGAATTTAGTGCTTCTTTTAATGAGAAAGCAGGAAGCCGAGTGCTCAGTTGGAAGCACACCTATCATTAAAAATGCAGACACAGGGCAAGACAAAATGTGCAACAAAGCACCTTTTGTATGTGGATCTAAAAATCCCAAATTGTAGGAGGCATTATTATATCCTGAAGGTCGAACTTTTTTTCCCCAAAATATGGCAGAATCTGAAAATGAACTTTTGTATCTTCCCTGGCTAGAGAATAACACACCTAAATGTTTTGGTTACTATTTTTAAAGGCTATATTTTTAAAAACAAAATCACATGCCAGCCAAGAAATGAATTATTCCATCATTGTTTGGGGGTTGGGTGTTTGAGTAGTAAAATGGATTACAACCTGCTATATTCACAACAAAAATAGGACTATCATCAGAAAAATAAATTCTACACTCATCTGAGTTTAGACTTCCCACTGCTTTCTTCCCTTCACCTTCATAAATGCCATCTTGAGCTGCTAGAGCCCAGGTTCAAGCCCTTGGTGAGGATCCCACCTTCTGGCTGTTCCTTCCACCAGTGTGGTCCCTGTTTTGTTTCCTTGGGTCCCTGGGTCCCCTTTCTCCACTGCACCCAGCAGCCTTCAGGGTCTGACCCCTCCAACACTTCTCCCCACTCCCACGTCACCAGAGCCTTGGCAATTGCTCCTCTTGTTCTCAGCCAAGCAGCTTTTCTCTTTTTCCCTTGCTGTTCCACCACTCTGGAAGAGCTCCTGCTGGAGCACCAGCAAGGGTACCTCCACATTTCCCTGCTGAAACATCTCTTTTGCCAGAGCAGACAGAGCTGGTGTGCTGGGCGACTGCTGCTCTTGTAGGAATTAGAATCACAGAATCATTTAGCTTGGAAAAGATTACTGTTGTCTTTCTTTCTGAAGACTCCCCCCTGCCCCATCTCATGTCATCAGTTTTGCCCTGTCTTACACCAAGATGGCAAACCCACACTGACAAGGATCAACATTTTGGTGTTTGTTTTTACAGCTCCTATTTTTAGGGTGTCTACAATGGCAGCTGCTCAATACCACTGCAGCACAAATAAAGTAACAAAAGAAGTAACAAGTGCAGCCCTCCCCCTCCTCCCCAAATTTCAAGTATGACTTGAAAGAGTCCACTTAGAATTTTTATTTCCTAAGGGAGTGTTTTATAATTACATTTTGGACATATGAACAAGGAAGATGAAGGATACCAAGACAAAATGAAATATATGTGAAGAAATTCTTCACATGCCATTCTAAAAACAATAATCTCACAAAGCAATAATTCAAGGGAGATTTCCTCCCCGAATACCCAAACATGCCAGTCATTAATTACAACTCAGAAAAGCTTCTCTGTGATACAAAAGCATCACCATTCCTCCTCTGCAAAATTAGGAACCTGAGAAGAATAAAAGTTAAATGGTTCATCCAAGAACACTCAGCTGACAGTTGCCAAACTGTAAAACACTGCAAGCAACATCAGATGCCTGTCCTCACCTTGGCTGTGTTGATGTCGGCAGCTCCTCACTTTAGCCTGGGGTAGGTTTTAAGTTTCCCAGTAAAACTAAACCTAAAATTAGTCCATGCACTGAACTTTTGAAAATCCCACCTGAGCAGACTCCAAAATACCTGAATTATGTCAGACACCAAGGCAATGCCTCATTAAAGAACCTCACTCCCAGATTAAATCCTCTCTGATTGGTGCACTCCAGAGAAAACATGCCCGGCTGAGGACATGTGTATGAGCCACAATTTTTCATGGGAATGCTGGAAGAGACTTAAATGAACCCCTTAATTTGCAGAGTGGAATTGTTAATGTTTCCCTTGGAAAGACAAGACGCATTTCTACCTCTAACGAGCGATATCCATCCATAGCTAACGAGCCACAGAACCTCCGAGCGAACACTGACAACTTCACGAGGGAGACGCACAAGCCACAGATTACACTGGAAAAGTTGATAGTGATCAGGGTTAGAAACCATTGATTTCCTGAGGATTTGTCAAGCACGGCTCCAGGCTGTGTCCAACACACAGAAATCGCGAGTGACAAAATAAAATTAAAATACCCAGACATCTCTGCCCCCATCTGTTATCACCACTTCTTGTCCTTTCCAAACAACTTCCTGTGTTGAGGCTGTGCCCCCCACAACCATCCCTACTGCAACTCTAGACCTTCCCCAGCTCTAGACTAGGGATGCAAGGGGCTTGTTTTTTATGGTATTTGCCACATTTTTTGGGCAGTTTTGGAGAGTAGCTGGGATCTGTATTGCACAAGGTCCTGCATGAAGTTATGAGGCTGCATCCAAGCACTTCGCCTTTTTGCACTGAACCCAAGACAGGACAAGTGGGAGAGGCAGTCAGGGAGTGTGAAAATGATGAGTAAGGGTGAAATTTCACGGGAAGTGTGAAAGGACAGGGACAACACTCACAGAATCACAGTTGGTAGACAATTAACTTCCATACATTATTGTATTCCATCATCAGCTGTATTGAACATTAATGTGATCAATCAGTTTGTTCTTTAGGCTGAAGTTACCCTGTGCAGTGTATTCTCAGCAGGGTGGGCATGGACCTGCCTGTCCTTCTGCTGGGCTCTGTGGGAGAGGAGAAATCACACAATCTACGATGTCAAACTACCTTTGCACCCTCCCTTAGATTTCCTGGCTACTTCCCACGTTTCCATGTACAGAGGGGAAAGACAGATGCTCCACCAATGCCAGCATTCTTGGGGTCACTCCTCTCCAGTGACAATGCTGAATGAGGTGCCTGTGGGCGGAGCAGGTGAGCATCTGTACTGACATAAAAGGCACAAACCTAAACACCTTCTTTGGTCAATAATGCAATGCAGAATGTGACTGGCTTTTTTTCCTCTCCAGACAGCTAAGAAATGCATTCAGGAACCTGTGCCTAAGCTGCATGGGCTGTTAGCCAACACGCTGTATCCACACATGACAAATTACGCATTCAGCCATTGTTTGAAAGTTTTGAATTCACTGTTGGTGGTAAACTTTTTACTAGAACACACAGATGGTCCTGCCTGATCTTGTTAATGAAAAACTCTCACACAGCTACAAAAACAGACGTGATCATCTGTTTTTCAACATTCTGAAAAAAACCTACAGAGGTGTAAGGTGCTGTACAAATGAGAATAATTAGCTTGTGCCATCTGTGGACATTAAAAAACCCAGAGTGTCTGTATTCCTATGTTTTATAATGATAAGCATTATGTCTCCAGCAAAGTACGTACTTAATAACTTTTCAATTTATTGTGACCTTCTGCTCCAATTTACTTAAGGAACTATAATACGAGCTGTGCCTCGCACCTTTCTCACCTTATAATTAGCAAGTAATAAAAAATGCTATTAAAAAGTAATAAGTCTGAAGCTCTCTGACAATTCACTGATTAATTCTTAAGATTTTGAAGTACGTTGGAACCTACTTAGCTAAAACATCAATTTTATCCAGTTTTCAGCACCGCTAACGAGTGTTGGTGCACGATCAGGCCTCTCAGCTCACTCATAAGTAATGGCTGCTGGAATTGCACCCCTTGGTGTTACACAGTTCAATGACGGGGTCACAATTCCAAGGTTTTTCCAACCCAAGTTTAGTGGTGAGCTCTGCTTTGTCCTTGTAGATGCAGTGCTGCATGCCTGGGCACAACACTGCAGCAGTTGGGACTGGATGCCCTCAGCATCCAGAGAGGAACAGCTTATATAGATGAGTGCCTTAGAGGGAAAACAGGAAAAACCATCAGCATCCAGGACTGGATTTCACCTGATTCTGTATAACATCCCCTGGAGGCATTTAAATGTGCTGAGGGCGCAGAACTTCTATTCCTCAGCCTCCAAAAATGGGAAGTGCCTAGGAAGGTTGGTCTTACAGCCTGTACTGGCTTTTTTCACAGCACTCCCACCGTGAGGGGAGCAATTACCATTATTGCCACAAAAGGAGTCAGGTCATTTGCATGACAGAATGAAGAGCATGTTAAACATCACTGCACAAGTTAAAGCTGCCCCCAAACTGGAGATCCAGGTAAGAAAGAGGAAACCCAGTGAAGAGGGCTCAGAGTGGAGCCCTCATTACACAGACCTTTGATGGATACCAGGACCACTCAGGGAAGCTGCTCCCCCAAGCCCACTCCCACCTCTCACAGCAGGCACTGGTGTGAAATTTATCCTCCACGTGCCATTCAGCTCCTCTCTCCGAGGTGTGTACTCAAACACTGTCACATTAATGGGTTTCATTTCATATTAAGTGAAAGCAAATAATGTGCAGTGGGCAAATGCTAATTCCACGGAGTGCTGGGAGCTGGAATGTTGTTCCCTTAGAGCCAAGCAGAGTATGCACTGCTGCCACTGCCATTCCTAGTGCTCTTCCACTCGTGAACTGCTCTTATAATTATTCACACGGAGAAAAAAAGCAGACAACTTTCAGCCTCCAACCCACTATGGAAACCTTTTCTCAACAACATTTCTCCACAGAAACAGACCTGAGCAGAGGGTCAGTGAATGCTATGTTTTATTTATTATTTCATGATTTATCGTTATTTTGTTAGATGCTGGTAGCAGACCCCAGGGGTACAATGCAAGATCCAGACCATAATCGCCATGCCCAGAGCAGCCTGACACCCAGAGAAGATTAAAACACGAAACACATCCTGTGCTCACCTCATAATCCTACCATGGAAACCTGTAGCTGCAAATATACAGATGCACAATCCTTACTTTCTTATCTGTTACATGTTTTAATATCAGCAAAGGTCTATCTCCATTCGTATTTGACTTGAAACCAGGACAGCCAAGTGAGGGAAGAGACAGTAGCCACTGAAAGCAATTTTTAATTGAGTAGCCCCCCACTCCTGACACAATTTTGGAGTGTAACTCATTTAAAAGCTACTCTGTACTTTGTTTTCACTCTTTTTTGATTTGTACTTTCTCGTTTGAGCCACTGCTACACTGACTCACTTAAAAGTATGTCTTTAAAACGTTCATGGGTTTACCTACTGCAGATGGTTAAGATTAAAAGTGTGAACAGGCCAGCCCAACTTTTATCACCAACTCTTTCTCACCCATTTTCTAAGTTTCTTAGGGACACAAGTGAGTTAGTTAGTCTTTGCTGTTAGTTCAAGGACTTGATGTTGTTTCACCTTCTAAACCTTGTTTCCTTCAATTGACCTGATTTCATCTCTATTACTGAAATATTTCCAATTTTCCCTCCTCTGATTCCATTTATTATGGCAAATGTCTGCTGAAGGTTTGAGAGTACCTGCCTTTACTTTTACTGCTGTATTCATTTAAGCTGCAGCATCTCCTAATTAATTTTAAATGGGTTTTTTCCAGACTTCCACTGGATAGAAAGTAGCATAGCTCTACTCTGAGATGACTTGGAAGAGCCTGCATGCATTGCTATCTCTTAAGTGCACTCTGAAGTCAAATCAATTCACAACGTCATGTTCACAAAATGGGAAATGATAAGAAAAGAATGAGTTCTGTTCTACAAATTACCAGCAATTCAGTGTGGTGCTTTAATGTCATTCCTGTTCTTCAAGGATGTCACTGAATGCAGCAGGCAAGTAAAATGCCCATATGAAATTAAGACACTAAAAGTAAATGTTTGCTCCTGTGTTTTAAAGAACCTCGTAAACGTCAGAGGTTTTTATTTCATGCACACCACAGCTTGTAGGGACGCAGGAAACATTTGGTTCTAATGGGAAACTGATGTTCCTTTCAGCACTGTGGTGCCCATTAGTACCTGTCTGAGTGATGTTCTCCTGCCAGTGTGAGCAGCCTGGCACACCAGCTGACCAGGACAGCACAGACGTTTATTTAAGTGCCAGGGGAAGAACAACTCACGTACTTCTCAAAAACACTGCGTGAGAATTCTTGTGGCCCTTAATGCTGTTACTCCACCAGTCAGACAAAGCCCTACTCGCTGTGTTACCACACGAAGCCCTGAGTCCCCCAACTTCTTCCCCTCTCCTCCACATCCTTCATTTCATTCCTGGCTACTCGACAGAAGTGTAACTTGGAATACAAGCACAGCCAGAAGATGAGAGGAGCTGGGAAAACACGTGCTTGGGGAACAGTGGATGACTGCAAGATGAAAAGAAAAGGGTGCTGAGGCTGGTGATTCATCACTCCTTTGCTCATTCCTAAAGTTTTAGGGTATACAAGTCATTTTGGGGTTTACTGAGTGCACTAAGATGAGCATAGAAGAATATCATTACCCTGCACTATGATTTAAGCTGGATATTGCCAGCATAACAAGGGTGTGTCATGTCTTCTCAGTATCTCCTGGTACCAAGCAATAAAAGCCCAGTGCAAACACATCAGGCTGGAGTGCCAAGAGAGACCAGAATCTCAGCAGTTCCTGCTGAAACACAGACAAAAAATTACTAAGGACATGGTATCAGAGATGCTCCATTCCCATTACACCACACCCAGACAGATGGTCAGCCCCCAGTGACTCAAACCTTGCTGCAAACCTGGTAACTTCATTAGGTGATTCAAAGGCAGCACCATCCTTCAAAACCTGGTTCAGCTATGAGAAGGCAACAACTGAGCAGCTGACCCCAGGCACCTCTGGAAATGGAGGTCGATCCCTTCTCACAATCCAGGCATTATCCTGGGAGAAAAGGAGTGGGGAAGCGCTCTGGCAGGAGCTCAGCCTGCTCAAAGGCAGACTCCCCTTAGGAAGAGGGAAGCATACGCTCAAGTGGTCTGTTTTTTTCACTCCTGGAAATGCTAAACAAGATTTTTGTGTTTGATTTTTGACTTTACATGAGTCAAATAAAAATTAAGGGATTTCCACGTGTGATACTGAACGCACACTTTTGCATAAGGGATTTGTGTTTTGTAAATTATACCCCTTAGCCATATCACTAGTCATTAACCCAATTTAAATTTCAATAAAGAGATCCTCCGTTTTTGTCATTAAAATTAACCAGCTCCTCACTGGGGCAGATACAATCAGGAGGGTGAGGTGAAGGGATATCAGCAACTCTGATTAAACCCACTTTTTATTCTGCAGCTCCCTGTACCCCCCTGCAGCGATACAAAAGCATTCCCCAAGCGACTTCCCCTCACTGGCGGGTAAAGGTGTCAGAGCATCCCTTTTGCAGTGTGTCAAAGGCCACTCCTGTGCCTGCTGTTCCTGCTAAGTGCTGTCTGCCGTGTGCCGTGGAGGTTTATACAGACACTGGGATCATCTCACAAGTGCCTTTCTGCACCGTGTTCAAATGCAGAAGGTCATTCCAGGAATTACCCCTTCCAGTAGCAAAGGTAATCCTTGGGAGCACTGTGTCAGCCTGTTGGGTATCCACGGTCTGAAGGGATGTGCTGCAGCTTGGGAAGAACTGAGCATAACAAATCAGGACAGGGAGAGGTCCAGCTCCTCTGTCAACTTGTACCCTGCATTTCCAGACCAGCAAGGCAGGAGCCAGAGGAATTTCCAGGCTTATTTGCCTCAGAGCTTATTATTCTGCAGTTCTTCCTTCCAGGAGTAGCTCTAGAGCCAGGAGTCAGCAGTAACAGCCAGCAGTGATTAACAAAGTGAGTGTTGAGGGAAAATACAAACATAAGACTTTTCTAGGGCTTCATCTAGAAAAAACTTCCACTCTACCAAAGGACATCCCAGAACTAACTGAAGTGACTCAGATTTTGTCGGTCCTGATGATGTAGTAGAAAATTAACAGGATTGTGTATTTCACAGAAAACAGGTAAGAGAACAGGCTGAAAAGAAATGTAACTTTAATTGGATTTTTTTGTTCTCTTGTTATCTTCAGCACCTCAACAATGCCTGCAGTACTTAAAACCTTCTGGGACTTAAGAAAGCTCCATTTCTTTGATTCCATTCTCATTTCAAACCTATATGAGCAACATTATTGGTATGCAAGAAAAAACATATATACATGAGTATGCAAAGGACACGGTACATAAAATGGTGGAGGGTAAACCCACACCACACAACCAGCAACAGATGTAACCTAAGAATTCTAAATTCCAATCAAATGAATCCAAAGATTAATTGCAAAATCCATTAAAGTACTGTGGGGAAAAATGGTAAACTGTACATAAACATTCAGGGACTTCTGCAAATTCCCATAGCCTATAATTAGATTTACTGAATGCCATCAAATCCGAGGCTCCAGTGCAAACACAGACAGTTTCTGTTGTTTTAAGATGCGTACACAGATACATGAAATGTGTCTAATTACCCACAGTTGTTTTGTTTCCCTGTTTAATTTCAGCAGCACAAATCCACTCAGTGCTAGAGTTTCACATACCCTGGAATAATTAACTGCAAAATCTAAATGTCTACAAAGTTAAAAAGTAAAAGACAAAAATGGAAAATAGTCCTAAGCACTTGATGAAGCTGTTTTGCCAGCAAACTCAGGGCAGGGATTGTGGTGTCTGCACCTCTCATATAATCTATATCCAGATTCATTAAATTCTCATCTTTACCTTTCTCATTACACAGAAATATAAACAAAAGCCCTTAATCCTGCAATTTCATCCAGGTGAAGAGTTTGCACAGAGCCCTTCCAGGTAGCCAGGCTCTGCCTGCAGCAGCTCTCTGAGGTCAAAACCAACACAGGCCATTTCCAGCCAAGTATCACCAATTTCCCTCAAATCCCTAAACCTCTTTGAGGAGTAGTTCTAAAGACGATTTTGGAAAGCAAATTCACCTTCCCATATGCACCCACATTACACAAACAGGATGTCTAAGTGACAAGGAGACAGCAGGGATGCTGCAATGCAGATCACACCCTGTGCTCAGCTCTGTGCTTTCCTATCAGAGAGGAATTCAACTCAGTCAGCATCTGCAACAGATGCTGAATTTACATCCAGAGCTCCAACAATGCAAGACTTGCTGCCTCCCATATGCAGTCCATGTCTGCATCCATGTATTGCAATAAATACATTAGTACCTCTAATAAACGCACAATTACATATCAGTTTAAGACTAAAGTCACAGGATGTTTAAATACAGACACCCACCCTCTAGACAATTTAGGAACAAAATTGTCGATGATATTCTTCACCCTTAACTGCTCTATGCAAAATATTTCCCAAACTTGAAGAAAGAAGACACTAATCTGTTTGGCAGCTGAAATAATTTTAGAATTAACCAGAACACTTTTTATTATTGTTGGTACTTGCATGTTTAATTTTAGAAGAGTAAATCATGTAATTGAAGCTTTGGCACAAGGAGTGATTACGTTCAAATGCAGCTTTCCATGCTATGAGAAAACACGGAGGGATGATTTCAGATTTCTGTATTTAAATAAAAAATACTCGCATTTTAGAAGCACACTACAGAATACTGTATAAAATGTCATTTTTCTGCAAGTGCAGGACCTTCCTGGTGCAGACACTGGAGAAGACAGTTCCCAAACATCAAACCTGCACCTGAGGTCTCCCATACAGAGGCCACACTCTGTGGACAGGGATGGGCAATGGCACTGGCCAGGACTGGCTTTGGGAGCTGGAGAATGTCACAGAAGCACAACAAAGAAGTCCTAGGGCCACGTAGTTTAGACTGAGACGCTCTCCAGCCCTAGAGCAATCCAGGATTGAAAAACTACAAACTACTTTAAGCCATTATAGCCATAAAAAACTTCTATACAGGATCTCTGTCTTCCAGAGGAGGATGACTAAATCTCCTCTCTAGTGCCAAACAGGTCTCAGTGCCAGGCAATTTCTGTTGCTTTCTCTTGCTCATCTTTTCTCCTTGTTGAAAAGAGTCAGCACTGCTGAGTTGGAGTAAACTGATAGCTACATGAGATAATTTTTTCTAAAACTTTTATAATTTCATATTGCATTAATAGGCTTAACATAATCTTTTAGACTTTGTTGGAAATTGGACCCTAAGGGAATTAAAAGCCTAACTCACCTTGACTTTCCATTGTATTTTGAGTCTAATTGGCTTAGCATCTTTTGAAAATTCTAGTTTTAATTATTTGTTACGTTAGTTCTTAAAGTTACAGCCGAGTAAGAAAAGTGAATGAAAAGCTGCTTATCCCACTTTCTTGGCAGGGTAACAACCTTGCAAGCACATCAGCTGAATCTCTTTTAGAGAAGCACTTCAGTTTCTCCATTTTCCAGGGGCTTGGAGCCATGACCAGGAGAATGCAGCTAATCAGGTGCTATTCCACAGATGTCTGAAGAAGTTTACCAGATTCACATCTGCCCCACTGCCTACAATCTTTACTGTACACATGTGACTTCAGATGTGCCCAGCACCCTGCACTTTCTACCAAGCACAAAAGACTGGCATTTACTTATCTATCACTGTTGGCAGGACACCAGGACCAGGCTGTAATTCAGTATAATCAATATTGCTTTTCTACTCCTTCTCCTGAAAGCATTTTCAAAGAGAGTCAAAATGAGAGTGGATCCCAGAGTGGTAGGTAAGGCGTAGGCACATCATAAAAAGTTTTAAAGAAATATCATGGGGTTGCCCCCAATTTTTTTCACAAACAAAAAGCTACACATAAAACCATTTCCAAGCAGATGGGATGAAGGGTGAAAGATGGAAAGGTTTGCATCACAGATAAGAACTGGATCTAGGATGTTAATGTGACTTACACCTGATTTGTTAAACTAAACCTTAGGATAGGGATCAGGTTGCAAACAACAGCACTGGGAAAAAATATTTTCCTCTTTATCTACTTAGTGAGAGCCAGCCTGGATCAGCAGGGAGTGAAAGCTGGTGCTGGGCGAGTCCCCTTTGATGGTGGCTGCCAATGTGGAATTACAGCTGGCTCCCACGGGCGGGCTTCCAAACTCGGCTGGAACTAACTGGCAACTTTGCAGGCAGTTTCATTTGCTCATAACATGCTAAGCAGAGAAATAATATGAATCAACTATACATAAATGAGGTGGGTTTTAAGCAAAAAGGAGAAATAAAAAGAGGAATACACTCAAAGGTGCCTGCCCCTTTGGGTTATTACAGCAAATAGCCAGGGCATGTGTCCATAAATGCAGCTGGAGCCTAATTTCAGTCTTGTCTTAAATAATAGCACATTCACAGATTTCACTGGCATTATTCCCAATTTACAGTCCAATAAACTGCAACATCTCCACTCCCTGTCTCCCTCCAGGAGAAGAGGTACCACAGGTTCAGGGCTCCAGAAATCCCTACAGAGGCTACACTTCTTTGGTCAGTCCTGTCTCTACACCTGGGAAAACAAATGCTGGCCTGAAGTACAGCTATGATCCATATGATCCATATGCATCGTGGCTACAGGGCAGAACTACTTTTGCAGAGGGGAGGAGAGGAAAAAACATGTTTGTCCCTAAAACTGGCAATTTAAAGCAGTCTCTCTGTTGATAGATTTTTGTACAAGCAGTGCTACAAGACCAAGGTAGAATGCATTTGGGGAATGTTTTAGGAGTACCTATGTTAGAAAGAATCCCTCTACATAAATTATTGCTATTATTATTGTTATTAGCCTCTAAAGTAGGTTCAATCCTGCAGAGACACTACCATAAGAAATCTGAAGTTTATTTTAAAGTGTAAACAGTTTGTTGAAATATTCACTACTCAAAAGAAAGCTAGAAGTCCATGAGAAAAGCAGAATAAATCTTCACGCAGAACTTCATACCTCTCATCACTACCTATGGCACAACTCTTAACATGGGGGGGGGCCAGATTTGTTCCCATTACAATCACGACATCAGGCTTTGAATGCTCCATACGTTTTCTGAACCACAGCATCAGGGTGCCCTGAGCTGAGCTTCTCAGTATTCTCTTCTTCCTCTGATTTGTTTGTCCCTGCCTGCAGCCTCAGTAACCTTTGTGGAAGCATGGAACGGTCACTCAGTTAACATGGAAAACACTGAGCAGGTCAAAGTGTGTCCTAGATGACCACATTTCACATAATAAATTCAAATACATCACTCATGCATTGTGATGAGAACATGCAAAACATAGCTATAAATATAATAATTTTCCAATATTCAGTGAAATGTAAATTCTTTTGGCCATGCTTTCAGAATATGACATTTCAAATAGCAATTCTGCTTCCAGAGGCAGCTGATTTCAACACTCAACAAAATGAGGTCTTTTACATTTGCATTTTCTATTGGGAATTTTCCCGCTGGGCGCTTCTGTCACCAACTTGCAGGTGAGAAGGAAATGTTACGTATTTAACTTGTTCTGAGTAACATTTTGAGGAGTTAAAATAAAGACTTGAACATCTATGTCAGAGAATTTTCCTTAAACTATATGGCAGAAACAAACAATATCCTTTGTCCCACTCTCACACCCTACAGCACTGGGTAAGGGGAGCTGGCACAAAGGTCAGTCTGTCCCACTGAGTACAAAATTAAGAGAACAGGCTGCAGATGGGCAGGGAGACATGGGTAAGGAAGGAGGCATGAAAAAGAGGATATATTTTATCTGTATGTCCTTTTCCCCCCCTTAATTCTTATAAAAACGACAATATAAAAGTGCTTATTTTCATGTTCTCTAGATTATCATTGCATATTTACATACTGGATTCCATGTTTGCCCGCTTACTTTGCCTCTAAACTTACAATAGCTGAGATTTCCTGAGAGAATAAACTGCATTGATCCTAAAATATACAGTTATGAATATAGTTTTTAGTAATATTGGCATCAGAGAACATCTGTTTACTTTGAGTTAATCAAGATTAATATTTTATCTTCTGTCTGGCTAAAACACCCACCTATGTGGAGCAATTTGCTTCAGCTGTAAGGATGCAATCTTAAAGCAACATAATATTAAGTACACACCAATTTTTTGACAGGTTGTATCACAGTAATGTATGATTAAGACTGACTGTTTTGCTTCACAGTCAATCCCATCTCCACATCCTGAAATAACTCAGGGGCTATGATAGGAACACACACAGCCATACATTTCCATCCTTTTACAGACAGACAGTGTGGCCTCATGGACACCTTCCAGTGATGTAAAGAAAAGTTGAGTCATATTTGGAACTTTCTCCCAACTCTCTATTTTACCAGTAAATATGGCACAAGGCAACTGAAGGCAGACATGGAACTCTCGTGGCCTCACTGACCTGTTTTCTTTCAAGCAGTCACGGCCAGGCTTATGGAGAATTCCATTAATTCCTCCAGGCAGGTACCCATCATTAATATGGGCAATCTGGAGGTACGATTTCAAAGCCCTAAATTCCTGCTCTTGGAAAACACGTCTGTTTTGATCTTTCTATGCAGCCAACCAGTGAAAATGTTGCACATATTTTCTGCACCTATCCAAAGAAATTTATCTTTCACACCCTACTTCATGCCATATGTTGGAAGCTGAAAGAATGAAGGATTTAGCTGTCAGTCTCTGAAGGCAGTACAGGCCCTCTTCCAACTGCACACGGCGTCAGATCTCAAAGTATGACATTTCACTTTAGCTTCTGTCAGCACTATCTGCAGTGTATCACTGGTGCACTGTTGAAAATATTCTTGATAGGCAGCTCATATGCGCTGGATAAAGTGCTCATTAATCTTGCCTTTTAAAGTATTGAGAAGTTGGGTGGTAAATTCTTAAGTGAGCGCGCTCGGCTCCTGCACGGAGGGATGTTCCCGCTGCATTTCCCAGCCAGCAAAGGGAGTCTTCAAAAAGCCGCCTCTGAAGCGATTCCAGCTCTGTTTGTTTGCTTTAGGTACGTTTTGGTTTTTTTTCCCTCATGGAAAAACCTCCTTCCTCCCAGTGGGTTTTGTGCTGCCAGTGGGGCACAGCCACCGCCGCCACGCGAGCGATGCTGCCGAGCACAAACCCCCGCCGGGTACCAGCTGGGGAAGGGTTTTACCATCCCCACGTCCCTTTGGAGCAGTGGCACCTGTGGCTGGTCACCAGCCTCGGGATACAACCCCGGCTCACAACAAACAGAATTAATCCTCTCACCCACGCAGTGGAGGTGGATTTTGAAAGAACGCTTTTGAACCGCCTCGAGAAACGCACGCATGGGGTGATCTTACAACTGCTCTTCCCTCCATGCTTGAATATTTTGGTGCTTAGCAGGAATAGTTCAGTCTGCAAGAACCTGGTTCTCTGACAAATATTTTAGAAATGTTTCCACAAAACAAGGACACTTCATGAAACATTTAATGAAAATATGGATTTTTGCTTGTTTTTAATCCCTTCCCTATTAATAAAAGATTGGGTTTTTTAAAGATTCACTATTTATTTTTCTCCCTCTGCAACCTAATACAGCAGAAGCAGATAGTAGGTGAGGCATTTGCCAACAGCAACAAGAAAACAATAAAATGAAACAGAATAATAGCCTGCCCCATCTGAACCACCCTGGGCAGAAAATGTATGATATGAAATTCATTTTGACAAGAGACTATCAATCACTTCCTCCAATTTGTTATTACCACTAAACTATTTTATGCTTATACTGGTATCCATATAAGAGAACCTGGCTGCACAGAACACACTAAATACTTCACTAATAGCTGAAAAGCTGCATTTCATAATAAAGCCAAACCCATGTTTTGGATGAAGTCTTCCAGTCTTTCAGCTTAATTCTATCAGGAATAAAAAGCCAAAGAAGAACTCAGAATCTTGAAGACACTAACCACTCTTTCTGAACACAGATTTATACTGTGAAACCAATAATAAAACAACTGAATGTCATTTATTTTAGCTCCATTAATCTTTGTACTCTGCAAATATCTCCACACTAGGCAGCTATGCTGGTTAAACCCTGGCACGCCCACTAGCCAAGCACCACACCAGAAAATGGCATAAACCTGCAATGATTGGTTGCAGTAGAACCTGCTGAAGGTTCAAAACCTCTTAATTTCAAATCAGGCTGGTAGGATAGTGGCTGCACCAACTCCAGGTCTACCTGAGGTCCTACAGGAGAGATGCAGAGAGATATTCTGTGATTCATTCACGGATAAGTATGAATGAATCAAAGGACTTACCCAGAAATGTTCCTCAGACTCCATTCATTCTTGTGAAACAGCAGCACAGGCTCAGCATCCCACTCTCACTAATTCCCATGCCTTCTTTTCCCATGATAAAGCAAGTTTTGGTCTACAGTCTCTGACTGTTCAAACATTATTAACATGCAAAAATGCCTACACCATGATTTCATATGAATATAAAATCCTAAATTTTATATTTCTGTGCTGTACTAGGGGACCTCTCTCAGCAATATCATTCAGCCACAAACTCTTACAGTTTAGTGTTAACTCCCCTCTGCCAATACCTTAGCACATATATCCTTCACAACCCATCTGCTTTGGAAAAATCTGGCAGAGGAGAAGTCCTGGCAGTGCCTATGAGCTATGCCCTACAGCACACAGAAGATACTGGGAATAAACCATGGACAGCAGGTTCTCCAACAGCAATGTCCTGTCCCCCTGTGCCAGCTGACTGACAGCTCAAGCCCTGTAGCTGTGCTGCAGCTCTACCAGGAGAAAAATGACCTCCAAGTCTTTGCTGAAAATCATCCTGTCTCCATTTCTATCTTCCCACAGTGATTTCCAGCTCCCAAGACCATATGGCAAGAATAATCACCGGGCTATCAACGGTGTCTCAAGTAGAAGGGGAAGCATGGACGGCCAAAACACACCTCCCTCGAGAAACCCACTGCAGGAAACCCGGTAATGAGCCCTAAAGCCCCAAAAACCTTTGATCACCACTAGCTTGAGAAAGAAGGCACACAAGCTCTGAAGGTGACAACCTGCTCAGTGAAATGGAGCTTTGCCATATTTATCAGCTGGCTGGGATCACAGGGAAGGAAGCGCGGCATTCCAGGAGTACCAACAGACAGGACCACGCTGGTCTGAAAGAACACTTTAGTGACAGGAAACATCTGCTAAGTCAATGTCCAATTATCACCCAATGATAATACTTGTGTATTCTGCCACGTGCAAGAGGCTCAGAGAAACCCCTGCGTGGTACATGGGAAGCAGAAAGTGAGACCTCACAATACATCTGTCTTCTGACTAAGTCCATAGAATGTCTGGAATTGGAATTTGGAACAAATACCATCTGATTTAGCCCTAGACAAAGTAGTAAGAAGCTTGTACAAAATGTTTTTTAAGTAAAACCTGCTGAAGCCTCAGACCTCCATATTAAGTCCTCGCACGCTCCATCTTACAAGGGTCAAACAACCAAGTGAGAACTCGACTGATGTATAAACTTAATGACAGATGCTCACGTACAATCAGCGTGTTCGTGCCAGAATGACTGTTCTGGGCATCAAACTGCCATTTGCACACAGAGGTTCCCTGAAATGATCACAACCCATGGATGCACAGCTGTGCAGGGACTTCTACCTGCAAATTTCTACACACACATCACAAAAAAGCAGAGCTTAAATAAACGTCCTCAGCGCTTTGCCCACGGTGTCTAGTTTTGTTTCTACCCAAACAGACGGCTAAATAGAGAGGACAAAACACCAGGAGATGATTGAGGAGTTCTCTGGAAAAGGCACCTGTGTGGTACATGCATACCAGGTGGGTCTAGCTTGCCTGAGACAGTTTAATTGTACCACACAAAATACTCTGCCATGTCAAAGCGTGTAGCTTCACTTATCAGCACCTAATGCCATTTTCGGTGAGGCAGAACTGATGTGTTTATGTGAAAGCTGCTTATGTGGCCAGCCACTTGAGAGCTCTCCCTTTAAAGTACCATGAAATAGGCCCACTATTATGGGAATTAGGGACATTTCTCATCAGAGGCCAGCTGGCAATCACAGGGAGACCGGATGCATCTTCAGTTGGATTCTGCATGTCTTACCCTGACCCATCACACATCTGGATAGACCCAGAGCATGATGAAGGTTTGGCTCCAAAGGCAAAGTCTCCTCTGTGAAGACCATAAGTTCAGTACCCTCGAAAGGGAGAGCCCTAGGGGACATTGGAACAATCTTGGGATGCTGGAGAATGTTTCATTAAGCTGTCTCATGTTTTTGATTCACCGCTCTCTTAGTAGACACATTTGGAAGTGTTAGAGCTTCCTCTGTGAAATTTAACTCACAGGGAAAGTCTCTCTTCCAACACATTACAAATTCCAATCAAAAAGTTGTAACTTTCTGCAAGTGCCACGTACAGTTTCCTATTAACCTTCCAGTGGCTGCCATCACAACGTGTTACACAAGAGAATCAGCTACATTTATTTCCCCAAGGAAGTATTCATACTACCACAAGAAGGTAAAGCTGGCTTGAAAAATTCTGAAAAGACCTGAAGTATAAATGTTGTGTGATAAAGCTGCTGTGAAGCATTCTGGCTTCACTGAGAACAAAACCTCACAGAAGGGATATTTAAATTTTTCTCGTTGACATTTTTTCAGACCAAAGATCACACGAGAAATTTCCGTGCCTTTTTTGGGGGTGAAATTCCAAAATCCCACTGAGTGTGAGACAGTTTTAAACCCCCTTGGTAACATCTCCACTAGGCCCATGCCAGCAGCTGTAAGGGTTTAGCCAGAGGCAGTGGGGACCTTCAGCGTGGAAGGCTTGGACATTTATCCCTCCCTCACTCTGCTGAGCTCCAGCTAGAACAGCTACTGCCTTATTTTCCAATAGGACTCACCACAAATCTAGCAGTGAACACAGCACAGACCCACTATTTAGAATGCTTGGCCTTATTTATCATTTCTGTTGTGTTTCATACGAATTTCTTTCCAGAATGTGGTGGGTATATTAATGATGGGGAAAGCTGCTGTTTTAGCAGCAATAGAGCATCCCAGTAACGCTTTTGTTTCCAAGTATTTTCATCTCAAGACTACAATTTCAGGCAATTAAACATTTCACCATCCCTGGGAAACAAGTAATTATTGTCACTTCCATTGAACAGACTGAGGATCTGGCAAACACCAGTTGCTGACTAAACCTAACCGGGAATGGGGTGTTGGGAGTTGCTGCACAGGATCAAACCTGGCAAACATCTCTCCCAGCACGCTGCTCCCTACCTGGGGCAGAGGAAGACGAGGGAAAACAGTGGGAAAACTGGGCAATTTATCCTGACCCTGGGAACTGCAGATCAGCTCAGTTCCAGGCAGTTTCAAGCTGTCTTTTATTTATCAAGTGTGGCATTTTGAAGCTGTGAACGCTTCTCAGCCATTTCAATGCCATGTTCCCTGTTGAAGATGCTCACTAAATTCTTAGTGTCAGTGACATCTTGTGGCAATGAACTCTTTGCTACAGCATATGGGAAATGCCAGCACAAAGGGGAGAGGCAGAAGCCCAGGGACAGGCAGAATTCTGGACTGATGGCCCCTCGTGCCCCTGTTTGTCCCAGGCAAAGCTCAACCCTGAGCAGTCCAAGTTTCTAACCCTGCTCAGCCTATAACTCATTATACAAAGGGCTATCCAAGAGAAAATTATATAAAAGGCTATACCAAACCCTGGAACTATACATGATTTTTCACATTTCTTGTCCTTTGTACCACTTGAATGCTTGGGCTTTCTGAAGTCCGTATGAATCATCCCAAAAGCTTCCCAGCTCGGAATGTAAATTGGGCATAAAATACATTTAAACAAATTGTTTGAGTTCATAAAGACTCGAATAATTTTGTTTTCTCTTTTTTCCCCGTTCTTTCTTTTGTAGAATAAGAAGGGATTAGTGCATGTCCAGCTATCTCAACCGAGCTTTTTCAAGAAAAAATGTTGACAAAGGAGAATGTATATTTTTATAGCTCTGAAATCCATGTAGAAAATAAGTACTTCTAAGATAAATACCGCAACTTCATAACTTCAAAAAGTATTTGATGAAACAAAATCAATTTTCTTTAGCTGCATTTCATTTCCTTCTGTTCTAATACTTCCTTTTGCAGACTTTCTTCTCCTCACTTGGTGTTGTGTTGGTCGAGTGAGACTAAAAAAACCCCCTGAAATGCCTATGGCTGATAATACACAGTCTGCTTAAGCAAGTGGGAATCTTCTTTACTCTCAGCAAATCTGAGGTCAAGCCCTTTGATAGCCTTACCCAGACGGGTATTTTTGCATTATGGGTGTTTCTCAAACACTCGCAACCCTCAGCTTATTTACACATCTCTGCACATGTCAGCACTTGCTGTCGGTGGGAATTCTGTATCTCAGCACTGCTACTGAGCTAACTTCCATCCAGGTTTCTCGCCTGGGATTTTAGAAGTTGGGGGAAAGAAGAATCCTGGCAAGAGGGATGCAAGGGAAGCCCAGCAAACCAGAGCAAGGTAATTGGGTATGTTCAGATTGCTGAAGGTCACAATAAACGACACGTCTCTGAAACACTGAGTGCACAAACCAGCCTTTTGCAGCCTGAGGAGGAAAAGGGTGGGAAAGGAGGGAATTTTAACAGGCAAACGGCACAGCATTAGATAGTTCTAAGTACCTCTTTTGTTTGGAAAATAATCTGAAAGGTCTGCTCAGCATCTGGCACATATTTTGGGCACTGGAAATCCCACTACTCTATGCTACAGACAAACAGAGATGGTACAGTCTAACTGCAGTCAAGGCACATGGAATCTTCTGGAAAAACACTGGACAAAACCAGAAGTTTTTGACAATTACTATTTAAACATTTGTTCAGCCTCCTGCCTACTCTCCTGATAAATGTTTTTCATTTAGACAAGTAATTAAAAAGCAATTGTGTTATTTCACACATGTTACCATCAATTTACTTTTCTACCGCCTATCTCAAAAACTGCAAAATGAAAGCACTTGAACCTGGATTTAAACAGCCAAAATTCCCCCTGTGTTCCACTTAGAGAGATATCTCTGCAGACCCAGCAACCAGGAGCCAAAAAGCCCAAAGCTGCCTGACTGTGGACCTCTGTGCAAGCACCTTGTTCCAAAACCACAGAATACAGAAGAGATTGAGTTAAAAGGGACCTTTTAAACACACCCTTATCTCTGAGGACCTGGCTCAGCCAAAGGGTTCCTGAGCAGGGGCATCGATTCCATACCCAGTATCAGTCAAGGTTAGTTCACCGACTGGATTTAAAGACAGGCTATTGATGATTTGTGTCATAAACAGGGGTATCAACTTCCTAAAGATATACATGTTTATCTATCCACAACCTGATCCAGAACTTCCCTGCAGCATCCGTAACGCTCAGTCCTTCATCTGACTCAAAGAAGGTTTTACACTAAACAGTTGTAAAATATGGCTTTAGGTAGGTCTCTTGTTGAAAAAAAACACTTAAGAACGGAACCTTGAGGTACAGATATCTGAACTAGATAAGGAAGAGTTTCTGAGTTCTGAGGGAAGTGTCTGATCTGCACTTATCAGAAAACATGAACGAATGTAATTCATCCCCAGAAGGGTTCTTAGCTCACAAAAGGCTGAAGATTAAATGTTGGTAACAGAAAACTGGAAGTCCCATGTCTTCAGAAAGCCAAAACTCTGTGAATGTTTGTCAATAAGACCTGGGCTTATTTCTATGCCAGATCATGTCTGTTTTGTATGTGTTCATACCAGGGCATGGATTGAAAAAGCCATACACCTGCACAGCCAGGTGACTCTGTGTGTGTACCAACTAAAACAAGACGGGTTCTTGACATCCGTGGCCTTTGGGAATGAATTTTGTAACGTCAGCACTGAGAGAATGTAAGCAAGAGGTTTGGAGTGTCTGCAGGGAGAGTGAACCTCAGCAACTCCAGGGATGTGCTGGAGCCAGGAACCAGCACACACTGGCTGCCTGGAGAACACCATGAATGTGTTAATTCTTCTTTTCTCACTCACTTTGATGAAAAGGGTGACAAGGAAGACGTTTCATCTGCTCACAGACAATAGCCAAGATCTGACCAGTGCACCAGTGTCAGAGAGAAACACAAAGCTCACACGTAACAGAGAGAAAAGCAGCGTCATCTCCTGAAGAATCCCAAATCCTGTGAAGTCACCTGCAAAGCCTTCCAGGAACAACTCAGATTCTACAGTCAAGGCAAGTGTGTTAGACTGGCTCAGTCATCTTCAAGAAGGCAAATCACTGTAATTCCTTTTCAAGGCACAACAATTTCAAACTCCCTTTCTGTCAGGCACCTGAGCACAAGTGGTCTTATTTCCAACAGTAGCAAGCACCAAGGCTCTCAAAAAGATGAATGGAAGCTGTGATTGCTCACCACTGCTGACAATCAGGTGGCTTGTAGTTAAGTGTCTACATCTGCAAAAGAAAACAGCTGGCTCACAGGCTTCATTTTCACTGCAAGTGCAAGCTGGGGTGTTTGAGTGCAGACAACAGCCTGAATGACTTCCTTGCAAAGTCTTGCAGCCTCCAGCAAAAAATACTAAAAGCAGTACATGGGTAATGCTCCTATTTGCAATTTGCAGTTGTACCTTGCTAAATATTTTAAAGGTTTGACATCAGTTGTAGGCTTAGGTACCCAAGAAACGTGTGCCTTCCGCACTGCGGGTTCCCGTGGGATCCTGGCATCAAGGCAGCTCTGTACTTACACTGCAGGGAATACTGCTGACTGAGGGCCATTTGCTGTGAAGGATGGACAAGAAACTAAAAATGTCTTTAAATAATTTCTTTTAAGTTGGATCCATTAGGCTGGAGCTCACTGAGGCTCTATATTCTTCCTGTATTTGGGGTGGGGCTCTGAGCTGTCAGGTATGCTTAGTAAATCTTTCCCCCATTTAGTCCATTTATTTTAAGAATCAGCTGCTCAGTAAAACACAGAGAAGGATCACTTCTCACCAGGAAAATAGAATCAGCATTCCTTGCTCTGAGATCCTGTCCTTCATGCACAGAAAAGAGTGCCCATAAATCTACAGTGGTGGATCTGAGAAGCTGAAATAGGATTTATCTGGATGCCTTCCACACACTGCAGCTCTGCTTCATAACCACTTGCAGTGCTCACTAAATTTTGATGTGGCTGCTCTTGAAAACACACTTTTCATGGAGGGGGAATAATTAACTGTGCACCTTCTACCCACTCAGGAAGTATCAGGTTGACTACATTTACAAGCAAGATGTGAAATCTGTTGCTACTGCACTGTAACTCTTCTGGATAGAGTTTAAAGTTCTAGGCATGATGGCATTTCAGAAATATTTAAAAACACAACCTGGACTCCTTTCTTTGCATTCTCACCAAGATCTCAGTTACCACGTTATCTCCCCATTCCCTGTCAATGTTTCTGCTTCTACACCCTCCAAAGGAGGAAGCATTATTCTGCGTGTAGGGTATGTCCTGACATCTTAATCGAGTCAAAGAAGAGGGGAAACAAAAATTTCTCTTTTAAAAATATTTTTTTTTTTGGGGAAAAAAGTAATAATTTCATCACCTACAGCACCATGTACCTGACCTCGAGGAAAGCAGGAAAGAAGAAAGCGAATATAGAGAAGGGTGTCAGCTGCTATGCCAGGGAGAAAAGAGATCCAAGTAATGAAGAGAAATTAGGCCTAAACATTAGGACAGAGGAGGAATTCGTCACAGAGGGGCTTCTTAATGCAGCACATCACTTCAATGCATGCTTTTTCCCTTATGGAAAGATTTACAATCTCTGGAAGTGTGAACTAGGTGCTTGACTTCCTAAGGCTTTTGAAAAGAATTAGATGCTCTCTCCTCTACGCCTTTCGAAGTTCTCTCCTCAGACCCTAACTAATCCTTATTCACTTCACTTGGTCCATTTCCAGGCTGAAAATTAAGCACTCAAGTGCTTTGCATAAGATTATGGGATGAGGTTGCAGAGGCAAGGCTGAAGTTCCACCATGTGGAACATTTCAAAGGACCGGCATCCTGATAAAGGCACCAGAGTGCCCAACCCATCCTGCTCTGCAGGGCAGCCTGGGAAGAGTTATCCAACCCCCTATTGTCCATTTCTGTGTCTTCCAACCCAAAATCTGGTTACGTAATGACAAGCCCGTAGTTTCAAAACAGAGCTGCAGCTTCTGTGAAAATTAGAAGTTTTTCCTAAAGGGAGGATTTTTTATGCTTGAAGTACAATAGATACTCATGTAACTATGAACCACCATTTTAATTTTTCTTTTTGCCTCATCAAGTACTTACTGAGCAGAAGGTACTACCTGTGATAAATGCTACCTGTCAAGACTTTACTTTGATCATGCTTTGAGAAGGAAGGATTTCCAAATCATTTGCTTGGAAATTTTTAATTCTTAAGTGGGTTGTTTGTTTGCCTCAAAGGAAGCACTAACCTATTTTACATTGTCAAAAATCTATTTTTAAACAAAACTTTCCTTTGTACTTTAAACATTCCCTAAAAATACTTCTTAGGCTCAATTAAAATGAAGTAGATGTTTAAACTACTGACTGATTCAGCAGCTCTGTCACTGTGCTTACCCAGTGCCTATGGAAGGATCAAATCTGGCCAATGGCTCTGTTCACCTGAATTAGGCTGTTGAGTTAATACTGTCATTTGTCATGGCACTGAAGTCCCTCTAACTGTGTCAAATCACAAACAGGAGAGATTCTGAGGTTCTCTTGAAATTCTTTTAAAAGTCACAAGCAGAGCACAACTATTACAGCCCTTTTACTGGCCCTTCCTATGGTTTATATTCACTGTCAAAAATAAAAGTAGGAGGCTTGGTGTGGGAGGTGGTTTAAAAGGTCACCTCTATAGCTTATAGAAAGGATTTGCTGTGCTTCACTAAGCCCCAGACACTGTACTTCAATTTTCCCAGTTAAATTTGACTTTGCAGGACTGGGAGGGAGGGCTGCAATTTATACAGTGTGGTCAGCACAATGCACAGAGATGCATCACTGGTGAGCAGCATCAGGATCCCTGGACTTGGCTCTGCAAGGGAGAACTTTGTAGGAGAAAAAACAAAGCTGCCTTTTTTTCTTGCAAAATGGTTTGGAAATACATTGATACCCTGAGCTGTCATGCTGTCAATGTCTGGTAGTCTTTTTACGGAACAAGACAAAAAAATAGCCAAGGTGCTGTTATAACCCAAACATCACCTGTTAACTGAGGGATTCTAGCACGAATATTGCCTATTTTACTGAACAGTAAAAGCAATGGAGACTTTGCTTTCTGCATTTGGAGGATGCTCTTTTCCACTCCTCCATCTCCTGTCTGAGGGAATCACTCACAGGAAACACAAGAACTAGAGCCCTTTGTTTTGCACTTGCTGCCGTTAGACTCGAGGATTTCATTAAAATCCTTTCACATTCAAAAATGGAAAATCTTTGAGGAAGGGAAAAAAATAAAGCTTTTTTCCCCATTTTATTTACAGACACTGCTAAGCCTCCTTAAGCTACTTTTGACTCGCTGTCTCATACCCCGATAAAGCAGATGTGAAGAAGGCAGATATATAACAGTACAGCACACACAGCAGGGCTGCCAACTGTCAATAAATTCATGAACAGTTTGGAGATCTACAGGAGTTTTGTGAAAATTTTTATTCTTTCAGTAAAAACTGGCAAGCTCTCCTTGATCTTGGCAAAAAACCCCATAAAATTACGATTTGGGAACATACTGGTCTACTTCCACCTGAAACACCCCCCTCCCCAAAACATAATCCTGATGTTGCTGGATCAGATCAATTCTGCATGGAGCTCTCTTTCAAATTCCTGTGATGCTGGAACGGATAACAGAGTTGCTGATGTTTAAAAGCAATTGGCAAATGAATTCTGCAGGATACTGAAAACTGTGCAACTGAACGTGAATGCCGTTTTGTTAACCACTAAAATAGAAATACTTTGTTTCAGAAATAACTTACTGACACTGGAGTTCTAAAAATAACCACCTAGAATTACTTTTATGACTAATCCCATGGGATAGTTCTCTTTCTGCCCCAAAACTGGGTAGGGGGGTATTCAAATGCTAATCGGTGCAAACAGCTACGAGCTCCACTTGCACCGATCGACTCGAATGTGCAAAATCTGTGCCTCCAAATGTAAAGGCTGTGCTGGAACTGTTTTGCATAACTGGGCTTAATATGCATGAAATTATAGGGGCATCCTACAAATTAGTCATCGCGGGCTTTGTGCTTGCACCTGGTTCAGTATCTGTAACCTGCCATTTGCCGGCTGTGGGGCCAGGGGCTGGAACCACCCCCAGCAGACACAAACCTCACTGCACAACCTGGTGCAGGTGTAATTACAGAGGTCAGCTCGCTACCCAAAGTCATTTACCACACCAGGCCCCGAGCTTCCTTGCTCCACAGCTGGATCCTAAATTCAGGTTTAGCCCCTCTCCACCTTTATGGGTTGCCGAGTTTTTGGTTTAGAGAAGTGCAGTGAGAGGAGAGGAGCCTTGCCTACAAATTTGTATTGTAACGGAGTTGAATTTATTCCAGCTGGCTTTCTGCAAATGCAAATAGGACAGCTAAAGATTTTTACGTTCAAGATTAGGCTGAATTTGAAAGGCAGGAAGCGTGTCTGCCTACAACAGCATCTCAGGAGGTTCCACATCTCTTACTTTGGTTGAAAAGATTATGAAGAAGCTACAAAATGTCCATTCTTCCCACTAGGTTTCCTAGTTCTACAGCCAGAAGTAAAAGATTTTGTGGGCTCATGCTATCTGTCAGGCTTCACAATCATTCTGAACACTTCAGCCACTAATCATGTGTTATCCATGTTATGTTTCTAACAGCTACTTTTATAAGCAATAAGTGTTCAAGGCCAGGTTGGATGGAGTTTTGAGCATCCTGGTCTAGTGGAAGGTGTCCCTGCCCATGGCAGGGCATTGGACTACATCACCTTTAAGGTCCCTTCCAACCCAAACCTTTCTGTGATTCTGTCAAGTACTTAATAAAATCAAATTAAGGAACTGAGATAATATCTTCATCTTCTTCCCTTTTTTGGTTTGGGTAATGATAAACCTGAGCCTTTCACAACTGTCTCTTTGTATTATTTTTGAAATGTGTTTAAAATGCATAAATTTGAATAGTACAGGTGAAATCAACTGAATCTGTTTCCTAGAATCCTGCACGTTCCCACCCAAGCTGGGGAGGGAAACAGAGAGAGCAAGAGCACACATACAAACCCAGACAATCATTCTGGTGGGAGAACAAAATTGCCTTGTATCAAACTGAGATTAAGTGAATTTCTGCAACTGCTGAATGACTTGGGAGCTCTATTCACTTTAATGTACTATGAGCTGTCATTCCCATCTTTACACAAAGACACTCAGTTTCTCAAAAGCAGCTTGCAAAAGTATTCAACATTTTCTCCAGCTTCTATATGTATTTTTTTCTTTTAAAATGATACTGCTGCTTGTTAGCAGGAATAACACAGGCCTCTTGGATCCCCCTCCTTTCTGTTTGTATATATTATTTATGGGGAGCACTGGCTCCAACCCTTGCATTTAGGCTAACACTTGCTATTATAAAATATTATTGTGACCTTTTTTGAGTTCCTAACACTGTATTTTTTTGCAGCTAGCCTCGGAAATTCAGAAAACGCCCTGAAGGCTTTTCCTTGGTCCATGAAATTTGTTTCAGATTTGAGGGGTAATGATTCGAAAATCTCCATTTTGCTCTCTCCCTTTGTCAGCAGCGTTTTGGCAGTCTCAGATAACATCTGGACACATGGAAGCAGCACCCACGGCAGCAGCACCGAGTGCAGGGGCTGCAGCACATTTAACTGCTGTGCAGGGGCTGGGATGGGAACTCCTGTCCGGGCCAGGTTTGGGAGCTGGTGTGGCACATCCTAAAGGGGCTCTCCAGCACAGCCACAGTCCCAGCCCCACACCGTGCCCTGGGACTGCTGAACTTGCTCTTCAGACAGACCCCTTGGAACTCCTGACTTCCCAATGCCATGCTGGGGTGTTCCATCTGACTTCCCACAACACACGTTAGCGGAGACCTCGGGAGAGCCGCTTTGCCTTTTGCCCATTTGTGCAACAGAACACACGGCAGAGCCCTCACAGCAGTTCAGCTCTGCGTGCTGGGGAGCCCCCAAATCCATGTCCTACCACCAGCACAGCATCCCCAGCTCCTGCACTGAGTGGGTCCAAGATGGAGCTGCAGCTGGGGCCGTGTCCAAGGGGCAGCCCGGGGGGAGCAGCCGTTTTGCAGCCGGCTGTACCTACGACAAGAACACTTTCAGCTCCAGTAATTCTCTTACACTGCAGTGGGGACAAGATGACAAATCTGATTATACTACAGTCCACTCTTTCACCCAGCTTTTCAGAATTTACAAGTTCACAATATGCTTTAATGGAAGAACAACTTGCCTTTCTTTTAGGTAACTATTGTTTCAGTTTTAATGGATTCAATCCCTTCATGCATGCACTGCCATGTATATTGAGCAGTCAGCTCCTTTATATTCATGGGCAACAGGCCTTTTGGCAAAACCCTGCACTGTGTGCCTGATGTCAGTCAGATAGTTAAATGATGTTTGCAAATGGGTCTTCTCTCTTTAGGGGCATTGGTACCTAAATTTTAAAAAACAATCAGATGTCTTTTTACTAATTGCATCCAATTAACATCAGAAACATATATATATACATAACTAAACACAGGGACGAGGAAGAAAGATAGATACACAGATAGATTGACAGATAGATTCTCTAATGTATTCTGCCACCTCACAATTTATCTATATTCCACTGTATCAGACTTTATTTTTTAATTTTTTTTTTTTTTAATTTCAGAGAAGACACATTGTTCAGTGTGTCAGTGAAAGAAAATTCACACTAGGTACTGCAAAAGCTACTTACTGGCACTATATATGATTTGTAGGTAGTTCACATTAAACTGTATCTCCCATTCCACTGTGTGGTACAGAACAGAAGATGTGCCTGCAAGAATGACAACGTAACATCTGCACAGAAATCTGTGAGTATTCTACAATAAGGCACGTTCTTCCCACATACCACTTGTGGAAATGTGGATGACCTAAATCAAGGGCCACATTTTTACACCGCTGATGTCAATGGGACATTGTCACCAAACAGGACAAAAGATGAATTTCTCTCCCAATTACACTGAATATAAAGCCATAAAATACCCTGGAAGGAAGGGTGGTGGAATTACTTTACTTTTTACTTTCTTTCCTTTTTTTATTTTTAGGAGGGTAAAATTATAGATCTATATAATTTTTTTTTTTTTCCTTCTGGTATGTGGGTGTCAGGATGTCACGGGTTCTTCTGCACCCCATGAAATATGATTTTGCTCATGTTTCCCTCACACTGTAACAAAAAGCCAAGTGGGTGGTATGTACTGCCTTCCAGAAGTGCAAAGTACCATTTATGTTTTGTATTAAATTCAAATGTGGTCTGGAGGAAATGAAAGACTTTATTCTGCAGAAGGGATGGATTTTTACTCCTCAGCATCAGTGTGCACACACCTGCACCTGTGCTCCCACACCCAGTAACACCAACCTGTGGAGGAACCCCAAAAGAAGCACAAAAAGCTGCAGGAACCACAATCCAGGAGAAAATTCTGGGGCATGTAGGTATGAGGCTATTTAAAGGATTGCCAAAAATGTCAAAATGTTAGCAGATTGTTTTTCTTCTTACACCTGCAAAGTGAGTGTTTGCAGGCACACAGTTTCCGACACATGTGGAGGCAGTGCTGAGGCACAGGTAAACATTCTGAGCCTGGGTAAACACTGGCTTTTTATTCCCTTCCTTATATAAAGACCAAAAAAAGAGTAGAATAGCACCTGATCAGAAGGACTTTTTAAAGAGCAAAAGCATGGAAGACAGAAGCAAAAATCCAGAGCAGTCTCTTGCATTAGTGAAACAGCCCTTCCCAGCACGAACAGCAAAGCCTTAAGTCATTCCAACAAATTTTCTCCTAGGAATATTTGGTCTAGAAAAGCAAATGAGAGACATCCACCCCCGGGTGGGCGGCACCCGCCCCATCACATCGACACTGGGGACTCTGCTGCAAAGGAATTACCGGTTCTCTCTGTCTCCCTGGAGAGAAGGAGGAAGAAAGAAGGATCCCCCCGGGAACGTGAGGAGGAATGTTGCCGTCAGCCCCCTCGCATGCAGGAGTGGGTCTGCGCTCCTGTAAGATTTAACAATGGCCATCTCAGCCCCCACCTGCAGCAAGGGTTTCCAAAGAGCCCTGTAAGCACCATCAGAGGAACAATCACAGCACAAGTGGAGTATTTTTTTAAGATGATTCTTTCCCTCACGCTCCTTTCATCAGATATGGAAAGATCAAATAAAACCCTAATTACAGTATGTGTATACATGCTGGCTCACACGTAACTAATCCCTATACTAACGAGTATTTTAACATCTTAATTCGAAGAATTCAAGTCTTTAGAGAGTTCTTCAAAAACACCAGCAGTTGGGGTGCCTGATGTTCCTCCTCCTGAGATTTTGTCACTTAGAAGATATATATAAAAATGCTCCTTCCCAAAGCAAGGCCCCAAATGAAATTTTTGCCCCTAAAACCATCCTCCATAATTTGCATGTAGTTAAACAGTTTCCATTTTCTGTCAATTTAAACATTATTTACAGTACAATGATGCCTAATTTTAATTGAATATTTAAATAAATGCCTTCTAATATATGAATACTCAGTGCCTGCAATATGAGGAGGCAACCTTGCTACAGATAATTATATCCTACTTTGGTTTGGAGTTTATTTCAATGATAAAATAACCAAAGGAATGTGTTTAGCCATGTTTACTCTTATATAATTAAGAAGGCCCATCTCTAACTTGCATCCAAACTCATCAGATGAATCTGTTTAGGCATGAACTAACATGCATAATTAATCTAAATGGACAAGTTACATCCTGTCAAAAATCCTACCCTTTGCCACATGATCCCCTCTAGCCCACTGCACCCATGTGCAACTTTTGCCAGGACATGTGGGAAGGCGGTCTTTTGGATGGAAAAAAAGGTCAGGTCCTATAAGGCAAATAAGTAAGAAGAATAAATTCCCTTATGCTTGAATATTAATTACTTATGTGTGAATAATAAACATGTCCCATGAGCCTAAATGATTCACTCATGTTTGTAAATGAGCTATCCATAGAGATTATTCCCACAGAAAGTTCTGAAGATCCAATCTTGCTGCTGCTGAAGTCAACAGTAACATCTCTATAAACCTCATTATGCTCTGCATTTGTCAGACCCGTAATAAAATATTACAGCCTTATCATTACGGGAATGCATTTCTCAAACTCCAAACTTGCTGTCAGTTTCTCTAAGCCATGGATACCCAAATCCATCCTTCCAGAAATGACGATTTCATCCATTCCTTTCAAAATACACACACACACACAACTGATTTTTGGGAGCTGCTCTCTCCAAGCCAATACCCAACACTAATCCATATGGATACATTCTCAAAACAGCTACCAGTGCATAGGAGAATTTCCAAATTATACTTGCTATGCAGCAGAACTCACAGAGGTTCCACCTCCCTTGAACCACTGCTGCTGCCAAATGAATAACACTTAAAACCTAAATGGTGCCACGCATTCCCAAGTTCACCACCGCTCCGCTTGCTGGAGCTGTGCAGATAATTAAAAGCCACTCTAAGTTACATAAGAAGATTATTTTTTTTTTCAGGAAACAGTGCTTTAAAGGCTTCAGTTTGCTTCCCCAGCACTTAGCCATTTGTTCTGTTTCTTAGAAATGTTTTATTTTAATAAGTGCAGTTTTATACGGGTTCTACTGCTTTAATGTAAAACACATGCATATGAATGTGCAGTATTTACAGGAGATTTCCCCCCTGCATGCTGCTCTATTTTGTCATATTGTCTGCAGTAGATATGTGATTTTTATTTTCCCTTTAGCAGTGAGGTAATTTGCCCATGTTATTTGCTCTGTGGGCATCCTCATAACACATTCTGAATTTATTTCGTGATGTCTCTTGAAAGCACTGTGAATCCAAGACATGCCGAATCAAACTAATGAAGTAATCCCTGCACTAACAAACCCTCCCTGTCTCAGCTCTGTTAGAAGCAAAAAGGACATAAGACTGATAGACAAATATTAAAGATATAATTCTTTTGGACTTGGTCCACATGTTCACAAGATAATGAGACCTTAACAAAGACACAGAGACTCATATGAAATATTAGATCTGACATTTCATTTGAGGTGAAAATCGCCAGTCCTCCTAATGACATCTTTTCTTACCAGGTACAAGAGAAAAAAAGGACTGAACTGTAAAAACTTGCTTTTTTACACAGCAGTGATTTGATCTTACCATGCCAATCTTCATTGAAGAATTTTAAAGTGAATACAATGAAAAGCTGGTAAGAAAAAAAACCAAAAACCACCACAACAAAGCAGGCTGCTGGTAACTCACTAAGAATTCCTTTAAATTTAAGAGATCAACACCATGAAACAACCTTACTGATATCCCCATTATTCCCTTATCTGTGGCTGGCTCAGGCCCCTAAGATTTAAAATGCTCTACAGGAAGCAGAGAGGCTGAATGTAAAGTGAGAATGTGCCTTCTCCAAGTCAGTGCTATTTATCTTGAAATACTGAGGGGGTTAAAACCGGTTTACATCAACCCAGACATTTCCATTCCTCAAGTTGCATCTTCAGCTCGGTCTGTGACCTTACAACATGATGTGTCAAAAAGAAGAGGCATCTGAATCTTTTATTCCAGCTGTAGTATTGCGTCCTGCATACATTTATACGTTTTGTTTATGCTGCGATGTCACATCCCATTCCACGTTGGTCACTCAAACACAGCTGCCAAAAGTTATTTTCATTAAAGCCTTTCAATGTGTTGGGAGGGGAAGGAGGTCACGTTCTGAGATGCCTTCTTTTTTTGTTTGCTTGCATTTTACTGTTGGGTTTTTTTTTGTTTTTTTTTTTTTTTCAGATGAGAAGAGAAAATATCAAGAATACAGAAGAAAGGAAAAGCTTCCCAGACAATACTGCAGAACAAGGGAACACTGTGGCAGGTATTCACCCCAGGAAGATAAAAGAGAAGTTCAAGTACAAAGTTCCATTTCACCTGTTTATTCTTAGCAAGAGATGAAGAGAGTTGTAAAGCAGTAATAGCAGTACCTTCACTAACTCAGCAGCTTTATCCCAGGAAAAGCACGGGTACCCCACTGGAAATGGTGTAGAAAGAGATGCTGAGGTGTCCTCCCAGCTGGATCTGTTCCTAATCCATAACCACACCCCTTAGGGTCTCCAAGATCATTCCTGAGGCTTTATTTCCAAAACCACTAAACACAATGGCCCGACCCAGATAGGATGCTAACAGTGAGTTTAATTTTAGTAATTGAATTAATATATCTGCAATTATTGGCTATATTCTTGCTTTTCTCTCCTCTTCACTCTTTCAGGGAAATTCCAAAGCATGGGCAAGCCTATGAGAGAGCTGGAGAGCGTTGACTTGCTTAGAGCAATCACATCAAGTTAACCCCCTGTCAGTGTTACCTGTCCATTCAAAAATAAAGCTCATGGTAAACTAGGATCACCTTGGAGGATACAGAGGGGGGAAAAAAAAGAAATAAAGAAGAAAGAGACAATGAAGGGGGAAAAGGAAAAATTACACAAGACAGTGCCAATTAAAAATCTCATCTTTGCACATGGCTTTAACATTGCCACACTCAAAGGTCTGGGACGCATTTGATGCTAAATGACCCCAGTGAACCATAAAGGAACCTTGCTCTCCTGGCCTACACAAGCTTTATGAAAGATGAATAAACATCAGCTGGTGTGCTATTGTGTGTTCAGAGTAATCTTGAGGTATTATTGTGAATCCTTCCAGACTGTCTAAGCCCCTACGAAGGGCATGTTATAAAAGGCATTCATCATCTGCTAAGAAGCTACATCTGGGACATTCCAGCTCCTAGGTAGTCACTAAAACCATTTAACAGGGAGAAATGGCAATCAGGAAGATAATCAACATGTATCACCCAAGAGAGAATTCACCCAATCCCTCTTTTGAACATTCATGTATTCTTAAGGAGATTAAAATCTGCAGTTATTTTTTAAGTAAAGCTACAGACAAAAGAGGGATAAAAATATTTTTTTTTAATTCTTCCAGAATATTAAAACACAATCTGGAACAATGAATACCAATAAGAACCCAAAGCAGTCTCATTGGTTATGAAAAAAAGGACTGTTACATGCTGAATTGGAGAGGTTAAAAACCCCTTATTTATAGCATCATTCCCTTGGTAGCTGTAAATAGCATCATTTTCACGGTTATAAAATGCACTGGCATGTGCTCTGATTCATTCAGCACAGGTCACTAGTTAGATCCAGGACAGCAGATAAGCACATGCTTTGAAAAGGGTGTATCTAAGTCCCAAAACATGGCCACTATAAACAGCAACACTGCTGATACACCTTAGGGTTTGAATAGTATCCTCTGCTTGAATAGAATTTCTTCTGCCCAGATATAACTGTGAATATACACTTCTTGACAACTCTGGTGATTTGTAATTATTTTAGTTGCTGTTAACATGCTGGACGTATTCCAGTGAATTCCACAGCCTAAAATGGAAGAACTGTTTATCCTAAATTATAAATTTTCATAGTGAACAGAAATATCGATCTAACAGCAGTAGCAATTTTATTTACTCAATATCCATAAGAGCAGGCTTACAGAAGTAATTTTAATTATTAAGTTTATGTTCAGCAGTTATATGTTATGAACGAATTTTGTTTCTTTTGTTAATTTTAATAAAAAAGTCCATTCCATGCCTGCTGTGTTCCTTTCCTACAAAGGCATTTAAAAGATTAGTCTTAATTATGGGTTCCAATACACAATGTGAGAAGGCAAAAAACAACAAACACCAACAATGATGGATGGACTGCATGGCTTTCTGCTAATTTCTCAGCAGGCACAACCCTCTGGCATTAAAAATACAGACGAAAAATGACTTCTAAAGTTACTGAGGGAAAAATATCAAAAAGCAAACTCACGTGCTATCTGTGTCACAGGCTAAATCTTGGAAATTTCCTACAGCTGCATATTAGATGGGGTTTTTTTGGTGGGTCAAGTTTTCAAAGAGCATTTTGCTGGTGCAAAGACTCAGCCCGGTGCCTCGCAACGAGTGAATTACGTACACAATCAGACTCATTTCACTGGGTGTTAGGGAGCCAACTGGTTTAGACATTTAGCAAATCCCACCAGGCACCTGCCTGCATCCTTGGGGAACCAAATCCCTCTAGACAGCCGGATGAACGCTAGAATTGCCTACACATCTGTGTAATTCAGACAAGGAGGAACGAACTCCCCACGGCGTGGGGACAAGGGAGCCCGTGTGAAACACAGCCCCGTTCTGGGGCTCACCCATCTGAGCAGATCAGCACCGCGGATCTTTGCGCACATCTGCAACCCTGTAACATTCCTCCACACTCTGGGAGATGACTAGTTAGAAACATTAACAAGAGATGTGGTGGTGACGGAGCTACATAAGCGCTACCCGGTTTCAAAGTTTTGCTGCTGCCACGTCCTTATCGCAGAGGAGCATCTGCAGCTGATGAACGTGAGAACACTCCAGCGTCCTGGGGACAGCTCAGGAAAGCAGCTCTCAGTTTTCCATCTCCAGCGCCCCGTTCCCCCCAGCCCAGCTCATTTTATGGGGCCCAGATGGACTTTCCTCACTGAGAAATGCTGCGTTATTGGCTCCTCATGCCAAGTCCCTCCGAGCTCAGCAGCCATCCTGCCTGCTGGAACTGAATGATTCATCAGCCCCTCTCTATTTGTCCAGGATCTCAATGTGCTCATTCTTTTCTTCTCCTCTCTGCCCTTTTTCTCCAGTTCAGCTCAGCCTGAATTTCATTACAGCCTTTCTTCCCGGTGCCTCAGTACATCCACATTCATCCACATTAACTCTGAATGGCAAAGTCTCACTATCTGTTGGGAATGCTGACAACAGATTGTTTCATAATTAATTGAAAGGCAAAACCTGGACATTCTCAATCAATGCTGATGGGAATTACTTTGTCCAGCTTCAGTAAATCAGCAGTGCATGGCACAGGGAAACCAATGCTCCAGTTAAATACTAGTTATTTCCCTGTGAGCTAAATATAAAATTTTAAATTTGTCCTTATTTTAAGAAACCTTTTAAAAGCACTGCTTCAGTGGTGAGTAGTGTAGACATTTGGGGGTAGATTATATCTGGTTAAATTAGCTAATATTTGCCTTTAAGCCAAGATTACATAATATTATAGCTTCCACTTTCAAAGTCAATGTGGATGTGCAACAGGGATCAGACATCCTGGATATACAACTATCCTAGAAGAAAGATGGAAAAAAGGCTCTGCTTTTTACAGCACCCCATAAAAATGTGAAGATCAAGTCAGTGCACGTGTAATCACCCTGGTGCCCATGGCTGTATCACATCTGTGACATCAAGGATGTGGTGCACAGTGCTTTGCACCCAAGCTGCTGTTCTACAAAGTACAGGCCAGGCTCTGCTTTGGGTAAAGCTCAAATAACTCTGTGTGAGGCCGTTCTACAGACACACTAATGCAGTTTATATTTGAGTGTACCACATGAACTGTAAGACAGAAATGGCCATTTGAGATGAGGCCAATGGTCTAGAACCTCCTCCTCGGTTTCAGTCCATCCCTGCGCTGCAGAGCCCATCCAACAACCTCCCAGCAGTCAGCTACCGATGGTATTAGCAGCACAAGGATGTTGCTCATTACTCCCTTAATTAGAGCTTGCTCCAAAGAACAAAGGTTTATAGTCTGCACTAATCCAACTCTGGCCATTTTTCCTACCTAAGTAATCAGGGCTCTCACAAATCTTACCAAGCTTTACATCCCCTGTGATTTAACACACTGGATCAGATCGAAGGTCCTGCTATGAATTAGATCTTAATCTGCCAATGGCCAGTATTAGATACTTCAGATGTATAATACAAAGGTACATAAACATATATATTTTCACCTGTACATGCATGTCAGTATCCAGTGCATACAACTATAGTGCATGTAATGCATATATATAAACAAAATTTCTAATAATGAGCAATTTTAACTCCTTCCAACACATGCAAAAAGCTGCCATCACACAGGGTTTTTTGTTTGTTTGTTTGGGGTTTTTTGTTTTTGTTTTGTTTTTTTCTAAAAAAGAAATTGGGGAGAAGAGCTATGTTTCACAAAGAAATTTATCCCATTTTTATCATTCTGAGAAGCTGATGGAGCAGCTATGTTTTCAAAAGGCATCAGCTTTTGTAAGGAACAAATTACTGAAATGTTTAACCATTTGAAAGGCTCCCTCTATCACAGTTTTGCTTCTTATGCTCTCACTTGACTGAACCATGGAAAGAAAAGGAAGTGTATTCTCTTAACACTGGGTCAAACCAAACTTTCACAGATTTCAACTAATACTTTTAAAATGCTCCCTTTATTCTGTTCAAGATACTTTATTAAAATACAAGTTAATCTTGCACTATATATTAGGGTATTGTACCTAGAGACAGTATAGTAAAGGATCTGTCAGGCTTTCCATTACAAAACCTTTTTCTAAGCCACAAAAAAAAAAATATCCCTCTGGGCTGAACCTTGGCATACAAGAAACTTGAAAGAAATCCATTTTGTGGCTTTTGAATTCTAAGAGCGCAAAGAAAATTGATTTAAAATGTTCAAGCGACTATGTTGTGCTTATGTAACCCAGAAAAGAAAATTTGTGTTTCTAAACAAAATCTTGCTAGTTTATTAATCTCTACCACAAGTCAGGCAGACTTGCGTTTTAAAAAAAGGTACCCCCCTCAAAATCAGAGATCTTCCACCCTTCCCAAATGTATTTGTTTATATAGAGAACTTGTACAAATGATGCATGATCTCCCACCAAAATCAGATGGGAGTCTTACAGAAAATATCCTCGATACACCGAGAATGTGCTCAAATGGGTAGACACAAGTGATTTAAAAACGACATGAAAGAAAATAACAGAAAAGGAAGAATAATGATGACAGCAACTCAGGAAACCATATGAAAACCATCTGATTTCTGCTGCTGAAGGAAGAAGGCACACTTACAGCGTGAGTGGTGGCTTCTCACCGCTTCTCTGTTTTGGACAAGGCTGACTGGGACTTGCAAAGCAATATTGTGCTCCTCACCACAGCAAGGCACTCAGCTCACCTTCCTGGTGCTTTTTGCTCACCACCAACATAGGCACAAAGCCCCACATAGTCCCTTTTCCTTCTCCATGCTGGAATTTCAACACCAGAGAACCACCACACCAGTAACTGCAGGAACTACTTCACAGAATCCCAGAATATGCTGGGTTGGAAGGGACCCACAAGGATCACTGAGTCCAACCCTTAGCCCTGCATACAACCATCTTTAAGAGTCACATCATGTGCCTGAGAGTATCATCCAAACACTTCTTGAACTCTTCCAGGTTTGGTGCTGTGACCACTCCTCTGTTCCAGTGCCCGACCACCCTTTGGATGAAGAACCCTTTTCTAATATCTCAACCTAAAACTCCCCTTTGCTGGTACATGCAGGTTGTCCCACGGCCCATCAAATCCTCATTCTCCTGTAAAGACCAAATGTCCTCACCATCCCTCCCTCTGCTCCTTTTAACTTTCTGTGTGCTGGAGCCAGCATAACCCCTGCCTCATGATCAAAGTCATCACAAAAACTGTGGTTGTTTCTTCCCTGAAGTTTTGAACTCCTGGATCGATGGGGCAGGTTAAAGGAGGCAGACATTGACTCCTGGCAGTGGACCGAGGGCTGGATCCTGACTCAGCCCTTGCACTGACACGCTCCTGCTGAACTCAATGGGAGTTAATCCGTAAAATGACTGGCTAGAAATTGAATCAGGATGTCAAAAGTCAGTTCTTTATCTTCACAATCCAAAATCTTTATTAAGTTCTCACTCAACCAAAACTTGGCAAAATCAATGGGGCAAATCTCAAAGTGCTTACTCGGTTTTTACAGTGTTAGGACTAAAGCAAATTTCTATTGACTCGAGTAGGAGCTTATTCAAGACAAGACTCAAGAAACAGAGTGAAAACTCTGTGAGGTAGCTCAAGAGTAATTTGAAGTTTTATTCCCAATACCTTTTCCTCTCTAGGATAAGCAAAATGGGATATTTGCATCTACAGAAAATACTTAGAGATGCGTTCTTGCCAAAAAGCTTCTGTAAAAACCTTAGTTCTTCCTTCAGCACCCTGTTTCCACCAGTGCTGTTGCTCAGCCATCTAACACCTTCTTTTCACCCCTTCCTACTGCATGAACAAATATTCCTCACATTCCTTAGCAGATTTTGGGGTAGGAGCAGAAAGGCTGAGAAATTCCTTGTAAGGCAGTTTTGTAGCTGGGACTGGTGCTCTTGTTTCTGATTTCCATGTTAGGTTAGCCAACTGCGCTCTCCCTCATTTACCCTTCCTGCCTCTGAGTTCTATGGTGCAGCATGATACCACGAGGGTTCTGTTTAGTTCCTCCCTCTGCAGTCAGGTTAGATTTTCTGTCTGCTGGTGATTGGGATTTTGGACTTTTTTGACTTTATCTTTTTTCAAGCTTATCAGTAAAAACCACTAACATTGCCAGACTAAATCCACGGGTACTAAAACTACTTCTAAACTACCTGGCAGGGCCATGGTGGAGTAGGCACAAAGGCACCTCTGGATCCTGCAGAGCTGTGATCTGGCTCCCACATTTTAGGTACAGTCCCTGAGTCCTCCAGCACAGTGTTTCTGCCTCACAATTTGTGAGAAGGCATGTAAGTGGCTATATCAAATTCTGTACCTTTGATACTACATTGGCAAAGGTGCTGGTAGGAGTTCAATTACTGAATCCCTTGTTCAGTATGTTTGCTCAAAGGACAACAACGTCTTTCTTCATCTTACAGGTTTATTTTACAGCTGTGAACAAGGTTGCAAGGTTTGGAACCGCTGAAATGGAATCTGTCCTAAATAATCACAAACTGCGCCCTTTGCAATTTAATAATCTTATAGAATAGGAGTATTTGTGTACACCCACTGAAATAAAATGGGAGCACAATCATCCCCTGGTATCATTACAGGGCTGATGGAAGTCATTCTTGAATTTAAAGGATATTTTATGCAGATAACTCTACTAAGTACATAAGGAATTTAGGCACATAATATCAACAGTTTTCCGAGACGAGAGTTCATTCTGAAGTGAAGCAGCTCATTTATCTCTCTCAGTAGTGCTCTTTGCACTATCCACTTTAATTTTCCAACAGAAAGGTGAATAATAGAATTATTCAGATAATCCTCCACAACCCCTCCCCCGGTCCCAAAATCAATACAAACTCTGATTTGCCTGGAATTCTCTCTCAAATGTACAATGAAGATGTAACTCAAATACTCCCAGGTATGCACACTTCATACAATATGCAGCATTAGTGCCTCACGTTGCCTTTGATTTGGCATTCTTTCAGCAACGTGGGAGCTGCCTGGATGCTCTTTCCAATGCAGACTAGGCAACAGGAGCTCCTACACTACCCACCTTCATTTACGAGATGATATTAAGAAAAGACAATCATTATTCTTTGTCTGGTTTCTAATTTATCCTGCAGCTGAAAAACTCATCCTAGCACAAAATTCTCCATCCAGTACAGATACAAAGAATGACTTGCAGGTTAAGCAAGAAGGAAATGTTTTAATCTGTGGATTGCTTAGTGTTTGTACATTTGTGCTCCGACAGATAATTGCTTTCTTTGATTAAAAAAAAACCCAAAACAATAACAACAAAAAAAACCCCAAAACAAAATAAAGGAGAAAACGAGCTGCACTATGGTGCTATTGGGCTTATTAAAAACCAGGACTAGGCGAGGCACTAAATTTCTCTGCGCCCCAACTTCCAGGATCCTGTATCATGATAGAGAGCTATTCTCCTGGCTTGCACTGTCAGCAAGACCAGATGGGTCTGATTAGTTCCAACCCAGAAATACAAATGGTTGACAGTCTGTACGAGACAACAGGGAACAGAGAATTCAGTGAAGTGAAATGCTAGAAACCTCCAACTGCACACAGATATTCGCTGCTCCTCAGGCTACAATAAAGGAAACGCCAGGAAACGAGTAAGTTTGGCCCACATTCAACAAGCATGCTGAGCTAAAAGTAGATGGCAATCCACTTACTGCATGATTTCCTTTGTCTAATACATCAGTTACTTAAATATAGTTTAAAAGCTAAATCCTGATGCTGTACAGACTGGAGAGAGGGGAGGAGTCCCCTGATCAATGATACGGGTGAAATTACACTCTCTGCTGTAGGCGGAGTTGAAAGCCCTTGAGGAATAAGGCAATTCTTTCGTTTATTTATTTTAGTGATGAACAAAATCAGTAGAAATGTGCACCTCGCATTTACAGAATCACACAGGAATTAGAGAGGTAAAAGATTAAGTCTGCTGAAACTGGTATTATGAGTGTGGCACCCTTCAAATTGCTGCAGTTCTGCAGAGCTGCTGAAATCCTTCCCTAGGATGGGCAGGATTATGAAAAGTAAACGATAGACTCTTAATAATTGTGGAATACTTGTTTTGTTTCATAGGCTTAAATTACTTCTAGAGTGTTGCACAAGAAGGAAGGCCCATCTGCCTCTGAATACAGCCACATGAATATTGCTTAGGATTCAGTGTATCAGAGTAGGTCTCAATTCCCCACTCTTCCAATCAGTCGCTGCCTCCCTGTGCCATCTCTGTTCTAGAGATGTACTGAAGATCAGTGCTCTGTATTGGAGATCACGTAAATACCTTAGAGAGGGGAAATATAATAATCTGTTTCAAAAGAAGAAAAAAAAAAAAGCTGCCTCAAGGACAGCCTGGGTAAGCTCTGTCTAGTTGATTTAGAAAACACTTTAAAGACTCTGATAAGCTCATTAGAACCAATGACTAGATATATGCATTCAAATTCCTGTAAATACAGGAGGGCAACATCATGGATAAATATCTGCCTTTATCTTTTTAATAAAGAGCTCCTAAGGACCACAGATTGCAGGATGTCTGGTTTCCTTCTGTGGTCCCTCAGTTGCCACATGAATGGACTGATTGTTGTTCCATTTATTCTTTCCTGGTAGAAAAGGAAATCCAGTTAGAGGAATGTGAGGGTGACACTGTCAAAAATCCCCATCTTTAGCAAAAATCCCCATCTTTTCTACAGCAAGGTTGTAGAAAACACAAACTAGGAGACAGGCACAGAGCAGCTCGAGCTGAGGAAGCAGCTGCAGAGAGATCAAGAGCTGCCACCAGATGCCCTTTCACAGGGACAAAAATCTCCACACCACACTGTGCTGCACATTAGTAAATGTAATTCCCACTCAATCATTAATTCCAGTAAGATTCATCCTCTCCACCTGAAAGAGTTTACATCAACAGGTCTGTCAGCTACAGAAATGCAAGGAACCCCTGGAGATGTGGTTCCTCCTCACTCAGCACACCCAGAGACCCAGACTAACCAACAGCTGAGCTGGCAATAGCCTGTGGGCAGAGAAAGGCTCACAGATATCCCTGTGGCAAGTAGAATAATTGCTTATTGCTTTCATCTTTCCAAGAAGTTTTAATCTACACGCATGGATTTAACAGGATTCTTTTAATAATCTATGGCAAACCACGAAACCTGGTATTTCTGCCATGACCAGCCCTAGAAATGATGTCAGCTCTACTCAGGAGACATGAGTGTCACACAAACCCTACCCAATCCAATGGCAGTATCTCTGCCATCTTCAGGAACACAGAATCCAGCCTGTGACTCCAAGTCTTGTGAAATTCTGTTAGCTTTTTGAGGGCCTCCAACCTCAGGAAAGATTTGACATCATTTCGTTGCTCATTAAAAGCAAAGAGGTTTTTAGTATTCCTCACTGTCAAGAAAACTTAAAAAAAAAGTCATCTCTCAAAGCTCTGAAACTAAGATGCAAACATAAACAACATTAAATGTGTCAGGTCCCTTCACATCACTCTCGGGTTTGGGGGTCTGATGCCTGTTTTCCATCGGCAACACTGGGGCGTGTTGTTATCTCCCATGCAAAAACTGCCTTAAAGTAATAACTACAATATTTACCTACTTCACAGGGGTGTTGTGAGAATGACTGCAAATGTTGCCACAGTGTTTTGAATAAGTAAAGTACATGTTTTAAATATTATTCTTATTTGCATATGACAATGCAAACAAGCTGTACCCTGGATCTCAATCAAAACGAGGTGAACAAAACCCCAAACCTTTAATTGAAGGGAGCCCCACTGGCAACAGCAACATTAATCTCAGTTTCAGTGCTGCCTCCTGCTTCAGATGGCCAACTAATATCTGCCTGCATATTCTACCTAATTATTTAAACGAACTCAAGGGTTTTCTGAAAGTGCAGGGAATTTGCCTCTCCAGCAATCCCAAACACCATCCCTGAATACTTGTGCCCACACACAAACGTAGCATTTCTCACTAAAAAGACAACAATGATTTGAAGAGCAAGGGCTTGTATCTAGCACATCAGTCATGGGAAAATATTGCAGAAGATCTTTTAAAATGCAGAAATGGTTCTTCTGGGTGACATTCTTCCTTCTTTAAATCATTAGGAATGGTTTAAAATGGGCTGCAGTTCATTGGCTGCCATTATTGGTATTCCATCGAGTGGTATCAGAGGCTGTTTAACCCTGTCACCCTGGAGGAGGATGAGTTAAGTTCTGTTCTCAGAACAAATAAAAAGAAAACATAAGAGGTCAGAAGACATTCGTGGACAAACAAAAGGCCTCACTCCTGCTTTTGGAGGTGTGCTTTCTGGGGAACCATCGGTAGGTACTTAAAGCTAAAAGATTTTTCCAAATCCTGGTATATGAATATATGTGTACACCAAAGGAAGAATCCTTGAGAGAGCTGTTTTATATTTAAATCACTTTTTTTTTTGACATTTTTAAAATCTTTTTATTAGATATACAGATAAAGGCCAGAGATGAACTAGAACTGTGGCTGCAAACTTTACACCTGGGCTGCCCTGCATTTATGGGTGGCTTTTATACAGAGCCCTGGTTTGGGTCTTGTTTTGAATTATTCAAGATAGAAGCACTGTACAAATCTGAGTCTAATAAAGCCAGGGGGATCTCTCTGCCATAACATCATTACCAACAGCACAAGAGATGGGGGGTTTGACTCGAATACAGAGATGGAGAAATGCCTGGAAGAAAACAGTAATTATTATAAAAGGTCCTAAAATGAGCTGCAGGAGTGCTTGTGGCTGCACAAAATGAAGTGTGCTGCCATAACCTGCAGCCCCTCCGAGTGCAGGAGCCACTTCAAAGGAGCTGGGCAAAGGTAGGAGGATGGCACGGAGTAAGGAATAGAAAAAGGACAGCCTGGGCCCTGGGCTGGGGCAATCCATAGTGGTGCTGAGCTGCCTGGTCCAGCCTGCAAAGCTTGGGAGGGTAAATTACCCCCAAACAGTTCTGATTCATCTGATCATGTCAGCAAGTTCTCATTTGTGTTTTACCACTCTTCCTTCCCGAAATCAAGGAGAGAAGTCACAACCCCACATTCTCACTCCTGCTGCCCTCTGCTCATGGGAAGGGAACAGAGGAAAATAAAAGCAGCTACATTTCACCCTGAAGTTGCAAAATCCTCCAGGCTACCAGGCAGACAAGTAGTTAGGTACCTGCCTTTGCAGAGGTCCCATAATGCTTAAACTCATTCATCCAACACAGCTCCTCCTGGCTGCTGAGACTCCCTGAGCACACTCAGGCCCTATTTCTGCCCCAGGTAGATCTTCAAACACCCTTTTCCCGCAGCTGGCACAATGCAGGCTGTGGATGCTACCTCCAGGCTGCACACGGATTTCTACACACTAAACCCAACGGTGCCAAGCAAGAGAAAAACAGAAGGGAGAAAAGAAACACTCGTTCCAAGAAACTACTTATCAAATACCCGTGGAACTGTGTGCTGGAGAGAAAAAACTGCCACCTGCACCTATTACCTGAAGCTTCATCCTGCAGGAGGAGAACAGGAAAAGAAAAGAGACGGTACAAGTAGAATGTTCAGGAAGAAGCAAAACTGCTGGGCTAAACCTGCAGTATCACCTGGGCTCTCTCCCTGCAACAGCCAAAAAGTCACCTTTGGAGAGTCTCTATCTGGACCAATCAAATATTGCATCCACGGGTCCAGAAACATCCCATGTATAGAACAGGTTTATCTTTAACCCTGGTGCTACCCATGAGCTGCCTTTGGTTGTGACACAAATTCAAATGCCCCCCTACGAGAAAGCAGGGAAGACAGATTTTGTGTTTGACCTCAACACAGTCACCCCCAATCCAATACTTCTGTTTTACAAACCTAACTGCACTTCAACTGCAAAGGAGAAAGATGGAATAATTAAATTTAATTCAGGAATCCAGAATGAGGAACAGAGGGATAAATCTTAATAGGAACATGGGATTAATATCTTAGCATAAATAATAGTCTCAGGAATCGCGTTTTGATGATTCAACAGTTCTGCTATAAATAATTCACATCAATAAAAGAGAGATAACATCAAATTCAGTTGGAACATTGGTTAATCTGAGCATAAAGTGAAGGACTTCACTCAAACTAAAGGACAGCTATAAGTAACTGCTCTACTGTATGGGAATCAGCACTGAGTATTTTCTGCACATTCACATGCGTTACAAATTGCTTTCCAAGGTTACAAAAGAGTAGATAAGGGGTGAAGAAGGATAAAAAAATCTGGCAGTGGATGGAGCTTAAATGCCTACACTGTGCAGCAGAAAATCAGCAAAGAACAAACAACTCTGCTGGATGAACCTTTGTGTGCAGCGTGAGAAATATTTAATAATTTCTAATTTAGAAAAATATCTATGTTGGTTTGTAAAGGGCAGTGACAAGAAGGGTATCATAAACCTGAGCCCACATATCAGGACTTTCTGGTTGCCTACTCCAACCTGTCTTCATGGTTTCCATCTCAACAGCACAAACAGAGAATAGGCCACCTACACTAAGAAGAAGCCCTTGTTCTGAAAAGCATAAAAACACATATTAAATAAGTCACGGAGCAAGGAAATCTGAGGGTGGGGTGGTGAGGCACAAAGGGATAAATGACTTGTCCAGTCTCATAGATGAGGTTGGGGTAGGGCTTGGCATCACACCCAGGTTTCCCAGTTACAACACAGACTGTCAGACTCACCTTCTCCCTGTCCCCGGTTTTGGATGTGATCAACAACGGGATCGATATTAATAATGTATCTGAAAGGCTTATTATTTTTCAATGCCGCTCTTCACCCCAGGGAGGTTTCCAAAGCACTTTAACAATTATTTATATATGAAAGTCAGTTTTCCCAAAGAAATGCAGCCATCCTTGTGATACAAAGTGGCAGCTGTGCCGCAGTGCAAAGCAAGAGCAAAACTGGCTGAGGCCAGAAACCAAGGGAAGAGACTGCACTGAGTAGGAACTGCGGGAAGTATTTAGGTAACAGACTGCAAGATTTAATTACACAAGTTGGAATCTGGCCAGCAGTCATGAACAAATGTTTTCAGTGTTGTGTTTAAATATTTTAATTCGCTTTTTTTTATAAATGTTACTGTAAAAATAATAAAAAATGGAAAAGGGTACTTGTTAGACAGAGAATTCCCGGCAAATGATAGAAGTTGGTATTTTTATCCCCCGAAACTCTGTAAAATATATAAAAAGTTCAACTCCTATTGAGATTTCCTCGAAAGAGAATATAGATGCTTTACTGCAAAACATAAAACTTCATCATCGGAAAAACAGGCACCACCATCACTGCCTGCAATGATTAGCAAAGATTTCATTCTTCTTTCTTTAACCATAATAAAACCCTCCTGGCTACCTTGACTTCAGCAGATCATGGCTCAGACCTATGTCCTCAGTTCATTCAGTAACTTCACTTGCAGATCTCTTTTTGCCCTCCAAGCTCTTCCAATACCTCTTTTTTAATGAGTTGCTGTTCAGCACGTCAGAGTACACCCTCCCTGTCCTCACCCACCTGTGTCCCTTCCACATGTGCAAGCAGAGCCAAGGTCACCAAGACATTAGAGATCTTAATTAGCACCCCGGGGCCCTCTGAGCTGACCAGACTATGTTCTGCTGTTCATCACATCCCTGAAATTACCCTTCATCTCCCAGGCTTATCAAGATCTGCAAGGCTGAATGTAGGAAGCTCCATGACAGACCATGCATCAAAGGCACACCCCCACGAGAACCAGCACCAGAACATCATCATGTACTACCTTGGAAATCCCTGCTCAGATTTAGCTATTTCCTCTTTGACTAAAAGCTGTTGTTTCCTGGCAGTGCTAGAATGGATTAGCTTGGAGAAAGACAGTTTAAGCTTTCTGTGGATTGGTATGAGGGCAATTAGAGATTCTCTGTGGAGATAGCAGTAAGTCATATCCCCATGGAGAGCAGAAACAGGCTGTATTTGGTACATTATGACTTAGTGGCAGATGAGGCTGCGATCAAACAATGTGCTAAGCATGCACAGAACACTTATTATTGAGTATTGGAACAATACCATATAATTATACACAAATAACATTTGTCATGGGTGATTGATAACACTTCAGCCCACCTACAAAAGACATGTGTTTTTTAAAGTTGGGCCAAATCACATCCCATAAATGACTTAAATAATTTGTTTGCTTTCAATTCTTAATCTCACACTTTGCATCCCCTTGACATCTGTCTGTCACTTCAGACTCAAAGAACTTCTTTAGGAAAAGCCTTTTTTGTGGTGAACTTCATTATACATCAATGGAATCATATCTGTTTAGTGTTTTGAACATCTTGGGGATAGGCTTGCAAAAATGTGGATGTGCCAGGATAAAAGTCAGGATATACTGTTAACCAGGCATGCAATGGGATAATTTAGTTTTTCTTGGTACTGTGCTGTGTTACAGTATTTTTATTTGCTTCAAAAAAATGCAAAGACAAAACTTAAACTTACACACTACCTACTGAAAAAAAACCCTATCTTTTGAAGGCATTTAGGTATTTTTTTACTTTTGCTTTTTTTCAAAAAATTTTCCTCACAGTTTATTTTATTATGGTCCATTCAGTGGACTGTTCAGTGCTCAGGCTGCTGAAAACTTTGATAAAGATAAAAAGAGTTATGTTAGAAACCAGAAATAACAACCCACTTGTGTGAGAAGCAACATGAAACATTCTGTTGCTGGTTCCTCAGTACATGTCACAGTTTTCATGGGATGTGGTACCCAACTAACATACACCTCTAATGTCCCAAAGTCAGCAGTCCTTTCAAACAAATGCACTGTTTAAAGAACAAATGGAGAGAACTGATTTCCAGGATCCGAATTTTCAGGATCTGTCACAGCTGAATGTCCTCCTGCTAGGTGCATGAGAAAGATCTCTCTGCCAGTGGCATTCCCAGGCACTTCCATCACCTTGGTTCATGCTCCCACTTTCAACTAAGCTTTAAGTCAGAAGGACAAGCCTGGACTTAGGTGATGTCAGCTGCACACAGAAGGTTTGGTAAACAAGACTTCACAGAATGACAGAATATGCTGAGTTGGAAGGGACCCATCAGGACCATTCCCCTCCTACCTCCTCCTTTGAGAAAAAAACGAGGAAATGAGAAGAAAAGGATGGTGGAACGACAGATGAGGGGAAAGCAGTAAGACTAGAGGAGACACCCAGCAGCTGGCAGCACAGCTCTACTGGTACCCACCTCCTCCTCTCTTGAGCACCTCTTGTTTTTGGTGCCTGTCCTACCTTCACCCATCCCAGCTCTCTCCCAAAAGATCAAACAGATGATGTGATGCATCTGATCCAACTCCCATTTGAATGAAAGGCGTTATTCCCTGGATGTCCTGCTTTTCTTGGTGCCACCTGGCAATCCCTGCCCGTTGAGTTGAGGCAAATCTCACCCCAGCTGTGGATGCAGGTCCATGGCTAAGGCAGAACAGGAACCATGGCCAGGGTACCACCACAGGGTCCCTATTCCAGCTCTGCTCTGTTCACAGCCCTCCTGCACAAACACACCACTGGGAGCACCTCCCATCTCCCTGAGAGTGGTTGTTTACTTCTGCTAATCTGGACCTGGACTATGAAATATTAAGATGATATTAGTGAGAATACAGAAAAGTCTCTGAAAATAGACCAGTCCTGTAGCCACAGCTTTCACTGTTCTTCATACATTAATCAATAGTTCATATTTAATTAATTAGCACCAAGTTCACTTGGTGATGAAAGTAGAATTTCCATGAATAGGAAAATAAATTAATGTGAAAATCCAGCTACCAGGCTGTTCTGAAGACTCTCTCCCACTGACTTACATGTGATAATGGATGTCCCTTCTTTATATTATTAGGCTTTTTGAGCTTTCTTTAATTTTATTTTTTCAGAGAGAAAGAAAAGAGTTCCCTCCGCCCTCCCCCCCCAGCTGGGCAAGAAATATCTTCAGCTCTTATTGCAGAAAAGCCACCTGCCTAATTTAGTTAGATGGTGAAAGCAATCTATGCATCACCAGGCTGTGGATCAGCACTGACTTAGGAGCACACTTTGGATGTGTGCATCTTAACTTCTCCAGACAGCACTCGAGTCTAAAAGCACAGAACATTTACCAATTAGAAAGCCAACCCAAAGCATTTATTTCCAACCAGGAATTTAATAAACTGCTTATATGCTATAAACACCTCTACTGCTGCCGAGCAAAGTGTGTTTAATATTCAGGATCTATCTGCAATGTTATCATGTTCTCTTCATTAGAGCATCAGTTTTGTTAATTAGCATTTGCTCATGTGAGGAGTCCCCTTGACTTTAATTGATCCATTTTCATGAATACGTAGAACATAATTTTATAGTTAAAGAATTCAGTTCCCAGTGAATGCAACCAGCCGCCGTTCTCAAAGTTTAATTCTTAGCGTAAGGAAATAAAAATGAGTACAACACTTTCCATCAGATAGAAGAGAAATGTGTGTAAGGCAGCAGTAGGAACAAGAATGAGTCCGAGACAAGACACCTGGCGATCACATCCACTTTCCTTGCTCCCTTACCACAGCAAAAGCGATGCTAAGAAACACAAAACACTTGGTTGGAGATAAGGTTGTCCCTGTTATAATGGCAACTCCTTCACTAGCACTGCTTGTGTCTTCTGAAAGGCCAGGAGGCAAATGCCCTTCAAATGTTTGGAGTTAACAGACCATGAGATGATCTGCTGAGAACTGAGGTTTTAGAAGAAAGAGAAACAGCACAAGCCCCATCTGTTTGCCAATGATTTTTCTCAAGCTCACACTTCTCATATCTGCTCTCTGCTTATCACTGAACCTTCTTGTTTATACTCCTTTTAGTCTTCAAACTAAAGGCTTCAAGGTGGATTAAGGAGTTTTTAAATGATTGCTAACAGTAAAATAGTTCAATAAAGGACTAGGGTTGGAAAGCTTTCTTAAAGAGGATAATTAAAGATGGAAGCCAGTGTTTTTCTTTCAGAACTTCTGATCACATTTCAAAAATATCAGATTACTGATGTAAACAGAGCTATGAGTTTGGATCACAGTAAACCCCTCCAGGCTGACAAGAGTGGGTGGGGGCACTAGATTAACCCCATCTGTAAGAATGTTGTTCACATTCCACCATGGGCTTTATGCCATTAATTTTGCCCTTAATCCAGACTGTGAGGACACAGAGCATAAGTTCACCAATAACTCTTTAAATTTATAAACTTAAAAGAAGTCTCTTTAAATAATTCAGAGAGATTTAATATGTTTCAGGAAGTAAGCCAATTTAGTGAGCTAATTGCTGTGTGTATTTTTTTAGAGGCTATCTTTGAAAAGGTGGCTGCAGTCGCCAGGTACCTTTAGAGTTTTCTCACATGACTGGTTAGAGCCACACATCTAATGGGCTGTAAATCCACAAAAGAGGAATGCTGGTCTTTCAGATTAACTGGATTTCCCAATTTTCATATGTAAAGTAATATTCTTTTAACAAAATATCTCTTAACATCAAATATCTAAAGGGACAGAATTGAAGCTATCTGAAATTGAAAAACAGAGGCCTCTTCAGTCAGCATCTGCACCTAATCTGGGTAACTCCATAAAATATCAGCCATTTTTTTCCAGAAAGGCATTTGTTTTCCAAGAGACTGACAGCTGTGGTGAGACAGCTGACCCAACAGCTGAAACAGCACAAAGATTATGGTCAGCATGTGAAACCTTTTCCAAACACACCAGGATTTTGATGCTTTAAAACTATTCCAATCCCTGCAAAGAGAAGAAAAGGAGAAAGCAGTCTAACAACTCTTTGAAGATTCACTACAAAGTTATTTCCTTTAGTTTGGTAAAGAGGTAACTAGCAGAGCAAACCAGGAAAGCAGTTCCTTTCATGTGACACGGATGAATGACCTACCAATTCTGTTTCAGACCACATTATGCTTTGATATATTAACTGTAACATAATATTTATCAGCTAGTGCTACAAATAGCTTTGAAGATGAAAAGCCCCACAAACCAGGTTTGGGTGGTTTTGAACACAATTTAAAAGATGCGTTTCGAAAACATTATTACCTGAAATGAAACTTATTAAAAAAGCCTGGCAGGGTGGCATTACAGGGGCTTTGGGGGTGGAGGTGTAGGGATGAGGGGAATGAGGCAGAGTTAGCAAATAACAATTGGCAAGAGCTGCTCCCTACCCACAGCAAGTTGGCAGTGGTCTGCTGTCAAGTTCCCAGCAATTAGCAGATATAACCTGATGCACGTGCTCCAGCACCTCTTTAGCTGGCACAGTCCCAGTGACCACCTTATGGAGAAAAACTCTACAGGATGGGCACTGCTCCATCACACAGCATCCCTCTGACACCCAGGAACTTTGCAGGTTCTCAACCTGCAGCACAGCTAAGTTGGAAACCAGAGTATACTTGGATTTGCTCAGACATCTCAGCAGCTGCTTCACGTTTATGTTTAAATTTATTATTGAATTTATCATATGTTATAATATCCTGCTCCTTGCCCTTCAAGGCCCAAACACTTCAATTACCACATCCTTTTTCTTTTGCCACAGTACAATGGTAAAGGCACAAAGTATTCCCTGAGAGAGAAAAATAGTAAAACACAGGAAATTATCTATATAGCCAATAAAGGGAATCAATTAATTCATTGAGACATATGATGCTAAATTACCACAAGAGTTGATGTAGCCAGTGGTTGTTATCAATAGCCTGTTGAGTCATTGCCTTTGCTGCTGCTGGAGTGGAATGTCACAGGATGCACACTACATAATTTAGACACTTTACAGTCTGGATCATAAACATATTGATTACATCAGCTAGGGGTCAGGTAGACAGATAATAAATCACTGCTGATCTAGCATATTTAGTTCATTGCTTTTGATGAACTCCATGAACAGTGTCCAAATCTCACAGACACAAGTATTTCTACTTGGGCATGTGCTGCATGTATATTATTTTTTTGGACAGCAAGATTCACTCTTGCTGTTTTGGTTTTTTTTTTGTTCATTATCAGTGGAGCCAGACTTGATGGTGTCACTGATGGGGAGGGGAAGGAGGGGGGAGTGCAGATATTGCAATCAACTTTACGCTGATGGTGATTTCCTTACCATAAAGGCTGAGAAAGTGCTTTGGTAGGTAGTAAAGTGGATGACCAAATACAGCGTGAAATTTGGATTACAACTGAATATACAAAAGGAAGTGGCAGCTGCAGCAGGAAAAGCAGAATTTCAGTTAGCTGAAGAACTGCAGAGGGAAAAGTTGAGCTTGCAAAAGTGGTTCTCTCCCACTGGGATACTAAAGACAGACCTCATGACAATGTGAAGACCTCCAGGAATATTCAGTCCTCACAGAACTGAGTTCTGTGTTGCTGTTTTTTTCCCAGTCACAGGAGGGGTGTAACGTTTCAGTGAGAGGATGATCACGTTCTCTATCTGTATCTCTTCCCAAGCATGAAAGTCATTCAGAAAAAGAAAAGCTCATCTGCAGCCCTCCCACTCTAACAGTTGTTCCCTGAATCCATACTGTCTTTTCTGGATGCTCTCTCCAACACTTGACTTCCTCCCAGAGAAACAGCTTCACCTATGATTGTTTTCCTGTTGTGGTGGGTTCTGTTGAGCTGAGGCATCTAAGGATCAATGAAGTAAATAACTAAGCAAAGTCCTACCTTTTTACATTCCTGCTACTAAATACACACATGTCACTGCACAGAGTTGTCACAGCAGAAACATCAACCCACCAAGTTGCTTTTAACCACTCAGCAGGGGTAAAAGTCTGGTCAGGGCTACCTGGAGCTCAGCTTAGGCTGGGCTCTCCCATGAGTTCAAATGTATGTATGCCTACTATTTTAAGAAATAGTTAGTAATCTCCTGCCTTTAATTATTTTTAAACAAAATCAGAAGAAGGATACTCTTTTGAGATTTTCCTCCTTTCCAGTGGAAGACTTGATTCTGATGGAGAGACAAAGAAAGAAAGAAAAAAGCCAGGAAAAGGAGTAAAAATTAGTTTGCTTCTATGTTTCCAGACCATTTTCTGGGGAAATGATCTAATGCCCACATCTCATTGTCTTGGAATGATTATGCAGCATATTTCAGCCCACTTTGGTTCACTGTGAATTCCATTTTGTCTGGCCCTGTGAACACCATCTCTCTTCCTACAGCCTTTCCTTTTCTAGAGTTTTACCAATAATGCTGTGAATCAAGCAAGAAGACAGTTTCTGTTACTTTGGCAAAGTTTTCCATTCCACTCACATTCTATTTTAGCTTCCCCAGGAAGCATTTTATTAGTTGGAGAACTCATCGTCTGAAGTAGAGGATAATCAGTTTAAAAGGAAGGGATGCAGACAAATGCCAAACTATGCACAGAGAATTTGAAATATCCATTAGACCAGGTACCTGAAAACGAAATGCTGAAACATCCTATTTATACTGGAGTCAAGCCACCAAAAGAATGGCAAAACCAGTAAGAAGAGTGGCAATTAATGCAATTCCTGCTATATTAGAGACTAACATTAATCAGTAGCAAGAAGAAACTATGGGTTTTTAAACATCCACTGCTTTCTCACAGAAAGGTAGTTAATATATGAACTATACAGCACGGTGATTTGTTTCTGCTTTTCTCTTTCACCACTTTCCTCCACTTCCTTTTCCATTATAAGAAACAATTGCACAGAAAACATCTGCTTTTTGCTGTTAGGTAAGAAAGTTACAGCAGAATTTTATGAGTCATTCTAAGAAGAGTTGGCAATTGATATTAATTCAACAGTGGCTTTGACTTTTTTTCCCCCAGGAATAAGATTTTAATGGGCAGAATACATTACTGATAAAAACAACTGACCAATCATTTAACAGGATGGCAAGCTACAGTTTGCCACGTGAGAGAAGGTATGAGAAAAAAAATCTTAACTGTTCCAAGTAACTCACAAAAGCCAAACTACAGAGCTACTCACAAAATATACGATCATGTGAGAATCCTGTATGATAGGGGGCTACAAGACCATCCACAGAGGTGCCAGAGGGAAATCTCTCATAATACACAGTGAGGGAGATGCAGCTTCAGCAGCTGAACAGGTCAGAAAGGCAAAAATGACCACTTGCATTAAAAAATGCAGCAAAACTAAAGTTAACTTGATTGTGCTTGTGCATGTCCACAGGAGCAAGGAAAAATATAACCAGAAATAAGTGTATGTGGTAGTGTGAAATCCAACATTCCAGGACCTGCTACAGGAGGTTCAGGAGGTTGTGGAATGCAGTGATCACAGACAAGCTCTCAGACATCCTGCCATGTCCTCCTCTGAATTAAATAGTTCAGCCACTGTCCTGAGAATGGGCATTAAAAACAAACTACCCCCCTTTGGATTCCTACTCTGGCAATATTAATACATTTATTACCTTCAGCATGAGTAACGTTTTCTCCAATTCCTGCAGTGAAATTCCTTTTCTCATGCAGAGAATTTTTTTATTTTCTCCTTCACATTTTCCTCATTTTTTGAATATTTTCCTTTATCGCTGCTGAAGAAAAACCAATATGGGGAAACAGAAATGAAAGGAAATACCTGTCAGAGAGAGAGTACAGAGGAGGAGAATTGTTATTGGACTCTCTTGTTTGGGTTTTGCTGGCATTCATGAAAGATAAAATGTTTTTAAACAGAATCTCTCTCACAATTACAAGGTGTGAAGAGTTAAAAGAGCTCACAGTGCAGGGCTGAGCTGTATCCACAGCTCTACCAGAGGGTAGTGAACGACCTTGCACACACCTTTCTGCCTCAGTTTCTCTAAGTGTAAAATAACTGCAACGATATTGACTTCCTGAAATGCCTCATTGCCTCAGAACATACTCATGAAAAATACTATTACAAGAGCTGAGCATAATTATCAGTTTCCGAGCTGTCTGCTGTAAGCTGGTGAGGTGAATCAGCTGACTCAGTAACGAAAAGCAACTTTTCCTCCTCAAGGTGTTAGATGAACGTGTTATCTCAAAGACTTAGGGCTTGACCTTCAAAAGAATTCAGCTCCCTGGAGTTCCAGTTCCTGGCCCATCTTTAGACATTCAGAAACAACTGCATTTCCAAGTGAGCTTCTCCCACCACAGATCCCAACATTCACCCAAAGGTTCTTCTACAACTCCCCCAACTCCACGGCTGGAACAGGGACTCGGCTTCTCCCAAGGACCCCTTCATCCCTCGTGAGCACCATGGAGCAGATTTCTGCATCTGAACCTGCACATTTTCACATAGAATAAAGACAGTACATGCCAAATTGCTCCACTTTTGCTCTAGAAAAAAGCCTGACCACAAGAAAAATGAGCATGGAGACTTCTGTCCTCCCCCTGTACCTGTTCTAATCCTACAGGCAACTCCAATTAGGGAAAGCTCTAACAACAAAAATCAATTATCACAGAAGACACAAGACCTCAGAGCAGAAAAAAAGCTTTTTTTTTTTTTTGACACACAGTGCCTGCAGGGTCTTATTTCAGCAATAAGGTGTTTTTACCCTGGAAGAGAAATGTAGTCTGAGGAAGGGAACAGTGTTTAGTCACTGTCTGGGTGTACAGGACGTGTGCGTGCCCATGTGAGTGTGTAAATCTGATGCTGTCAGCAAAACCTGCTGTCTTCTGACAGACACCCTGTGCAGCCTTCAAAACTCCTACAGTCAATCCTCTCACCTGTCAGCCTGAAAGATAACCTGGACTGCTCTTCCCTTTTCTTTCTCCACGAAAACACTAGCAGAGGTACAGTTCTGTCATTTGGAAATATGAAGATTCTGGTATTCTCCGGCACAGTCTCTCTCTGAGGGGTTATTTCAAACATTTTTATCTTCCAGCTCACTTAAAACTCTAACAAATAAAACTAAATGATGGTGTTAATTTTGTCTGCAGCTCCATGGATTGCTGCAGTCTTCAGTCTTCCACTGCGGTCCAGCCTCCAGCGGCGCAGGCAGCGGAGCTGGAGCGGTGGGCCCTGGCTGGCTTTACGAGATGCCTCAGCTAATAATCTGTCAATTTATCTTCCTCCACTGTTCTCTACTCCTTTCCACGGGGGGTAACAAAAAAATTTTCCCAAAGCCTTTTTTTTTTTTTCCCCTGCATATGTGTGTCTGTATAATTATCAAAGCAACACTTAACGTTCACTAAGACAGATCACGTCATTGAACAATTCATTTTCAACACCCCAGCCTGGTATGACTGGGCCTTTTGGCATAATTGAATCCAGACTACTGCTGTCAAAACAGAGAATTTATGAATAATAAATCGATTGTAGCCAGCAAAGCTAAGTCTGAGAGATAGCAGGTTATGTCAAGGAATAAGAAGAAATTTAAAAACGCAATAAAGATTAATTTAGAACCAAACCTTCAACTCTTCCACGGTGGACAATAAAAGCAAATAAAACTGTCATTCTTATATGACATAATCTATAGTGCCACAAAGTGCACGAGCTCACAGGCAGAAATAAGGGAAGCAAAACCATGCATACCTAAAACGTAAGTGCAAATATAAGAATTCAACACAGCGGTTGCTGTCGTGGCCCTGATGATTTCTAGGTTAGGTTATCACGGTTTATAGGAAGAGGTGATGTGTTTTATTTGATCAACTGATATGCTGAACAGCAGCAGGCAAGTGTTTTGGCATGGCATGTGTTTGTGAGATCTCTGACCTTGGAACAATCACAGTTCAAGGCTTCTGTGCCACCAAAAAGGTGAAAAGAGAGATACAAAGGAACTCCACCCAGCAAAGAAACAGCCGGAATTAATGGCCACGACTGAAGGCAGAAAATAAGCAGTAGGGTGCAACTGTCTTTACAGCAAAGGCACTTATGAGATGGAACAAAGGGTCAAAAGGAGGAACACGTTCCATATCTCACTGCTTTGAAGTCATGACGAGCTGCCTGTCTGGAAAGAGCGTTTTAACTGCACAGAAGTTACAGGAGCAATGGATCAGGGGGTAAAATCCTATAGCCTGTGATCTGCACAAGTCACTCAGTGCCCTCCCAGTCCCTCGGGGCCTCGGCCTGCGTTAACCTCTGCCTGTCCTGTGACCACCCAGGGCTGTGCAAGCCCAGGCTCCACACTGCAGTTCATCTGCTAACAGCAGCTAATTAAGGCAGCATGGCTGGTTCAAAGAGGGGACTCCAGCAATTTCTACTGCATCTCCTGTTACTCCTCTTGTCTGGGAGTTTCTCTTTCTCTTGCCTGGTCTTTCTCTTTAGTTTTCTCTAGTTCCTGGCTCTGATCTGCTACACTGAACAATCCCACTAAGCCTCCATAAGTGGCTGTTTCTGGATTCCTCGTGAATTCGTAACTGCTCTGATTTGATGATCTTCAGCCTCGTTTCAATCACTGTGCCCGAGAGTTTATCAGGGCAAACACCTCCAGCTTTCAACACTTGCTCTGCACGTGCTGGCCAAACTCCCACAGGTCAGAGCACAGGAATGCCGTGCATGGACTAACAGCAGCAGATGGTCCTCCAGCTTAATGGTTCCCAGGGAGCCCATGGACTCGATGAACTAATCATTAGCAACACATTATGTTGGTTTCATGACAAATTGTCCTCCAGGAGCGTAAAGTTAACACAGGATCACGACCTCTCTTCAGAAGTTGGCCATTAACAGCTGGTCAACTATTCTACTTTTGAATAAAATGAATATTTGTAACTGAACTCAATTTATACAAGCCACATAGAAAATTTCATAGCTGCCTCTAAATCATCCTTCATTTAAAACAAAAAGTTCAAATAACCTAAACAAGAAAAAAACGGCATGACCTGGAGCCACCTTCTTTCGCACAGGAAATTGAAAGTAACCACTTTCAACTCAGTGGATTTATGAAGATGGGTGCTAGAATAAGGGGGAAATACTGTTTGGATGAGGTCTTCTCTGGCACCACTACAGCATTAGTGACTTTTTAGCTGGGGCATGTCCTGATACCTAATATCCAGAATTCCAGCCCCTGTATTCCCAGCCTGGCACTGCAGTCACATCTGCAAAGCTTTGTAGAAACCCACTAAATCTACAAAGTTCTACATTTAAGCTGTGAATTTGAAAAAAAACCATCTACCATCTGCTAGTAAATGAAACCCTGGGTTTATTGGCAAGATTTTCAATAAGGAAATGGTTTTCAGGACAAGATTGATTCCAATGACAAGATACAGTAATTGGGGCAAACAAGGGTAAACTTTCAGAAACTACACTGCATTGACTACCTGCCCAAAAACATCTGTGGATTTGGAGACATTCAGGTCAATTCAAAGGGCAAAAGTCAGAATTTCAGGATAATTAAAATAGTAGAGGTTTTCTGCAAACCTCTGTTGACTTTGCTAAGAACACAAACTCTCAAAAAAGGAGACAGAGAGACCTGTCTACACATTTGTATGGATGTCTGGATGTCTGTATTCAGAAAAAAAAATTTCTCTGTGCCCTGACCTCTTAGCATTGCTCGTCTTATATTCTTTTTCAATTGTATCGAGTGGCTCTATCATTATTAATCAGACATGTTGATATGACATTAATAAGACAAGCTAAGTTCTCCCCCACAGCCTGACAGAATACAGAGTAGCTGATAGGCTTATGCTCTTCCAGAATGAATGGATTTTCTTATTCCCAAGTCTTTCCTCTGCCAACTGCTCTCTCTTCTCACCTAAGAGGACTGGAGAGAAGCAGGACAGCATGGATCAGGGATGGAGTTAAATGTTCCACAAATTTATCTTTACCCACCTTGTTCTCTCTTCCCTCCCACCCACTGTCAAACATCAGGATGAGGCAGTGACAAGGGACTCTGGATCCCAAGGAAGAGCTTTGTAACACTCTCCCCTTCAGCAGACTCTCTCTCTAACACACATATGTTTGACTTCACTGAAGAAACTGCCAGGGAACGCAGCCATGATGGAAAAGTAAATCTATTCAGGAGGAGGAATGATGCTTCCTTTCCAAGGCAGGACCAAAATAGTATTAAGTACACTTCCACCATCTTTTAGGAGTGGATATTAACAGTGCTTTGCAAACAAACAGCCTGCAGCATCTCTTAGGTGGTTAAGTACTGTTAATTTTCAAGGTCAAGCCTCACACTGTATCACAGGGATTAAAAAACCACAAATGCTCAAGAAACTCCCTCGCAGGCAGATGATTGCGATTTATTTTTTTCTCTCTTTTTCTGGTCCTCTCTTGGGGTGAACCTCAAATTTTGGGACAGAACGCAGTCACGCCCATCAACAAGCACTCGTGTACAAAACAACCTTCTATTCAGCAGTTCAGCAGCTTGCACAGGTACCTGTGGATCTATAGTCTTCAAAACAAAAAGGGACACTTTCAAGGAAACATTTCAAGGAACCTCTATTCTTCTCAGAACTAGCAAAAAGCTGCAGATGAAAGCTTTTTTTTTTTTTTTTTTTTTTGGATACTGTAATGTTCATCACATCTCAGCCCTTTATGTTTTGCAGCTCTGGATGTTACTGGTCAAATTTTACCATTTTCCACACTACAGTAAATCTAGGCTAAATCCACTGATTTAGCTGGAATTACCCGCGTTTCGAGCTCATCTCCTGAAGCATGAAAACGTTATTTGTGGAAAAATGAGTTACTGCCTTTTTCTCTCCATTAGCACTGATGTGTTTCACATAGGAAATACTGGAGGTAGTCACTCTGTGCACTACCAATGATGAGAGAAATCAGTAGAAGATCAGAACCTAATTGTTAAATGATCTTTCTGATTGTCAGAAAATTAATGGCACACTGTGGGCCATGTAGTGCATGCCTTGGAAATCTCAGTGCAAGTTCCCAACTCATTTAAATAATTTCAGTTCATACATTTAATTTGCTTTTAATGCAGACATTTAATTTGCTTTTGTTTTGTTTTTTAAAGCAAACCACCACGTATTAGGAATCTTTATGCACGCACATGTACATACACAATTTCCAAGAAAGTGCTATTTTCAAGCAAATTATATGAAATGTAAAATTAACAAAATGCAAATAATATAAACAATCCAAATTAAATATTAAAACAATGCCGTATTTGAATGACTGGATTTTATTTTCATAAGAAGCTAAACCATAAACCATTCTTACCAATGCAACACCCAGCTGTTTGGTGTTTAGCAGCGGAATAACATTATTCTAGTGCAGCTGCTGTTATTGTTTGCTGTATTTCTGCCAACTCGTGGAAGCCAGAGATGTTCGTCTCGCAGAGAGGGACAGCTCTGATGAAAGCTCCAGTTTGACAGATGCTCCCATCAACAACTTTGTTCCTCTGATTGACTACACGGTATTTTAGGCAAATTAACCTGTCCAAAAAAATTCTTTATTGCTGTGCTTGTGGCACAGATGGAAATATGAACTTGACAATTCCGGGTACTAGCTTAGCAATTAACTGAGATGTTTCAATAGACTAATGAACTTTCATTCAAAGCATGCTCCCTGTCAGGAGAAGAGACAGGCTGTTGTTTGAGGAAGTGTTGTAGAATGTCAAATAGATCTTGACAGTGATGCTACTATGAAATCTGAAATATTAGAAAGGCAGAGAAAGGAAGTCATTTAACACCTTTATAATCTCGGGAGATCTGAGATGAATCTTTATTATCAAAGTCTGAAACTCTATCGCATTCTGCAGTCCTTTTGCTGCAGTTCACACCCTGTATAATAACAGTTCTCAGTCACTACAGCTGTTCCACTTTGAGTGGTCACCAGTTATAGAGAGAAAAAAAATCAAACCATCATTCTTCCATTTTATGAAGATATTACCATCCAACTAAACAATTATCCAAGAAACTATTACAGGAAACTCATACTATCTGAAAGATTAAGCTAAGAAGAGAACTATGCATAATTATTATAGATAGATAAATATTAGAAGGATTTATTTGCTTGGGGAGAAATGAATGCAAGGTTCTAGGGTAGCCTGAAGAAAACACAGAAAAATGACTTTAAAACATGCATTTGATAAACTGAATTGACATTTCTGGGATCCAGCTTACACTGTGTATCTACAGCTCTTACTGCAGTAACTCTGGACAAATCATGTCCTCATTGTGACCCAATTCATGCACGTTGCCAGGACTGGGGACAAGCAGAGCGGGCCAGAGAGTACCATTCTGCTGGATCAGAACTGAAAATCTGATTGTTCTCCCAGGAATATTTCTCAATCCCATTTATTCAACACAGAAAATGTATTCTCTAATTTTTGACAGTCATATCATTTCTCTTCTGTTAGGGAGGAGCTAAACCTGTCCCGTCATAGCTGGGTACCCGACCTTGAGTGAAAACCTGCACTGTGACAAAATATAATCCACTTTTCCTACATACCTCGTAAACAGCTTGACTCTCATCATAAAATATTAAAGCCTAATATTGCAGTTGGTTCCTTCTGAGTATCAAGACTTGGAGTAGCCCCAAGCATGTCAAACAGGCATTGGAAATGCTACATTTTTAAAGCAAGGCAACTTGTTAACTGATACACTGCAATACTTAGTCTAAAAACCTTTGAACAGTTCTTAAAATTCTTTAAACCATTAACGATTTGATGACCTAAAAGTGTTAAAATTACCATTAAAATGTAAAGTGGGCTTTTTAAAAAGTTGACAATAAATAAAATAACATGAAGATACCGCTCTGTTGCTATATTTAATCCTACAACAGGAAAATTGCTTCTCCTCCTTTAACTGTAATATTCCCACTGGTTTCAAAGTAATTCCACATATTAGCTTGTAACTTGGACAAGTGCCATACTACAGTGGTTCTTTGAGCTGACAAATTAATAAAGCAGGTAAGACGGGCAAACAGCCCTGACCTGTGTCTCCCTTCACCTTTCAGGTGCACCAAGGGCAAGGCTGGATCTCCTGCTGCCATGCACTCACTGCTCCAGAGACAAGCCTCAATACAAACCACTGGATAAACATTTATCTTGATTCCTTTCTCAAACTGTTATATGCTGCTTACTTCTATTCCTCTTGAAATGATGCTCATAGCCATAGGTATCAAAATTAATTATGCAGATTATTATTGTACATGGCATACCTGTTTCTTACATTTAACCATCAGAGCGAGCTGTTTAGCTATGACAAATAGGAAGACATGTTTCCAGTGCTCTACTTCTTATTAAGGATAGAATCATAAAAAATAGGGTATTTCTGTCAACCAGAATCTTATAGGAATGCATTCCATCCACCACCTCATCGGTTCCTGCCAATATTTCCTGTTTCACACAATTTCCCAATATCTATTTATGAACATTTCTTTGTCTCTGGAGATATAATACAAAACCTGAGGCAGCCAGAGGGTGAACATCCATTTAAACATCTTTCAGCAGCTCTACACGATATTCACCAACACGTTCCTCACCTAAACCGCTTGCCCTGATTCCACAGGATCAAGTGATGAAACACCACAGTTCTGAGCTAAGGGGGACAATTCAAAGCATGTAGGGTTTGGGAAAGAGACCGTGTGAGGAATTACTGCAGCCAGTAGGGTGAAGGTAGGTTGAATCCCTCGAGAGGAACAGCAGCCCTGTTAGTGGCAAGTTGATGATCCACTGACACCCCTGCGAGGAGGCAAAAACAGGGATCTCTTTGTTTATAGGTGGTATTAGAGTAAAATGCTCTGAGGACCTTTGGCACCTGCTGAGATGAGTGCAGTATTTCTGTCTCAACGCACCTGTTTTAAGAAGTTCCCCAACACACAGAGGCTGGGTAGGGTGATGTCAGCCTGGAGCTCCCCAGAACTGCTCTGTCTGTGAAGGCTTTGTCATCCAACAGGGAGAAATGGGCAGACAACCTATTGAGTACACAAATCAATTCCTTTTGTTGTCCAGGCCCAGGAAACTCTGGCAAATTTTGGCACCAGTAAAATCATCCGAAATTCCCTTTTAACTTGAGGATGAGGTTTCCGGCTCTTTAAAGCAGCCTGCTCTGATAGCAGGCAATGCAAAGGCACTGCTGAAAGAAACACTGCAGGGAAAGGCCAAGAAAAGTTCTGTTTGCAGGAAAGGGGAGTTAAAAGGCTTGCCTCAGGAACTGTAATCAAACAGCCAGATTAAAGGCAGTGTTGGATCTCCTGAAGTCCACAGGAATTCTCAGGAAGGCCCCGCTCACGCCCTGAGAAGACAGTGAGTCAGTGGCTGCCCTCTCTGTTTGAAAAGCTTCCCTATTTCTCCCTCCATTTCATTTATATCACACCAAAGATGAAAGACCTGGTGACTGTCACATGCCTGGTACCTCCTGCAGCACGGGGTGCGTCAGAGGGCAGAGAAAAGAGATCCATAAAACAGGAGAGGAATAAAGCTGGGGGGGAGTGGTGAGGGACTGCTGATGTAACAGCAACAGTGCAGCCACATCTCCGGTAAACAATGGGACTAACCCTGTGTGGGGACGGATCTTGGATGCATTTATGATGCTTTGAAGTGATGGAAAGGGGAGGAGAAGGCAGTATTCCTTGAACGAGGAACATATCTACAGATATATAGACATAAACATATATACATCAAAATATTTACAGCCCCACGCATTCGTAAATCACTGCGCTGCCTTCAGTCTGCAAAACATTGCTGGTGATTTCAACAACTAATTACCTGGTATTTTCCCCCTCATTCTCCCAGTTCTTTATTCACTATAAAAATGACAGTTGTAACTCCTATAAAATGTTGATTCAATTCAAGACACTTGGTAAATTTACCATCACCAGTTCCAAAGCAAGATTAAGGAACGCCCTACCAACCTGTTCCTGGTTTATAAATAAACTGTACTTCCTGACGCAGAAATTAAATGTGTTGCTTGGGTAAGGTGGTGAACTGTAGCCAGAATTACATTTTATGGAAATCTGTGACAAACAGGCTAATAAGCATTCTTTATTTTTCATCACGTTTTTGATACCTCACCAATCTCGCCTTTGCAGTTGCTAATTCACAACATTTACCAAGTTCCATTTTTCTGTATGAACAATATACCCTGTAGAAGATGGCTTTGAGCCTTCCCCTGCAGATAAATCTGATATACACTCCCTTATTTACTATCGATTGGTCAAAACAAAATCAGCCCATTCTTACTTCAACCCTAAACAATCTTTTTCTTTCACTTTTCACATCAAAGCCTTTTACTTCCTTGAGACATTAAATTGACAACTGCAGTCCCATTTTGGCTGAAATGGTAAATACTGTTTCAGTGCTTGCTGCTGCCCAGTCATGATAATTGTGGGTGTAAAAGCTTGTTCTTGTCTCAGAACTGGGAGTTGGAGGCTGCACCCTGCCCATCATATTTAATTATCACCATAAGCTCACCTCCTCCTCATGCCTATTCCAGTGATGGATCATAGCTCATACTACACTGGTAAATTTTTCATGTAAGCACCATTTCCTTATTATGGTTTGCATTGTGCTTAGCACAGTAGGACTCTGTCCCTATGTGGCACCATAAAACAGTAAGCCTAAAATAATAGTAGTAATTATCAGTAGAAAATAATTAGATGAAAAAGACTGTGACCTCCCAGTGACAAATCACAATAAAACCCCAGTACATAAAGCATTCAGGATTCTTAAAAGCACCAGCACCAGTGGAAGTTGTGCTGGTGATAGAGACAAAGCAAGAAGCCACTGATGGAAATACTGTAATGCCCTCTGGGAGCATTTCCATCCGCTGCAGACATGTCTGTGCTCCTCTGTAATGGGGAAAGACAGGCTCACCTGGAAGTTGGTGAGTCACCCACAGAAGGAGCATCTCTGTCTGCACTGACTGCACAGAGAACAGCAGGGAAAGAACAGGGCTCTGATTTTGTCACCTCATTTGGAGACCAACACTAAGGAATTTCAGCCCTCCCCTTTGATAAATGGACAAGGACTGTGCGACAGGAGCTTCATAAGAAAGGTGGGTTTTATGCCATTAAACCCACAATGTTTTGCTCTGAACTTACTTCTGTTCAACCACAATTCAGTATTATTAGAGAGGTTTCTCAGTGATTCAGAAGATGACACATCAGGAAGCAGTGTGCATCTTGCAGAGCACTTAATGCTAAATATCAGAGACATTCAGAAGCAGAAGCTTTTCAGAGAGCCGACGATAAGCCCCAGCAGCCACCCAGAGTCCTGCCCAGATCCAATGGTGATGTCAGTCAACACAGCTCCACTGATTACAATCACAGCTAAATACTAGACTTGAGCTGAGGATCCATCTCATGGTTGCTTTTGTTCAGAGCTCTCTATATAGTTCTTTCTCATTTTTCAGCCAGGCAACATGAAAACATTAATAGAAAAGAAGCATCCCCGCGAAGGCGATAATGAGATGGTAAATCTAGCGATTCTCCTGGAGTTCCTGTAAGCAACAAAAAAGGAGCTGTTTGAAGTGGAGGTTTCCATCGGAAACACAGAGGGTAATCTTTTAAATACTGCATTTATTCAATAAAAATATTTTAGTGAAGCTGCACAGGCTGCAGTCTTGCAAGGGATCCTCTCCAATCCTCTGGGTAATGAGTCCACATTCCCAGTTACAGCCAGGAACTCCAGGATCACTCTGCATCTGTTCTACAGACAGAAGGTGCAGGAGGTTGGACTCCAGCAGTTCACATCCCTAGGGCAGGGGGCATATGTGGTTGTGCCACTGCTGAACAGCTTCCTCCATCTCCAAGACCTGGCTGTATATTAGCACTTTCTCTTTTCCCTGTAGTACCTAGAAATGACCTATTTATTTGATGCACAGCTCAGTGCCTTAATAAGTTTGCCATTATTGATGGAATTTGCATCCTTTCTGACGCTTGGACTGTGGAATTATCAAAAATACCATTAAAAATATTAATGATTCTGTCAGAAAATGGCACATTTTTAATGGCACCTACTGTATTAAACCAAGTATGCTGTGAGCAAAACGGATATTTATTGAAAAGTATGTTTAGTTTGCAAAGCTTGGGTGCTGTCCAGCCTGACTGGCTGTATGCATTAAGCAAATCCCTGTCTAGAGATTACAACACAATTTCCTCTCATTAGTGTAAAGTGAGTGACATTTTGAACTTTTGTGGGAAGACGTATTTCAAGAAATAAGAGAAGCTGGTGTCTGGAAGCTAAACCACCAGGTCATTACTGCCACAGCACTGGGTGATAACTCAATAGCAGCCACAAAAACTGACCTGCAAAAGCATCCATGGAAATGGTTCCTTCTCAGCAGTTACAGCACACCCTGAAAAATGTACTACGTAAGTTGGTATAGATGGAGACTGTTAACCAGCTCTGCTCTCTCCTGGCCATACCTTTCTATCCCCTTGTAAACTGAGAAGGTGGTAATGAACCTCTCTCCACGGGTACAAAAAATACCAAGTCCCTTTGCTGACTCCCCTCCTGATGACAGGAAGGAGATGGGTTTGTACAAGCCTGAGACTGCCCAAGTCTGTGGGTTCTGCTCTCGGAAGCAGCAGCTGGCTCACTCACTTCCAGTGCCTCGGAGGTATAATTCCCTTCATCATCTGGAAAGGGGAAAAAGCTTCCTCTCCTTACTCCTTTCTTTGAAAAAACTCCTACACAGAGTGCTATGTGGGGAGGACTGCTGGTACTCCACTGCTTCCCCAGAGCCCCTGAGCTGCTGTAACTCAGCTGAGCACCATCCACCGAAACAATCGTTTGTTTATATTAAATCTTACTTCAAACATTATAATGGTATCATTTTATATTTATACAGAGCTATTCATCCCAGAGGATCCCAAAATGTTTCAGCTACTTATGGGCAGCAGCTGTTTAATAGCGGATGGTACGACTGCACAGCAGTGCAGGGCAGAGGCAGGCGAGAGCTCTGCATCCAAGAGAAACTACAGGGGGAATTCAGGCAGGTGAAACAGAATTACCCAAATTGCAATTTAGCCAAGACGCCTGGGGCTAACATCTCTGTGCTCACAAAATGTTGCCCTTAACAATTCAGAGGGCATTCATCTGTTGACAAATAGAGAGAAATGTCTTTGGGTATTCATGCAGCTTGCTCCACTCAAAAGCAAATTGAAAATTATAATAAAGCCTGTTCCACATTCTTCATTCATTAAAGCTATGTTTGTGCCATGTTATTCCTGGGCACATTAGCATCTGCTGGGAAGAGCTCATTAAATGACCATTAGCCTGGTCTCCTCTCCTTCCAAGACAGTGCAGGAGCTGAAAAGTCTGTCCTTCCTTCATGGCACCACACACGGAAATGGCAACAGGGCAGAATTTAATTTTGGCAGGAAAGATAACAGAGAAACTTTTTTGTTGGAAGCAACTGTGAAATAGAAGGAAGAAAGTACAGGAGAAAAAGCTTCTGAATAGCAAGTTTAAGAAGAGGTACTGCCACAGTTATTGAGGAACAGCTGCCATCACCCACAAAAAAAACCAAACAGACAACCTTGGCCACTGATCCACAGGGACTTGCCTCATGTTCATGGAGACCTGGTCCATCAATAAGTCAACAGGCAACTCAGGGTGTTGGAATGACCCTTAAAATAACGGTGCCAAAGAGACATTTCATGGCCCCAGAACTTTCCCAGACCCTTCTGCAACCAGAACCTCATCTGCAGCAACTGGGGGTGGCACCAGAACCAATGGGCAAACCCTGCACTGCACTGCAGGATGAGCAGAACTTGTGGGAACAGCTGAATTGAGGAGAAAAAAATCAGATTTGACATAGGAAGCACCAAAACCCAAAGCAATTCTCAAGTTCTCATGGTTTCCCTGCTACAGACCAGCTCTGAGACAAGCTAGAGGTGACACATTTACATTGCTTTGCTTTTCTTTTTAAAACAAATTATTTCTCACTCCTACCAGCCCATCACAAAACATGAGAGCTGGAGTCAACAGATGCAAAAGTAATATTGAAACTGCAGAAATGAAAAGATGGGAAGAATCTTGCACTTCAAGAGTAAATAAAAGAAGTTGAGGGCTAAAAATTGTATTTGGGGACTTTCATTTTATGGAATGCTTTTCTGTTGGAGAGAGTGCATCAGGACACTGGTTTTATAGCTTGTAGAGATATCATTGCCTTTTATCTTCCCCCTCTTACTTTCTTCCCTATTATCCTTTCTGATTTACTGGAAATACTTGATTTGGAATTACAAAAATATTGATTTACATGGAATTACAAGGACTAATAAGGAGTAACAGAAATTGTCATACAGGATCAGGGCACTACAGTCATCTCCCTTCTTATCAAGTCTGTGACACTCTTTCAAAATATCTAATTTGGAGTTCAAAATAGCCAGGTTTTGGCAATCATGGACTAGTCTAGCAACTGTCCTTGTAACTACTAAATAAAATTTGCAGATTTATCAGCCCAGATTATGCCTTTCCCTGAAGGTGTGGCTGTTTGGTGCTTTAGCCTCATTTCTCAAGGAACCAACACTGAAGAATCTCTACATCTCTGTGCTCCCCTCACTCACTCCTCTTCAGAAGCTTCGAGCCCACTTCAGCTGACCTTGCCAGAAAGCCAGAGATCTCAAGAACTTATTTGTCCAACAAGTTCCAGAAAAAACCAGGCAGCTGTAGATAAACTGTATTAGTAACTCCACTGAGCAGAGCTGCAGTGCAAGCTCAGCTCCTGCCACCTTCCCAGGAATCTCCCTAGAACAAAGTTCCCAGAAATGCTCAGCTATGGGCAGCACTGGTGCCACAGCACAGGCTCTGGAGAAGGCAGCTCCAAGAGATGCCCCAGCAGGAATTCAGCAATTCACCTTCTTGTAACCGTTTGCTGATCTTTCCTGTCACAACTGCTCCGGCCAAGTAGGTTTTGGAAATTTCCCACCGATATTGTGTGTCAGTGAGCTGCACAGACTAATTAGACACTGCACAAAAGCTTTTCCTTCGGGGTGCCTTCCTTCCACCGTCTATCCCCGCCTTCCTTGCAACCCAGAAGGAATTAGATAGTCTACACCGCAGACAGTAATTACTATCACCTTCTCCTCTTAATTGATCTGGCTCCAGTGAGCAATAAGAAATTAAAATAATTAGCAGATATGCCTAGTGTTCCTGAAATCCCACCTACACTTAGTACTCTATTTACTTTGGAATCAGCTGGGTCCATCACTGTGCTGTGCTGCTGCACTGCTCTGGCTCACTGTGCTGCCTGACTCAACCAGGTTTGGAGATGTTTCCCAACTCCTCCCCAAAACCCAGCTGTAGCTGTTGGGATCAGCAAACACTCCATCACCAGCACTGCAGCTCTTTCTGAAGCCTCCTTTGGAAAGCAACGGAGGCTCAGTGCTCTCCTGTCCCCTGGAGAGACAGAGGATTACAGCGAGTTCTTCGTGCTGTCAACGTTTATACATTTGCTCCACTTTCACAGAGAAACACATACATCCGAGTTGGGATGAGAAGCTAAAGTCTTGGAATAAAAATAGCATATTTAAGGGATTAATTTCAGTTTTGTTCCTCGTGATTTCAGCGTTGCATTAATTAATGTTCCATCTTGACTGCTGAGCATGGACAGATTTATTTTATTTTAATAGGAGGAGAGAGCTTTGAGCACCATGTGGTTTTTCCCAAGCATTGCTCCTCCAGTAGCTAAATGTGGAGCTATCACTTGAAGTAAATTGTGCCCTCTCTCTGCCCTTAGCAAATAGTCAGTGATTTTGTTTTTTAATTTTTCCTTCTACGCACAAATAATCTGCATCTATTGCCCTCCTTTCAAGAAACAAGAGAAAATCCAGACCTCGGCAAAGTTCAATCTTCCCCTCCCTGCACTCTGTAAATTTAGTCAACAATATTAATCCACATCGAACAATTCTGCAGAGTACAACAACAAGCTGGTTACACAGACAGGGATGCATTCGGAATTTAAATGAGTTCCTGTTATTTTCATTCTCTTCAAGCCTGCACAGTGCTGAAGAAGCCTGTCTAATGTCTCTTAAACAGTGAAAAAAAAATCAATTTAAAATATTTTAAACTATTCTGCTAATACTATTGTCTGTACTCCTGAAGGAGAGTGTTTCTTGATTTGCTCTCCCTCCCCAATTAACAGCACTCATCAAAGACACACACTGCCCTGGTTGTCTTGACAATGTTTTATGATTAAAAGACTCAAACTCTTTCACCTTATCGTGCATTTAAAAACATAATGAAAAAAAAAAGAGTAATTTAACTTCCTTCAAGTTTGTTGTTTCTTCATTCCTTCTACTCTTAAATTCTTTCATTATTATGCTTTTTAATTTCTATTGCAATACTACTGATGAGTCCAACATAATTTGCTAGGAGCTGTACAAACAAAAATAATGATACAATATGCTACTTATTTAACCAGCATTCATACAATATATTCTCCCACCCTCAACATACTGTCTAATGGTTGGGCTAATGCTTATTGGGGAAATGGTGAATATTTGTGCCTATTTAAATCAAATCAAGTCACTGCCTGCTCTTCCTGCACAACATTCACTGAATTAAAACACACTATATTCCCTTGTCTTCTCTTCTCCAGCACATCAAGGGATTACTCAAAAAAAGAAAAGATCTTGGCTACCTTTCAAAGTAGGCTCATCTGTCTGTTTGTGTCCTCTTGAACAGCACCAGGTTGCATAAGTTAATGTGGACTGTACTCCTCCACTTCTGGCTTCAAAGCATCCCTTCCACCAAAGTGCTCATTAGGGAACTCTCCAACCCATCACCAATAATCTCTATTCCTTGCTCTCTTCTATCACTCCCTATAACCTCGAGTTCCATCCTGCTGTCTTTAACATTCAGGGAATCCTTTCTTCAGATCCACATGAACTGGACACATGAACAGGCATGTGTCTGACAGGCAGAAGTGCCCAGTGCCTGCAGTTTCCTTTCCCTGGGTCAGTCACAGAAGTGAAGGCTAATATTGAAAGAAATGTTGGAATACTGCATGAAATGCAACCAGCACTCGGGTTGAAAGATAAATTTCATCATTGGAGTCCCACCTTAGACAATACTGCAATCACACTCTGGTCCTATAACACTGTACCCCGAAACAAAACACCCTCCATAACTCAGAGTGGACATTTTCACAGGAGAAGCTGACTGTTATTTGTACATGGAATTGACTGTGACAAAGGAATGCAGTTGATTTCCAAGGTTTAAATATTAAATAGTATTTTCTCTGAAATCTTTGCTTGAGAAAAAAAAATCCCAGCTCTCATTTGAGCTAAAAATTTTCTTGGTGTTTTCTCCTGGGCTCTTAGAGCTCCTTTACGCATTTTATTGTAAAGAAAGAAGGAAGAATTATGGTAATTTAATGTTTATTCTTCTTTGTGAAGCACTCTCGGTTCTTCTGTATAAATAACTAAATGCTCTTATTAGTCCTAACATACTGAGAAATACATTCTATTTGAGTCTGCTCAGTGTGAAATCTATGGCAAACCAACTTCTGTCTCTTGCCCTTATTTTTTCAACAAGAGTTTGATATTTCCCTCTAGTTTTTTCTCACCTGCTGTTCCGACAGCAGCATCCCCCCAGGCATTAAGAACAGGGAAGGACAGGGAAGGACTGTGCTCTTACTGGGACAGCAATTTTCTATTCTATGATCAGACAATCCAGCCCTTACATTTATTTCTGCAGCGCGTGTCTGTCAGCAGACAGAATCTGCTCTACAGGCTCCACTGGGCTGGGCAGACACCAAGGGAACAACCAGCAGGATCAGGAGCACTGAATGCCACCATTCCCAGGGACTATTGCTAGAGAGGTTCCCAGGATCAACCCTCAGGAACTGCAAAGCCCTGGGATGCCCACATCACGTGGCCACACCTGTGCCGGTGGGGCAGCCACGGTGGGAATTGCACAGACATGGCACATTCCTCTTGTTTTAATTGAAATGAAAGGTTCAGGAAAGATTGTAATTTCTGGAGAAAACTTCACATCTCCAAATGTCTGTGATAGTACGTCAAACTGCAGTTTCTTCCCCCCCACCCCAAGTCTGAAATTTCCATGCACTTTAGGCTAAAACACTTTCAAAGGAGCAGAAGGACACAGAGGTTGCTTGTGAAGTCAAGGAAGAGAAAAACGGCAGTTCAAATTTTCAGCGGACTGAACTGCCCGGTGGACATATCTCTCACTTCTCACTAACGAGGTAGAAAGCTGAGAAGGAACTGTGCTCCTCACTCAAGTGAAAGAGAACATGAAAATTAAGTACAGCATCTGCTTCAGCATCGGCTCTGGAGACCTCAGCAGAGAGGAGCAGAGATCAAGCCAACCTGAATTTCAGCATCGTCTCTGAATGTACCTTTTTGCCATGGGGAAACTACATTTCTTCTCCTGCCATTTTATTTCCATCCCTAAAATGATGATGATAATATTAATTACCTATCTGAGGCAGTTAAGATGGGGTACAGATTTTATTTCCACATTATGGCACATTTCTGTAGAACTATAATAGCAGAAATGTTTGAGCTTTCCTAATCTCTCCCACATTACAGCTGCATTTGTAAGCACCCAGAGCTCAAATTGGCAAGTGTTTGTTCTCTATTCTCATATTGATTTCAATAGGACTTCTGAGCACTGAGTGTTTTCAGGAGCAGTTTACATGCACAGGTCTCAGAGTACCACACCGTCAGTGAATGGAAATAAATGCATGGTAAAGAATAACAGCTGCAAAACACAGGGGGATATTCTACGTCAGATGCAAAAATCCAAAAGCCTCAAAAGAAGAAAATAGTTCAGAAAAACGTAAGTTATTTTTCTATGAAGTATGGAGATTAGCAGACATTAAACACAAATGCATAATATTATACATGGATCTCTATAAACACATGATTTTCTGTCTTTCTAAAACTGTTCAAAATGGTAAGGAAAACTACACAAATGACTTGTTGATTGCACTGTGAATCTAAGAATTCTCTAATTATCGCTGCCATCTCCTCATAATTTCAGAAGCTAAGTTGTTTAAAAAAGGCAAATCAAATCCTGACACTAATAACTGTATCTTTCAAGTTATTTTTCCTCTCTCAGTTATTGTGTGCGCTAATATTCCTTTTTCATTTTTTTCTAATACTTTTACAAACAAATGCAAATATTGATGATGCAAAGAGGAGAAATAATTTTTCAGCAAGTACATAAACCTCTGGAAAAGAAAAGAGAAATGCTGGCCTTGAGTAGCACATGCTGGGGCCTCCATGCATTTTAAGAAACTTCCCGTGCATTTGAGGTGGGAAGGTTGGTTGTTGAGGACAGCCAAGCTCCACACTGCTGCCTGGGCCAGTTGAATTTGGGGGCTGCTCAGCTATAAACCATCCTGCCAGCACACCTATTTATGAAATCCCTCCTGGCCTGAGCCACCAGAACATGTAACACCAACTATAACCCGTAATCCTTGCAAGGCCAGTGGGCAGCACGGAGACGTCTCCTTCAGCCCATTTGGCAGTTTTGGAGGTCAAGACACTACACAGCATTAGTGGGAATGCAGGGATAATGATGAATGCCAATTGTTTGTCAGGCAAAGAGGTATTTAATATATGCCAGAACACAGCAGTGAGGAACACACACCATACTTCCTCCCTCAATGAAAGACACTCCTTTTCTTTCTTGCAAATCGGTTCTTAGCAAGAACCTTGCACAAAGAAAGGTGGCAGCATTCTTCCTTCCCACATTAAGGAGACTAAGCTCTGAATTCTCCTTTTGTGTAGTAGATTCCTTTAGGAAGGCAGTAACATCTTTTAAAGGGACATCATCCTGCAGAGCAGAGAGGTGAATTTGTATTGATGTTTACAAGGTGGTGCTACAGAAAAACTCCCCCAACTGGGCTTCTGCCCAGCAGAGTTAAACACTCCATCTTTTTGAAGGAGGCAGCTCCTCAAGAACATCACTGAGGCTGGATCACAGAAAGGGGAAATGACATGAACTTCCAGTCTTCAGGCTGATCAAAATGCAACTTGTGCAGAAGGGGTTGGATGAACCTCAAGTGCACAGCTGCTTGTTTTACAGTTTCATTTTTTACATTCTGAAAGTTTATGTGATCTAATTAGCCATTTTATTTCACAAAAATACATTTTGGCACTGTTGGACTTGGAACAACTCAAATGCAAGGGGTTTGCTTATGAGGGAGGCAGACGAGCACATGGGAAATAAGCATCATGCTTCCTTTTCAGAGACATTAGGATGGGGAAGCAGAGCTGAGCTACACTTGCATGGAGATTACTTCACCAATTTGAAGCTCTTAGGTGCTACAAATTTGTTTAAATCTAGCTAAGAAAAAACAGTCACAATGCCTAGTTGGAGTACCTAAGTATAATTCCATCGAAAAGAAAAGGCTAAGAAAGCAAGAGGTGGGAAAAACACTGTGTGCCCCTGGGTTATCTGCACTGCTGACCCCCAGCCCCACCACGACGAGCACCAGGGGATTTATCACAGGGCCATCTTGCTTCCCAAAGCCCTCTGGTTTCTCATCACACTGCCTGCCCTTTCCTGTAGCAGCTCCTCTGCCTCTGATTTTATCTGGTTACCCGAGAATGTGGATTATGATACTTCTCATTTCCAAGCAGAAGCACTGTTAAAGGGTTATCCAAGGTGTGTGTTTTGCCAGAGAAAACACAGCAATTAGGTTCCTGTATCCGTAGCTGTTCGGCAGCACGAACACCCCAGGGAAGACATCCTAGCCATGAAAATATCCAAGACATCTGGATAAACAAAAACATATAATCTCCGGAGCCAAATGTCAACCAGCCACTTCTAAACAGCACTGAGATAAAATATCCACCGGTGCTCAGAGAGCTGATACAGACCCGCTCACTACTTGACCCAAACCAGCTCTTAACCAGGAGCTAAGATTCATCCTGCTCCCACACAACTCTCTTCCGAGAAAAACTTTCTTCACAGCCGGAGGACAAAAATATGCCCCTTCCTCCCCTGCCTCATCTTTGTAACATGAAGGAAAACCACCCAAATTAAAACGCCTCAACTGAGACATTACCAGGAGATTTGGAAAACAAGACAGAGTCTCGTGTTAACATCTTACTCACTGTTTTCACGCCACCACTTGTGATAAAAGCAAAGTATTAAGGCATAAATTAGTCATAGAACAGCTGCATACTTAATACACACAGTCTACTTGAATTTAACTCCCAGGCTCTACCCGGAAAATCTCAAGTCCTAGATTCCTCACTGTGGGATAAAAAGTAACAGGGAAGGGCTGAATCTCCACAGTTGTTTTCATCCAAAATCAAATACCCTGACAACAAACAGGGCGGGTATCCTCTGGCTGTGAACCCCCACCAGGAATACAGGATAACCAGCACTTACTGCCATCACTTCCTGCATTACAAGAGCAATTTGAGTAACCTGAGGTGAATCATTACACTGCAGAACATCCTCAAAATGTTCGAGCAAGAAGCACTTTGTTTAAAGGATCTCTGAATGCAAACATGTCTAATCTACAGAAAACCTCCACCTCTTTCTGCTTGTCCTTGCTTTAATCCAACTCATGGGAAATGACATTTAGCTCCAACTGACAGGGACTGATAATAAGGATAAAATACCTTTTTACTTCAAATGCCCATCTATCACTACTGAAAATATGAATGTCCCTTGATGATGCAAGAAGGTGCATTTGTTTCTCTTGAAATGTTGATGGATTCATTTCTTTTCATTAAAAGAATAAATCTTAGAGTGTATCTTACTGCTAGCAGCAATATGATTGGCTCCCAACCTGGGTCAAGCCTCCCATGTTTGACAGCATACATATTTGATGAAAGACAGCTCTTACAGAACAACTGCCTGATCATGGGGAAATAGCAATACTTCACAGTCAAAAAAATGTGGCAAGGATAATAAATGATAGGGCTGTCAGAAAAATAACAACCTATGCACTTGAACATGCAGATGTAGAAGGGGATAGAACTTCTCCTAGTATTTGTCCAGCTTTTACAAGATGTGTTGGCTCCTAAATCTCAGCTTTCTTGGAAAACATATCAAATGTACAATCATTAGGCACCTTCTATGACCAAACATTAACTACACTTATCATTGCTAATTTACCTATGAACCAGTAATGCAGAAATAACTCAAGCATAGTGGCACAGGAATGCTGGTGTGCAGTGGGGCACATGCAACATCCATGGGCCCTGGGCATTTGTTAGGATATGTGATGATGTGCTGAAAGGGTTTTCACACTATTATTTGCTCTGATCTAAGACTTCTGACCAAGGAGGTTCTAATTTTCCTGTTCCATCAAGTGCCATGGGTTTTTCCTGCTTTACAAACTTAATGATCAATTCCCTTTTCCTTGCTCCCTTTTTAGCTAATTTTTTGGATAAAGTTTTCAGAAAGACAATGGAAATGAGCATTTTTTTTAAGGGATCAAAGATACTTAAAGTATTAAATAAACAAAGTCATTCTGAGTGAAGACCAAAAGGCTAATGCAGGACAGGGAAATTTTTGCTGAAGTCAGGATGTTCTTCAGCCACGCTGTGAGTGGTGATGGGTTACCTCGTGCTCCTCGCATGCCTGACTGCTGGAAAAGAGCTGCAAAATGAGGCCAACTTCCCAGCAGAGACAGGACATCAAACATACAATTAATTGCATGGGATGGTGTGCCAGGAGTTCAGCAGTCAGCTCTGGCCCATACAATCCCAGGCATTAGCTGGACTCTTGCCCCGTGTCTGGTAGGACAGCTTTCAGCAGCGAGTCCCACACGCTCCTACACAGCCACATGTATTTACACTGAAGGATGCAGCAATGAATGCTCAATCCCATAAACATGTTACTGCATGAAGACCTTCTCTGTTGTAATTCAGCTTAATCAATTGCCTTGATTTACTAAGCTTTACTGCTTTCTAAATGAGTAGCAATCCATAACACAGTTTTCAGCATGGTTTTAGAACCCTTGATCATTTACCCCATTAAATCAGAGGGAGAAACCCAGGCTGCTAGAGGGAAGCACGTGCTGATTTGATATGCAATTCTGTGACAGCAAAACACACTGCAAAAATGCATTTGCTGTTTCAGTTGACATATAACACAATACTCTGAAAGAAAATATTAGCCTTGCCACTGCTCCAGCGATTGATATGTCCCCTCAAATTTAGTACATGCAATAGGCTAGCGGATGAAAACATCCCAAAGATACCAGAAGAATTTATAAGTCAATGATCTGCTTATGAGGAATGGAGAGTGCTGATGCAAGCTGCAGCCTTACTGATAAAAAAATGGATTTTCCATAGCACTGCCAATAGCACTGGGAACTAATTGGCCTGGGTTTCCTCCTGCTGACTATCCTGTGTTCACTTGGGCTTGCTCTGGAGGACCCAATCAATCACAAGCCCAAGCTGCAGTTGACCCGTAGGCAACCACAATTAAAACTCAGTTCCTACTTACTTAAAGGTAGAAAGTGAATTTAACCTGATCTAAGTAAGGGAGAGAGTGCTTGAAACCTAAGATGTCCCTAAGATGTTCTATCACTTCAGACAACCCTTTTCCTTTTCAGCAGTGTTTTCACTGCCCACAGCCTTTAGAAGAGCTCACACACCATTTTTTACAGCTGGTTCCTCTGCCAGATGCAGGGGGGATACAGCAGGATGCTACAGAGGCTCAGGATCCTGAGGATCAGGCACACGGCTCTTAAGGAACTCACTGACTTTCTTTAATGAATGCTCTGCCTAAAACTAATGATGTGCTTTGGGCTCACTGCCCTTTCCCGGGCATTTGGCAATTTATTTGCCTAGGTGCTACAGAAAAGCAATGCACAAGAAAAAAACCCTCTTGGAATACGCCATGAGTTGCAATGCATTTAGAAGCAGGCCGTGCACATCCTTGGAAATGCAGACACAAGCACCTTGGATTGTGAATCTGTGTCTGCCCAGGTGCTTTGTGGAGAGACAGGTTCTACAGAGCTTTATAAAGATGGGGAAAGGCAGGTGGCAGAGGAAGAAGCAGCAATCCCAGCAACGTGGCTAGCACTTCACCCAGGACACAACAGGGGATATAAATGGACACATTACAGAGCTTTCACATCTCTGCTTCCAAGTGCTTCTTCTGGGACACAACATCCATGGCTGCCTGTCCATGGTGAGCCTATCTCAGCCTGGCATCTCATTCTTTTCCTGGCAAGAAACCAGCATTTGCTCATCTCACTGAGTCTCAATCTTAACCTCACTTTTCTCATATTGTGCAATTTAACTTTTAGGAATTTACAGCAGGATTAAATCTGGCTCAGTGGTTTCTAAATGTAGAGCATGTACACAAGACAGAAAGTGAACCTCTTTCGTGTCACAATTGCCTCTAGACAAAAGCTGTACTGAACATGGTAGGTCATAGGGAAGTCAACAAGAGTTACATAAAAAAACCATTATTAATAAATAAAACCATCTCACAATGGTTTGTATATACTAGTTCTTTTCAGAGTATATACTAGTATTTTTAGAGGCCTCATTTCAAAAAAAACAAACTATAAATAAGAAATTACTTTCAATGGATGCTGAATTTTTAAAACTTTGACCCCTTTACACTCAGCCAGGTACCCCCAAAATCTCTTCTCCTCTGATGTATTTTTCAGACTGCAGTTTTATCATTCAGAAAGTAGCACTGGTTTCCTCAAAAAGAATGAGTTAAGGGCAAAGCAAGTCATGTTTCAAGCTGCTCACATTTTTTGGTCAACTTCAGATCTCTTTGTACATTCTTGCCTGAGCTCTCTTCCCCACATACAGAAACACATGACTGATCAGGTTAGAGAGAACAACTGAACAGTCAAGAGTAAAGGGAAAAGTTCCCCTCTGAAACAGCAGGGATTTGCTCTGAATGACTATCAGTAACATATTTCTTTGCCTTAAATGGTTGTTTATGAAAAGTACTAGAATTTCGAAATACAGAAATTGGTATTTCACATTCAAACCAAAAAGATGCTAAAACACAGGATATACTGACCTCTTCACTGGATAATATTATTTATACGCATTTTCTCAGCACTGAAGTCCCTTCTCCTTTGTAACTGCCTAGAAAAAGGCTGCTTCCTGTAAACTGTAACATAGTTTTCTAGCATCAGGTGCTTATCCACTTTTTGGCTCCACTTTAGAAACACGGAGTGTTTCCTGCTCACAAAGTTACCTGATGAAAGTAATTTCCATTTAGATACAACAGGACAGGATGACAGCAATTCAATTGCTGCCCAGATCATAAGTTTTTCAATTCAGTCAAGCATTCATTCTCTGGTTTTGGTGACAGCTACTGTTGGGCAGAAAGCCCAACAAGGTTAACTGGGCAACAACTACAAACCAAACACTTATTATAATCAGAATTCTTTTAAAGTCAAGTTTCTGGGCCCTGTTACTTTCCCTGCAGAGTGAACATCTACAGAGTGCAAATACTGGAAAAGAATGCAAAAGACCAAACACTGAAGAAGACAAATCACTTCAATTTTTCAAAATTGTATTTCAATCATGAGCTGGAATGAAGTGAATAAACATCATTCAGGTTCTATTTCTTTTAGAAGTAAAAGGGACAGTAATTCTTGTTTCTTGGGAGAAGATACCATCCCCACTGTTCCTCTGCTATGTTGCACTTCCAGCAGACATCTGGTAAGTTGAGGTCCCCCACAAGAAAAAGGGCTGAGGATTATAAGACTTCTTACAGCTACTTACAGATTATTTTCCCTACCTCTTCATCCTGGTTGGGCAATCTACAGCAGACTCCCACAAGGATATCTGCCTTGTTGGCCTTCCCTGATTCTCACTCACAAACACTCTGCCTTATTGTCAGCATCATTAAACTCTGCTCAGTAGATCATTTAAAAGGAAGAAAATTCAGAAAAATTGTGGGGAAAAAACTGTCATCAGGATCTGCATTTAAAAAAATTCCAGCAGAGCAGTGGCAGAAACATGAGAGCTGAATTTCTGAGGACAACTGTCCTGTCTTTGGACCAGGACCTGCCACTGCAGCCACAGGCAGTGACAGCACATTCACTATTCCACCGCTGCCCAGGAGCAGACGTCTCGTTCTCATTTCTTGCTGCTTCTCCCTGCTTGGTGCAGACAGGTCTGGCTTTGTAATTGCCAGTCCCTTCAGGTCAGAGTCCCCACTCTGCTGTCAGGAGATGCAGGTGAGACAGAGCACACATCTAACAGCTTATCAAAAACAACACTCCGTTCTTCCAGCCCCGCTGCTCTTTCCATTAACAGGATTCTGTTTATTCCACTGTTCCTTGTGCTTAAATCCATAGGGCTCCCAAGGCATTGAAATCAAAAACAGCTTTGAGAGGTCTGGTTGGATGTACCATCTTATTACACCATATCTTTCTACAGATATGATATTGGAAACTCCAACACCTGAGGGTGCCACTCTCCTGGTCCCTGTCTGTGGCTCTTTCAGACCATTGGATTTTAAGCAGTACATGCCAGGAAAACAAACAAACAAAAAAAGGCTTTTTCTTCCTCCTCTTCTTCTTCATGTTTTAAGTTTCTTAATACTGCCACATCAAATCTCAATGCAAAGCGATGTGAAATGTCGTACACTAAAAATAATGTGTTGGAAATGGGTCAGTACTGAAATATTTGCACTGTCTACAAACTGGTCTATTATTTCCTCCAGTTTGAAGCTCTTTTAACCCAATTCTCAAGTATACCAACACAACAGGGAGTTAAATTCTGATGAATTTTAAGAGAAATACAGACAGAACTGAGTATTTAGGTCACGGTTAGTAAGTTATTTTGAGGGGATTTCATCATTTTTGTGGAAAATAATTAAAATGCTTGCCTTTGACTTCACCCCTCCAGTGCTCACGGCTGCAGAAAGCTGCTGAGGTGCCCACTAAGTACTCACAGTGAGAAGAGAGGCAGGAGGAGTGTGAGTGGAAGAGCACTACTGGACCCTTGATGTTGGAAGGGACTTTAGGAGGCCATCTGGCCCAACCTCCTGCTCAAAACAGGGAAAAAATGGAGTGGAAAAAAGGAGCAAGATGGCTTGCAAGTTTTTAACAACTGAGAAGGGAAACCGAAATGGCCAAGATTGCTTGGGAGGTAGAGAGGAGAACTGTGTAAAAGCTTCACCAGGTAAGTAACCAGCTGGCAGAAAGGACACAAAGACAAGGAGGGATGTGCTTCTCGCTGCCTTTAGGTAGAGAACAGACACACCAGCTTGGGGGGATTATCAAACAAGCAAATCGGTGGTGGGAAGATGTAGTTAATGATATCATATGCACTTCTGCCACATGCTGAGGTGCAGTAGTGGGAAAGCACCTCTGCTGCAGTTCACTGAACTAAACACCAGCCAGCAATGTCCAAAGAGCTGTCATCTCTTCAGTAAATAATTAACATGAAGCTGCAGTATTACTCCGGGAAGTAGCTGGCTTGGGCTTTGTTGGGTATTGAACAATGACACCCTCACAGCAAGGACAAATGCCCATTCCAAGTTATTTACTCCTCTACACTGAACACACACATCCTTCGAGGAATGGCTCCAATCCACCTGGCACCCAGAAACGTAGGAAACAGTGTCATAACATTTTAGAGTTTAAAGTGCAGGCACAATGTGCCAAATTGAGGTAACAGATGGAGATCCAAACATTGCTAAGTGCTACCTAGCAATGCAGCATATGCAGGGCCTGGAAATCGTGACATCATCTAATGAATGAAAAAGTCTTGCACCATTATTACAATTGAATACTTAATCCAGAGAAAAAAACAGAGACAAGCAAAGAAGAATGGTACCAAAGAAAGATAACAGTGCCAGGAACAGAGAAGATAACCACCCTGGTACCAGTGAGTGACAGAAGTGTGGATACTTTGCAGTCCTCATCTTTCCCTCTTTCTGCTTCAACAGCTTTTGGCACTTGGATAGAGACAACCTGTGAGATAGTTTTGTGTTGAGAGGTTTGGAAGGGTAGGCTTGTATCCAAGAATTTAAGATAAAAGCTATGCAGACTTGCAGAATATATCCACCTCCTGGGAGCACAACATGTACTCTACAATTGGAGGGTCATCAGTTGGATTATTTTTTTAATTGTTAGGCATGTATCAGTTTTACCTGATCTTTAATTTATATTATTTGGGAAGATTACAATGAAGAGAGAAATTGGTACAGAATGCTGAACACCCAGCTTGAAAATTCTGGCCTTTAGTAAGAAGATGAAAACACTTTTTACTGATTCAACTTTCATTCTAAACTCATGTAATTTAATCAGATATGTTCACAGTTAGAATTGCTGCATGCTGGAAATCCGTCCTGGCAATACAGAAGCTACTACTTTACCACTCCACAGATAATTTTCTCATTACATTATATACTACAGTTAGAAAAAGCTCAGTTATATTTACAAGCACATAGTTCAACCAGTGATTGTAAAAATATGCATAATGCATAGCTAGCTTGCCCGAGTAATTAATGTGATTATGCATGCAAAGCAGGTAAGTGCAATAATTGGGTTGCTGTGCAAGTGCATGCACAATTCTGCACACCTAATGTTTTGGGAGGTTTGCCCACTTGGGGAGATTCTGAAGCTCTGTTTTGCAATCAGAGCCTAGAAAATAAAAGTAAGATTATTTCCTGTGCCATAAACTGACCTAAGCACCAATGTTACTTTCCCAATATAATTAAATGTTAAAAGCCTTTAATTAAAGAATATAAATCAGAATGAATAATTTCAGACCAGAGCAGGCTCACCATACAGGCTGCATTCGTTGCTGAAAGTGGACGAGAACAAAGTCATAAAAATGCCATTCACACCTTTTAATTGGTACATTTGAGCATTCCTTTTATTGCTCTGCCAAACCAGCAATGGTACCACTTTACTTCTGAAAACATTTTCGCTCTCCAAACTTCAATCCAAGCGTTGATGATGACAAATGGTGGCCTCTGCTTCCCTCAAGTCCCACCCAGAACAAAACAATTCTTCGTCCTGAAGTGCCTGAAGCATACCTGGGCTTGGAATTTAATTCTCTTTCCTATTGTATTTCCTTCCATCTCAAGCTCTTAGATAGGGATTTTTATTTGTTTATGTATTTATTTTGGGGACAGAAAGTATTATTGGTTCCCTTGACGTGGCGTGTTATTGCCTGCTGAGACAGCGTGGGGAAGAAGCCACTGTGGATTCAAAGTGGGAAAGAGGGCTGCCCTTGTGCCTGCTGAGGGGCAGAATCAGCCCCCTCTCGCCTTCTCCTTCCCCCTCCGTGCTCTGAAATGCTGTTGTGCTCCCTGGCAGCAAAGTGATGGGTATCTCTATATCGCTGGCACAAGAATATATTTATGATTGTGGATACAGCAAACTACAGCAGGGTAAACGCAATCAGATTCAGAGATAAACCTGAGACCTCCGTAAATCTGGACTACAATGGAAATTAGAGTGAGATAGAGAATGGGGGAAAGGTTTCTAGAATTTGAAAGCTAACATTCAGATTCAGCTCAACAGTATTTACAAAGCTTTTGTTCCCACTTTCTACAAACAGCCAAGCATTCAGGCTTTGCAGCAAACTTTGCAGGAATACAGCAACAGATTTTGAGCTTGTAAATAATTTCCAACTGTGTATTCAATTCTAAATTTCAGTTTATACTGTGCTGGGTTATTGTGTAACAGTCAAATACAGAAATGGAAACTTAAGCACAGGATAATACAGAAATGCAGCACTACAAAATTCAGCAATAACTGAGATGCAAAAAGAAAACAAACCCCAGAATGATGCATCAAAGACTTTTACAAATAATTTCAAATGTGGAACCACTGTAAGGATTTTGTGGTCAAATCTTTAATACAGAAATCCTCAAAGGAAAATATTTGAATTATTTACTCAGCCCTGAGCAAGTGAATAGAGAATGAAGTAGATGAAAATAAGTAATCAGAAATATTTCCATTAAAGCTGTGTTCTAACAGTAGAATATTGCTAAATAATGGGAATTAATATCTTTATAACGGTAAACTATGGATAAACAAGCGTGCCAGCCCTCCCTCCAGCCCTGCAAGCACAATATGGGTTTACATCTGGTCTCAAGAAGCACCAGGCAGATCTCAGACAGTCTGGCTGTTCCGTTCAGAGAAGCGCCCAGGAACTCGGGTTCTCGGCCAAAGCTCACTCAACCTACCTGAACCTTCTGGGCCGGCAAAACGACACTGGCACTCTCAGCACAGGCATTTGCCTAACATTTCTGGCACTTACTGCTTCCAGTCAGGCTAGAGATACTGCAGGAATAATCCTTCTCTTCTGACATTCCCTATTGTCGCAGTGGCAGGAAGCTGGAAGTGTGGAGATGCACAATATGCAGAATCAAAGAGGAAAGCCTTTAAACAACCTGAAGCAGAGTTTGCAGGGAAAGCCTGGGAGCTCTTTGTCATCTTCCCATGGTGTTACAATGCAGAACCAAATATATATATATATATATTTTTAGTGCTTTTAATCCTTAGGAGATTATCACATAAACAAGTTGTTTCCCAATGGAAAGACTTGAGGGTCAAATAGTGCCTCTCTCCAGTGTTTGAGGGGTGCATCCCACCTGGCTCCCTGTTCACCCATATCAGCAGGGGGTGGATGGTGGCTGTGGGGAACCACCAGGATCTCCCCGCAAAGCAGAGGATGGAAAGGGTCTGCTACACTCGGGGGTCTCGCTGTACTGTGGAGAGCTGTGGTGTGAGGAGCCTGGGGAAGCTATCCTGATGGAAGCACCAGCTGATGGAGTCTTCCCTGGAATGGCAGGGGAGGAACATGTCTCAGGAGTGAGTTGGCAATTTAACTGGGGAAAAATGCAACTGTCTGTAACAGGAGGGGTTGGCCTTTTGAGCACAAAGTATCTCTGAAAAATGGCAGCTTCCTGTGTAAGACCAGGATTTGTGTCAGTATCTCCTGTGATGATATGGATGCACCACCCACCATTTGCAAAGCACCTGTTTACTGACCATAAGGCTATATAAGAACTGCTCCCCAGCCAGCCCGTGATTTCACACTAATGGCACGATGCAGAGAAGGCTTTCAGACAGTATGTGAACAAAGAGAGCTATTCCACACCTATGGACTTCCCTGGTAGTGCATAAATGATAAGGTATCCTTTATGATCAGGTAGGTAATTCTGGGAGGACTGGGGGAACCATCCGAAAAGCTGAGGTTAACAGTTAAAGCTAAATCAACAAATGAAAAACCCCAAAACAATGATTTGGTTGTGCTGAGAGCACAAGAGGTTTTCCTCTGGAGTTGAGAGACAAGCTTTTCTGGCTGGCAGAGCTGTGATGCAAGGGGCATGCATGAGCACACTGCTGGGCTGGGCAGCACTGTCCAGCCACCACGGGAGCCACCGTGAGCCAAGGACTCGCCAGCTCTAATCCAAGATCTGTCACCACTCACTGCACAGCCTTGGGCAAGTTACTTAACCTCCTTGTGTCTCGGTTTCACCATCTGTAGGACTGGGCTAACACTAACTTGGCCAGCAGATAGGGGCATTTCAGAGGTTTAATCAAGGATAGCTGGAGTGATTAAATTCCAGCTGTTTGGTTTGTGGCTGCGAACTCGCTGCCCAGCGTCAGGTCCCGGCACTGCGGCACACGGGCCGGGCACAGGGCCCTCGCAGGAGGGCAGGGAAGGAAGGCTCTGCCACAGCACAATATGTGGGTCAGCATCTTCCAACTCTAGCAGCCAGTGTGCTGACTTGGCATCACCCTCCTCCAAGCCCTTGGCTGAGGCACACCAGAGAAATCCCATCGCTCCCAGCCCGCTGGAGCTGGGAACAGAGCCAGGTCGTGCCTCCAGACAGAGCCCCAGCGAGAAATGAGTGGACTGCCCCTCCACACAAGGGAAACTGGAGCCAGGTACACTGTGCTCTGACTGTGAGCTACAAATGCTGATGGAAACACAGAGGCATGAGCGCTGTGCTCCATCTGCCCTGCTGAAGCACTGCTGACCAGCATCCAAGCACCCCTGGCCACAAGCCCTGGCAGGAGCTGAGCACAGCCCCAGCTCAGGCTGCCTGAGACTCCCTAAGGGAGCTGGCTGGTCAGTCCCACCCAGAAGTCAGTCATGGACTGGGGCCACCAGACAGCAGCAGAACTGGAAAACAGAGGGCTCCTGTATAAAATCCCTTGCCAGCTCCAGATCAGTTCTTCCTTATCCAGCCACATACCCCTGTTAGTCTTGAGCTCAGTGCCTGAATCCCATCACAGACATCTCCCCACTTCAGCTCACTGCATCTCTCCTCATCACTTGGATTCTGTCACACACCTCCCTCCTCCATGCATTCCCTCACTTTCTAGGCAGTTTACAGCAGATTTTTAGTGCTCATCAAGCATCTATAAAAGCAGAGTCCACCTTCCAGTTTTTCTCCTGAGATGGCCCATTTCAAAGAGTGTTAATGCCCTTTTCAGCATTTATAGGACTACTCAGGATAAGAGGACCCACATATAAATAAATAGGTAATAAGTACATCTTGGAATAAACGTCAAGGTACAAGTGATTGCACATGTTCCAAGGAGACTCTTTAACAGGAAAGAGAATCTATTTCACATGCAATCAGTAATCATGGCATCAACAAAGAATGAAAATAAGACACAGTAAAATAAGTCAACCCTATAAATCCATGAACCAACTTAATTTCCAAGATCCATGCCTCAAATTAGATGCCAGAAAATTAAGTTATACATAGATAAAGGAGTTTCTTTTTAAACTTTCTTTCCAGTACTCTAGTTCCTTCCTGGGACCTTTTTAGCATGACAAATCCATGCACACTTTCCAAAAACTGAACGTGGTCAGAAATGCACTTGCATCTAGAAAATAGAGTGCTTCCTACCTAGGAAATGGAGTGCTTTGATTTAGGAAAGACTAGAGAGTACTTGCCCACTACCTGCAACATATGTGGTGTAGGAATACGTATGGGCACTTCAGTCTTTCACATCACCAATATTCAAGTCGGTTCCTGCACAGGCTTTGCCCACTGGGAAGAAAAACTCCCAGGCGTGGCACACTGACCAAAGAAACTCCTGTTCAGAGATATTTGCCACCTTGTTTCTTTTTTATATAAACCCTTTACCATCCTACACTTTCGTTGGCTCTGAACCCCAGCAGGAGCCAGCCAGAGTTTTGCCAGAGCAAACACCAAGAGAGGATTGCAGTACTTGGCTCTGGGCTTACACAAACAACTTTATTTCTCCCTGTGTCCTCTGACCTAGGTAATGAAATAACATTTAAAACTCAATTAGGGCATCTCAAACACAGATCTCTGTTTTAACATGCAGACACTTGTGGTACCACAGATCTAATATGCTAATGACTGAACAGATGTTTAGGAAATTGTGTGCACTGGCAGATGCTGACTGACAAAGAATCCCTATTTCAGGTGTTTGGCTTCCATGGGTTTATACATGTCACAGCCAAAAAGTCTGCTTCCTGCTCAGAGTAACTACAGAAGCCCCTGTGCTTTGCCTCCATGGCAAATTAAGGAGTTGGATAAGTCAAAACTAAATCTCTCCTCCATATACAATGGTCTTCCATGCCCCAGCTTCTTTTCACTGTGGTGCACAGCTGCAACTACCACACCTTTCACTCTGAAGAAGTAACTCTGGACTTGCAGAATAAGTCAGATCAGAGCCTAGTCCAGGTAAGGCACGAAAACACACAAACTGTTTTTAAAACACTACAGCCTGTAACTTGACTTTCTTATCGAGTGATGCATGCCACTGGATTACAGGAGACTATTCCCATTAGGAAACGTAATTCAATACAACAAAGGTGGCAAAATTGAGCCCAGATTGATCAAGAAGATTTAACTTCAAATTGACAGTATTGCTGAGCAGTGAGGCAGGGAGCACAGGCATAATTTGGTTTCCTGCAGCTCCACTCCAAATGATGGCTATCAGTATTCCAATCAGTGGCTGATGGTTTTATTTCCCCCATGAGTTTCTCCAGGTCATCCCTGACAGTTAGAAAAGTGCTTAGTCGTTTGGGTTGCATTGAGCAGATGGTTCCTGATCAGAGATTAGTACCAGGGCTGGGGGTCAGCAGGCTGCCAAACAAACTCATCCACGGGCTGTCTGCTGCAGTCACCCCAGGGACAGCAGTTTGCTGACCACTACAGACAGGTGACACGCTCAGCAATGTTACTGTACATGCCCAGGTCTCTCTACAGTAGAGCCAGAGCTTGCCTGATATATAATTTATATCCCTGTGACTTCACTGCCTGGTGTTACAATCTCACTTTTGGCTTCGGGTCACACAGTATGGACTTCTGAAGGAAATGGAGGGCACACAGAGGTGGTGGGAGAGAATGATTAAAACCCAGTCCATCCCAGCTCTGCAAGAGCCCAGTCCTCACAAATGGGTTTCAGCCAACTCACATTTTTCAAACCTCAGATCTGCATGACAACAGCCACCTCTTTTCATAGGTTTATTATTGTTCAAAAAAAAAAAAAAGGAAAGCAAAATAAAAGAGAGTGGAAAGATGAAAAACAACAAAAAGCTGAAGGGTTTGCAGAAAAGTGGTATTTCAGGGCCAGGGCACTGGAGCTATTGCTATGCACAGAGCACAGCAGCTATTTTCTTTCTCCTGATGTGGTTCAAGGGTGAGGTTTTGCACTGACCTGACTATCATGGAATTTACGTGCATATAAATCAGAAACGAGTCCCCACCTTTAGAGTTGTGGACTCTCTGAGTGGTGCTTGTTTTTACTAAAACACAAGGACCAATTCTTTCTGAGCAATGTGTCTGTATTGATTTTGACTTGAGGTTTTCCCAATTTCAGCAGGGTTTTGCTGCCACAGCAGGAAGACAGTGATAATGTTATGCCATAAGATCCTTGGGCAAAAGTAAAGGTGATGAAGGAACAAAGCTGAGCTTTGCTGTCCCACTACAGTTAACTTTAAACATCGTTTCTTATCCTACTGCAGTACAGCAAGAACTATTCTAAGGACAAGAGACAAGCATACAGTACATACCACACAAACCAACCACAGGGAGCCATGCCCTCCACACCTGTGCCTGTACAGAGCAGAGGAAAAGAGGAGGGGAAAAAAAAGAAGGTGGCAGTAAGTTGCTGAAGGTAACTTGGAAAGTCACTAACAGTGAGAACTATGGTCTCTTGACCCCTGTTTTAGTGTCTTCAAAACCATCTGCACCATAAAAGCAAGCGACCGTTAGCAGTCACCTTGTTTCAGGGAGTTAAAAAAATGAAGGAAAATATATCAACCATTTTAAAACTTCTAAAGAAGACAATCTTATTTCCTCCAATTGCAGCATCCTATAAAGAACGGGTGCATGTTGCTTGGATACAGTACTACACATACAAAAATAGGTTCCTAACTGGTCTCAATTACACAACAGTATTTGTTTGGGGACACTTTTAAGTCTTGCTTACTTGATTCCATTTTAATCTATTTTCTCATCTGTGCTTTAATTTTTATATGCATTTGATGCTGCACTTCGGTGACAGAATTAAGTCAGATCTCAACCCTGCAAGCACTTACATGCATGGTTAACTTAACATACACACAGCCTCACTGTGAATTTATGGATGTCAAATTGGAATGATCGGGGTTTCATTGTTTCCCATTTATAGTGATGTTTGCCTCATTCATTCCTATTATTCTTCTATTCCATTGATTTGTTTTGACATTCATGCATTTATTTCCAAGCCAATACATCATCTGAATGTAAAAGATAAAACTCTTTCGGAATTTAATGCAATGAAAATGAGAGATCTGGACTTCTAAAACAGCAAAATTGGGAAGTTAGCCTCATATCAGAGAAGCACATTCAAACCTCAAAAAAATAACAAAAATTACATCCAACCTGCCTTGAGAACTATTTTATGGTCACAGCTTGAAATCTGTTTGGAATCACCATAATCATAGCTCCTCTCTTTGCAGTGCTATTTCTGTGTGCCTGATGGATCTCTGGGGTTTGGGTTCTGAACCACACCCTCTTAGTAACCTAAGCATGGACACCCTCCAGCATCTCCAGTAAGTAAAAATATTCAGGTATATTCAGAAAACCGGGGAAAAAAGGAATGTTACATATCACAGACAAGCTGTATTTTAATATTATAACCTGCTCTACTACCACAGCAGCAGTTGGTTTGGATTCTGAGTCCATGATGACACTTGCTGCTCCTGAGTCCTGAACCAGCAAAACAGCATCTCCCAACCAACACCTTCCCTGACGTGGAGCAACCTCGGTGCAAAAATCCTTGTCCGCTGCAAACAAACACGTCCAACTACATTTAGGACTCCAACTGTTTTCAAGTGTTGGGTACTGTGTCTTCAAGCAATTGCACAGAGCAATCTGCAGCAACTGGTCAGCAGGATTTCTTTGGAAAAATACCAACGAACTTTATTAGACAACATGCTGCACCAGCAGGGAAAGCACACACGTAGTTTGGAGACTCGAGAACAAGCTCAATTCCCAAGCACGTTCTCAATTCAGGCTTTGTACAAATGACTTGGTTCCCTGCAATCCTGGTGATACGGGAAACCTTCCCCATTTACTTCGGGCTCTCACTTCTTGCGTCAGTTATTAAATAACCCTCATCCTCCTCAACACATGGGCAATGCCTCCTGCACACCAGTTCTGCTTCCACCCACTGTTGGTACAGGTGACCCAGACCAGCTGTCACATTACATGGCAATAGCTAATGTCACGTTTTGTCCCGATAATTACCCAAAAAACTGCATTATTTCAGCAGCAACAACAAATAACCCAACCCCCAGCCCCAGCCAGAGGATTGTTGTGCTTTAAAGCTGCCATGTTTCTTTGCAGTTTTGCCCCAAAACGAGTATGTACACAAGCACTGCCCAGGAAGCAACAGCCCTACTACGTGTGTTCAGATAAACTGTCGAACACACAAGCCCCTAAGGATGAGCTTTCCTGTAATAAACTGATGGAGAAGGCTGGATGGATTTTGGACAGGAGGTCTGCTCACAGCTCTTGCACAGGAACTCCCACCAAGTGCCAGACATACAGAAAACTTGAAGCTGATTGGAAAAAAAATAATAAAAGAGACATCAAAAACCTCCTTGGACAAATCCACCGAGGCAGTAAAAGAAGGTGTGTGCACTCAAAGGGTGAGAAATGAAAGCCCTGTTGTGGTGTGCTAATTGGAGTAGGGCTGGGCTGCTTTCTCAGAGTGGTAGAACATTAAAGGAATTATTGATTTTTGTTTCATCAGATGGCCCTAAGAAATGACTTTGGTTTGTAGAAGAAGCCCCAAACGGTGCCTTTGTATACATCCAGAAAAATTCTTGAAATAACCACCACCACTAAGTACAAAGTGGGTGGAAAAAAGCTCCTCTCTTTCCAAATTCTACTTTTTGTAACATCACTGTGCTGCCTTTCCTTGTTCTGGTTACTCTGCTCTGATGGTTCATTTCATCACCAGACTCCTGAATGAGAACCCCCCAAAACCAGTAAGGCACAAAGTTCCCCTTTCCCAGAACTTTCACCTCTAGTTGGCTGCAGAAATGAAAAAATAAATCGTTACACATTTCTTTTTCCCAGTCTGAAGGTAAGTTTTTCAAGCCAAACCACATCATTACCTGTGTGTCAGGGGAAGGGTTTTATTGCAGTTAATAAAAATGTAGGTTCTAAAGCACAAGCTACAGCAAATAGAAAAAAGTATTTGTCCATGCACTACCATATACCAGCCAAAGCTGCCAATACATACCACTTGTTACAATTAGTACTCTGACTTTCCATCATTTATACCTTGAACTGTGTGTTGGTAACCTTTTAAAAAAGGATTTGTTTTTGTTCCCTAATCTCCAAAAGAGATTTCAAAGCAAACAAATTCCACTGATGCAAACACTTGAGCATTCAGGGAATTTTCCTCGAGTATTTACAAATGTTTTTCTTATTCATGAACCACCTTGTAAGCAAGAACTTGTTCGAACAAGTATTCCGGGAAAATGAAAAAAATAAGTTACAAATATGATTGTTCATTAATCCCATATGCAATATTCAAAGAGTTCTTCTTTCAAAGGTGTTTTGAGAATGATTTCATTCATTTGTGGAGCACTGCAGAGGTGTAAACTGCCATCTAAGTTTTAGGTATTATTACAGTGCCAGGGTCAAAACATGCTTATGGTCCCTCTTGCTTGTGCCTCTGAAAGGAGAAAGCAAAAGCAGCTGGGAAAAAGAGTGTTGAAAATCTGCCGAGCATAATTTTTCACCCAAATATTACTTTTAATGTATAATCAATCTTTATGGTCTGTTGCTGCAGGGAAGGTGTAATAGAATCAGGTTTTCATAAAATTGCAAGTTGTATGAATCTTTCAGAAACAAGATCCCGGCATTCTTCATTCCAAATCAATATCGATTATTCCTTAAGTTACATATAAATTGCTTTTAGTTGCAGACATTTCATGTCATGCAAACATAGTTAATAATGGGAAATATCCCTTCTACCACACTAACAATGCCATCCTACTCACTGGGCTCATCTAATGAGAAAGATTATTCCCTTCCTTTTCTCATATATTATTTGAAATATACTTTAGCCAGCCTGTGTATCCTATTTTACTCTCATTAGAGCTGATCTGTGCAGAACTTGCCAAGAATCAAAAACACAGCTTGCAGGTCCTGACCAAAAGCCCATTTCTTTTAAAGCTGGTATTTCCCTGCTGAAGGACTGAGCCCATCTGAAGAAACATTACTCAAATTCCCTCAGCAAGAAGCACAATTCAAATTATTTACACCAAGGAAGGAGTCATGAATCATGCAGGAAACAAGTCAGAAGAGGAGGCCCAACACTGGAAGTGCTGCATGGGTGGATTTCTATGAACGGCCCTGGAAATTCACACATGGGTTGAAAACATAAAAGTGAAATTCCTGTTCTGTTCCATCTTTCTGCTGGTTTCTCTCTATTTGCAAAATATACTTAAAATATAAATAAATAAAAGAAAGCACCATAACAGCGAAATTGATGTTCTCAACAGACTGGAGATAAGATAGAGGGTAAAGAGCTGGAAAAGTAGGAAGTCACTCGGATTAAAATTAGGAATCAGCAGATTCTGAATGGTGCCATGCACTGCATCTCTCCTGGTGTTCTGCCACTGCATTTTATACAGGGCCAACACAAGAGTCTTATCACTTATTAGAGTATTTCTGCAAAAGGAAAGGCAAAGTTCTCACTGCAATAAAATGTTTTTGCATTATCTTTCATGGCTTTAAACCACAAAATACTCCTTACATTTTATCTCAGCATTTAATGCTTTTTAGGTTTACATTTGAGCTGTGATGATTAACTTTAAGAAACAAAGTAAACTGCATGTGCTTTTTTAGCCCCTAAGGACAGTTATTGCTTCAGAATATAACTGTGAAGATATTTTTACATTGTAGGAAACCAACTATAATGTACATTACAGCTCATTTTCCAACACTGGATTGCATCATAAATATATTTTAAGCTGCCAGTGTTAAAATTATAGTGGAAAATTAAAACAAGCGTAACCCATATTATTTAAGATGAATTTTACAGCCAAGTAAGAACCAAAATGAAATAAAAACACACTATTTGCATCCAAGAAAATTTGGTAGAAATAATATAAAAAAACTGTTACGGCTAAAACCTACTTAGCGAAAAAAGGAGATGAAAACATTTGCCATCTGTTGAGAACATGGAACTGGTTTCCCCTATTACGAGCTGCAATCTTAAAGCCAGGGATTAATATCCATGGCAGTGTCACCTCCTGGAGCCCAAGTGGAGAGGTTGGAGCTCTGCTGATCCCCAGGAGCCTCCAGCCCCTTGCAGAGCCAGACACTGGCACTGCACCAGGACAAGCCTTTCCCCAGGAATCTGGCCTGGCCACAGATGGCTTTTCCTGCCCTCACTGGGCTGGGAGCAGAGCCTGCTAATCAGGAGGTGGAGATTCAAACGTCAACAAGTCTCTCCAGCTCACCCAGCATTGTGGAAGGGCAGAAATTGGCTGGAAACGGAGGGATTTGGGAGTTTGTTCTGGCTTGCTTGGTTGGGGTTTTTTTGTCCCTTAAAAGATGCAAATAATGATTCACCCCAAGCCCAAATTAATTGTTGTGGTTGACAGACCTAACAGGCAATGTGGTGAACTATGAAGGCTGAGGAATATTTCTTTTAAAACATGGATGCACTCTTGATCAACATTATATTGTCCTTCACAACTACACGCAGGTAACAGATTTATAAAAATCCTGATACTAATTACTGCCTACAATTAGAGCTCCTGCTCAGGGCTAACAGTGCATGAGCACATCACACAATGTGATTTTGTGCTTTGTGCCACGTTTGACCACAGGAGAGCAGAGAACACTGTCGTGATGAGGGATACATAATTAAAATACATTGGCCCTGTCTTATACGCTGATGTTGGTACCAAAGACCAGAACGAGGTAACGAGGACTTTGAGTCTCCAGACACAGAGTTTTAAGAACACTGAGGACTAACTCTGGCCAGAAGCTTGATTTTAAGTGGATAAATCTGCTTGCTGCAGGAGCAAAACAGAAAAGCCATAGATAGTTCAATACTTTGGGCAGAAAGATGGATTTCTGTCCAGACATCAAACTAAATAATTATTACCTAGTAACATATTATCAGGGTGAGTATTGTTTGCACTTTTCATCTACGTGTCCTTAGTAGTCAAATATATATTTTACTTTTTGCTATTCACTACACCTCCAAAATATCTTTGAAAAACTACCTGAATTTGCAGTGTGAGGTATAAATGGAATCAGATACTGAGATTTCACCATGGTGTAAATTATTACCAAAAAAAATTGACAGTATAAAATACTTGAACAAAGCACACATCTGCAATTAAACCTCAAAAATCATCAGTATGTCTCATACATAATAGTAATTTTTTGCTTCCATACTTATGCACTGTCTATAATACACTGGGTATGATCTTCAGATCCTGTAACTCAGGGTGGGTCCATCACTCCACACCAACTTCCAGCAGATTTTTCTGGCCATTTTGCTCTCCTGCCCTTACCATTCCTTGAAAGTGTGATGAAACCAGTTCTGTGAACAGCAGAGTTAACTAAGGGCACTGTACACTGCACACAACCAAGAAGATGTCATCACCCTTCCCCATCACACCAACAGTTAAGAGGCAATCTTTTTGGCCTCACTGCCTTTGAAAAGTCCATCAGCACAAGCAAGCAGCCATTGGGATGCTCACCAGGGTCGAAGGACCATGGGCTGTGGGTAACCTTTTCTTTCCTAAAAGACAATGTTAAACTCAATTCCAGCAAACCCTGAACTAACAGTTGCTCCAACCCCAGTGAAAGGGAACGCCGAAGTGGCACAGAACACCAGCTTCCTGCCAGGGATGCAAATGAGCCAAGCAGAGGCATTAAAATAGGCACCAAGACATTAATAATTAATTTAGAATTCACCGTAACAATACTAATTACGGTGTGTCATGTGGTATTATTGAGAACATAATATGTGCTTCTGCAGGAAATTAAATGTAATTCACCAATTAATGTGGTCTTAGGAAATGTGTTTTTACCAGTGCTGCCGGAATTTAAAAGCCGGAATTTAAATCTTCACCTCGGTGACATGTTTTCTGAAAGCACAAAGAGTTCAGAAGGATTTGACAGCAATTTTATCTACACAAGATACAGGGCTGAGCTTCTCAGCTAAGTAGCCTACAGGGAGAGGGACCAGAGTTTTGTTGGGTATTTCAGAGACTGTATGCGATTCCTCTGTAAGGCTTATCTCTCATCTCCTGGCTATACTACAGGATCTAAGAAATCCCTCTCATTCAAATCAAATATCAGTCCAACTCCTATTGTTCCTGTCCTTATTGGAGATGCAATCCCCTTGATAAAGAAGGATGTGTGGTGCTTCTTTAAGCACTTATCAATACTGCACCCGCAGCAGAGAGCAGGCTTGTCCAGGCTCTGCATCTCTGAGCAGCACGCTCTGACAGGGGCTGGAGAGCCTGCACTTATGAAAAACAAAATATTACTGCAAGGCTGAGGGTGGTTTTCAGCTACATTTTCAGTCCACAAAGTCAAATTCAGAGGCTTATCTGAGCAGGGAGTCTCATATCCCTGTCACACAGACATGCAGAAGCAGCAAATATCCTGTAGCAGGGCAGGAGATTTGATCAACATTTCCATACTCATTTACAACCCTCAGTACTTCTGATGTTCACCAGGTTGTTTTGAGTCCCTGATTCTCTGAGGCCTACACTGGACAGCATCTTCAAGACACCTCAGCTCTGAGCAGTCTCCATGTGGGTAAGGCAGGCAGGAGTCTGCACAGGAATGATGTTGCCTTAAAAGGTGCAGAGACACAGGTTCATTATTCAATTATCAGGGGAACATTAATACAAAATCAATTGTTCCTGGAGGCCTTTGCAGACACCAGGTAAAAGGAAAGGTCTCCAAGAAGGGGAGTGGTGATGTCCCTAACAGTGTCTTCTCCCTCTGGCAGAAGAGGTGAAGGATTCAAGGGCACACATGAATTGCCTGGCACATGAAGAGAGACTGCCCTGTGTCATGGTGCAGCAGAAGCACCTAACTCACACATACCATTCTTTTAAAAATGATTGATGGGAGACCTTAATAAATTTGTGGCTTTATTAAGCCCGACCCTTCCTTCTAAAATCCCATCTCTAATTCTCTTTCCAACTGCTCATATGTCTGGATCAAAGAAAAGATGGATGTTAGTGTATTTTAAAAACTGCTGAGCTTGGAAACTGTTCTTAAAAATTACTAATTGTGCCTAGCTAAAAAGCTGAATCACACTTTTATTTAAGTGGGGAAACAAGTCTCTTTCCCACCCCTAGAAATAGCAAGGAGGAGGAAACATGGAAACATTCATATCTCCAAACTTCAACCAGAGCAAAGCCCGCACAGCAAACAGAGGATGTTTTGTTATTTACCTCTTCATGCCCACAGACGGTTTTGTCAGGATAAAATCCCACCATTTTACCCCAGACTGCAGAAGCCTTCTGACCTCTGCCTGGCTTCCCCTCCCTCCCTTCAGCAGGTGCTCCAGCATCAAGAGATTCTGGGTCCCCACAGCTGGGGCAGCTCCAACCACTCCATCTCCATCTCGTGGAAAACAATATGGAGATGACAAAGTGAGCTGCTTCCTAAAATAGCCTGTAGGTAAAAAAATCTGCCCTCATGCCAACCAAACTCAACGTTCATTTCAATTACCAGATTTTCTCAACTACCTCTGCTAGCAAAAAAGTTGCCTCACCAGGTTTTTTTTTTTTTGGAGAATTTTCCTTCTCAGTTCCATCTTTCAGACAGGCACACTTATCATATTCAAGGCTAGACCTGCAAGCAGGATGTAAATCACTTTACCAGCTCAGCTGCCATGTATTTAATAACTTATTCACAGTTGCAGGAGGGAAAAAAGGTGAGATTATATGTGGGGGAGACAAAGAATGAATATAATTTCCAGGAGTTACACAGGACTTTTCATAAATACCTAAAGTATGACAGTGGAGAGAAGCCCCTTCACATTGCAGGGGCTAAACCTGGAGTCTGAATTAAATCACGTTGGAGGTGTTTGATGCCCCTTGGGCACGGGAGGGAATCGCTGCTTGTAAGCAAGAGCAAGAGAAGGGAGAGTCAGTCTGCTGGGGGAAAAAAAATAAAGAAAACAGGAAAAAAAAAGGTTTTGTTTGTCAGACAGGGCTGTACAATTGTCTGCAAATGCCAAGGAGGGCAGAACTCTCCGAAGACATGTCAAGCCCCTGATCCAGCTGTCAATTGTTCTCGTAGGCAGAAAATGAAGGATGACATGTGAGATGAATTCGTACAGTGGAGCCCTTCCTCTCCCTCCATCCAACCTCTCCACAGCCAGGGCTGGGAGGAGAGGGAATGTGTTATGCAGATTTCACTATTAGCATGATTGACCTAATATTGGATGACTCTGTACCCAAGTGCTTATGTGAAATAATAAGCCTGGCTACTGAGCAATTATTAAATACAAGGAATTGTTAAATCCTTGCATTGTACATATTCTAAAGGAAATTAATCATTTTGAACTCTGGAGAATACAGTTTTATAAGAAGAGAAGAAATAGCAAATACACAATAGGGTATTTAAATGCTAATACAGTCAAACAGTTTAAAGCATAGCATACATTTTAATATTGGTTTACTGAATACTAATTATGCTCTCCTAAGTAGCAGTAAGTAGCATTTATTATGATTTGTTGAAAGTATTGATCCAGAGGGTGACAAGTGCAATTTCCCTTTCTTGCAAATATCCTTAAAAATACATATTATCAGATTATCAAGTCTTTTTAAAATATGTTTTTCCTTGAATATTCTGCTCCAACTATCATTGGCAGCTTGCTATGTTCTAGCCCAGACTTATTTCAGCTCAATGGTGTGAGGTAAAAAGATATTGTTATCTGTGAGCCAAAATTTACCCTCCTTTACTGCTCAAGGCTGACAACTTTGCATGTGTTTTTTCATCTGGTCACACACTAGGCTCCACGGGATGGAGAAGAGTCTTCAACAGCCATTCCCTGTGTTTTGTCAGCAGAACAAACACTATTAAAACAAATGGCCCATCCTCTGGGATGTGTCTGAAACGGTGCTGAGCTCCCCACCGATCTGCCCTGCTCAGATCAGAGTGGTTAGGCAGGAGGGGCTCAGCCTAAGCTGTGCCCAGCTCAGTGCACCAAAATCCCCTGTGCAGTGACTACACACATACACAAAAACCTCCACAGCCTCAACAAGCCCCCTGTGCCCGTGCCCATGTTGAGAAGTGCCAGCCTGTGAGCCATCCACTGATTTTAATTAAAAGAAACTCTGCTAAACTATGTCAAACGAGCAAATTCAACCACACTGCTACAAAATCAAAGAAAGTTGGTTGGGATGGAAACTAGCACAGAATTTGTCCCCTGGCCTGTACTATAAGGCTCTTCCAAATACATCAAGCAACAGCTCTCATGAACGCAAAGCAATTAATTCTTATATTTTAATTGTAATCTTCAATTTGATTAACACACAATACCTGCTGCATTAAATGCAAATTAAATGTGCACTTAGTAAATTCAATTTAAAGCTTTTCTGTTTTCTTTTATCTGCTACATCAAAGATAGCAAAAAAGTAGTGGTTTTATTTTTTTCATGTTCTTCAAAAATATAATGGGAATAGAACTGACTTAACGGGAACATGAATGCAAAAGTAGATTCAACTCTATTAACTTTTACAATTTTGCTGCAGAAATTGTTTCTCTTGATATTTTAATTTCAACTTTGCTGATTGCAGAAAGAAGTAAGGTCAGGACCTCTGCTGCTGTTCCTCAGACTGCACAGGACCACTTTGCATAATTCAAGCAGTTGTAAAAAATTAGCACTGCATGGTATGATAAATGGGTTTGTGTTTGTCTCTCTAATGTAACAGGATTAGGGTAAAAGAAAGTACCATTTCTATAGTTCGGCTGAAATAAACATTAGGAAAGGCCAATTTACACTTCCAAGATTACTTGTAATGACACAATGCTTAAGAAATTCTTTCAGTCTAGCATTGTTCTGCCATAAAGCTGTAAGTAGGCCACTCACTAAAATATCTCAGCCGTTTTTCTTAGCAGCAACAAATCACAGATTTTTTACAATTTATTTTTATCACTAAAATTAAAGAGAATAGTGCTGTGTTTACACTGTCACAAGGGTAACGTATCATGGCTGTAACAAAGTAACAAAACAACCTGAAACCAATGAAATTAGCATCATCTTCCCTATTAAAACTTACTGCCAGAAACTTGACAATCCAAAACATCCACTTTTTTTATCCTCCAACTTGATACTAAAAAAGCCCCAAACCAAAGTGATTATAAATAGTTCTCTCATAATTTGCTGATTCCGATGAGGTGAAAATTCACACACCTCCCCTTTTTTATTCAGGTATACACAATTAACAAGTTACTTTGTGCAAGCAAAAATGGTCAAATCCCCTTCCTCCACTCCCAGTAACTCCTTTTGGAAGAGAACTTGGTCGTGGCAGGTGATGCACAGAGACAAAATGGTTTTCAAGAGACTGGCAAAGAGCTTTAAGCTGAATATCCTGTTTGATTACGACTATGTGCGAGTCAAGTGCTGCTGGAACGCTGCCAAAGCAATTAAGGTTGCTGACTTGGCCATGAAGCTGAGAATATATACAACAATTTTACACCCCATCATGCTGTGGTAATGGGTACTTGCACCCAGAGATGAGGGAGGAACACGTATGGACTAAATCAATGGATGGTGTATTTACCAAGAGCAAACGGCTTTCAAATGAAACGTGAAGCCCCTGCAACCAGACCAGCCCCAAAGCTGGGAAGGGCTCTGGGTCTTGCTGGGTCCAGGATAGGTGAATGTTGGCTGGGTTTCCCAGTTTTCCTTTCATGTGGAAGGTCCCCAGAAGGAGCAGGCACTAAAAGATGCAAGGCTGAGGCACAGCCTTCCAAATCTGGGGATGCTGATGTAGGAATGTGCACTCAGTTTACACATCTCCCAGCCCAGCTATGGAATGACAAGGGAAAGAAACAAGCAGGTGCTGTGGCAGCCTTTGGGAAGGGCTACAGGAACACAGCCACACACACACAATTATTGCACAGCTCATGATTGCTTTGGGCTATGTGACCACCCTGATGAGGGGACAGCACAAACATCTGCAAACACGTGAAGGGATGGATGTTCAGACTGAAGGGTACAGAGTTTACTGCAGCTCCAGGACAGCAGCAGAGCTCCTGCACCAGCCAGCAGCCTCTACATATTGCTTAATATAATTATCAATACATGGAGAAAAGAAAAAAAAAAAGGCAAGTAAATGAGGAGTTGCCATAGCAACTCTTACCTCCTAGGAATATGAAATATATGGGACCACCCTCACCAAGGGAATGTATTTATTTATTGTTTCCTATTTTGAATGTTCAGCAAAGTTATGCTGCTGGACACTGCTGTGCACACTGGCGACCTTTGCTGGGTAGCACTTGCATTTTGTTGGTGTGTTCTGCCTCGAGAGAGGGCCCTAATTTCCAGCCCTGAGAAGCAAGACCAAAGGCAAACTCTCCGATCAGCATGGCAACATCTGCTCCTAATTCAAGAGCCTGCTGATGGTCAGCACTTCCCCTGCTCAATTACAACATGCTCCCAATTTATAAACCATCTAAATAACTATTACAAGTAGAAAGAGAAATTCAGTCCCATCTTAGCAGTGGTAAGCATGTTAAACCCATGGGTTTTCCCCATTTGTTTGTGGATTTTTAACCAGGCACTGCTTTTGCCCTGAATCACCATTTCCCTGATAGTGAAGTTCCATGCCAAGTATTTTGTGGCACATGCCTAAAACACATTGGCATTAACAGGACAAAAAGCACATGTCAAAACACTGAGCTGTACAGAAATGGTGCCAAGTACATGATACAAGTATAAGCTTAACCTTTGAGGAATTCCAGCCTTTACACAGTCAGATTTAGGCACATGTACATTTAACAGTGTGACTGCTGCAGAGCTGATAAATTTGGATGTGGAGCAAGGGGCACAATACCACTAGTTCAAGATCCTGATCAGTTTACAGGACACAAAGGCACACCAAAAAGAAATGAACCCATGGCAGCTTCATTAATATAATAAAATACTGGGGATCATCTTCAGAGAACGTGGCATTTTGTAGAGACCCCATTGTTATGAATGGACCCCACAAGAGAAGGAAGTAAACATGAAACTGCAAAGATTTAATAGTAGCAGAAGCAGCAACAATAAAATAAAATAAATAAAAAGCTAACCTAAATTCCATGTAGCTGCCTCTATAAACCTAAATCATTTTCACTAACTCAGAAAATTATTTAATTTCTCACCTTGGCTGAGGCTAAGCTTTGTCTCTCTGACATCAGCAGACTGGTCCCTTTCTTCTCCATTTTTGACTGCATTTTATTTCTTTTTCAGTTCATGCATTTCCCTTTCTATTCCTGGTGTAGTGTTCTTTGGAGATGCACTGCTAATTATGCCAGCAGAGACAAGAGGTAGTTCATTCCCACCACTTATCATTTCCTTGAATAACAATCTAAATAATATTTCTAATCCACAGAGTAATATCACATTAGCACAGTGCAAACACACTTGCATGTAAACATGAAATACAAACTTCTAAAAAAAAATAAATCAATATTATCAGCTGGAAGTAGAAACAGCATGACAATGCTGAAACACAAAATAAAACAATAATTAAAAAATAAAAAAATAACAGCCTCCACTCTCCTGTGCATTTCATTAAATGAAGCAGACTGGATACAAATCAATCTAAGTCTATGCTAGCTTTAAAAAAAGAAAGCAAATATTCAAGCTTACTCTGTCTTTTGGATGCAGAGACACAGAATTCAAATTACCCTTCCAAAAAAAAATTCTCATTTTAGAAGTGTCATGTATTGAGCAGCGATATCTGAACAGCTGACAGTGGCAGTGCAACATTCACTTGGTTGGGTTATACCATATGAAAGAAAGAAATTCACCCTTATTTTTCTACCTTGAAAAATGGAGATTTTTCTTTTTCCTGCCTCACAAGATGCTTATTCAGTAACGTAATGGAACGAGACAGAAATTCTACGTGTGTGGAAGGGCAGTAACAACACAGCCCAGACGGCAGCGGCTCTGCCACCAACTCTGTTCTTCTTGAAGGAAGAGGGAGAGACAAGAAGCAGAAGTGTGAGGTAGGAGGGTGGGAGGGAGGAGGATGCATTACAGGACAGTCACACAACACACTCTTCCCTCCAGGCACAAGACGGCCAGCGAGGAGCAATAACAGCTTTGGCTGTGACAGCAGTTGTGGCAGTAGGAGCTGCAGCCTTAAAAAAGACACAGCCCCGTTTCCTCCTTTCCTAGTATTTCCTTTCCTAACTTTCTAGCTCGCTTTGCTGCCAAGGCTAAAATAGCACCGCTCTGTGCATCAAATCATCTCAGAGAGAGCTGTGAACTCCTGCGCTCGCCCGCCAGACGGGAGATGGGAGCCCGAGCGTGGCGCTGGGAAAACTCTTGGAAAAGGACTGAGAAATTGTCCCTTAAACACGGCTGAACTCCTGTCTCAGTCTCCAGTGCAGAATGGAATGGTTCCAAGGAGAGGTGCTCAACCCACTGAGACATGCCCAAACATAACCCACCCGACCCCAGAGCCTCTGCAGAGAGTATTTGATTATTTTATCTGGGCAGAACAGTGGCAGCAGGAGAAACCACCAGCATCCTCTGCTCCTCCCTGAACCTCAGGGATGTGGAAATCAGGGTGATCTCCCAGGACATGAGAGAGTTGAGCCCAGGATTCAAGGACTTAGAGGAGGAGAAGGGAAGGCGAGCCAGCAACTTTCACATTTTGAGCTCTGTGCTCGTAGGTGACACAGAGGACAAAGATCCTTCAAGCACAACATCCTTTCACAGCTCTGCTCCTCCCGTTTAGCACTTCACTGCTTCTCCCACAAGTGTCTGGAATGACTACCCTGTATGAGGAGTGATGGAAGGGCTTGTCTGACATAACTTTTTTTGTCCCACCCCAACAATTCTTTTTTGGCAAGTTTTGTTGATTTTGGCCTCTCCTCCCATTTGAAATGAGGAGAAAGAGAGATAGAGAAAAAAACTTTAGAAGCATGTCAACCCAAAGAAAGATATATTTCTGGTTTGGTTGCCAGCTTGGAAAATCAATTATTCAGCTTATTCCTGCAGTCAAACTTGTAGGCAGAAAGGGACTGTCAGCTGAACTTCCTGATGGGACACCACCAATGCCACACTGTCCCACAGACCCTTTAGCAAAGCCTACTGAACCCAGCTCTGGGCTCCATCAGGAATAACTTCTACCCACGTCCACGTCTGACATCTCCACGGATGCGCACGAGAAACTCTGCCCTGACAGATTCACACCTCTGAAGCGCTGCCACATGACACAAACAGGCAAAAAATTACTCAGGAAGGGAAGGAGGGCACATCCACGTCACCCCACCTTTACTTCAGCGTGGGACAGAGCTCCAAGCGACTGCAAGGCACAGCAACAACAGCAACAGTGAGAATTCTCAGTGCTCACACAGCCACGAGGTCTTTTTGATGTCAAGCACACTCAGTGACTGGTGATGGCAAAAGTGGGTGTGGGGAGAAGTTGTCAGGATTTGATGGTTTAAGTGAAAGACACTTCAAGGGAGAAGAAAATGTTCAAATTATAAAAAGCCCTATTTCACTCATGCACTTTAAAATGGCAGTAATCCATTTGATGCCAAAAAGAAGAAAGAAAGAAAAGAATCAAAGAACAATAAGAAAGATGCTCTGGCCAGTAATTGTACTCTCTCTTCTACAAAGTCTGCAGACCTTTTTCTTCCTCTTCTATCCTGAATCTTCCACAGCTGAAAAAGCCCTCAAGCTACAGACAGGTTTCAGTCCAGTAAGACTGTCTGTGGCTTATTACAGCTGAACATCCATGATGAAGGACTGAAATATCCTCAAGTTTGCACACTTGAACAACACTAGAGATAAGAACAAACTTTAAAATCCTGGATAATCCTCACTTTACTAATAAGCAATTTTATCTAAATCCTCCTTAAAAAAATCATGCTTCCCTGAGTGATACTAGGGGAAGGAAGTCACCACGTCCAATTTCCAGCTCTATTCAGCAAGTATTAACCTGAGCCACTGCCAAGTCATGAGGGCTCTTTGGTCCTCCTCATCACAGCTGCCAGGAGTTTCATCCTCATCCTTTCTCCTGACACTTGGAGGTTTAGCTCTCTCCAGGCTCCCTCCTGCATGGTTCCAGTTATCCTGCTCCCACTGGCCACCCCAATGCAGGCTGCCGTCTCACAGCACCCACCTGTGGTGTCACAACAATTATTCCCTCAACTCCCTTGGGAGGTAAAGAAGTGCAATGATGCTTTATTGGTTCTGAAACTGCAGCAAAGGAAGGTGATGGATTTGCAAAGGCACTTATATTTTGAGGTCCTCAGCACTGAAGTAAATCAGTTCCTTTTTCGGGTACCCAGAGCAGAATTCGCAATATCCAGTGAAACCCCAAGTCTCCCTTGTCTCCATTCACAAAGAAAGGCATTTTGGGACTAACATACTTGCACCGGGTGAGAACTGATCAGAATTCTTGAAGGAAGCAAAGCTTCATCCAAAATATGACAGTTAATTAATCAGCATGTTCTGAACCTTTCACTGAATGCAAAACACTTCCCAAAGGACCCTCCAGCAAGCATCGCCTCACAGCAGGACAAGCACACACAAAAGAAAGGCACTTTTTTCTTTATCTACACCCAAAGAAGTCTTCTGAGAGGCTTGTTCCATGATAAGATCCCCAGGAAAATACAGCTACTTGCAAACATCCAAACAAAACCTGTCACTGCCCATAATCAAAATCTGAGTCCAAGTGATGCATTTCTTCTAACAGGAGGAGCCAGAGCAGGTCTTGGAACCTAAGCCCAGAGCACCAATTCCAATAACAGAATGCAAAATTAGTAATCGAGAAATGAGCCCAAGAAGCAGCTGATTAGATATGTCTGACTGCTCCAAATTTTGCACAGGCAGACGCAACGACAGGGCAGCACAGCCACACTCACACATCTAACTTATTAAATCTCAACAGCACCAGAGGGATCTACCCTTTGGAAAGTGAGGGGAAAATGGGGCACCACACAGGTTGTCCTTTACAGGAAGCAAACAGGGGCCTTTTCCAAGGTGAGTCATTATTAAATTGACTCACGCTGTCGAGGTATGTATTGACCTGCAGGAGCTTCATTGTGTCGCTGCAGTGGCAACGCAGTTGTTCAAATGTTAGTTGGAGCACAACCACAGCTTGAAAACATTTTCATTGTGGAAACTCTGCCTGGCTTCAGTTTTAATTTCGTGCCCTTTTTAGAAGATTAACTGTGAACCACAGCACCGCATTCCAGCTGGCTCTGCTCTGACAAAGCCAATCCAGCAGCAATGCAGGATTTCTGATCAAACCAGGATCTCCTCGTGGCACGGAACGCTGGGTCCCCCCGTGGCTCACGGAGATGTGTCCCTAATTAGTGCAGCCACGTCAAAGGCAGGTTGCACACGTGGCTGGCAGGTGAGCTGGGGGGAGAAGAGCACCTCAGCAACGCCACGCACGCAAACCTCTGCCTGCTTATCTCTGCTCCCAGGTCTGGGCAGCACAAAACCAGTAAGCTGTAATTGTAATACACGGGATGAAAGACAACAATTAGTGCTGAAAATAAATTGAGTACAGTTAAACAATCTCCTTGCCGCAATCTTCAATTAAAAAAAATGAAAGGAAATGAGTGAATAATTCCTTTCCTCCTCAGGGAATAAGGGAAACCAGATCTTCAGAAATAGGGATTATAAACAGCAAGGCAAGATCTATTCCCAAACAAATTCATCTACAAGGCAAATACATTAGAAGTTTTTTTTTCCTTTAAAACATATTTGTTTCTCAGCTTATGAACCAAACAGAGCAAATTGCACATACATTTGAAATTCTACATTAAAAATGTGTGCAAACATTTCCAATAATCAAGATGACTGTGAAATGTTTGTGCCAAGTATTTCAATAGCTCTTCTTCATTTGAAGATGGTTCATATCCATCACATGGTATTGGTTCCAGGCCCAGTGTTTCAGCCTGAAGTACTCAAACATCATGAGTCAGTTCCCCTCAAAATCATTTCAGTGACTTAAAATGAGACACAACACACACGTAACTCTTGGGTTTGTTTGAAACTGTCTTTTATCTCACATGAATCTATATCACTCATTTTCAGGCTGCTTTTTTCTAACACTGAGAAGTTATGGGATTTATTACAAAAATTAATACATTAAGTGTGAAAAGGGCTATTTTCTCACACTCATGTTATTCAAGGAACTGGAGGGTTAAAACACCATTTATGATGAGGGAATCCTGAAGGTCAGTTTGCTGATCCTTGATTGTGAAGGTGATTTGAAACCTGCCTGACTCCCACCCAACTTATTTGATTGTAGGGGGTGAAACACAGCAGGCAGAGGACCAGTGTCCCCCACAATGACACTGGCACTCCATGGGACACTCTTCACCTTAAGTTACTGAGCTGCCAAGTAAATAATGCTCCCAGTAAGGGGAACAGATTCCTGCAACGTGGCATGTCAGAGTGTAAACACACCTGGGCAAGCTCCTATTTCTGCTTAATCGGTGTTATGCCTTTGCACCAATTTCTCTGTTTAAGATTCTAACTTGTTACTTTTAGGGCATTTTCTCAGCAGCCAGCACCCCTCCATCTCATGTCCAGCCTCACCAAGCTGTGGCAACTCCAGGCTGCCAGAGACAGCCACGCTGCCTAAACCTGCCAAACAGTAAAACTGAGAAATTTCAGCCTAAAAGGACGTTTCACAAGACTAAAACCCCCCACATCCAAAACCCAGCACAAAACCCCATCAACCCTCCAAAAAGAATGAAAAAGAAAGTTCCAAGTGTTCATCGTGTATAGGGAGTAAGTGGATGCAGAGTTCTGCAGGGGTTTTGTTTAGTTTTAAAGTCAAATGCTCTCTATCTCCTTGATAGACAGAACCTGTGGCTCTATCCTTCTAAATATCAGCATAAACAACATGAAAAGCTGCCCAGATATTTTTCCTTAATCTGAGCCTTAAGACAGCCTATTGTCACTTTGGTTTAAAGCCAGAGAAGCTCAGGATCAAAATATTCCAGCAAAGTAATGATTCTACAGCCTGTTGGTCAGCAGTGTTATAAAAAAGAAAATAAAAAAATCCCACCCTTACCCTCTCCAGAGTTCGTAGGGGAGCACTGCATAGAATTGTCACAATAAGTTAATATGACAGTATAAAAGCCAATACTCACCCTGGGATTACACAATAAATAGACTCCATTAAACTACTCTGTAAACTCTCCTGTGAGAAATTTCTCTTTGATCCAGAACTTAATAGGAATTATTTAATCATAATGAGATGGTAATAAAACAGCATCACCTGAATAAGCTATTTTATTACCTGTTTTATAATTAGCTCTTCTTCATTATAATTCCTTCAGATACTGGAAACTGTGCTAAGGCACAGGGAAAATACAGAGGTGATTGATGACAGCAAACGTGGCCTCATGAAGGGAAAATTGTGCCTGACAAATCTGGTGGCCTTAATACAATGGTGTTACTGTGATGGTGGATGAGGGAAGAACGACTGACATTGTCTACCTGGACTTGTGTAAAGCATCTGACCCCGCCCTGCACAACATCCTTGCCTCTAAATGGCCTGAGATGAGTTTGACAGGTGAGTTTGGGGATTTTTGCTGGGTTAATTTCCATTACCACGGCTACACAAGCACTCGTGACGGCACCACGGAAGCGACAGCAAAATCCAAGAAAAGCACCACCTACCCTGCCTGGTGTTTACAACCAAATCTGCTGTTTAACACACCTCTACTGATGATGTTAATACACTTTTTTCCCCCAAAGACCAGGAAAATTTGGTCAAACTTTTGTAAGAAAAAGCTGGTTCTTTGCTTTCTCCAACCTTGTGCCAAATGTGAAGTTCCTGCACCAAAGCAATGTTACGAAAGACTTAAAAACTGCAAAGACACGACACAACCCTGGAAAAACAGGATGTTTTTTCACCAAAGCACATTGTTGAGTACGACTGGGCAACTGTTACTGAAGCTTTCCAAAAAGTACCTGGTGCACACAGGCCCCCACCATGCAAAACACTCACGTGAAGGGTTTGTTTGCCAAAGTTACCGGCAACCAGAAAAGGTCTCGAAAGGGAAAGTGTTGAGAATCTATAACTGAAAATAAGGGTAGAGCATGTGCTATTTAAAAAGTAACGTGACATAATTAGATTCTACATTTCTGGAGAGGGTTTTTCATCACACAGACGTACAAGCAGAAGCCCTCACAGAGCATCCCACAAGTTTTAGCAATCATACACCCTGTTCAGCTGCACATCTCTTAAGTAAGGCAGTGTTTCACCCTTATTTTTCCTCTACTCCAAAGCTTTAAATAAAAGATATGAAATCTTGCCACTACTACGGATTTTTCTCCCTGTCCACACCTCCCTTGTGAGTATTTTCACGCAGATGCCGCAAAATTTAGGAGTATTAGAATAATTCTGTAACTTTTTGATATTGCTAATAATTTCCTTAAGTGTAATATGAAATCCATCAGACTCCTTTTTATTTTATTTTATTTTAGGGCTGTCTTTGAGACCTCAAAAAAACCATTAACAGATAACTTGACAAGCCTTTAAATGCTGTTGAGCTCATAATACAGAACTCGTGCCAGAAACCAAAGCCCTGGCTGTACATGGGAAGTGTTAGGCAAGTTTCACTCCAGTAAGAATGTAATTGGATTAAAACACATCATTTGATAATTTTGCAGTTAGTCACCGAAATAAGCATGTAAGTAATTTCAATTTTGCAGAAAACTAGTCATCTTAGTGGAGTTGTACAATTTGGTGGGGAATTATTTTTAGGAAATTTTGAAAGACAGCCCTATTTAAAATCCCGTCAAAGATGCAAGTGAAACAAACAACAAAATAAGTTGTACAAAATTCTGTCAATATCTCAATTTGTGAATTACCCAGCTCTTGATATTCAACTCTACTGGAGTGATTATGGGCTGGGGCCATGAAGGGGCATGTGTGATAAATATCTCTCTTTTTATGCCTGCATAAAATGCTCCTCTAATATGAATAATAAAAAAAAAAAGTAGACAAACAATCTGTGATGACAAACTAGCATTTAAAATTTCTAGGCTATCTAACCTCCTCTGCACGTACTCTGAACAAACACTAATAAAGTGTTCAGCACTACAATGTAGCTGTTTGGGTAGCTAAATAGTAATGGAGCAGATGCTTAATATCAGCCTTTAAGCCTCCAAATGTACAAATACAATTAATTGACAGCCCAATTTTGGAAGCTGAGTTGTTAGAAAAAGAAATGTCTTTGAAATTCTGACTGCAGGCAAAATCTTTTTTTGGAGGGGGGAGAGCAGTGAGTTATTTTAGCATAATTAAAACATTTTTAGTGCAAGTATCACCTTTACTGGTGCTCTTCTCACCCCATCCATCGGTATTGAATTCTACTTCTTTAGAGTCTTGTTGTTACATGGAGGAAGTCAAAGTGTGAGCAACCCGAATGGTCTTTTTTAAAAGGACAATTGCACTATTCAGCTCTTCCCAGTGTAAGCAATTTGAGGTTATCAGTCTGTTTGCATGTGTTTTCACTGTGCTCAGCACAATGAAACCCTGACCTTAATTACTGGCTATCATCATAAAACCACCACGGTTTGTACCCCCAGCACTGAGTCAGAGGCTTTGTTTTATACGTGATTACTAGACAGTGAACCTTCCCTGATCAAACTGAGCGAAGCAGTGCTGAAAATAAAATAGCCATTTAAAACAAAATCAGTTTTCATAAGTCTAAAGTGCTGCTGGAAATAGGACAATATGAGCTATTCGTTCCCGACACTGTTGCTGCGAGTACAATCTATGGTTTATAATTAACAGATATACAACACTTTTCCCCTGCTAACCCTTTTTTAAGCTCTCCTACATTTATGACTGTGCTAATTCCCAGTGGAAGTGCCTACACTGCAGTGCTGCTGAAACTCCCCTCGTAGCACGGTCCTGCTAATACATGGCATTGATCCAGCAGCAATTACTGGGTGGTAGAAAAGTTACACTCACTCATTCCATCTTTGTTTTCTCCCTGTGCTGAGAGGCATCCATTTCTGGGGCTGTGGGATGTGTGCAGCACCCGCTGCCAAGGCTGATGTGCTCCCATCACCGTGGGATGGCAATGCCAGGAGCAGGAGGGTCCAGGAATCTGCTCCCAGCTCTGCCTGATTTCCCTCCCTGTGACCCAGACTGGGGGCATCGTGGCCACACCTGCACCAAATCCAAGGCAGGGCAGCATTTCAAATGCACTGCTGATGCACCTGGATCCTGACCAGTCTTGTGCCCTCATGAAGCCCATTGGAGAGGGCAGGTATGAGAAAGAGCTTCTTCCCCCAGAGGGTGGTTGGCACTGAACAGGTTCCCCAGGGCAGTGGTCACAGCACCAAGGCTGCCAGAACTCAAGAAGTGTTTGGACAATGCTCTCAGGCACATGGTGTGATTTTTGGGGATGCAGGGCCAGGAGTTAGACTTGATGATCTTTGTGGGTCCCTTCCAATTCAGCATATTCTGTAATTCTGTGAGGTGATGCCACCCAAGCAAAAAAAATCCAACACAAAAACCTTATCAGATTTTAGGGAGATCTTTCCTATCCCTGCCCAGTCACACCTCTCAAGCAAGGAGAGGCAAAGAAAATACAAGAAAGCCAGGCAGGGTTGAATTACACTGTCACATTCATCACTCTGAACTCTATCAATTTCTTTATTTCTTCTGTACCATGAAGAGCAAAGTACACACCTTAATTTTGCTGACACTAACCCTGCTCAGTAAATAAGCATTCTGTATCAATATTTACTTCCCTCTGCACAAGGCAATAAACCACTGCTGGAATTCAAATCTTCATTGCTCCCTTTCAGAAGTCTCGGTTACCCTGAAAAAAATCAATCAGCTGTAGCAGGCACTCCTGAAGGGTTCATAATAGCTCAGCTCAGGCACTGGGCAAACCTGAAGATTATCAACCAAAAGCTACTTCCCTATGAATGCTGCCCACTACTACAAATTCTTCTTAAATTTATCACCAGCTACTTGGAACAGCATCAGTTGCTGTTCAGAGTATTTAAAAAGGTTCAAGGGAACACCCAGACACAACAGGCTCAAAGGCACCTCTGTCCAAACCACACAGAGCTCAGATGGCCACAGTCCGAGGGCATCAGCCAGAGCAGCCTTCCAGCTGGTGCTTCTTCAAGAAGTTCACCTCAAAACATGCTTTAAGCCCAACACAGAGTTGGTTGGGGGTCACCTGGGGAGAAAGGGAGTGCTGAGCAGCCCACAGGAGCAGCAGTCAGCCAGGGAGCCCACTACAGCAGCTCCTGCAGGCAGCAGCAGCAAAGACAACGGTGGAAGACACAGAAAACTCATGGCTTTCACTTATACCACTGTTTTGGGTTTTTTGTTTGTTTTTTTCTCTCTCAAACACAATCTTCAAGGGAAGCTTTGCCCCTGTCAGAAGGAGGGGGGAGAGCGATTCAATTAATAAAAACAGATTACCTTTTACCAAGTTAAATAAAAGCCAATAAAAATGAAATACCAAAGCACATGGAAGATTTATGCTAACCACTTCATTGCAAGAGAGAGACACCTGGGTATGATATTAAAAAAGATCAAATTAAACCTTAGTGACTGCAACAGCAGGTGACAGAGCAGTGCTTTCCCTTACAACATCTTGTGACTATAAAGTATATCCTTTCCTTCTCCTGAACCCACTTTTCAGGCAGCCCTTCTTGGGAAAAGTAAATGCTATTTTCTGCACTTCTCCATGTCCTTGCATGGAGAAGGGGAAGAGAGCTGACACCAAAACCAGTTCCCAAACACAGGAACTGTTTTTCAGGAGTACTTTAGACCGGATTACAGGGCTACAGTTTCCAAATAATGGGAAAATTTTGTTTTTGCAAAGTACCACTCTCTGCTGCAGCTGAAGTCGTGCTGTAATAATGTGTCTATAATGAAAACACAAAGCCACATAAGGAGCCTTTTGTTTAGACACTACGAACAGTTTGACATCTTCCATCATAGCCAGCACAACGTCAGAAATTCTTTTATTAGCAGAAGTCACAAAGATGCAGAAAACAGTAAGACCCCATATTATGTAAATGTTAACTGGGGACAAACAGCTTAATGCCTAACAACAACAGCAGGCACTATAAATCTAACTGCTTGGGGTGAAGGGTGTTTTGCTTATTATTTCTGAAAAGTCATTATTACTTCAACCTTATTTACACACACAACATACAGAGCCAAATGCATCGAATCCTTGTTTGTGCTATGCAGAAAACATTCCCTGGAAAGGAGAATTTCCCCTCTCTACCACAACACAGGATCAGTCCTCAAGGTTAAGATGGAGACAACCAACCAAAGGCCGCAGATCTGGGACCCAGGAAAACCTATGGAGTGCAGACAACCATGGAAGTTGTTGGATTTTTAGCAACCCACCATCAAAACATCCTGCGACACCACAGCGTGTGCCTGCACGGGCGCCCACTGATTCCCTGGGTGTTTACTACAAGAGTGGGGCCTCAGCATCAATGGAGGAGCCACTTCCCACCCCCGCCTCGATTTTGTGAAACATCTAAAATTCAATTAGTTATGCTTTCTCTCTTCTTCCACAGCCCATGCAGTTGATTTCACACTGTGACAAATGCAGCTTGGCTTTGAATTTCAGCACTGAAAGTTGACTGCCCAAATGCGTGCAGAAAGCAAAAAGCAAAGTGATGCAATCATGGCCAAGGTGAATTAATTTAAATTTTAAATCAACACATGTAAAGCAGTTTTTTTAACACTACTCACTTTGGCTTTCTGCCCTCCAGAAAGAAGCACCATTTTAAACGATCAGCAAATCCTCAATTTCACGTTTCTGGTTACGTACACAACATTCTATGTTTTATATCATCACATCACGGAGAATGTCAGAGATTAAGTGTCTATTTACCTTTCAGCACAGTGGTAGGACTGTTTAATTCCATGGCAGGATGTTCTAAATGACAAGCTGAGGATGAACAGTCCTTTGGCACATTGGGTACTTTAACGTGCAAAAGTTAAATGACTTCATGAGCAGGACGTGATCCCAGGAGTCTCCTTGCCATCCCAGCCTCACAAGATTGAGGAGATCAAGGACTTCCTGCTGACAGCACGGAGGAAGGACATCAAGTGTGAGTGGGGGTCCCTGAGGGACAGGGGTAGGATGGTCCAGCACAGGTCCCTGTGGACACTGAGCAGCTCCCGGGCTCAGGGGCACCGAGGGACAAGTGCTGGGGGTCTGTGGGTGACACAAAGTGGCTTTGGCTCCTTGTGGACCAAGGTCACCCCTGTGAACAGAAGGGCTTGGGGTCCAGGTGGGTCCCTCAAGGGTGTTCCCAGCACTCCTTGCCCCAGGGTGTTCTGCCAAGCCCCAGGTGCAGCTCCCTGGGACCATTCCCAAATAACCCCCCTACTCTGAAGAGCCCTAGGCTGTCAGGGAGCTCTGTCACGACAGAGGGTGGTCCTCAGGAGAGTTCTATTGCCAACACAAAAGTGACAATAATTGTAACATTTTCTGCACTGCAACCCAGCCAGAGCTCTGAAACTGCAATAAGGCCATGCATTTTCCCCCTGATTTAAGGGCTTTATACTGAAACACGCTGACCTCTCTTCATCTAACTTGGTATTGTAACAATACACACGTATCCTTTACTTTCCAACCACTTTCACTTTCTTAATGGTATTTCCCAGAGCTTGCGCATTAAAAGAACAAACTCAGGACAGCTGCAGGATGAAGAGGAAGGCAAAGTGATGCCTGCAAAGTCTTTGAGGACACAAGCACTGTGTTACTCATGCACAGCAGTCCGTCCACCCCACCCCCTATGCCCCAAACTGAAACTCATCAACACGCACTCGGCCCACGTAAACATGTTCTTTTCTTTCTCCCAAGATGAGGGACCAGATGAATTTCACTGCACTTACTGTCTCGTCTGAGGTTCAGCCAGGACTGAAGAGTGTTTAGTTGTGCCTGATTTATGCTACACTTAAACCTGAAATGTAGTTACAAGACCACCTGTACCACACCAGTTGCCATCTGCCCTCACGCTCCCACATGACACTTGACGGGGCATCTCAGGAGCCACAAAAATGGGCCACTTCAGTCTGAAGAGACTCAGCTCTATTTCTGGGGGTTGTGCCACGCTGTATGTGGATCAGTCCAGAGAGAAACACGCAGCAGTCTCACAAAGGGGTTACAGAAGGGATGCAGCTGGAGCACACCAAGCCAAGCCCTGGCAGTGCCTCCGACCACAGGCACCATCACCAGCAGGAGGGACCAACACAGACACAAGTGGAGACAAGCCACACTCATGGGTAACATGCCCAGATGTCCAAGGAAGGAGCAATCACTGCTTTGAACAGCTCTGCAAGGACACTCAAAAATCCTAAAGTGCTCCTCAACCACTTACAAAATCACAGACACAGTGAGCAGAGCAGGATGTGTGTCCTGGATGAACAGCAGTGCAATACTTCAGAGAGTGTCTGTGCCTGGAGAGCACGAGGTGCTGCTCTGGACTAATGCCCAGGAGGAAAAAAATTAGTAAACTCTAGCCCAATGTACAACCCAGCTTGCCAAAATCAGCGAGGTCCATTTGTCCAGAAGTGCTCCCTGTCTTCCCAGGCTCCCATTTCCCTGACTCTGTCCCTTACCAACACCATCTGCCCCAAAACTATCTGACACTTTCTAAGAGCAGCAGAGATTGGGTGGAATTTCTTTGTTATGGTCAAAAGCATAAGCCACTTTTATTTGCCTTCTGCTAGGAACTGGAAATAAAGCAAATCTACTTACAAAACCCAATGTAAAGTGCTAATGTATTGCTGCATTATCTGAAAGATGGTTATTATAATCAAGACAGTTCTGCTTTACTCTGCAATCTCCTAATGAGAGACACTGGTAAATGTTATTCCAGATTTTTTTTTTCTTTAAAAAAACCCCACCTTTCATTGTTTTTTTTTACTTCTTTATGTATAAACTGCATTACATACAAACCTGACACAGGTTTATTGGTTCTGCCTCTTGAGTAGAACAGGCACCTCTTACAAAGGGGGAGACGTTAAAAATGTTTTAATATGATACCATTACTGCTGTTTTTCTTGTTGAGATTGAAAACTGCTTGACTTACTGCTTCAGGAGCTATGCACAAAACTGTTCTGTGTTTAAGCAGTCACAAGCATTTGTCTCCTTAAACAAGACATTATAATCATTCCTTTTGTAGCTTACTAAAATAACATCCCAGAAAGACTCCTCTCTAAATAAGGATAAACAACATGGTGGCTTGATCACAGCATACTGCCAGAATAATCACACTTATAATCTTAGCACTGACAGCATATTTAGCAATCTCAGTTACAATTACTTGGGCTCATTTCACAATGTCCTCGGGATGATGATTCTGAGGATGTTAAGAAAGAATTCAGGAACTGTTTCCAGAGATACAAGCACAACTTGGCAGCACAGAACAAGAGAAGTCAAAAGAAGTCACTTTAAAAGAACAGTATTTTTGAATGAAATCTCCATTTTTTAAATGCTTATCTGTGAGCATTTTTTTCTCAATATCTACTTGGAAGAGCATAAGGGAGAAGTTGGAGGGCTCTCTGCAGAATTTGTGAAATGAAGCCATGAGGCTACATTACAAGCAGTAATACCAACCAATTTTCCTAATGTTTAGTCCTTATTTTTATGGCATATACATTTGCCACTAGTAAAAACTGCAGTGTCTGAGGTTCCCATGTCTCATTTCTGTCCTTTCAAATAAGAGCTCTTTCCAGTCTGGTAACCTGATGGGAAGTTTGGAGCATGATTTGTTAAACCAGATCAGAGCAATAGCTCCTACTTCAGTAGCAGTAATTTCTGAGACCAACGAAGGCAGATGCATGTTTTAAAATAATTTAAAAAGTGAAAATAGCCTGGCATCATATTTTTCTTAAGCAAAATATTCAAATATAAGCAATGAAGTCTGAGAAGCGTAATCAAAAAGAAACACCTTCTTCTACATTAGAAATGCTCCAAACTGCTGTCTGTGTTGTTTCATCATTTTTTCCATTAAATCAGACACTTCTTCTAAATCAAGCCCTTGGGGAGTAGGAGACAAAAGTGATGAGAATGCAATGTGTGAATATAAAAGTGGAGCATGTGTTTTATAACTAACTCTGTTCAGAGATCAAGGGAAATGTCACTGTTTATAGCCATCAGTAAAGAATCAATGTAATTATATTTGTAGTATCAATTCAGGTCAATATTCTAATACACACACCGTGAAGCCACAATTACAATTTACATCTGCATCGAACGGTGCACTTACCTCTTAACCTTAAGTAAGAAAAACAAAAAAGAAAGCTCTTGTTTTCCTTTCTCCCACACATACACCCTCTCATTATTTCAATCTTGAAACGAGATGTAGTTGAGCCACTTGGATTAAGTCAGAAAATAACAGAGTGCAACTGGATTTGCTCTGAAACCTCAGACATCTGGGTTCACGAGTGAGACCAGAGCACCAGCGCTTGAAGGCTTTGAGACCTGGATGCAGTAAAAACCTTCACTGAATTCCCAGACTTGGAGCAATTCCCACTTCAAAAAAATCTAAGAGTACTGGACCAGGATCCTTTTCTCCACTTGCTCATGCCAAGCACTGCCAGCTTGATACCTTTTGGGAGGGTTGAATTTCAGGGGAACCAATCTCTGCCACTGCCACACCAAGCTGCAAACTTGCAAACCAAGTTGTGTCCATGAAAAATGGTATGACAACCCATAATCCTCCCTCCATGTTTTTTACTATGAAGGCTGAAACTAAATATATTTACACAATAGTATTTCTGTAGCACCATCAAGGATTGGTTGAGATGAACAAGAGCCAGACATGTTTCTACATGCCCACAATTTAACAGGTAATGTGACTTTGTAGTCAACAACACGACAAAAAAACCCCACAAACCCCATATTACAAATGTGATTCTTGGTTCTACTCTATTCAGTCTTTACCTTCAGTCAGCCTCAGACTTGAATCTAAATTAAAAATCCATTTTGCATGTGAGTCTACCTCCTCCCTCAGGAGCCCACCAGCATTCATTTAGCATTCACAAAATGCACAGATAAAAACATTCTTACAAACTCAGAAAGGACAGCAAATCTGTGACAGATTTTACCAATAACTGAAGCTTAGGAGCTTTACTTGTTCCACAGGCATCCAACTTTTCAACATTCAGAGAACTTTCCTGCAGTTTCAGAATGGAGACACTTACCTAAGGAAAACAAAAGTAATAAAGGACACATTAGGCAGAGCTAAAACTTCTGGGAAAGTTTTGCTTTTTAAATGGTGAGATTGCGTTGGAAAAGTTTTCATTACAGATTAAAATTACATCTCATAAATACTTTATTATAGCAAGGTTTCATTGATAAACAGATATCAAGTATTAATACACCATTAATGCGTATTTTGCAGAATGGCTAACCGATTTTAAAAAGTTCAACAAAACTGGAAATTGCTGATGCTTATCACAACTTTCAGCAGGGATTTGTTAATACTCTCAATTTAGGTTTAATCAACCCCTTGCTCACCAGCTGGTAAAGCAAGCCCCAAGCCCAGACTTTTACAAACCCATATGCACCAGGCAAGCTGATATCAAAGCAAAACTTAAATATTAAGGTTCAAACTCAGGGTGCCACCCCATCCAATCATTTTCAAACAGCAGCTCCACCTCTGGAAGCAAGGAAGATCAGCACAAGCAGAAGCAACACCTGGAGCAAAGGCTGAGGGCAAAACTCACTGGAAAGAAGAGTGGGGGGAAATGTGGTAGGAAGGAAATGTATAAATCTGTTTTAATTATCTGTCAAACATGTTCATTTTCACCCTTGCCTGAGAAGAACTTCCCTGTAACACCACTTAGAGTGGATGTTTCATTCGCCCAAAAGTGTCCTTGTGATTAGAGCTGGTAGAAATCTGGGAGAGGAGCTCAGCATGTGTGGCTCCCAGTGCTTAATCCTCCTATTCCAGACAGGATTTTAGCACAGACTAAAGTCCCAGTGACTCAATTGGACTTATGCAGATACAGAAACCTGAACATCAGCTTAAGGGCTACCTGGAAGGAAAGTCTAATGGCTTACATCACTCTCACCCATTTCTCCACCAAACAAGGTAGCAATTCTAAGTTTAACAAAAAAAGAAAAAAAATGAAAGAGGAAGAAAAGGAAAAATAGAAAGTCTGCAGTGCTGTTTTGATCCTTCTAAGCCTTCAGGACAAATGCTTTACAGACCTTCTAGTCTTACAGAGTGCAATTTATAAAGATTAAAGATTAACATTTATAGAAAAATGCCTTTCCTTAATACTGTAGGGATGCCATAAAAAGTAATACTTTTCATTATAATACCACTTTATGGTACATGAGAGCTTTGGTACCCCACAGGTCTTTTCCTCCTCAGTATCTGGAGGGGAAAGAACACAGATTGCAAAAAGTAGATGCTTCTTTCTTTCTTTTTCCAGCTCAGCAAATATATATCATTACTTCAGTCCCTTCAAGGTGAGCTTTGTTGTGAAGAGAGATAAGGCCCAAAGCAGAGGCAAGGTTGGAACAAAATTAGTCATTGTATATGCATTTTTATCCGTTTTGACAATGTAGAATTTTAATGAAGGAATGCTACAAGGATTCTGCTCTGAAACAAGCAGTTTAATTCTCTCTGTAATTCGGAAAGCAAGTTTAAGTAATGACTTTATAATTCTTAATTATCACGGAAGAATCCTTTTTACATTCTCTTTTTCTTCATTACTCCAGTATACCCCACCAGAAATTTAATTTTCATTTTCAGCTTCGGCAATAATATTTTTCATTATTTGGCAAATAAAAAGCATTACAATGAACGAATTAGAGAGGGGCACATGCGTGAAATGGCATCCTCTAGATTATATTTGTCTCAGTTTTGCACCCAAGCAACTTTTAATTTTTTTTCCAGTGGTTGTAACAAGTGCTTTTCCAGCCTTTTTTCTCTTAACATGCCAGCCCTGCACTGTGCAGCCACCTCTGCCCCACTGACCCACTCAATGCTTCTCACGCTGCACTACAAGGGATTCCCGACTGTTTTATCCCCTCTGCCGCTCCCTAAAAACAAAACAAGAGTAGAAGTGACAGGATGGATTTACAGCCAGGTCAGTGGGGATGAGTATTTGTAAGGTCTGTTCTCATTCCTGCTCCCAGAGCTGTTGGGTGCCCCACACAGCCCACCCTGGTGCTGAAGACAGGTGGGAGTTGGGGAGATTTGCCTTGAAAAAGTGGTTCAACTTTTCCCAGTTCTACACCTGCTGCCCTACTAAATCCTGTGAACTCTGACACTGAGTTTGTACCCATTTGGCTGAAACTCCAGGAATAGACAGCAAACAGCTCTTCATCTCTGCCCATGTAGAAGTTAGAGTTTAGCACAATAAAATAAAATAAAATAAACCCAAACCCTCAGAACTAATTATCTGCAATATGTATTCTTATTTTTATATGATCTCGGCACTTGCCATCAAAATATCACGCTCATAAAAAATAGATTTGCCTCCTATACAGATGATCTATTACCACCACAGCTCGTGTTATTTCCTCAGAAGAAAATGAAAAGCTCCATTTGAAACTCGCTTAGCAGCTGGTTATTCTGCATTGCATACAGAAAGCAACACCCGTAAAGGTGAAAATGAATAATGATCCGTTTGCAAAGAAGTCACAAAAATTCAAATGCAGGACTTATCCAGAGCTTTGATACTCCAATCCTCTTAGAGAGTTTATAAAATAATGCTCTGTGCACTTAAAAAAAAAAAAAAAAAAAATCATTCCACCCACTGTACAAAACCAAAGGAAATTCGCTTTATAAAAGAAAAATGAATTAAACAAATTTGGAGGCCTGGTAGGCCTGTAATTCATTAGGAGCAGCCCTGGGGTCCCTCGGGAACAGCCTCAACACTCTGCAGAGTTGGGAAATGTGTAGTTAGAGACTGGAATCAGCTGAAAACTTGCAAATCCAAAGAACGGCTCTCTCTGTTTAATTCCTTTCATCACTTCAGTTGGCTTTGGCAGCTCTCTCCCCTCGTGCTCTGCACCCAGAAGTTTGCTCCACTCCTGTCCCTTCAATCAGACCAAGCCACTTCTCACTGAGCAGCCTGTTTTGACCTCCAGGGTGGCTCCAGCCCAGGCCACTCCATCCAGCCTCAGCCTCCTCCCACACACACCGTCCACCCACTGCAGCCCTGTCCACCTGGCAGTTCTGTGGGATATGTGATCCTACCAGACTGCAGAGCATGAGCTCCAACATCTGTGCCTCCCTAACACAGAGAGCCAAAACACACCACTCTGCAGCACAGTGAAAGAAAACAAAAAAAGGCAGAATGGACTTGGTCACCTCTCTGAACGGCAGGGGGTCAGAACTAGATGTTTTTTAAGGCCCCTTCCAACCCAAACTTTTGTAGGATTCTATAATTGAAACCAACCCCTCAAGGATGGCCAACCTGGTCAGCAGAGATTCAGCTACCCTCCTAAGGTAACCAAGCCTGTTAGAAGTGAGACGAGATACCAAAGTAACAGTGAAAGTGCGACAGTGCCAAAAGCTGTTGCGTTTTGTAGAAAAATTCTCTCCTCGATAAATATTTTGCCACGTCTTTACAGTTTTTTATAAAAAAGACTCAGGTCCACATTCAGAGTTTTTCTTCTTCAACAGAGCTTGACCACAGACTCAGAAGCAAAGAAACAAACACATCCTCGTCCAGCAGAGAAGCTGCTGTGCGTGAAGTTTTATTGAGACAAACTCCATCAGGGAAAGAAGTTGTGTGGAACAACGGCGGACTCGGGCTGGAAACACAGTGATAAACATCTGAGCTGAGTTTACAGTCCAGTGGCAGTACAAATGGTGCTGAACACCTCTCACAGATCTGCCTGGCCTAGCTCAAGCTTGTCAGACTGAGAACTTGCATAAGGATCTGTGTGCAGCATCCCAGATTACCCAGGAGATGCCAGAGCTACCACAGTGTGGGGTGGATTGCTGAAGTGGTGCAGCCAAGTTTAACGGGCAGGGACAGGAAAGCTTTCAGAGTGCAGACACACAAGTGTATGAAAGACACAACCCACCAGCAAAGGCTCATATTACCCCTTTATGTACGTACAATATGGAAAACACCAGTTGCATTTTAAATTTTTAATGCACTCCGAAGTTCACAGAATTTTTTTATTTTTGCTAAAAGGGAGCTTCTAGGCAATGTTGCTGCCAGTGCACCTTGAAACACGCCATCTCTTTTTTAACAGCTACAATGAATTGGGTGATGCACGTCAAGAAAGTTAGACTGCTTCGAGCTGCTGGGGTAAAATAGGTCAGGAGAGCAAGATACAAGCAGACTAACCCCCACTGACTGGAGTAACATCTAAAATTCTTGGCTGTACCCCACATTTTTCAAGCTGTCCTTCCATTAAAGCACCCAGTGCAGACAAGAAGTACAGAACAGCATGTGGTGCAGCTATAAAGGTGTTCTGGCATCTGAAAAAGGTGATAAAAGCACTAGGGGAAAGCAAAGCTTCGAGGCACCTCATTCTCAGCCAAAAAGGGAATCATCCTCTGAAATGAAATGAACTGATGAGGACAAATATGGTCAGGGTCAAGAGGAATGATCTGTATTAACTGCTGTCATGTCTGAAATGTTGTGGAGCACAATCCAAACAATGAGAACATGAAGACATGTGTGGATTCTATTGAAAACATGTTCCTGCCAGGAAACAAAGCACAAACTAACCCATTCTCTGAATATGCAGTGAACTTGAGGGAAAACAAATAGATCTTTAACCAATTTAACTCCTTAAATTCCTCTTCAGTAATGGTAAAGGCTTAGCAATTGTTACCAAAAAAATACTTAGGATTTGTGTCTGCCCTAAAAGATCTCCAGTCCCCAAAGGACAACCTGTACCAAGACAGGGTAAAGCCTAAAAGAGGGGTCCATTCCAGCAGCAATGCACTTTAGTCTCCTGTGCAAGATAATAAATGAGCTCAGGAGCATTTCACTACTGTATAAGAGCTGACATTTTACATGTAATGCCTGATTAATTTGTCCCTGAATCAGATAAAGACTTCTGGTCAGAAATGGGTCAGGTTGACCAGAATTAGCAGTTAGGAAGAAAAACGTGGTAGGAGGGATGAGTGAAAAACTGCAGCATCACAGGGAATCAGAGCCATGTGCTATTGTTCTCCTCCAGAGAACAATAAACTACTCAACAGGTACAAGATCACAATGTTCTGTCTAACCTACAAAAATCTTTCCTTTTTGCTTCAGAAATTATTAATTTTTCAACCTCCCATTAAGATATATATATAAAGGAGAATAAAACCCTGTCAGTCACAAACCCCACAGCATCTTCACCAGTACACCTTGGCAGACAACCTCCCAAGGAACATGCACACGTAGCAGACCCCTCTGTGACACCACACTGACACTCTGCAATAGCTACTCCCGCTGAAGCCCCAGAGATAAATGCTACAAAAACCAGTCAAATTACAATGGGACTCTGTATAGCAGGGCAACAGAACATACAATTACTGTAACCTTGCCCTGAGGCATTCACAGAGAGATTAAAAAAAAACTACCCTGCATTTAAGTATTTAACAGTTTTTTTCCTAAGAGGAGAAAAAGAAGAGGCTCATTTTCCTGCTCCTTCCAAAGCAGGCAGCATTGGGATGGACTGATCAGACAGAGGGAGACTGAATGATGGGTCTCCTTCATGAAGGACAGGTTTGTTGGGCAGATACTGCACACAGTGGGTTTGTTCTTGTTTGGGAAGGGAGAAGGACAGTGCAGAACTGCAGTAGCTTGTTAGTAAATGAGAGAGACAGATAAAGAGTGGAGAGAAAGCAGTCACTCCCTTAGTCCAGACAATGACCACACTCCAGTTTGGAGAATCTTTTAGGGTCTGCAGAAATTGGTTCCCTAAAGACTGTAGTAAAGACCTTGAATTATCCCTGACACCATCCCTGTGGTGTCTGCCCCTCAATCACAGCCAAGATTTGCAGCATATCCTGAAACACCTGTGCCTGAGGCATGACAAATGGATAGCACTTGGGTATTTATGTCAGCTAGTGAAGACTCCACAGCCCATTTCCAAACACCAAGGGAAACTAAAACGAGGCTGAAAAGACCAGGCAGAGCCTCCACGACTGGGTCTGCTCAGAACTAGTCTCTGTTGCAACAGAAAATCCTGCAGGATGTGAGGAGTGACATGGATTAACCTCTTAATAAAAATCTAATTTAGTTATTTCTCCTAAAAGAGACATGGAATCCTGTTCCCACCCAAATATAAAATGCTCAGTTATTAAGTTGAACTGGCTAATTCTTTGTAGGTATTTCAGTCTTGTTCAATAATATCCTCAACATCACCTTAACAGTTGAGCAACCAACCGAGAGAATGGCATTACTCCCAGGTACTGCTTAAGCAAAATAAATCTTTTATTTTGTTACTTCTTTTCTTTTAATTGGTAAAAAGGAACTTATCTCTATGGATCCTGTCTAGACAACCATCATAAAGTCTCTGCTATCCACCACTTTGCTTCATTACATGCCCAGGCGCACAAAAGCCTGTTTTTGAGAATATCAGACACAGAGAATACCACAATACTTTGTGCACATCTATGGGAGGTTAATGCCAAGTGAGGCTCTGGAGCATATGGCCAAAGCTTTGCAGCTTTGTGTTTGAAGCAGTAAGTGCCTGGGTTGATTGGGAGTACAACAACTTCATCCAGTTTTACTGGTGCCTTGCTGGCACTTCAGCTCCTGGAGCAAACACCCCTTAACTATGAGGCACATACACACGACTGTGTTCAGGGTTCCTGCCAGCCAGCAACACAGAAACAGGGCATCAAGTAGAGCAAGGCGAGCAATTAAATGCTTGCATTGACAGTCAAAGCCACGGAGACCCAAAGGGCTGGAGCAGGTAGGAAGTCAGCTTGGGACCCAGCAAAATGCAGGTTAGGTTTTGCATCTGAAACTTCAAGCCAACATCGGCTGTGTCAGGTAAAGATGCTTGTGAAGGATATGACAGTTCATGTGGAAACCACAGAGAACTCTGAACTGTATTTGGTGACCACAGCCCATGGACTCACCTGCAGCTACTTGGGATTGCTATTGATGCTGCAATTGAAAAGTGGACCCAAGAAACACACACTTGTGCACATCAGCCAAACCAAACAGCAAGAGGGAGAAAAAATAAAATGAAAAGCATCAAAATAAAACCCCTCTGACCCTTTGAATTAAAGTGATTCCCCTGTTTTCAGAGGAGGAGAGGAAGAACCAAATTATGGAACTGTGTTGCTGAGACATGTACCCCCCAAACTCACAGGTGTTCACTGCTCCAGAGTTAAATCTCTTCCCAAAGTTATCACACTAAAAATGAGTCTGGCCCGTTTCCCTCCATAACTGAGCTGCTCTTTGGGAGACTCCCAATCAACCCAGCTCTAACTGCAAAGAACCAGTCTGTGGAAAAACATTTACAAACAGTGCAGCATTAGCATAGATATCAGCTATTATTTCTTAAAAATAGGACTTTCTATTGCCCCACAGAGAAGCTCAAAGAAACATAAATCTTTCCTCCTTAAAGATCTGAAGACGAAGAACCCAAAACTCTGTGATACCTCATAATGCAGCCCAATCCTCCTCAAGAGCTATTTTATGCAGAAACAGGCTTTGATGCAAGAGGAATTAAAAGGACAATATTAACGAGAAAAATTGGATACTATTTCATCTCATTGTCTCCAATAGTGCCATTAGCGGCACTTAAAATAATGATAATTCAGGATTATTTTAATTATGTTTCACGCTATTTCAGGGCACACTAATGAAGGGCAGGGATAAAGGAGCAGTTCATTGTGGTGGGTGCTGTCAGTACTTCCCAGCACCCCACATCTGGGATGCAGAACTCAACTCCTCACCCTCGCTATTAATCCCCTGTTGACACCTCTAACTCAAGGGCTGTCAACTCCTAGAATCCTGGCCAAATTCCAACTGGATAATTAGATTGTGTCTAAAGTGCTTATTTATTCCCTGAGTTTTAATTGGATAAACACATACATTTTCTTTTCTGGATAGTCACGACTGTTGCTGAACATTTATCAGTCCTTTCAGAGTTTACTCCCCAGTTGACTGATGCTGCTCCAGGTCAGACCAACTCTATCATGTCCTAATTCTATGTTGGCTAATCGTCCCCAGATTTCTATCGACAGAAACACTACAACTAAAAAGAACAAAGGATTTCATCCTCCTTCAAAATTAGATCATAAAGCACTTCCAAATCAAATTTTCCCCCTCCATGTTTATTAATAATTTTGAAGCTTTTCTATCCTCAAACCTAGCAGCAAATTAATTCTTAGTGTACCACTTGCAAATTTCATGCATTATAACATAGCCTTCAGTTTAATAAAACCCACTTTCATATGCCAATTTTTTTTTTTGAGATTTCACTTTCATGTACCATAACAATGTTTCTTTTATCTCCACCATCAGCAAAACATTATTATTAATCATTTATGCTCCCATATGGACCCAAAGCTTGAAGAGGTGGCTTCAGACATGCAGGACAGCATTCACACCTTTTTATGGGGTGTGAAGTTGAGAGGCGTAGACAGGAACCCAAACTTCCACTTCACTACTGTAGTCTCTGCACGATGAGTCAGAGTCCTCAGAAAGCTTCCTGGACTATCTAAAGAACTTCAGTCCCCAACAGACTCCTGAATTAGATGCCTGTTTTGAGATGGTGTCTGTGTCTCCTGTTTTCTATTGGATTAACTGGAAAAAGTGAGTAAAGCTGCTGGATTTCTTAGGGGGGGAAAAACCACTTATTGTCTACTATTAATTTTTACAGGTTCACAATTTTTTCTGTAATCAGACAACTAAAACACTAGTTTCTGCATATTTTTATAACTTTGACAATTGCTTTAAAATAGGAATAAAACGCTCAACTTGAATTTTCCTATTCATAACACAGTAAGTATCTGAGGAAATCAAAAACTGATCCTTTGTGCAGCCAGTTTCATACTCATAATTAAAAAGCAGATTTTGATGTACAGTAAGCACATCAGACAGACACTTAATTGCCTTTATAGCACAGGGTACTCTGTTACAAACGTCTGTACCAAGAAAACTGAAGATACCGTTTCTACTGAGCATTACTAAACCCATTAGAAATACAACACAGCAGAGCACTTTTGCTGTCCCTCCCTACTCCCAAGTATCCTGCTGAGAATATATTTAGCCTGAGATGGCTAAAAACCATAAATGTTGAATCATCATCACATTCTGGATGATCTTCTTTTAACCTAATCAGCCTAAACTAGGAACTGAAAAGTGCATGGTACTGTAGTAGAGGCATCATCATGCACATCAGGTCCAGCAGATAAAAGGGCTCTGAGGCACAGCATTCTACAGGAAATGAAGCGTCAGTGATGAACATCGGTTTCTCATTTTAAATATTAAAACAGGCCACGGGACTTTGCCCTTTCTAACTGGGACTGAAGAGACAATTTGAAAGGTTAATTAAATGACTGACACGTAAGGGCGACACGGTGCAGGATCTGCAGAGTAAGGTCTGTCCATGGAAATCCGTGGCTGTGAGTCTGCAGGGCAGGACCAAGAGTCACAGCAACATAAGGACATTCGGGAAAGTTGAGGCAAATCCACTAATGGGGTGCAGCCACCGTGCAGGAGTCGCAGCACATTAAATCCCAGCAGGAGCATTCCCACGGGAGAGCACAGACACCCTCCTGGGTTTTAGCTTTCGAGCTGTTTTTCTCCTCAACGTCAACATCCACACACCACTTAATGTGCTTTAACTTGTGCTGCACAGCCACCACAGGAAAAGTTTGTGGCACTTCTCCAAGCAAACAAGGCTGGTGGTTTTACACCACACATATCTCACAACTGAAGCTTCTGTTTTCTCCACGTCCACATTTCACCTTGCAGATTATTTCCTTGTAGAGGTATTGCAGAGCATACAGCAGATGTGATGGAAAGCGGTTTGGTCGCACCATTCTGTCCCAAGAATCTGCAGCCCTTTCTGTCTCTCTGCAGTCCAGTCTCCACAGGCATCACTTCACAAAATTAAATAAAACATAGCAGAGCTTTTATGTTTTGCCTGACTCGGTCACAGGAGTGGTGAACAGCAGCAGAGCTGAAGATATGAACTCTGACTGGGCTTTTTTATATCTGCACCTTTGTCCTCATAAAATTCAACTTCTCCCTTATTATATCTCCATATATATTAGTGATTGATGTATAAACACCTGGAAGAATTTTTAGTGCCTCACACAGTTTTACATCACTTACACGAGTGACATCTATTTTAATAAGATTCAAGCCATCATCTCCAAGAAACTTTTTTCCTCTCCTCTTTTCTCTAAATTTTTCTTGCTTTTTTAAAGCAAGCTGGCCAAGAAACTGAAATCCACACAAAGAAGACTGAGATTTTTTTCATCCTAGTTATTCAGTAGGGAAAAAGAAATCCATACATTTATTGCAGCCTTCGATTCCTACTACAATGTCTTGAAGTGTTCAACAATTCCATAAAAGCTTTGTAGGGAGAACTAAAATCTGCCATTCCACTACTAAGACCTTCCTCTGTTTGTAACATGGGCCACAGGAGCAGTCCTTTGAAGCAGTAAACAAAAAATGCTCAAGGCATTAAAAATAATATTTTGAAAAAGAAAAATGAATTAAATGTTGGAAACAATCATAATTATGTTTTAAAGAGAGGGTTTGATTGTGTAACTTCAGTTACCTAGGGCACACTAAATACCAAATTCATAACTCTTCCCCATAAGAGAGAAAATGGAAAAGTCTTAATAATCTAAAATATATTACAGTATCTTTCTCTATTTGGAGTGAATCAATGATATTTATAGCCCCAGAGGTATTGAATTTCTTTTGTATCAGAGAACACCAATAATAATGTACAAGTCCATTATGGAAGTGCATCTCAAGAAAGTGAGCACTGACTAAAACTACAAAAAAGGGAAAAATCTAAACTCAGTATCTATGATCCCAAGAAAACATGTCAATCTTCTCCCACCAGATGCAACAATCAAATAATCTCAGGTGTTTGTTGCTCACCATAAAAAAATGGGATGAAAAATGGAGACTAGAAGCTATCAAGACATTTCACATAGTTTGACAGAAAAACTTTACAGCTTAACTTCACAAAAAAAAATATTCTAAGCAAATTAGAATTGCTTAAAAGACTGTGCATATATCTAAAAAAAAGAAACAGGAGACAAAAGAAACTGTGCACTGATTGTGGAATCTGAAATGATTCAGAGATACAAGCATTCTCTAGAAACAGAATGAGAAGGTATGACCAGGAAAGAGGAAAGCATCTGGCCTAGGAACTCCACAGACCTTCAGCTGAATGATTTTTTGCCTGCAAAAGGAGCAGTTCACTCTCTGGTTGCTCCCTGACACCTATGAAAAGTGTCCTCAGGCATCCAGCAGTTGTAGAAGGGACCGATGGGGAGTCCTTAAAGTAATTAGAGCTGCTGGAATGTCAGCAGCAGATGACGCCATGGAGGACAACACATCCCTGTCCTACTGTTAACAGGAGATGCTAATTTTGTGAAGTCTTTTCTTTTGTGTTCTGCTTTCTGCATTAACTATATAAAGCAGAGAAAAGACCCACAAAGAACTCGGCAAGAGGGGCATTGAAACAGAACTGGTTACTGTGGCATCAGCATCCAAGTTGCATCCCACTGCAAACTGCTGCACACCTTCTTTCAGGGGACTTTGAAATACTGGCTAAGGCAGCCAACCAACTGAAATAATGGGAATTTAAGCACATGGGAAGTTAGACTCAGCTTGCTTCTTTTGAAAAATCAGCACCTTCCTTGATTCCTGTTTTCAAGGATGAAAATACCTCCTCAACTTAAGGCTGTCAAGGGCATGATGCAAATTCCAGCCGGTGCTAAAATCAAGCTCAGCACACAGGTCTGACATCATCCCGGGGCAGTATGTTCCATGGAACCCACCATGGCTACTCAGCAGGGAGACAACCAAGACAAGAGTTCTCTCAAGGGTCTTAATAAAGAATAGATTTCCTATTTAAAGGAACAACAGATATTGGGCACAGCTAAGCAAAAAGTGCTGCTTATATTACCAAGAAGAATTAAAACGTTGTGCCCAGTGCACTCCAGATAGCCAAGGAGACAGTGTTCTTGCCCCCAGAATTTTCTGGGTCAAAGCATAAAGCAAGCACATGGAATGGAAATGAACACAACAAATCAGTACTTCATGAGCTGTAAGCAGCATTGCTGGCCTTCTAGAACAATAACTGATTATCGTGAAATTGTGAGAAGTCATTACACTGTAAAGGAAAAAAAGATCCTGGATATCAGAAAGGGCTCACGCTTAAATCTATATGCAATATGAATTCATTTTGTTTCTCTTTATACTTTGCTATTCTTAGACAGATAACGGCTTCATGAGACCTGATTTATTGTCCATATGTATCAAAATAGGAATGTGCTCTTAGGTTTCAAAGCATTAAATGAGATTTACTCCACAGTAACTTCATTCTGACTTACCGAAGCAGGATTTTCCATGCCCGGCACTTCTGCCACAATAGAAAATCTTCTCCAAGAAATGCAGAGCTTAGTGAAAAAGTTACTATTACCAGTGTCTTGATACTTAATATTGACAGCCCGGGCCAGCCAACGTAACTGTCTATGACTAGAACTGTCTGGAGGAAATAATGGATTAAAGGAGTGGAAACAGCAGAACACAGCTGAAAAGAGGTGAGTGCTGTCCTCAGTACACCCGAGGGCTTACAGAATCCCAGGCTGCTCCCTGCCCAGTGTCAGAGCAGGAGGTGATGGGCATGGGGCTGGTTTGGGCTGGGAGAGTTCATTTTCTTCATGATATGGGCCATGGTTTGGATTTGTGCTGAAAATGGTTTGATCACCCAGGGATATTTGGTCACTGCTGGGCAGGGCTTACACAGCATCAGGGCCTTTTCTGCTCCTCACCCCACCTGAGAGGAGGCTGGGGGTGCACAAGGAGTTTGGGGGATATTTCAGACCATGTGGTGTCATGCTCAGCATACAGAGCTGGGGCAAGACGGAGGAATTGGGGACGCTCAGAATTAGGGCATCTGTGTTCCCCAGTCACCATCACATGTGATGGAGTCCTGATTTCCTGAGGATAGCTAAACACCTGCTGATGGGAAGTGGTTAATGAACTCCTTATTTTGCTTTGCTGTGTGTGCACAACTTTTGCTTTCCCTGTTGAACTGTCTTTATCCAGGAGTTTCCTCACTTTTACCCTTCCCACTCTCTTCCCCATCCCACTGCAGGGGAGTGGGTGAGCAGCTGTGTGGGTTGAGCCACGGCCAGGGTTAAAACATCACAGGCACAAACTGAAATGCAGGAAACTCCATTGAAACATGACAAGAAACCACATGATCTCCACAGGTGGCGTCCAGTCTCAACTAATTCACGGGTTCTGTGACCTCCAACACGTTTGCTGTTCACGCACATGAGTATTACCAGCACAATATTTAATAACTATATCCTTAGCTACATATAGATTTTGAATCCAATTTAAGAGAATGATGAAACATTCTGGATTTTAATAGGTGGTCACAGTGACAGTCAGGTCAATACAACCCCTGATTCATTCCTCACGTTGCTTTGTTCTGTTCTCACAAAATAAATCATGCCAAAAGAACATGCAAGTGTTTGTAGCACTTTAACTGCTATATATAAAGTTATTTCATGACATTTCTGTGAAATAAAGAATATATTTTCCATATTAGAAAAATCAGAGAAACTCAGGGACAGCTTATAACATGATTTTCCAAGGGCTATGTATAGCTAGGTAATAACTGAAATATATTCATGAAAAAAATCTAAAATAGCACCAATAGGAAATCCTCCACACAGCACACACCCATGAAGTACTTTATGAGCTTTGGCCACTCTTCCAACAATTTATTCATAACCAAAGAGAAAATTCAGATTCTTATTCTGAATGCATGCACAGTCCAGACCCTTTGTCTGCATTTTGTGTCAGATGCTGCTCGGTACCCACTTGCCACTTGTTTGACTGCTCCATAAAGCTTTGCAATACTAAATTCTATGCAAATAGCTATAAAATTATGCAGTTGGAAGAAGAAATAAGCTGTGTCCATCACTTTAAAGATGTGCAGTCGTGAAGAGATACTGCTCTGTGCAAGTAGCGTTTCTGTTCTAATTCCCTCTTTTTTAGACAGTTAGGGATGGACCAGTACCTATTACAAGATACTCAAAACAACAGGTGAACATCTTCATGTTGCTCTGCTTTTTTTACTGCTCATCAAAGCTGCTTTTTCTCCAAATCCCAGCTCTGAGAGGTGAATGCTTAGCCTGTTACAACCAGACCCAGCAATGTTTGTCTTTATCCAACTGTTTTCTTCCTAATATTATTTTAAAGAGTTTACAGCATAACAAATGGACTGTTCAATATGTGCTTAATAATGGCTCAGGCAGCCTCTGACAGTGGGGTTATCACATCCATTTGATAAGTTCCACGGGAATCCATAACATTCCCCTGAACTGTCACCAAAGAACAGGTTGCGAGGGAATGAGGTCTTCCCGAGGAGCGTATTATAAAGGCAGCTTTTATGATACACATTAATGGAGGTCAGAGGCAAGGCTACTGTTCTCATTTATGAAGGGAAAACACTAGATCATAATGATGGCATGAGGATGGGGAGAATAATAAAGTCATTTCCCTGGTTCAGGAAAGATTAGCACATTTTGCCCAGTTAAGTCCTTTTCACTATAAAAGTACTGCCTAAAGGTGCCTTTAAGTATAGATTTGCAGACAGTTAGAATTAGGTGTGTGTGTCACATCAATTGCAGGAGGTGAGTTTTTGCCCAAAAGTTATTAGGAATAAATACCCCATTCAGAGCAGAAAATCGATTCAATGCTCGTGGCACTTCTTGATTGAGAAGACATTGGCTCTTCAGATCAGAGCAAACAAACAGCTCCAAAAGTAGACCAAAGACTAAACAACAGTCTGTTTTAATTCCTGGCTTATATTAGGAAATTTTCTATGGTATTAAAATGCACAGTGACAGTTCAAGTTTCTTTTTAAGCTTGTAGATACAAGCATTGACCCGTGCTTTTGAGGTTATGTTAACCACTGTTAAATGCATACTTGTTACTCATACAATTCTTCTCTAAATTACCTTAAGATAAAAGAAGCAAAAAAAGTAGCCAGGTAGACTCAAACATGACTGCTTCCTATTAAACTCCATCAGTTCCACCACATCTCACCAACCTTGGATCAAAGGCAGCCACACTTGGACACTTTTCCTTTAATAGCAGCATTCATGCCTGGGCAGTGCTGGGAACCTTTAGTTGTGTTCTGATGCTATCTCAGCACTTGAATGAGTCCTGCACATTGTACTTAAGTGTCTGTGGCTTTGTACCTTCATTCAGTTCTGAATGAATACTGAATAGTTGGTAGAGAACCACAAGTATATCTCAGGGAACACCTTTACAGCAGGTGGCAACCCCAAGTTTGCTGCCATTTAACTTTGGAAAGACAGAATGCAGGCACATCCAGTACTTAAAGACTTTTATAAAACTTGAGTATTCTCAATAAACTGCCCACAGTCCTACTCCCAGTGCCACCCCAGCTCAGAAATCCCATTTGAAACTGGTCAGAAGAGCCATTAGAGCAATCAGGTCTTAAATTCAGAGAAGCAGATTAAAGCTGTGTTAAACTCTAAGGTTTAACCAGGTAAAAGTAACCAGGTCACAACCGTGACCTAGAGCAGTGCAGCCACCAATGAACATCTGAAAAACTCTTCTTCAGTAAAAAGCAAAATTATTGCCCTAATTTAGAAAGGTTCTCAGCCCAGCAGAGGTACTTGCCAGCACTCAGCACTATCAGATAAGTGGATAGGAGAGCACCCCAGTGCATTCCAGACATATATACATTATTAACTTTTATCTAAGGCTATTAAAATTTGGAGGCCAGTATGCTGGGTTTTCCCATTTAAACAAAAAAGCCTGTCCCCTGAACATTCTTCCTGGGCATTCATTTCCGTGCTCCACGAGCGAACGCCCACGCTGCTCCCTCAGCAAACACCCCTGCCAACGTTCCGTGTCTGTGATCAAAGTTTCTCTTGGTTTTCAGTGGGGATTTGGAAGCACAACCTTTAGATGTAAAGGAGTGTTAAAAATAAAAAATAAAAAACCCCCAACACTGAAACCAAACCCCTCGTGTTTTGAAGACCTACAGTAATTCCAAAGACTCGCCTAATACATGCACCAAATCCTACATCTCCAGGCTTTAGCTTATTAAATAGGGAAAAAAATGTAAAAATGCATGACCTGGATGAAAGTATCATTCTTTTCTGCAGTGTTCCCAAGTTTTTGAAGTTGGGGACTTTGTTCTGAGCGAAACTACTTTGGTAGCAACTCTGTCTCCACTGGATGAAAATCTGTGTCAGGGAACTACCCGACCTAATTTGGATCCACTGTCCAGTTCTGCTCTAGAGAGAATCCTGATTAAACTCAGAGTTATTCTGCACTTCTTTTGAGGGTTGAGACATTCAAATTAGCTATTAGATCCTTAGCAAAGTGGGTATGAATATCTTGCAGCTCTTGTGCTAACTCAGACTAGTAGATGTATCAAGGACTATAATTTCTAGCACTATACAAACCAATTAACCTTTGCCAGAGGTTCACACTACAGAGAACTAAATATAATAAAACATTTTTAAAGTATAGTTTAATTCATACTCAGAGTGGTTTCTCAGAGGTAGATTTGCACTGAATCACAGCATGTTACTACGGTGCTCTGTGTTGCTCTATAAGGTTCAAATTAGACTCTCTCAGCTCCAAAAACCTGTATCTAAACCCTGGCTCTTGTTTCTCCTAGGTTAGTTAATTCTTCTGCAGACAAAGCCAACAAATAAGTATAGAGGACACATGGAGTTTCAAAAAATAAACTGACATCTTACAGAATTGTTCACTGAGCACATGTATATATTTATAAGTATTCAAAACATTACACATTTGGGGGTTAACAAAGTCTGTGTATCTTTAATGTTTGAGAAACTGGAAGGAAAGGTAGGTAGATGGATAGAAAACATGTGTGTTCAACAAATTCTATTCTCAGTTTCTGAGTTTGTAGACAAAGGCAAAGATGCCCACACAAGAGCCTCATGGGATTCTCCATGAAAGAAAAAGACACTTGGCAATACCAGATAAAATGTCTTATTTGTATGAGAACACTGTATTAATAAAAAGTGGGCAACCTACTTAATAACCAAAAGATGAAAACTATCAACCCTTAAATTTCTCTTTCTGTAAACACATCTTTGGAAGACACAGAAATACGTGAAGGCTGTTCAGACAGTCAAACACGAGGCTAACAACTCGCCAGGACCAGGAGGTGCACATTTGGTACAACTGATGGCAAACCTCCCCCAGAAGTTACACATTCCTGCAGAAGGCAGACTGGAGCCTGATGAACCAAGTGGGTATTTGAGCCAAGAGTTCATTAAAACAACCTGAAGTGTGTCAGCTCACAGATCTCGCCAGCGATGTCAGCACACAACCTAGAACAGATTTGTCAAAAGATTACCCACTTTCCTCCCTTTAACAAGTAAATTGGCTCATTGGCTCAATCGTGGTGATATTTTAGTGTCTTACTGAGGGTCTATTTAGGATGTCACTGTTCTTTAACCAAAAAAAAAAAAAAGTTTCCATCATGCTTCATCTCTGAGTGAAGAAACAAGTGCACTCTGTGTATGGATTGGATATTGAATTGCAGAAAGCTGATTTGAATTTTAAGATCTGATACAAATTATCTCCTGCATGCACAGACCTGCACGTAGCACTATCATCAATTATATGGGCACAGAATGTCACATGGAGAAATACCCAGTGCATAAACGGCACTTTTGGGTGTGTATATTTTTCCATATTAGCCTTGCTTTAATTGTCAGAGGGATTATCTTGCTTTAACAGTCTGTTCTGTTGGTTGCCTTGGTGTTTATCAGCTATGAAGTCAAATTCCAATCATCAAGTCTATTCAGCTTCCCAGGCCCTCCTCAAACTCTTCCCTCCCTTCGAAAAAGAACTGAGGGGAAAAATAAAAAGCTTCCAGCTGACCATCCAGGAGTACCTAATCTAACAGGAAAAGGTGAATCCTATATGACATGCATTTTGTGGTCGGGTTGATGGGAAGCCCGAGGGTGTGAAAAAGGCAGACCAAAATCCCTAACAAACCTATAAAGTGAAAAAAGCAACATCTGCCCATGGAAAAATAGGAAAAGCAGGGTCTAATACAGACTGACACATCATAACTAGTGTTTATGTATATTGCCAAAACCATTGCCCTCTGAAATTTCTAAGTAAGTTTCAGATTTGGTCTCTTAATCAGTTCAGCATTCTGCTCTTGTCCAAATGCCTTGTCAAAAGGCATTACCGTGACTTAAAAACTTTAAGTTCAGAGGAATGCTAGAGGAACTTAAGCAACATCTATGAAACATGGCACTTCTCATCTTAATTTTAAAACAGTTTTCACTTTCATGATACGAGGCACTATGTTCTGTGCCCTCAAAATTTACACCACCTCCCAGGGCTGAAATAAGAAAGCATGTTGAATAATTCCTCTCTTATCACTTACTACTGAAGTGTAAAGTAAATCTGTTGCTGTTCAATAAAATTCCTCCTTGAAATCACAAGTCTCTCAGTTACTCTTTCTGTCTCAGTGGCATTGAGTATTCCAGGTCAGTGCACAGGTTAAGTGAACAACCTCACAAATGCAGAAATAACACAAACTGAGATTGTTCCAATTTCCCCACAGTAGCACTTCGAAAAAAGAAAATAATCAGATCTACCATCTCCTTCCAGATCCGCACCCCGTGCCTTTTATTTATTTAAGATTTTCCTTCTTATGGCCTCCTTAATATGACTGGCTCTCCCTCAAGCATTCATTTTGTTCTCACCCACAGCATCCCCGCTCTCTCTGAGCATTCCTGTTGGGAAGTGCCTTCTCCCAGGGCCAGTCTGATCTCATCAGTGGTTGGTTAAAGCTCTCCCTGATAATGGATTTGCTGAGTTTTGACACTCAGTATTCTGACACATGGGGTTGTTCCCCCCACACGCACACTTTTTTCCCCCTCTGTACTCTAAGTAGTTCATTAACCCCACATAACTGCCAATTAAGAGATTTTTCTTCTCGAGAAGGAACATTCTCTCTATGAAACCCATTTAATTACAGAAAAATGCATAGCTTAAATATAACAACTTCCTCTCCTGTTAATTCAGCTCTGGTGAATTTTGCATGCTCTATTTTATCCTCTGGTTATGACAAAGGAATGTTGAAAAATACTTCTTTTTCTTTCCCTTTTTATCCACTTTAAAAAAAAATTACTTAAAAATTCCCGCAAGTTGGGTAAATCCTGATGGTTTCACTCCTTTGGGGATTATTCCCACAGAGATGAGAAAGCACAACCTTGGGAACTGCCAGAAGTGTGTATTTTAAGAGCATCTGTGGGTCTCATGACTGTACTAGCAGAATGTTCACCAACACTTCGTGTTTTTCTCCTAGACACATTCTTGTAGGAAGAAAAGTCATTTTCCATTTCCAGGATGACTGTGAGCTTAGGCTGTTCATCCAGGCTGACTCAGGACAGATGTGAACAGGTACAGGACCTAACCCTGGCTCATTCCTTGCAGGAAGCAAATGCTTTGGTACCCTGTTCCCAAACTCCTGGAGAGAGAGCCCCACAGTCCCAAAAGAGACTGTTCCTGTTGATCAGCAGATCTTCAAGGGACCAAGCAGGAGAAAGGAAGGGAAAAAAAATTCAGGCATCAAAAAGGATGCAAAGTATTATTACTGTGTTTTAGACACCACCACTTATTTGGTATAGTTTGACCAGATGCAATGGCAGAAAGGTGTGTGTGAAGCAGGGTTACCAAGGCAAAGCTAGTTTGGTTATGAGAGCATTTTTACAATACTAAAAAGCTACTGCCTTCTCAACTTTGCTTTCCAAGTCTGATTCTCAGCTGGTATAAATTGATAATGTTGCTCTGATGTAGATCTTTTTATGTCTGCTCTGCTCTCTGCTGCGTTCTTGGCACAAGGCACGGTGATCGCGGGGTCTGGTGCATGAAGAGAGAGAACCCCAGTGATGATATAAGATAAGCAGAGTAATTAAAACTCATATTTAAAGTTATGAACTCTGGAAAGAAATGTATGCAGATCAACAGTTCTCAAAACACAGCCTCTTATGAAAAGGGAAAAAAAAAAAAAAGGTGACGCCATTTGAACGTATTTATTCCCAGGCAGCAAAATTCATTCATTCATACACCTGTCCCTTGAGTGTAGAATCACACGGGACAGCCAACAGAAGGCATAAACAGGATTAGGTGCAAACTAATCCTTACCTTCCTGTTAGGTACTATATGGAAAATACACATCCAGGTATTGCACTGGCTGTTCATTTCCACAAAGCTTTCAGTATCCATCTCCTGTGCACACTTTCTTGGGCAATGACTCCTCCTCACAGCTGCCAGCAGGTAAGGAAAATTCAAAGTGCTGCTTGGTCAGCATGACCTCACTCAGGAGACGAAGCAAACGAGCTGAACACACCTGCCCAGCGTGTTCCCTGTCAGACAGAGCCCAAAGTAGCTCCCGAACTCGAGTTCCTACCGAGCAATGCAGCACACAAATCACCAGGTGTCCCTATTATGTAGCAGTCATTACCGGGGACAGCCCAGCCCTGCGCAAGCCCCGGCTTTTCATGCAGTGCAACGCGGCGTGATTATTTGAATGAAAATGTTTCCCATGGAGACAGCTCCCCGTGGCTTACACCTTGTTGGGGACAAAAGAAACGATCTGGAGATGCTGTTAACCTCTGGAAAGATGTGAGAAAAGGCTTGGTTGAAGACAGAAAAAGGAATGGTGGCGATGACTTCAGCACAGGATTCGTCGTGGTTATCAGTGCATAAATTCTGCCTTTGGGAAATTCATTTAGGGCATTTTCCCCTTCAGAGCCTGCAGTGGGATAACTAAGATGGGAACTGACCCTGTATGCAATTTGAAGGATGGCATCCCACGTTAAAACATAAAAATTATTCATACAATGTCTTCCCATTCATTTTACTGGCAACTGAAGCAATTTATTTCATATTTTTGGAAACCAGATTTTACCTCAAATACATGTGCATATAAGCAAAACTTCTGACTGTATATCACAAGTTTAACTGCCTGAAGCTTGAAGTTTCTACGAAACTATAGATGAACATCATAATTCCTATTCTTACAGCCCAATTAAAAGGAAACATATTTTCAATTACATTATCTGTCTCCTGTGGACCCAGTCACTAAAATGTGCAGCAAAAACAACTGGATTTACAGCCCTGGACTACTTAGGGACAAGTAGGTATGTACAAATGCAAGCAACAAATTACTTCAGAAGTGTCACCAGTACTAGGTTTTTATACTGTTAATTTACCTGCTCAGGTTAATGTGATCAGTCAGTGCATAAAGCTGAACATCTGTGTAAATCCTTGCTTGGTCAGGACTTGGTCAACAGTTGCAAAAGTAGCTGCCATAATTAATGTCAATCTTGAAAAAACAGGATTATGCACAGCTAAGGACCTTCTTCAGGCTGTAACACACCAACTTCATAAAGAAAAACCCATCCCTGGGTATTTTCAGATGTGCTACATCCAAGTCACTTGGCACACATTGCTAAGGTGAGCCAATTCCCCCAGAATCAGTAGGCACTGATGGAACACAAGCCCCTCTAACTAAAGAGGAAATCTCTGAGGGCCAGAGATTAAGCTCTATTTGCCTTAGGTCAAGAGATCTCCCCTGGTCCCCAGTGACCACTTGTGTACATCACACAGCCTTTGCACAGCTCAGCAAAACCAGCAGCCAGAGGAGACCTCAATGCTGGAATTCCACAGGGACTGCAAGTCAGAAGTGAGATGCTTTAGCTCAGATTAAAGAAGCTTCTCCCTCATTTGCCTGCAGCCTTCCTGTGTGAACCTGAAGCATTACATGGGCATCCAGGAACTGCACCAACAGCTAACAAGAAAACACCAAAACACCAATCTATTATTGCACACTCTTTTATGTCACAGGGTCCTTAGCAGAGCGGAGCATGGGATGTGTTTCAGTGCAAGGCTGGGTCTCCAAGTGAGCTTCCTGGATTACCAGCCAAGTCAGAATCCTGCCCTAAATCTATAAGATATAAATCAGTAATATTCTCTCATGTTACAGTGACATTTTAATTGCATTGCATATTTTAATATACTAGACTTGGGTCGTAGCTAAGTTGACTGTATTTCTTGATTTCTTTGTGGTACTTAGTCATTTATTATAAATTGTCATGGTTATTTCTCAAAGTTTCATTTGCATACCTTCATTTCCTTGCTTAATTTAGACCCAGAATTTGATGGACATTTGCAGATATACAGACATTTCCACAAACAGAAGACAGAACCATAACATCCAATGCAGATCTCAGTGTAGTAACACAAGAACCAGCATAAAAACAAAACCACAACTGTCATAAGAAAGTCTGCACTGCCCAGAGAAGATTCACCTCTTGCAGGTATACTGGTACTAGACCTTTCAGAATATGCATTATGACAGAAATCTTGCCTTTTGTATGCAAATGTTTCAACCACAAAAAAAAAAAAAAAAGGCATCTGTATGCAAGAAGTGGATGTCAATTCTGATGCATATGCTTTGTAAGAACATAAAATGAAAATGCACTGTGCTTGCTCTGCCCTGCAACACCTGTTAACACTCCCATCTCAGCAGTTATGAAAATCAAGCCCAGAGAAATAACCAATGATTTCCAAACCTTCACCTGAATAGAAAATAGCATTTCCTTACTTTTACACTGTAGTTTCTTGGATGTTTTTCTTGAACAACATGAAAAGAATAATGATCCTAGCAATGAAGAGCCCTTGTAATAACTGATTTCTACAGTTCAGAAAGCACTGCAAATTCAAGTTGGCATTTAAACATCAGGAGAAGCTGCTCACAGCCATACACGTTATCCCTCTAAGAGCACTATTCTTTAAATATCTTCCATTTGCATGTGAAGATATGAAAAGAAACCAGACTCTACTTGAAGTAGATGATCAACACCAATACCCAATGTGCATCAACCTACAGTATCCACTTGGTCATTTATTAATTGTCACTCCATCATTTCAGGCACTGCTCAAATGAAGTCACCCCCTCTCCCTCTTGTTTTCCATGCTGAATAAGGGCTGAAGTCCCCAGTAGGGATTAACAAACACAACTGCCTAGTCTGGGAAAACAAAGCTTAGGCCAAGCAATTTAAAAGCAAACAATATGGGACAGAACAGTTGTTACACAAAGAGCTGCTCATGTTCTGCAACTCAGTTAATGTAATGGGGGAAGAGAAAGGAAGCGGAAAATGGTCCCTGTCATAGTGCAGCTTGTCCTGCATAATGAGGTTAAAGTGGAAACTTGTGTAAGAGGGTATTTAAAGCTGTAATTAGTTCCTTTTCCTTCAGTCCAGTGGAATCCATGTGTAGCCATCGAACACGACCTGTGGTAAATCCCTCCTTCCCTCTTCCTGGCACAACATCTGCTCCTGTGCTGAAGCTTCCCAAGGAGCTCCAGCACTGCCAACATTAAGGCCCTTCACTCTCACAGTGTGTGAGCCAGGAACACTACACTGTAATAAAGCAATCCATCAGCACCCACAGCTCCCACCCCAGCTCTTCCAGTCCTCTTAATAAGCCCTTAGTGACAACCACTCCATGTGTCACATTCACAGCAAAGAGCAAATTACCAGGGATCAGAACATTTCTATTTGAACTCAGTGATTCCTAGGAAAAGTCATCATCTCCTCTCCCCTGCACTTAACTTTAAGTAAACCAAAAAGAGTCTTAAGGTTTGTCTGATGATTTTATCATACAAATCGTGGGTCGGGAAGCTGTTTAGATGCTCCAGTGTTCTTATACAAACTATTCCTATACAACATCTTCCTCCTATGGCTTGTTTGTTGTTGGGCTTATTATTTTCATTTTCATTTTGTAGTTCATTCTCAGGACATGCATATTCTCTTTGAATAACAACTTCAAAAATGGAAGTCTTCTGTTCGCAGCAGCAATCACAGCACATTCCATTAAAATAGAGCTTTTAACAATATCTGTGATTAAATCAATTTGGTTTGCCCTTTTTAAAATACTCTGGAACTCTCAGAAAACATACTGCATTCATTTATTTCCAAACCAATGTAGCAAGTACAATGAAAATAAAATGACATTATGTATTTGGGGAGATTAGACATGAAAAAAGCATATGTAATTAACTGTACCTAGCTGGACAGTAAATGGCAAATAACTCCAGCCTGCATTTGCAAATAGAACTCTTGATTTTCTATTTTGTGGAATGTCTCATATGAAATAACAGAATATTCATGAGAAACAAACAACATTGCTGCTGCACCAGAACCCAGGGTTGCCTACTGAAATAGCTCCCAAGGAAACAATTAAAACAGCAAGTATTTAATCTACCCAAGAAAAGACAAAATATTTTGAATCATGGTTAGCTGTAGCAACAGGTAGGTTTTTATGTCTTAGAAGTAAACTCTTCAGCTCAGGAGCCAGTGAGTTAGTTCATGTTTAACACTGAATTTGATAACCAATGCTAGACAATGAAGATGAGCAGGTGAAGAGAGTGAGAAACATCTCAGATTTTATATGACTGTTTGAGATTGTTACATATAGTAGAGCAGTAATATATTTATCTGCTTACAAAAGTGATTTACAAAGGAGGGATGACTAAAACATGACCAGCTGCTCTGAACAGCGCTCCTCAACCTGATGGAGTGGGATCAGACAGACAGGAATGGCACCTCCATGAGACAGCCAAAAAAAATCCCATCACCTCAACTGCCAAGAGTCAACACGGCAGATCTTTGCTCTAAATCAAATGACTCGGAGTCTTCAGATATTTTTATTTTAATAACCTCACCAGCAATGTCTTCTTTTGAAATTAATATATCTGCCTTAGTGGTTTTCAGTTTTCCTTGTAAAACAATGACAGCTAATAGGAAAGCACTGTCATGTATCCTGACTAAAGGTAATGTATATGTGACAGCTGTGTGATCATCAGTAGGAAAGTATTTCCAAAAGACAAAAAGAATAATTAAAATGAGCCTGCAGTCCTGGCTTTGGATTTAAATGTTTAAATGCTTTAATTTGAAAGAACAATGGCTCCTTGAAGCTCCTTCACAACCAGCTCTGACAGCCTGTCATCTCCTAACCAGCCCCAAGTAACAGTTGTGCAAGTCTGAGCACCAAACAGCAGATTATGCCTGATGATCCTTAAAACAGCAGCGATGCTTCCAAGAGAGCACCGGAGATGAACGAGGCTTTGCAACCTCTTGAAGCATTAATTCCAGTAACAAAGCCTCTTTGGAAGTAAAGTTAATAAGAACAACACAGTGAGCCTGGATTTTGTTTAACTCTCTTTCCACATGCAGTTTGTGGCACTGCACAGCAAAGCCCTGAGTGTGCAGCATCCTGCCCACTGTGTTTATGAGTGGACTAACAGCCTTTCCCACTGCTGATGGGCTCCCTTTTCCATCAGACAGTTCATCCAGAACACAGACTCACAGGCATAGGGATATACCTGTATTCACCACTGAGTCAAGTGCCCATCAATGGCAATAGATTTGCAGCTACAGCCAGACAAGAGTTTGTCACTGAAACACAAGGTTTCACTCAAGAAGCATCAAAACCACCTAAAAGTTTCACTTTTTCCCATAAAAACCTGACTTCTCCTTTCTGTGGAAGATTCTGCCAGAAAACAATTTGATTTATCTAGGTTAACAAAATATTTTAAAACAAAGAACTTTCTTTTCCCCTAAACAGCTCCAGGACAAATGAAAAAGGGTTCCTTTGCTGGTGAGCTGCTTCAAACACTTTGCAGCATTCCTCTGCCGCCTCCTCTTCTCTCTCTGAAGAGGATCATCCTCCCACTGAAGCTGGTGGCTTCACACAGGCACGAATATGCTTCAGATTAAGGGATTCTACATTTTCTCCTCTCTCTTTTGAGACAGACATATAATGAAACAGTAGTAGGATGGTAATTGTTTGCATTAAAGGAGAAACTCCAAGTCCCCATCACAAAAAACAAACGTGTGCACGTCTAAAGTGTCTCCCACTTAACTCCAAGGCAGAAGTCAACACTCACAGGATCAGACCCATCCTCAGACAGACCACAGTGCCCCATGAGAAAGCCTGGATAAATAGCATGGAAGATGGATGGGTTGATTGCATTTCAGTGACATCAGTGTCACAGGAAGAGCTGTTTCTGGGTCCTGCTTCTCCATTGCATCCTTTCACGATAAAGCAAAAGGAAACAGAACAACACAGGGTTTTAATATCACAGGTGGTTATTAGAGAAAGGCCAAGCATTCAAAGATTGAACCTTGTCAGCCAGCAAGGCAATGCATCACCTGGCTGAAACGAAATAAAACCTTCTACCCCTGCTGAACTGTCTTTAGCCACACAGCTAAAAGGGATTCTTTTTTTTATTTATTTATTTTAGATTATATGATTCCTAAAAGAAAACACTGCTGTAAATATTTCCTTTAAATAAATGCTTTTGGATTTGATGGACTTACTAACGGCTAAAAAGAAATCCATCACAGCAAAGTAAGAAGGGGAAATACCAATCAAAGTATTTTGCTGTGATTTGAGATTCTGTCTTCCTTCAGCTATTTTAATTTTTCTAGAGTCTGAATTATTTACTTCTTCTCCCCTTCAGGGCACGCACATCATGCTTCAAAAACAGTAAGAACTGCAATATCTTGTGTTGTTTGTTTGTTGTTCAACTAAAGGAGAAGCAGAGTCAGACCTTGGACAGCCTGGGAGGCAGCAGACGGAGTTGTCAGATGTGGGACAGGAGGTGCATCCACTGTAGCTTGGAAAGAAACCTTGAGGATGCAGCAAAGATCTGGGCTGGCACAATCCTGGCAGGGCCCTCAGGGTAACACATTGTCCCTGGATGAGCATCTGAGCACTTGGCTGTGCCCATCAACAGAAACACCATCAGCTCAAGCCAGAACCCCCACTCACTTTGTGGGTTAAGATTTCACCCTGAAGAGTTTTGCAGAAACCAATTTCTCTGCTTTTCCACATATATTGATCAATTCACAGGCCAGTATTTGCCTTCTGTTACTGCAGAGGATGGTTCCCTCTAATAAACATTCTCCAGATGTTATTGAAACACAGATACCCAGATCTGCAATAAATTCTGCGCTGAGGGTGATAAACCATAATCACAAGCCAGCATCAATGGAAAGCCAAGTTACTCTTACTCCAGACGTGCCACTTTGCAACTTTTCAAGTGTTCAATAAAATATAAAAGTCTCCCAAAGAGCGCTCCACACACGGAATGTTTTCCTCGTGCTGTAAAATGCATCTTATTGATTTATAATGTACTTTCAAGGAGAACAAAAGCTAGTCCATAAAACTAAAATTTAGGAGAAAGCATGACTGTTGTAAAGGAACTCCATACCATTAGTGAGGGGGATACATATTCTCATAATTTCTCTTGTTATACTGTTGTTTACTTCCCATAAATGGGAAATAAAACACAAAAAATGTAATTATAACTAAAAAATAATCAATACTTCTACTGTAATGCAAAAATGCAAACAAAGTTTTCTATTTAATAGATTGAAAGCTGCTAAACTGCATTTATTAAAAGTGCTAAAGAACAGGGATCTGAGCCTTAATTAAGCATAAGAGGAAACCAACTTGTTTGCTCTTCTTGAAACTGAATTTTTTTAATAATTTACCAAGTTTTCACAGGACTGTAATCAAGACTTGAACATGTTTAGAGCAGTATCCCTGCTTCTATTTCAATAAATCTTTGTTTAGAGAGTGTTTTATTGAGCTAAAGTGCAAGCAGCCACTCACAGATGGATATGGGGAAAACGTTTTTGATTCTTGTTATTCCATCAAAACAGCAACATTTATGTTTGTGCAAAGGAACAAAAATCATCTCTACCTTGGGACGAGATCTGGTGTTGATGTTGTTCAAGCCTACACTGTAACTGCATTTATTCTCATGATAACAGGGAAAAAATAATCTGTTACCACGTTTAGCAAACCACTACACCAGAAAGGGCTTTTATTGTAAAACATCGCAGAGAAATGCTGAAGAGAGCTTGTAGATAAAACAGCTCTGTTGTTCATTTGCTTAGGGAAGTTTACAGCTGTGATGTAAAGGACTAGCAAAACAATTACAAGTGAGAGACAGTCAAAGGCATGAAACATCACCCACCCATGTAAGTCTTGCCCTGTTATATACCAAGAAGATGCATGAGAATTCTAGAAAAGCTGCTGTTCCATTTACCCCTGCCATCCTCATCAGGCTGTACAGCCTCTGCTTTGCACGGTGATCCCATGCAAAATTCCATGGGAATTTTTTAGTTTTAAAAAGTTACAATTCAAAAGCACATCAATCCACAGCAACGCTCAATAGGTCAGATTAAGAATGCAAAGAACATCACTTTGTACTTGTTGGAGCAACAACTTTGCTAAATAATTATCATCGGAAAATGCTGCCAAAATTGGAGGCCTTTGAGTCTTAAGTACAGGGAAAGTTGGATCACCTACATCCTCTAATAGGAGACAGAAATGGAATGTCCCAGTTGAAGCAGGATTCCTCCACCAAATCAATTCCACTCAGCGCTTTCAGAGGTGGGTTGGGGTGTTTTGGTTTTTATTTTCCATTTAAAACACACATTTGCACAGTTAAATTCCCCTTAAACAGCATAAATTTCATAGTTGATAACATCTGTAATTAGACTTTGAAATTCACACTGCTATTAGCTGTCCTACATGGCACAAGTTTTGCCTGAAAACAACATTTAAGCTGTTTTCCTTTTCTCAAACTACCGAATTTGAAAGCCTATTAGATAGGATGAATTTTTCTTGAAGAATTAAACAAAATTGAGTTTATTTGAAAGATCAGACTCTAAGCACAAGATTGAAATAAATGTTCGGTTGCAACAAACGACCTGCTCTATAAATCAAGCTCAGAGAGGATATAAGCAAAGAACATGAACTAAAAAAAAAAAAAAAAAAAGGCAGACATTGATTCCACAGAGTCAGCCTAAAAAAATGAAAACCATAAGAAGGAACCTGCATGATTAAAAGCAAAGTGGTTGCAAGACAGCTGAGAAAGCATCAGCTAAAACACAGGTTTCCTTAGTCAAAATGCAGAACACAGAGGACAGCAAGTGAGGGATATCCCCCCCAGCTTCAGGTGTACACCACCATAGCACCAATATTGCTGCATTTATCACGGAGCAATTTAAATCTCACCTAAAGACATTCCAAGAGAACGGGTGCATCTTTGTCTTAGATGTTCTCCAAGAGCTGCACAAATCAGCATAAACAGCATCACTCTCCAGCACGAGCTGGAAATCTGAACCCTCCACCCAAAGGATGTGGCGATGTCGGTACTTTGGGGCGGAGGGTGCAAAAGAGATGCAGAGTTGTTTGTTTTTCATCCAGGACTGTGTCTTTGTGCCAGCTATGAAAAGTTTTGCTACTTCCCTAGCACAGTTTGCTGTCTACTGCTCCCTTCTGATGACTCCTGCGGCCTTTTGGCCAGCTCTGCCATAGATCCTGATACTCAGTTTAACGTTTTGCTTGCTGAGTAAACTTCCCAGGGTCTTTCACAGCCCATTGCATTGTGCTTTAAGAGGGAAGAGAAATAAACATAGACCCTAAATCTTAGTTGCAAATATTTGGTTTACAGTCCAAATGTGAATTTTCCGTGCCAGTTTTTCCACATGTAAGTAGCTTGTTGATACAGGGGTACTGCATTAGAAGCATTATCTACTTTAGTGTGTACGGGTGGACAACGTGTGCTGGTCCAAGAGTTGATTCCAACAGCTGGAACTACACACACACAGCAACACAAGCAGTAAATTATTCACAGGGTTCTTTTCCATGTAGTGAAGTGCTCAACAGAACAAGTACTAATTTGAATAATTAAAAAACCTTTTTCCTCTCTGCCCTGCAAGGCTGGATCCCATGTTTTTAGCTTGGACCCCCATTTCTCCTCCATATGGTATGTTCAATTACCATTAAGTTTTCAAGTGCTAATAGTGGCCCATAACTTCAAGTACTGCTATTCAGAGCCAGTGCCTTTTCCCTGATTAATTACTATGGAGAGATGATACCTCTGGGAATCAAATACATCGTGTGCTTAACTCCAGAATAGACAGTTCTTGTCAATAATGTATCCAAGCAGCTTAAAACTTCAATAGCCTGGTTTCTTATATACTGTAAGTGGTGCTGAATATTCAGTTTTATTTCTGTTTCCCTGCCAGTAGGAAATAAAGAACACACTTTTAGCTAAATGAGAACTGAAGTGCATTGGAAGAGTGCTATAAATTATATTCAGGCCACCAAATAAAATTCAATTTTCAGGTAATGTGAAGGTGTAATGCGTCTGGAGAAGCTGTTTTGCATATCACACAAGACAGCAGGCAATAAGGAGCAGGGAATGACTAAAACCTGATCTGTCACATGCAACTCTTTGATTGTTCCCCCTACTTTACCTACTCTAATCGCACTGTTGCAGTGTTGATTCAGAACACGGCGGCCCATGAAAAATGTCACCGTTCTGTCGATGTTGCGGATCCGCTGGCAATTTCAGCAAGCACTGGATGCACATAAAGGGTGATAAGGCACTATATCCTGCCATGCTCAGCAGGTTTTCCATTTCCTCCTGCAATTACACATCAAACTGTTTTAGCTTCACAAGCTTCGGCACTATAAATGGCCTCAAGGCAGGAGTCTGCTCCGCACACTGATGAGTCTATCTTCAAAGCAGAGTGCAAACTCAGGTTTTGGGGAGAGATTTTTTTTTTTTTTTTAATACCCTTTTTCCAGAGCTTTTAAGAGTTTACTTAGAGATTATACCTACCATTATCTCCATGTACTCCAATTAACAGGCAGTTTTATATCAACATTAACGGGAGCTGCCTCTAAGAGGAGATGAAAGCCTTGCATACACAAGAGCAAGTCACTGTGCAAGAAGCCTGTTCATGGAATTACATCTTTACATACTGGGATTTTTCTTCCCACACACCCCCCCCTTTCTTTTTTCCTACAAGGCTACCTGGAATTCCAGACTGATAACACGCAGAAGAATCTGTTTTTCAGATGCTCAAAACCTTGTCTCACACTACAGCAATGCTGCCAGAACCGTATCTTTCTCCTGTTGCTCCATTTAAAGCAAGTCATACATTCTGGTTACAGAGACTTCAAACAGTTTAATTTCACAGGTGTAACACCCTTTCCCCACCTCCTGCATGCCACTGCTTCATTTGTAAATGAGGGGAGGCAACTCCTTACCTACTCTGTGAAAAGCCAGAGGGTCCTTGGGGACAGGATGCTGCAGACCTTTTTCTGTCCTCATCAGTTTTGTCTCAGGAGATACCAACACACATCATACCTACAAGATTACTCTGACACTGCCAAAAAGTAAGTCATCCTCTGATTGCATACTTTCTCCTCAAGTGTGCTAACACTTTGAGACTATATATGAAAATCCTGCCTCCCTGACAGATTCCCTGAAATCTTTACAACATGATTGGTAGTATCTGAATTTTCAACATGTGAGCTGAAGGCTGGGACTGATGCTAAGAGGGAGACGAGGCAATGTTACAGTTCCTGCTCTGGAGTATTCTGGCACTGTGATTGGCTCAAATGCAGATATGTAACCACATAAAACCAAGGAATCCTGGGGTGAGCCAAACAAATGTAGTGGCATCCATGGACCTGGGCAGAGAACAAATCCCAGCTTTGACCTCCTCACACTTCTCACGTTGGCCATGGAAAGTGAGATGCAATATTATAGAAGTCAGAATTCATTGGACATAACCAAAACCTCCACCCACTTTTTGAGCTTCAGAGCCCTCAGAGGACCCCACCAAGCTCAAAGCCACAACAGCTGTTACGACACCTACAGCTCCTGTCATGCATATTGTCCCTCACACAGGTTCTCAACAGAAATTAAAACCAAGAAATTAAAAAACTCCTACAGGTGTTGCCAGCTGCAGGACATGCTTGTGGCTTCTCCCACAGCCCATCCCTGAGATACCATTAATGACATGTTGGGACTGAGACAGGAAAGCACCATTCCCACAGCTCACACGGTCCTCCACCCCTACCCATCCCCTCAGACAGCTGCACAGCAAGGATCTGATCTGAATTACACCCTTTGCTCAATGACAGCAGCAGCAATGAGACACAAGTCTTGGGACTGGCCTGAAATAATAGATGGTTTGTGTGCCCTCCACCTCTGTGAGACAGCATGACAAAAGGACTGTCAGGGAAAACGTGAAGCAGCAGCATTTAGCCACTGAAAATGAATAGGAACAAACAATTCCTTGCATGCCATTACTGACAGCTTGTTCCTCTGCCTCTCCAATGACCCTATCCATGAAGAACATGGACCTTTTATAATATGCCTCAGGGTGTGTTATCATTCATTCCCAACCTCTGAAAAGCTCAGCTGTCACTGCTGCCTAAAACGGGCTTTAGGTTCTTTTAAATAATAATAATAATTAAAAAAAAGACAAAATATTCTGAACTAATGATGTTTAGCATACACCTGCTTTTCTTATTAAATCAATTATCAAAGCATATGCAAGTGTGTCAGCCCTCCCAACCAGGATGCACCATATCCTCTGTAAAACATGTTTTAACTTCCTGAACAACAAAGACTTTCCGGGGGGAGTCAACAGCTTCAGGCAGCACATTCAAAGTAGCAGAATCATTACTCAGATGATCCGACTTCCGACTCCAAGCTGTCCATTTTTATGCACAGAGAGCACATCAAACACACACAGGGCTCCAGAATCACTGGCACTGCCAACCAAACTGATCCCACCAACAGGACATGGAGAGATGACAGCGAAGGAGGGCAGCAGAGGGTGTTCAATACTTGAATAAAACTTCATAAAGCTTTGAATATTCGTGTGTTGATAAGTAAAACACAAGACCAGTGAACCACGTCAGTAATGTGCCCAAATGAGAGAGGAACTGCTGGCATAGCAGGAACTTCAAGTAAACACAGGGATGATTTATCTACCTATTTGATGGTGATCTATGCCTTGGCAAGAGCTGCATCTGCCCTGGACGTTTATCATCACTGCTACCTGCATCTTTGACTCTACCTTTGACAAGATACTTCCCAACCCTCATACTACTGCAAACTCAGACATGGCACTGCTTGCTTCACTAACTTAAACACCTGCTGTTCATAATAAAATGACTATTTCCTTATTTCTTGGCATCTTCTCTTAGGTGGCATTGCTATAACACTTGCTGTAATTCCCAAGTGCCACTCCAGATTGAAATCTCATCAGGGATAGGAAAAACCTCTTAGAAATTCCAAAAATAAGCAACTATTTAAGTATGGCTGAGCTTTTGGTGATTCTTTTTGTTTGTTTTTTTAAATATGAAGATGTTTGCTGTTCCTTCCATTCAGAACTACAAAAAAGAGAATGAGAAAAGTGGGCGAAATGACGTGATGAGGCAGGTGCAGATGGAGGAGACCAATGTGAAATTAAGACCTACAAAAGGACTAAGTCTATCAAATTTCCTATATAATAACAGCTGTTTCTGCATAAAATACATTTGGAAGGAAACAAATCAGGACTCACTAATTAAATACTTGTTTAAAAAAGCCTCATGAAATGTTGCTTAATATTGGCTTCTCTAGCCAGTGCCAAAAGCAAACCCAATCCAATCACAACCACGCCGCCCCAAAAGTGTCTTCTGAATGTGAAGCAGGTCCAACCTTGTGAAGGAGATCTCAGTGCTGTTTACAGCACGTCCTCTCACAGTGAGCTTTGCTGATTAAGGACAAAGATTAAGCCCTGAATGTCTCCTCATGAACAGGAGCCCAAACAAGCTGTGGTGAGAATTTAAGTGGTCTGTACTAAACTTAGATTGTGTCACCCGTGAATAACCTCGCTCCGCCGCAGTTAATAGTGCGGTTGAGAGAAGCACATCTCGGGTGCTGCTGCAAGTTCTTTCAGCTGTGGATGCTGGTCAAGTTGGTATCAATCAGCACAAAAGCAAACGTCCATCTCCAGTTTTTCAGAAAAGCCATATCTCAAAGAGACTTTAATGGACTATTAAGTACAGAGGAAAACTGAACCGTGATCACTCACTTAACCAAGAAATGATGAGCATTTTCAAGCAAATCACTTCCCCATCCGCATCAGTAAGTGATTCCAGGGAGTATCTTTGTTCACGTTATTCTAATGTGAGCTTTCCACAATCCATCTGCAGTATATCTTGCCTGAGCAATTATGTCAAGCATAGGGAAACAAAGCTGGAAGGAGGGAGGGAGGAAGAGACAGTACGGACACAGCAGCCAGACGGGATGCGGAGTTACGGAAACAGCCCCATGTGAAAGTGCAGAGACGAACTACTAAATGTTCTGCAAAAGAGAATTATGTTTCTCAGATATATTAGAATTATTTGAAATTCAAGTACGTTTATGGAATAGTTCAGCTCCTGCACAGCATAAATTGCAAGAGATGATGTTCAAGTCATTTCTATTACCTTGACACTGTTGACAAACGCACCATTGAGCGACTTTATCACTGTACAAACTCATCATGACCATCAGCACAACACTGCTGGTAACGAAAAGCACTTTATAAAATGCCCTGTGTGAAATCTGAAATTTGATCTGCCTCCTGTCTGACAGCTATCATGCATTAAACTCACCTTTTAACTATGGTTAAAGCCAAGTGAGTACCCAAGTAGCCTTGGATACCTGCACTGAGAATAGCTGAGCAGATGGAGTTCAGAGAAGCTAAATAACACCAACATTTAGAGCATCTAAGTTCATCCAGTATATTTCCTCCAAGTACAACTTGCTATCTTCAGATGCATCATCAGCCATTTATATGAATCCCGACAGGCACTGAAGATTCATGTGCAGTGACACCTGAAAACAGGAATTAATGCGGGTGGTTTTCCTGTCTGAACGTATGTTTTGCAGGAAAGACACACAGCTCTTAATCCTGCTAAGTGCAGTACACAGTAACACCAAGAAATTATGGGTACACAGACATCTTTATGTTTTGCCTACTTGGCAATCTATGTTTTCTGTACACAGATTTATTTGTAAGTGATCCATATGCATACCATTTCCCAGAGTTTGGGTAAAGTCGTACTTCAACAGCAAACAAAATAAAATAAAATCATTGCGGGTGTGGTGAAGGGCAAAAAAGGGAAGGTTGGCACACGGTGTAATTCAGATTAAGAGCTCCAAGTGAATCTAAACTGCAAGAAATAATAGAATTGCCTCTGATATCTAACACAGCACTCAAAAATTGGGAGGTTTTTTTATTAGGCTTTTTTTAAAAATTATCATTATTTGGTTGTTTAAAAAAAACCAAAACAAACCAACCCAAAACAACACAAACAAACAAACACACTTCAGGTACTTTGTGCTGCTGAGCAGCCAACAAAATGGGCAAAGTTTGGATGTCTTCAGACCTGGCACTATTGGATACCTCCAGCTCCTCAGTTTGTGTTTCTCCCCTTCAGGACTCAATCACCTCTGTGCGAAGCAAGTTCTTTGTCTATAAGAACATCAAATCTACCTAAAGGTTATAAATGATAAAACAAGGAATCAAAATTCAGGTATTGCTGGATGAGTCAGGCAGTGGATCCAATTTGCATCCTGCAAGCAAACAAAACTTCAGCAAACTGGAGCCTGGAGAAACAACAATACCTTCAATGTGCACATTTCTTGCTGTTTAATCAGAATTGTTGTCTTTTATATTTTTGTGTATATTTGATACAATTACTGGAAAAGTTTTTAGCTTGTTATGCAGGTTGTCAGAATAGATGATCTAACAGTGCCTCCTGGCCTTAAAACCTACGAATCTTTGATATATTTCTTAGGAGCTGGAAAAATATTACCATTACTTTTAAAATGCCTAGGCATACACTTCTCTGGCAATCTGCAAGGTATTACTCACATTTCATTTACTTAATGCTCTACCTTCCCAATAATTTGAAATAAACTTTCCATGGGGGTGGCATGTCAGGGTATGCTCTCTAGTATTTCTTTGAAATTAAAGTCTAATTGCAGGGTGTTATCTGCATTGAACTGAACCTTTTAAACTGGAATATTTAAAATGTTTAAGTCTTGCTGAGATGAATCAGTGGTTGGTCCCTGCTTCCATCCATCCCAGCCTGGTTACACCAAGGGAATTTGTTGGGACTGACTGGATGTACCCAGGAGATGATCAAGCTCCTGATTCCACTTTCCCAGCCCTGGCAAACACCAAAGGCTGCAGCACACATGGCTTCACACCAGCATGTTTTCCTTCTGCCCACATACAGCAAGGATGCAGAGACAGGTTGGGACTGGAAGTTAAATAAAAAGTGGGAAAAGGGGAAAAAAGAGAAACCAAAACCAACCCACAAACATGTTTTGAAGCTTGTCTGAAGCTCTCATCTATTGAGAAAAAGCTGGTTTATAAAGCAGGGTCCAGTTCTTCTCAGTTCATAACACCACCACACCAAGAAATTTGCAAGTTAAAATGCATTTCTAGTGCACTGAAAACATATGCAAAGCCACATTTTTTAAGCCATTTCCTCTCCTATTTTCTCCATGTGTCAGCTCAGGGTTGCACTGCTACTATTTCATGGGCTTATTAATATTGCAGCTGCACTACAAGAATTACTATAACCAGCACCCCAACTGAAGCTACACATAAGGGGTCAGTTTGTCAAACTCCCAAAGAACAACATTTATAATGGCTGAATTAGAGCTGCCTTGAATACTTTCCTGCCAGCAGCAAGTCTCTGCCTTATTAACTATTGACTTTGTTCCAGAGTTGCCCAGTAAAACTGCCTTTTTAAACCTGATCTGCATCAACTGGGGGTATCCACAAGCAGAATAATTTTCTGACTACGGTATTGGAAGTAATGGAAATATTTCCTCCATGAGCACAATTAGACTTTCCTCTTGAAGTTAAGCTGCTTTCTGTGATCAGCAGCCACTTTGTGTAACTAATCATGATTTTTTTTCTATTCTATAAAAACCCAAAACATGCTGCTTCTCTGTATCTCATTCTAATAGCAATATGCTATAAAGATCCATCACTGAAAACATTTAAGTCTGAGATTCATTTCAAATGTAACCAGTGGCCAACTGGAGGTTAGTGACACTTCCAGGCTACCCTCAGGATTTATGCTTGTAAATCCATTGTTGGCATCTTTCCCACATTTGGTCAGTATTCATATCCCATAAAAAGCAGCAATCAAAAGCAGAAACAGGATGACATCACTGTAAACTATCTCCTGAAAGCCTTGCTCTGTTCCTACCAGAGTGAATCAAACTGTAGAATCTTCCTCCTTACTTAGAAGACCATAATTTTGTGAAGAGGCAATTTCTCATCTCTTAACCAGTCTTTCTTCCACTTGGAGTTTACAGATTGGGTAAACTGCTTAGCTTTAACCTCTTTTATTATCGCCATAGTTTGCTTGGAATAGTTCCAGAACAGATTCTTACCCTTCTTTGTTTTTTATGGGGGGGGAGACACTTTCAAGTTGAGTGATGGTGCTCAAAAGACATCCGAAAGTATGAGAAAGAAAATAAGAGTCGAGAGAAGCTACAGATGGAAAGGAGAAGGGTTTAAAATGGTTTGAGAGGGGAAAAAAAAAAAAAAAAAAAGATCTGCCACAGCTGCAGGCCCAAAAATGAGGTTCTCTTCTATCAGGAGGAACACCACACAACAAGCACTGGTTTTAATGCAAAGGCCCAGAAAGAGTGTGGTGTAAACCCAGCACTCCCCATTACACTTCCTTCCCCATAAAAGAATACCCTTCCTGAAAGAGATGATCCAGATTGTGGGCAAAGCAACACATATTTTCAATAGATCTTTCTCTTTTCATCATAAAAGCAAGCTACAGCAGCTCTCCCATGGAATTCACTGTGAAATAAAATTTGCAACCTGGCAGCAGCGTCTGATGAGCAATATACAATCCTTCCTGAAAGGCCCAGGAGGATTCTATTGTTTTGAGGCTTAATTTTCAATTTGCATCTTTAAAAAGGTATGATTTCATCCAAATTCACTGGTCTGCTCATTTATATTTATCTGTAAGAGACCACATTTTAGTTCCTTTGAGAAGAAACCCAGTAAAAAAATTTTACGTTCAAAATTATTCCAAGAGCACTACTCGTATTTCTTGTTTTTTTGCAATCTGCTTGGACAGAGATGTGACTAATTTATTTTGAAGGGCCTGATTCTGCAGGCACTCCACAGTCAGTAATCCCTTTGTGTTCTGTATGTAAAGCAGCAAAAGGAGGAGGTCAAGTAGCATCAGTCAGCAGAGTTTCATTGCAGTCAGAGGCTTTAGGCTGATTTACACCAAGAGAGGATAAAGCCCTACACGTCAGAATGAAAAATACAGAGGTATTTTGCCCCATGCTAAACAAGCCTCTCCTTAACAATGACAAGCTGAAAACCAACAGCAAGTGGAATCAATTAAAATTCAGCCCAAGCGTTGGTACCTTGCTTCAAACCAAACAAAAAGTTGTGCCTCGCAGCCTACAATATCTTGGGAATGTTCACGCCAGCTCCCTTCAGAAAAGGCTCTTGACTCTGTTTCTATAATGAACATCTTAAGAACTGTAAATGCAACATTAACTGGTGGTAAAACCTCCCGGATACACAATGATTTTGAAAGAGAGCAATTAAAAGGCGAGTTATTTTGAACCCGTGTCCCCGTTTAAACTATTTTCCTTGTAGTCCATCTGCCAGAGAGCCTTTAAGGCAGACAAGAAGATGCAATACCCATCACAGAAAGCTGCTGTTACACTAACATTTCCAAAAGCCCCACGATGTTGACTATCACGAGCCTCATTAAGAAAATGCAAGTTGCTCCACTATCCTTAAATATATTAGTTCCATGGGCATCGTGCACAGAAATGAGATGGAGCTCTTATAACAAACACAACCAGGAGCAGCATCACACTCTCCAGGCCTGCTGTTCTCCTTGTGAGTCTGGAGAAGAAGTTGAGGTCCTGCTGATGGAAACCCAGTCCCAACTTGGCCATTTATGAATTTTTTTCTTTTTTTTTTTTTTTGCATGGAAACTCTTGGATTTTAAACAAAGCAGAGAAGGAGGGATGAGGGAGGGAGGCCTTCACAGCTCTCTCAGCAGGAATGAAAAGTTTCTCCCTCATTCACGACTACCAGATGGCAAAACAAATTCCATGAGGAAGATGAATTTTAGGGTTGATATTTTTACTACACACGTTCCATAAAGTAAATAAAGAATGTGAAGAAATTTATGTAACTCAGAGGAGATTTTCTCAGCACGCAAAAATTCAGGAATGAATTTAATTGCTGTACCTGAAGGAAGAGGAGCTATAACTAAGGAAAATTCTTTATCCTACACAACGTTCACTTTATTCACCTCATTGGGAATATTGGACAGTATCAGCTATTTTCATCAAAGCTCAAAATACTCTGGGATGAAATCCTCACCTACTGGAAGCAATGGCAATGTGATAACTTTTATCTAGGCAGGATTACAACATATGGATTTGATGAGCTTACAAAGACTGATTACAGACTGACTTCTACTTGAAAACCCTCCCTCCTCACTGTTTCTATTTCCCCTACAACACTCTTTCCAACACGTTCATTGGCAATTCCTCTTCGTAAGCATAGAAAATCAAAAGGTCACAGCCTTAGTTTGTAGAAATCCTGGTGTGCACGAGTAAGAATGTACTGCTAACCCTGACATTTCAATAACTGATTACCCAACCTCACCTGGAAAGCAGCAAAAACAAGCAAACAAAATCAAGGAAAATTCACTTCGTGGTTAAGAGAATCACTGTTACAGTGACATCAAAAGGCCTGCAACATTTTTTTTTCTTCTTCTAAAAGCTGGAAATCAGGTTACTGGAAAAGTCTTCCTGTAAAGCAAATACATAAAATACAAAAAGCGCAACACAAAAGTTGGAAAACTGAAAATTATATCTAAGGTCCCTGAAACCAAGGAACAAACAAAGAACTTGAAAACCTATCTCCATCAGTCAGTCTCCCAAACATCTGGAGACTGACTCATGAGTTTTGGTTTGTTGGTTTTGTTTTGGTTTTTATTTTGAGGTTGGCACAACTCTGACGTAGTATGTTATGATTTGGCCAAATGAATCCTCTGGAGTAAAATATACCAAACACAATAAAACAGATTAGATAAATACCACTTTTTTGTGTTTCACTGACTTTCCCAGTCAACGCTGTATTTGTGAGACACTCCACACTGCAGTGTTTGAGCAGATCTCTAATGGAATGGCATTAAGTAAGTGAGAATTGAGCTAACAGAGCTGAAGTGTTCAGCAAAACCTATCACCGAGGCTGCTCCATCTGCTTTTACTTATTTAGGAAACAGCAGGTTTCACATATTTGAGATGAAACGAATGAGAAAACATTACAGCAACATAACTTCCTTCAACTGAAAATATCCACCTAACAGATTTTAAAACAGATTTCTAATACATGTAGGAAGGGTTCCCTGATTTTTTTTTTTTTAATTGGCTCAGTTAAGTACAAAGATGTTTCATTTCTCACAGGTTTACTTCTGTAACACTTATTTGTTTAACAGTTTTGCAGTGAAAACGGTGCTGCCAGCTCATGCTGCTTCTTCCCACATAATGCTGCTCGAATCCATCCTCTAAGAAAATAATAAATGGAGCGTGGGCCCCGCTGGTGTAAAGTGTTTATACGGGTGCTCAATCTTGCCCACGAGCGATGCCAAGGAGCAATTCCTCAGGTTCATTTGCCTTCCTGCCCTTCTGCAGCCCTCTCACACCTCTGAGCTCCTTGGCATCCATCCAGGTGTTGTTTCCCACCTCTCTGGCTACACCTGAGCTTCATTCCCAACAGATTTTGGATACTCTGACGCTGCATTCGCAGCACTGCAGACCCTGTCCTGCCCACAGCACCCCTGATAGTTCTCTCCAATACAGTGATTTGATGGTAAAAGCCAAGACATCAGCAGTCCTTCCTTCCCTAAGGTAACCATTCCCTTAGTACCACATATACACACACACAGATATATATATACATATAAATATAAACATAGAACTGTGCACTCACTTGAGCTGAACTGGGTCTTTTGACTTGAACTCAGCACAAACCGACTACAAAAGCTCCCCCTCAAATCTCACACATCCACAATATATTGCACACCATGGACTTTCTGAAACACCATAATCTCTGACTACATCTGTAGCTTTCTCTCTTAAGTGTACTATATACACATAAGGCACTTGAGAGATGATAAATTAAACAGTGAAACTACAAAACGGGAGGGAAAACATAAAGGAGCAAATTCTCCTTCAAGCCATCCCACACCTGACAGCATTTCCATTTCCCTGCGCAATCATCATCAAGAATCATCATGCAGCTTTTCTGCAACCATCATAATTACAATTAAGTTTCAAAGAATTACCTCTAAGCCAGGTGCTGTACACAGTTTTAATGTCACTGGTCATTTCTGAAATGCTGAGAAGCGTAAAATTTTTCTGATGTTTAATGTGACAGCAACCCACCATTGTGACAGAGCGTGCTAAGTGAAAATTAAATAAATTAGCTCAATCTTCCAAAGATGGTATTGTCAAGGATACACAAGGGTGGGGGAAGGAAACCTCACTTTTGAAAGCAAAATGGAATTCTCTTATTCTTACTGCTACACAGAAAATTGAGTCAAACGAATGGAATCAGGCAAAAGAATAAACCAGCAAATATCTCCTCATTGTCAGGCTGCCAATTTAAACCAGCTTGGTATTTGTCACAACTCCATAAGCTTTATGGTCAATAACAAATGAAAGCAGTACATATCCCTATCATTTTAATTTTCCATGGTTGCCAGTCATTTGTACACTTCAAGAAAATAATTAAAACAATGCATGACGATCTCCATAGTTTCTAAAGGTTATAAACATTCAGATTTTAGTTTAAAGAGCAAAACCAATAGCTGAGACAGTGTAAGCTTAAGTGAAGAGAACCAGTCTATGATGGAGGGAAAATCATCTGAAAAGTTTACCCATCCACCACAACCCCTTAACGAAAGGGCTGATGAGCTAAATTAATTTAAAAAGCAAGCAGAAATAATTTTCTTATTTAACAAACCAAAACCAATTGAAAAGTTGAATATTTAACCCGTAAGTAGATTGACATTTCAGAATTTATTCTACATTCTGAGAAGTTATTTGTGAAAATAAACTCTCACCTGAAGAGTTACACAGCAGAGTTTTCATTTTATATTATAAATCACAGAATAACAAGCATAAACCAGCAGTTTGTTCCAACAGGGTTCCAATCTTGTATTTTGATCAGGCTGAAACAAACACCTCTGTATTTTGTCAAGAGCATGCCAACAAATCATAACTCCTGTTCCACACTGATCCTGCCACAGCAAAATTTACTATTCAGTTTTACTGATCTTTTGACCATTTCTACAGAGCTATCTGGTTCTAATACAAGTCTGTAATAAAAAAAAAGCCAGTAGTGAAACCAAACAACTTTCCTACCTTAATAAAAGCATCAGTTCCCCCATCCTTCACAGCATAAATTCTCTCTCTCTGCCACTTCCAAGGAAAAACACTGTGACTATGGAAAACTGCACTGCACACCAGGAGGGATCAGCAAATAGGACCGACCTCCATCCTGGTACAGCTCTCAAAGGCTGATAAACACTCGAGTCCACATAGTCAAAAACCGAAAAAACCCCACCAATTAACTATCTGGAGTTTACAAAATACAGTGCTCGTTACTGGCAGCACATCCATGGGTTAGTCATGGCCAACATCTGATGCTCCTGTTGATGCTGATGCTCCTTCAGCACTGACAGTCCCAGGGAATTCCAGATGGGAGAATAAGAGAGGATGACTTCAGCCTCTAAATATGCCTGTGCTGGGGTCAAAGCTTCAGCACAGCTCCAAGCAGCTGTGAAATGCTCTATTTTCAACAAATTATCATCTCCCCAAGCCTCCCTGAGCCATCTGAGGCCTGCGAGGTGCACAGGAGTTGAAAAATCAAATGGCCAGACATCAGCTTTCATTAGCTGCACGTTGAGGAGCTACATCCCTCATGCCCCCTGCATACATAAAGGCAATACAACATCATCCAATTTTGTTTTGTCATTTTTCTGCATAACTTAGTGAGTTAAACATGTATTTATCTCCCTTTTTCACGTATCTCGCTAAAGGCTAAAGCTCATGTTTATTTGTACAGACAGAAGATACATCTCACAACTGAAAAACATGCTGGAGGTTCAAACAAATGCATTGGTAACAAGAAAAGGGCAATTGGTTGATAAATAAAATATTCTGTGTAACCCCTTTAATTGCTAAATACATTTTGCTCGGAAGAGGTGACATTAAAGGGATACAAAGGCAAAAGATGAACTGTATGTTATTTTTTCTGCCCTGCAACTCCAGTAAAATGTCTATCTCTTGTATAAGGCAACTCAGGATTTATTCTGGTGCATTCAGGTTGTCCCAAGGCACATAATATTATCAGACAGATCAGTAATATGTTAAATTTCATAATAAAGTCCAGAGTAAATTGTGCAACAGATCTGAGACTACAAATTTAACAGCAGCAGCTGCTACTGATGCTAATGCAAAACTTTATTTCATTTGGTAACAAAAGGGAAAATATAGGCAAAGAAAAGCCACAGTCAAACAGTCCAAAGGCAACCATTTTTACAAGACAAGTGATAGTTTAATTTACTGGCCATGGTGAGTCTTGCAGTGAAACACACTGCAATCTAATTACTTGCTGCAAAACAAGAGCTTGATTTGATTTTAGGAGAGGTTCTCTCTAATTCCCTGTTATTGTTTTGTCACTGTAAACTTAGATATTGCTACAGGGCCAGCAAGTTTAATTTTCAAATCAATCCTTGATTTACACACATCCTGCTTGGTGTGCATGTGAAATGTGTATGTCCCCAGGCAGGACTGATACACAAATACACATAACTGGAAAAACCCCCACCTCACTTCTACACACGTGGATCTGGGGGGTTAAAAATTGTGATTAAAGAAAGCCCTCAACCACCTGCCTAAGGAGAAAGTAGTACTGAAAACTCAGAGGCCCAGAGAATACAAAGCACATCAGCAAAAATGGAAATCTTAGATGCGAGCTACATCATTTCTAGAGTAGGACCAGCATCCCACACCACTGACAGGATCTCACCGTGAGCACAGGGAGCCCCCCTCCCAACTCTTCCTTGGACAGACCAACAGCACAGGACAACCACATCCAAGATTCATGGGAAATGTCAAATTTAACAGCATGAAGAAATGTCTTTTGAGTCAGAAGATGAGAACTCAGGGGAGTTAAATTAACAACATAGCACAACATTTTACCAAGTAATAGCACTATATTTTTTCTTTTATGGAGCACTGCTCGGGGCAATATTTAATCTCTTGAGTTTAATGAACTTTTAAAACTACTCAATAAATACTCAAGGCCATGACAAGTACAATCATAAGATAAATTTAGTCTTACTGCAGCGGACTATATCACTTTTTGTTATTAAAAAATGTTAATTTTAATATACTAGGGGACTTCATTTCTATAAAATAAGGTGTCAGGGTTTCTAAATTCATATCACATTGGTTAGTTTCCATTAAAGATGTTAAGTACGTTGTCATTTTTAATAAAAATACATGGTGAGCCCTTCTTTCTAGACTAATAATAGAACTTTGGATAAATAGTGCTATCTATAAAATGTTCCAGCTCTCAGCAAGGCTTCCTTTACTCACTATAGAGGTTAAGATTTTGTGAAATTACTTGATGAATTGAACTCATGTAGCTAAGGAATTTGTGATGGACCTCAAAGTGAAGACCTAGCTAATTATTGCATATTAATGTATAATGTATTATATGCATAATATAATATTACATACATAGTATTAATGTACTGTATTATGCATTTAATATATTAATATGCACATTAGAACAAACAAAAAGACATTACAGCTATGGGAACACTAAAATAAAATTACATTCAGAAATACACAGAATTCCCATTTCAAATGTGATTAAAAAAAAACCTCAAATAACTGAACTGAACCAGCATACCTGCAAGATCCTGGCATATGTACACTGAACACACTAAATCGTTTCATGGATTTGGAGGGATTGAAGACTGCAGGAGTTGGGCAAAATCACCGTCACGCTGAAGCCAACAGGAATTTGCCACTGTCTTTAGTGGGACCAAGACCTGAGGCCACACCCTTTTTCTGTCACCATTTATGCAAACAGAGCCATTCTCACAGTAATATCACTCACAAATAACACCTCCAAGTTCTGCTACTCCTGTCAGCATGCATCCTGAAGAAATGCATTTAAAAATGCAAGAATTTCAACGTGAAGTAGTCAAAAGGCAGGAGGCACTAAACTGAGGTAACCAATGTAGGCTGCCAGTCATCTCTAATTTCAAAGCATTTTTATTTAGCTCTACAAACAGTACCTGCCTGCGGTTGTTCAGAAGCAGCTCACAATTCTCTGCCTGCACCATCTCCTTTGTATCAAGGTGGCATATCAGAAAGGAAAATCAGAGGCTTTGTTAGTGGCATAACAGTATCAAAGAACAGAATTCAACATACACAGGTCACCACACTGTCACATCCCGACAGTGTTCAAGACAGAGCAGCCAAGGACACCATCCATGTTGCCTTCATACCTAAATACATCACTCCTCTAATGCCTTTAAAATTGACTACAGCTTTGTATATATGCTCTCTGAGTTATCTGACATGAAGGACTAAGTAGTCTTGCCATTTATTTTTCATTACCTCCCTAAAAAATGGAGAAAATCAACTGCTACAATTCTTTTTGAAATACATTTCAGAAAATCTGTATATTGATTTAACCTCTTTCATGCCACATTTCTTTCAATTCCCAGAAGTATGCCTTAGTAAAACATCCCTATTAGCTCGAAAGAGCAGCCAGGATGTACTCTGAGAGTTATGCAAGGATTCTTCTTGTGAGAACTACCTACCTCCAAAGCCACCAAATAACGTTGTCCTTAATTTAGCTTTGCATGCGTAAGAAACCATTACATTTCATCTTTCTCTGAGATAAAACTTAATAGGCTCTCTACAAAAAAAAAAATAAATAAATAAAGCCAGAACACATTCTATAGAATATCTGTATGAGATCTCACTACACACACAGAGACACTGCCTTGCCTTCACAAAGTTCTGTGTGGTGTCTCTCAAGCCGTCCGGGTAATTTGTACTGAAAACATCCATGAAAAGCATTCCGGGTTTCAGAGAACTCATTTCACTGCTTCCTAAATTTTTTTTTTCCCTCACTCTGATAAAGAGGTTTAACTGTTTTTATGGGACATAGAAGGTTGTCAATCTGGTCCAGCACAGGGAGTGACAGCAGTGCTGTGCCCAATCAGCCACCACCGAGAGCAGTGCTCTGCCAACAAGCCAGAGGGGCCCACGTGCCCACAACCTGGGCTGTCCTCATCACCTGCTATTGTCAGAGCTAAAACAAACAAACAAAAAAAACCACTATGTCTTTACCAAGTAAAATCCATTTTTTCCAATTTCAGATGGAGGTTTGCAGCCTCGTAGGAGTAACGGGACACAACCACTGACATTATAATTCAATAAAGGGAAAAGAAATCATATCTGTCAGTCCATCTTTAGATCACAGGGCCTCCTCCTTGTTCCTCCTAGCTGACCTCTGCAACAAAGCTGTCAGCTTGGAAGAGCTTAATATCTTGAGAAGATAACCCCCTTAAAATTTCTTCCCTGGCTCACTGACATTCTGTCAACTAGGAGAGAACCTGGCCCAAATTTGGGATCGCTGGGATTTCTTTCAGCTTGCTGAGCAGCATGCCAATGCTGTGTGCATCTGCCCAGGGTAAAGTCCTGAAGAGCCTGATCCTGCAAACTGTCAGGAGTCCAAGAACTTCACTAATGCCTCTTAGTAGCACACTCCTTATAAATTAGGAGAATTTTTTGGGCAGAGAAGGTTTAATACTATTTGGTCTTCTAAATCCGTAAGTAACATCATACTAGAAAACACCAGTGTCAGCCCACCTGCAACTCTCTGTCTCCAAACATTACTGGCATACTCATAAGAACAGGAATTTCACCGTCCTTTCCCAACTGGAAGGGCCTGTAGTTCTCCTGGACCAAAATGGGCAACTCCACCATTGGGTATGGAGCCGATTTCAACCTGACACTCTCACACACAGGAGGAAGTGAGATCTAAACTAAGGAGCCTGTGAATCTCAAAGGTTTTTCACTGTACTCTCAAAGATACAAAATCCCTATCAGTCACCCTGTCATTGGCACTTGGTAATCAGCATGTTTTTTAAATGCTTCTAATGGGCAAATCCAATCAGATTTATCGTAAGAGTAGAAGAATTTTAATTTCAACTGCCTGCTGTTGGTTCCATGAGGTGTTATGGCTTGTCTTTGCTTTGGAGGGGAAGTTATCAGAGGCTGATGGGTGTGCACTTTTTACTACCTTAAAATTCAATGTATTTCTGACAAGCTGCATGGAAATACCAAACCTTTTGTGGATCTAAGGACACCTGAGTAACCTGGTTACCAGTCTCTGGCATTAGGCTTTGCACACAGAGATGGGTAGATCATTACATCTCTATCATGGAATATGGCATTATAAACTTAAGCAAAGGAGTGGGATGAAGCAGAGACAACAATGATTAATGTATGAACAGTGTCCACCCAACCATTGAGGCAGTAATAAAGGTATTAATTTGACTGCAAACATTAAAATATGTACAGTAAGATGGATTTTTGAACAGTGCAGCGTGGCATAACCCTAAAATCATTCATTACAATGAATAAATAGCTTAATGAGATTTGAAACTTCCAGTACTCTCTGTGCAAGCGGGTGATGAAGTGAAGCCTGATATCGGCACCACTGCACATAAATTATGCAAAAGTAATACTTTTAATGTCATCTATTCACTGGTATTGTTGCTTTTGTTAAATATTCAAGTGTACATCTTTCCGGGATAATATCAAATTAGTCTGTACTGGAGTTTGTAACAAATTCCCCCACCAGAGCCTGATTTGCATAAAAGTAAATAAAACAAAAATATGCACACATAGTATAATTTCCTTTCATCGATTCTTTTTGTGAGGAAGAGAAATACATCTTATCAGGGGTAGAATGTCTCTTTTTTAGTTTGGTTGTGGTGTATCACTCCCAAAAAGTCAGTTGCCACACTAAACATGCTATTCCACGTCACACAGCAGGAGTATGTAACGTACCATGTTAAACTGCAGGGGTATAAGATGAACTGCTGGAGCACTTTTTCCCCCCTATTAATTTAAACAACTTATTAACAAATCAAGCCATTTAAATTAGGCGCCTAACCATGTAATTAGTTAAGCAAAACCACTTAGAGCACATTTTTCTTCCCATTTTAAACTGTGATGTTGGAGCTGTTATACGCTAAAGCAGAAAGAAAAGCAATTACTCTAACAATGATTTTTTTAAAGAGGTTGGTACACAGGTTCTGTGCAGCATAGACAGGGTTGTGGGTTTTGTTTAATGATCACTTAGTTCTTTGCTGTGTACAGACACAGCTCTGAGTTTTGGATTAATTTCAATAAATATAAAAATCTTTATTCTAACTGTTCCAAAGCACTTGTTATTTACATTTGGAAGTGCAGGATTACTCATGCATGGCTGCCTGTCAATTAATCCAATATCACCCTGTGGATTTTCCCATTTGTAATTGGAAAATAGAGCTTTTCTGGTTTTCTGCAGAAACAACAGCCATTTAACTACAGGTGGTGCTCGCAGTGGCAATGCACACATTTTTCAGTGTTTATATAGAAAATAAAAACCCTATTTCCTCCAGAGATAGTAAAAGCATTTTTGGGGGTTACTTTCCTGTCTCTAATGTTAAACTGAGTTTTTCTAAGTGACAGAACAGAAGGAAGAGTAGAAGCAATGGGTGAGAGAGAGTAACAACCTTCACAGCGTGCCGTGGTTTAACCCTGCCCTCTCTCTCACTCCCCCCCGAGTGGGATGGGGGAGAAAAATCAGAGGAATAACAGTGAGAAAAACCTGTGGGGTGAGATAAAGATGATTCTCAGCGGTGCATGAGAGCCACTGATCCCTCCTGCCTGCTCCCCACAGGTTCAGGAGCAGAGGGGAAGTGACCCAGCAGAGCGTTGGGCCAGGTCACCCCACGAGAGGTGGTGGCAGGGGGATCGGCTGACAGTCACACAGCCAGGCTGCATGAAATCAAATGGAAAAGCTGATGGATTACTGGGAACACTGGCTCCCAGAACTCCTACATATTCAATGCAAAAAAAGAAGGAATAAAGATTAACCCAGTGTGCATTCCCTGCGGTGTCCCAGAGAACTTGGGTTTTTACCAAGTTCAAAATCCAGTAAGTTTTACCACATGGCACCTATTCATCAGCTTCAAAGTGGCCTGGAGAAAGTTACCAGCGTGCCTTTTCCAGTCTCCCAAGTCTCTTGGATTCATAAGGTATTTATAGCCAATTATTTACATCCCTTTTTAAGCGATTTCCTAGAAAGGATTCACACAAACGTTTTAATCACTGGATATTTCCCCAGGGACTTTCAGTTTTACTGGATGCCATTCCACCAGTCACAGTGCTACAATGGCCTTGGTAGGAGCAATCATCCAAATTCAAGGGGGTTGTATTCAGCAGGAAAATACAACAGCTCTGATTGTCTGACTCTACTGGAGAGCAGTCCTTGACCAACAGCAGGTGGGGGATTTACTCTTAAGGAACACACAGCAGTGCATGTTGCATGCTCCAAAAAGCCAAATACAATTTAATGTACTAATTCATATGAAGTTTTTAAAAAAGTGACTCAGCACAAGACATTTAATTCCAAAAAAGTAATTCTGGGCGAGATAAAACCACAGAGTTCAACTCTGCTCAGGATAAATAGTTGTTTACCTTCATTCAGAGGCAGACCTCAGAGTGGAAGAGTAATCTCCACTACCACAACAGCATTAGCATCACCTAATTACTCATCAAACACAGGAGCAAAGCTTGCTGACCCAGCCAACATCTTTCTTTTCTTCCTCAAGGCTCCCTCTGTCCGTATCTCTGCAACACACGGCGAGACACAAAGGTGGCTCAGCAGCTGCCACAGCAGGGGCTGTGGGCCCGTGTTTGCTCAACACGTCCCAACCTGATTACACGCTCCAGCAGCCATCACTTCTCAGAACTCAATAGAAATTAATTTCTCAACAATGAAGGCAATTAAAAGGTCTGCATACTACAGAGTAAGGATACCTGCCGACACACCAGCCAAGTAAAGCTGTAAACAAACCTGAAAGCCGATGATATTAAGGGAGAGACATCAAACTCCCATGCTCTGATTATGGGATTGGTAATATGGTTAATGAAACAGTTACTAGTTTAATACAGTGTTAACTCCAGCACAGCTTGTGGTACAGTAAGTTACATGCAGCAACCTAATTTTGTCCTCTAATTAAAGGACTTAATGTGAAGTAAAAAAGAAAGCCTTCATTATATTTGTGGTAAAACATCATTGTTAAAAGGTCCTAAACAATCAATGCAATCAACAGTTCTTATTTGAGGTCTTGTTTTCACCACTCAATACGAGTTGCTTCAGCGCTCAACCATGCTTGAAATCTGAGCAAAAAATAATGGTCATAAAAAATATACCTATGAGCATATACCCATGTATGAGCACCTGTAGTGTCCGTGAAGCAGCAATTTTATGTCAGCAAGGTCAGGTAAACAGGGGCTGTTAGAAATAATTCAGGAAATTCAGGAATGCTGGGCTGATGCCCGAACAAAAATGGCACAGAAAGCCTTCCCTTTAACTAAATTTGATCAAAATTGAACAGTTACCTTTTTAGACCTCAGCAGCCAAATTATGGAGCAAAAGAAAGAGCAGTTTTGCTGGAAGTGGGCTGGAGTACCCAGGCACTGGGCACAGCTCCTGGTGACCATCACAAGTACTTGTTGCAAAACACTCTGGCCTATATAAATTCCAACGACGTGGCTTTTTTGGTGACAGAAGTTCCTTGTGCCCCAACCACACGTGTAAATTAAATTCCTACTCCAAATCAGCAGCGCCTGTGCTGTTGTAACTATTCCAGCAGGTAGAACAAACACAGGTACCTGCATTTAAATACCGAACACAGGATCTCCACAAAGGCAACATATTCTCCCTTCCCCAAAAACCTCCCCAAACTCCTCAATGCTCACACTGAACATCTTTTGGTATTGACGTATTTTCTCAGTCAGCTGCCTGAGAGCCCCAAAAAAAGCTCCCACTATAATGTGACAGAAATAAAAGAAGGATGACAAAGTGCCTTTCCTCGGCCCAACAGCTGGTTTTAACTAATTTTCAGTTATTGAACAAGCCAGCACAGGTGTGGAACGTTTGTGGGAAGCGGTGGCATGCAGATAAATAGGAATACCAGCTTCCTGCAGCTCACAATCATGCAGAATAGAGCCTGTGCCGGCTGCCACCGCCACCGTCACAACAGACACCGCGGGGTGTCATCAGAATTCAGGTGGAGTACGCATTTCCTTCCCATAATCACTTTATTAAGCAGTTTGCCAGATATCTAAGCTGCTGCTGTAACAGCCCACAGTCTGCATTGTCTTTGGCCACCCATTCCAGCATTAAATCAAAGGAAACTGTGTCAGATGAGAGTTATGATTTGGGGGGGCGTAATCATACTTAGGTTTCTTTTATTTCTGAAGAATGGAATAAGCAAATTGCACTGGTTTCGCTGAGCTCAGACACGTTACTGGCTTGGTCTGTCACATGTGACCCCCAGTCTTGATGCCACCACAGCTCAACTCTTTATTTGTTAGTGGAGCCGACCCACAAATCCATAATGGTATTACAGAAGAGGAAGGAAAGTCCGGTGGCTGCAAGTGAGAAATTCTCAGAGCCAAAGATCACTCTGGGAAGCTTCATGAAATAGGTGGGTTAAAATTCATACACATTTTTGCAAGAAGTGCTTGGAGTTATGTAGGAAATCAGAGCTCTGACATTTAACCTTCTTGTTGCAAAAGGTCCCAAACTCTGAATATTTGAATTGCAGTCTAACTCAGCAAAACCATCAGTCACCCAATGCAAAACAGGGTCCAGCAATTTCAGTGTCTAATCCAGACAACACAACACAACTGTCCACAGAACTGTCTGGGATGTAACTCCCATTTTCACTTATGAAAGTAAAGGAGTCTCTCTGAAACAGCTAAATCCAGATTTCACTTGCTAAAAATGGGTACAATTAAAGAAGCAATCTTTTCCCAGAAGCCAGCTGCAAGTTTATACTCTTTAGTTTGGTTAAGTTCAAAATTGAAGCAGATTTTTTTACTCTCTAGACCAACATGTGCTTCAAAACGTTCAACCAGGAGAAGTTCTGCATCAGGGACAGACACTCAACACACCAACTGGCTGGGCTTGGTGGCCATCCAGCCCCAGGCTCTGATAAATCCTCCTCACATCACTATCACAAAGGTACTCCCTGCTTTATTCACTGGGTCTTACTCTGCAAACACACACTTAAGAAATAATTAGGCTTGTAAGCTCTTATACTTAAAATGACTTTTTTTTTTTTTTTCAGTCTGAGTACAACTCCCGAAATTCCTTCTGGGACTAACTCCAATATCTCAGAGAATGCTGGAGATCTCAGTAAACAGGACTTTCTCCTAATAATTTGTAAGAAAACAGAAAAAAATTAAGAAATAAGCCTGATAGGAATGTCAGAGTCCTCAAAATTGAAGTGAGTGTCAGCTGACAGCAATCATCATTCCATTCCAGAAAAACTCCTTTACAGTTTAAACACCATGACACCTCTCTGCCCACAAAGGACATTCCAACACCTGCGTTTTCTTTTCATTTCATTCATCAGCTTTTTAATTTTTTTACTGATACACAGACACAACTAATTAAGTGCTAATAATCACAATGAAGGACTGGGCAAGACCAAAGGGCTACCTCAATATTCCCTGAGAGAAAAAGATCTCTTCAGGTCATCAAATTAGGTGAAAACTTGAGAGAGACAACTTCATATAAATTAAGAAGCGTGTTGCCATTCCAGGATCAGAGGGAAGCCCTGAGAGGAGATTCAGCTGCTGGTAAAACCACAGCATTGCTGTGACAAGACAACACACTGAACTCAATTGTTTCCACATTTTGCATTGCAGAATTAATGGAATACAAGATTATTTTTATTGTGTGCTAAAACAAAAATCCCAATTTCCTCTGGTCAGGGAAGGGTTTTTTAATAGGGTTTTTTATGAGGTTTTGCCTCAGTGTTCCAGCGTCAAACAAGGTATAAGATACAATAGAGATTTTTCCCTTTGGTAGAAGAATTTTCCTCTTATTCCCATCTATAACCCTTGCAGGAACTTTATTATTTTTGACACTTCTACTTCTTGCCAGCTGGAATGGGGTAGTGAATCCAGCCAGCTGGTTAAAAAGCTACTAGGAAGTCAATAAGGGAGAGAGACAAGGGGCACTTGAGCTCTGTCTCCTTAGAACAGGCTGAAAAGCTCTTGATGCAACTCTGCCTACTCAGAACTGCCAGAACACAAAGAAAATGAAATGCCAATTATTTATTTTACAGAGCTTTTCTAGACTAGACAATTAATATGAGCTTTAAAATCTTTTCTTTTCATGTTCAGCCTTTAATGACCCCACCTGCCTGTGCATTTAAAACAAGTTCTCTCCCCAAGATCCACCTTGACCTAAGATACTCTGGCCTAGGCAGCAGGAGAGCTGAATCCACTTATCTTTTATTTTTAATTAGTTTCTCCAGATTTCTACCATTCTTTCTTCTCAGTGGGACATAGACAAATCCATTTTTTTATGCTTGTCTGAACGGATGTCTCATAAAAACCATGCAAAGCTGGTTTGGTTCTCGGGTCAGGGGTGAGACAGCAGCAAGTTCTTTAGTTGACATTTCTAACACCAAAAAAAAGCCCAATATAAAAACAACCTGAAGAAGAGCAGTAACTCACTTCATTTGCAAGCACAAATCCTTAAATTGCCCACACAGCCCAGCCACACACACCTGGACATTTTTCACAAACTCAATTAAATGCTCCAGTGCTTTTCAATATTTTTCTACTTGTCAATGTAAGGAGACGGTGTGCCACAGAAACCTCTGCCTTTCAAGCAGCCTTTTTATCTCCCCCCATTACTTTAGAGACAGTGCTGTGTTTTGTGACATAACTGCCCAGTGCTACAGAAATGGCCATGATGAGCCACACTGTGCAGTTCCACGTTCTAAGGTATTATGGTTGGCTTTAAATTGGAATCTCACAGGTTTCCCCCAGTCCCTAATAGGGAAAGTCCCTCTCGAGACTTTTCATCTTTGAGATTATACCAAGAGGCTCCTAACATATGAAAACTACAAAATATCAAATCCAAAACTTAGTCTAGACTAAGCAAGATGACACTATTTTTCCTTCCTTAACAGAACTAGTTCACTAATACCAAGTGAAATCTGACTTGAGGTCTCTGACATTTCCCCTTCTTCCTCTGTTTTTTGTTAAAAGATCATCTGTGACAGGACTGCTTCGGTTTTGTTTCTCTTTTTTGAATTATTAAATAAAATTTCTGCTGTGGACCTCATTGTGCACTTCATTCAAATAAAACTACTGGCATGTTACACCAAAGCTCCTCTTTCACAAATGGGAAACTAAACCCAAAAGGAACTAGGTCTACACAATGAGATTATTAAGGAAACATTTGTTTTCAAACCACCTTAATTCCTCAGTTTGCTGCTGTACTGTAACACCAGGCTCATTGCTTTCCCTCTGCCTACCACGCAATAGGTTGTGTGAGTACCACGGGGACTAAAGTAAATTCTTTGTTATGTCTGCACAAAGTAGTAAATGAAGCATGCAGCTCAAACCTCTCCTGCAGTGGCCAGATCCTCAGTGCTTTTCCTTTTGGAGTGGGAGATTTAATGCTGTTTTCTTTTCCATAGGTTTCATCTTTCAGCTTTAGCATAAAAAGGAAAGGGAAAATCTGAAGGCTTCGTTTCACACTAACTGCTCCCTTCAGATTCTGAGGCGTGTCTTGATGAAAGCTCAGTTGTGAGGGAGCAAAATCAAAAGAGGAGGAAACTTCACCCCGTGAGATGATACTTAGAAATGTGGGGGGGAAAAAGACCTCGGAAAAAAGTTCTTTATTGAGTAATTAGCCATAATCTTAGATAAGACAACAGATCAAACAAGTTCTCTTAAAAGCGTTGCTGTGGGAAAGAGCAAGAGACTCTCAGTGAAGGTTCACAAAAAACACTAAAAAATTAAAAAGCAGAAACATTGGCAAAGTTTTCCATCAAAATTAAAACAAATCAGTTTATCTGCTCCATTTCAGAAAGCAAAATGGGCCTGGGAAAACTCCAGAGGAAAATGAGCTCTTCCCATTCCTCCCCAAACACCGAGCTCAAGGAGGCCTCTACTTTGCCAGGATTTCCTGCTACTTATTGTGAAGCTGCTATTCCAAGTTGGTCTGAGAAGGTGGAGCAGGGGACACAACCCAGAGGTCCAGAGTAGGTCCCCATGTGCTGCTCCTCAGCTTTAGGTTCACAGGACATCTCTTTGCCTCATCCCTCTGCTGACTCTTGCCACCCAATTAGAACAAGTAAGACTTCAAATTCTAACCAATTAAGAATTCTACATTTTCCCAACCATCACAGCATTGCAGGGGCAGTAATTTAGAAGGAACCTTTGTGTACTGTAATCTCCACTGCCCTAAGACCTGAGCCCACCTTAAGAGTCTCATTTCCACAAATGCCATATATGAATCACCGGGATGGAGGGTTCCCATGGACACCTGTGCCTATCAACTCTTAACAAACTCTGGAAAAGCAGCAGGATGAGCTGTGGATAAACCTGTTGGCCTGAATTAAGCCTTTCATTAAAAAAACACAAAAACAACAAACAAACAAACAAAAAAAACCCCTAAACTTGACATCCTCTTTTTAGCCACATCCCTCCTTGGATCCAACCATACTACATGTGAGTAACTCCCCAGTCCCAGAATAGTCACGCTCGATTCATGAGCTAACACTTACAGACCTGCCAGATGCTCTACCTCAGATGACAAATTTTGTTTTATATATGCAATGAAGGCTTAAAATCGAAAGCCCAACTATAAATATTTTGATGAGAGACTTTCTGTCACATTGTGAAAACCTAATTAAAGGGCTGGTTACATGTGAGAGTGAGTGCTGTCTAAATAAAGCTGGTGTTGTCTCGCCATGGGCTTCTTTTAAACCCAAACTAAGCATCCACCCCTATTCCCAACCCACATGTGGCTCTGTACCCTCTCCAAAGGCTGGGCTGGAGTGTCCCTGATGGGTCTGTCATGGTTTTCCTGGACAAGGAGCTCACTCAAGACTCTGAGAGCAGTGCACTCTCCATGGCCACTGGTGAACCCAACACAGGCTCCTCATGCAGTGGAAGGGCTGGTGATGCTGTGATGAATTGAGCAAAATCAAAACTGTTCGGGCTTTAGAGCAGATTGTTCTAACTCTCTGCAGTCTTTTTGCTTTGTAGTTTTATTTGTGTAACTTCTCAAACATCTAAAAACATTTCAGACAAAGAAATAAACGTGCACTCACTGGGATGGCAGTGGGTTTTTCTTCCCCAAAAAAATGTTTGTGAAAAGGTGCTTTCCCAATCACAAGAACAAAACATTACAGTTGTAATTTGTTCCTTGCCTTTCTTTTTTTTCATTAACAGATTTTTAAATCCTAACTCCAAAAAGACAATAAGCAAAACTATTACGTTTAAGTGCACACCTGACCTCCCTTATAAATGTTTTGCCCCTTTCATACAGGGCACTATTAAACTTTTCAGAGGTGATTTGGGAGTTTAAGGGCAGGATTCGCTGCCTGACCTTCTGGGCATCTGTTCAGAGTCATTCACCAGCCATGACATCCAGGGTGCCCTTCTCTTGTACAAAAGCACTGTGATACTGAGCAAGCAGTGACCCAGGCCATGGATCAATCCAGGGGCTCAAGCATCAAACCAGAAAAGATGAATTTTTGAAACATGTTTCCTCCAGATAGATCTTGACACACATTTTGTATTTTGTAGATTTATTACATGACTGGTTTCAGCTGTTATTTAAACGCTCCTACCTCTAGAATATTTTCATCAATACTGTTTTGTCCTTCACAGGAAATTAATTACCTATATGTTAAAGATGGGAAATACAATGCAAGTTATGAAACAAGAACTCTACTACCTATGTGATTAAATGGGATTAGGAACCCCAGGTCTGCTGCCTTAATCTAACTCCTCAAAAATGACGAGCTACACCACAGACCGAGGGGACCAAAGCAGCCTTTAGGTCGTTCTTTAACAACACTGCACATCATGGGAGAGGCAAGACAGGATTGTGCCAGTGACTGATGGTATAAGGTCTAAAACCAGAAATACACATCCACCCAGAACTAGTAACAAAACAGGTTTTGCACCACGGGAATGTATTTTCACATTTTTGCAAAGCTTTCATCTTACAGGCTTTCCTGAGAGAGGCAACACATGTCAGGACCCAGGAGTTATCACTCGACATGTCTTGTGTTTTTTTAATTGACTATACCTAGACCTGAAGCTCAGATTTTTCCAAGCTAAAAGGATTCACAGCAAAAAGGATTTGGCTAGTTGGAAGTGCAACTATTTTTTGCTGCATCAGAGGATGTTGTACACACATCAACAGGCACAGAACACATTTCAGCTCCAAGTTCCATACCTGGGAGCATCAGTGTTTGTTTACAGCAGAATTTTACACTATTTGCCATCAACGCAAATTCATATAAATGCAAAGCTGAAGCACACTGATATCTGGTACCTCTTCTCAGACAGATTGCAAATCCTTTAAAGGCAAAATACCCTTTAAGGGACTGAATGTCTGGATCTACAAAAAAATACGAGGATAACAACATGGGAATGAAAAGCAACTGATCCAGGTGATACCCTAATAACATTATTGCTCTTTAATGGCTTTTTTTTTTTATTATATAATTATGCCAGAAGCCTCACAGACATGGAAAATATATGTTCACTGGCACTTAATTGCTTTATCATCATGACTATAATCACAAATGAGGTCCTTCCAGAACTGAGAGCCAACTGAGGCTTTTACTCACTCAGCTCTACCTGTCACCATAATAAACACTCCCTGGAAATCTCCCATGTGCTGTATTTTAAAGTATTATGTATTGAAGAGCCTCACTCATGTATTTTGAGTGGGTGGTTGCTTTTGTACAAAACTGTTTCCCTTCCTCAGGGTGAAGTGCTCTGTGCAGAGGGATGAATGCAGATGCAGGTACTCCCACACAACTACCCATGGCACACACTTGGAAGGAAACTGCACATCCCATACACATCCAGGTGCCAGAGGAACTGTGTTACCTGTGCTACAGCATCTGCTTAGGCACCTTCTCAGCACAGATGAGCTGCCCAAGCAATGCCCTGTGTGCTGGTTGCTCATCCAGCTGCTCGTGCCCACCTTGGCAAGTGGTTCCCCATCTTCTCCTCATGCCTGAACACTGTTCCCATCCCACTGTGAGCATGGGCAGCAAGAACAAGTCCATGCAAGCCAATGACACTCAGGAGATATTGCTACCTCAGTAGAAATTTTGCATGCAGAGCATCTAAAAGACCAAATACAATATAAACAAAAAAACCAACCAAAAACCAAAACCACCACCACCAAAAAAAAAAGAAATGAAGCCCCTAAAAACCTTTAAAAACCCTTTAACAATAATGCCCTGAAAAAGACAGCATTACCTTTAAATTAAGTATGGCTTGCCTAAATAGTTGACAAAATTTCAGTTCAAACCCCACAATCTTGAAGAGCTCAGTCCTTGGAGTTAGATCCCACTTTGTGAAGCTTGTCCCTGAATATCAACTTTTCCTAGATGAGAAAACTGGGAGAACTCTTTTCAAGGCTATTTGAAGGTAACAATTATTTTGCATGAAAGCAACAATTAATTAGCACTCAGCAAGGTTCCCTCTACTCTATGCTGTGAAGTAAAAGCAGGTCACTTCTGCAGCCCCTCACACCTGTTACAGGTCACAGATCCCTACCTGAACACAGTATCTTATTTGCTGTTTCAGCACCTCAAGGTTAAAGCCTATTTTCCTTCCAAATACATTTTTTTTCTTTTTGAGTATGACTGCACCAAGGGATGGAATCAGAGATGCTTCTACTTGAGAGCTGAAAAAATACAAATCACCACTACGAAACTCGTACATTTTAAAAAACTAACCATTCGTGCCAAGTTCCACAGCCAGGCTCCAGATCTCAAGGCTGGTACAAGCCAGCACAGTGTTCTGTAAGGTTCAGTTTGTCCCTCTTCATATCCCTTTTCCTAGAGGGACACCTTTAACAGAAGGGCCACCACATCCACTCTTCTTGAAGGCTCTTTGCTTAAAGGAGATGAATTCTTCCCTGTCTTTACTGACTGAGACAGGGGGCAATCTCCATTTGATTAGTTCAGACGGCTGGCTGGCAGATGTAAATTATTTGTATATCAGTATTGATGCTGCTACACATTTAGTGTAAATGCAATTATCATTAGGGCACTCAGAGCCATCAACTGAGAGCACTTTGAGGAATGTCAACGCCTGAGCAGAAATAAATGCAGGCACACGCACACAGGTGGACTCAGAATAAATTCTTGGGCTCTTCCCTGCCCTTCCCCATCAAATTTCTCCTCTAGGTATCTCTGCTCTCATTTTCTCAGACTTCTTACAGCAAAAGCTACTTGGGAAAAGCAATCAAATCCATGTAAGACAAGCTTAAAATTTCACCCACCACCCTCCCTGGAGCTGTGATAGGTCTCGTGAGGTTAATAGTGTGCTCTGCTGGAGTGTCAGGAAAGGCTCCAGCCTCATTCCCATTAAGAACCCAAGAATCTTGGCTTTGTTTCTGGAAAGGAGCTCAGTCTGGGTCATCTCCACACTCCCCATGCCATAACTACACTGAACAGCTCTTACAAGGCTGGGTCAAAAGGCTTGAAAGGGTCTTCATGAGAAACCTGGAGCACAAATTTCCATGAAGAAAACAGAGAAGACCAGAGGGAATTTGAACTCTTTTGATGTTGCCCCTCAGGGAAAATGCAGTGACAGGGCTGCTCTGCTCAGGCACCAGCAAAATGAAGATTCACTGGCCAACACATCAAACCACAAAGTGCAAAAATAAAATGCAGGGCACTGGTCTAACAGACATTTCCTCTGTGACTCTGATATTTAGACTGTTCATCCTAAGCTCAGGTTATGAGAGGCTTGCACAGTCTCCACATCAACAAAGACATGCTCAAACCCCAACCACCAGGCATTTACAACTCCCTACCAGGAGAGGACAAACAGCACCCAGGGCTGACCAAGCACAGCTCACCAAACTGACACTGGCTACGTGCCTAAAACTTCTCATGGCAGTGCCAGAGGAGATCGATTCCTCAGCCAGGAAAACAGGGTCAAGAGTAGAGCCTGCCCCCAATGGAGCTGGGAGGCCAAGTGACACGGGATGGACGGGCTGCAGATTGAGAGAGCACTAAAAGAGGTTAGTGGGGCAGCTCTCCCTGGAGCACAAAGGCACTGCCAAGCTGTCTTCTGAAGAGGAGATTTCTTCCAAAGAAATAAAACCAGCAAAGGCTGAAACCAGATCCCACAAGCCGATTCCTTCTGCATGAATAACCTGGGTGAGAAGAACAAAGCAAAGCACCAACAAAACAACAAACCAAAACAAAGACTCCAAGCTTCCTCACTCTGCTCTAACACTTTAGTCAGGGAAGTGACAGCAAGCTGCTAACAGAAGATGATTTCCAGTTACAAAGAAAAAAAAATTACCCTGAAAAGCGAGAATTTAATAAAGCCACTGGAGCTTTTTTCATTGCACTATTAGTTAAGATTTTTGAATACATAAATGAGAATTATTTGACTGACGGCCTCTTTATCAATAGTATAATCAGCTTTCTACTGTTGGAATAAGTCATTTATTTCAACAGTAGAAACATTTATTTTAGCTGTAGAAATATAACCCTATTTATTTCCAATCTGCAAAAGTAACCCTTGGTAGTATAAACTAATTTAAAGAGAAAGGCGATTTCTTATCTGCAGAAAGCAGCAACAACACTAGCAAAGGACAATGGTCTGCATTTTTATTAATGCAAACATTAACCTTCCATTTCCACACTTGGATTTCTAGCCTCAGAACAATATTATTATCTACAAGGGAACTAAATTTATGGTAACCTAATTTTATCATACATTCTTTAAGTATCAGGACATTTATCTATTAATCTATCCTTTTTACCTCTTTAGTGTTAATATTCCCAGCCTGCTTACAACTTTCAAGGGCAAAGTCTGCTTCATCACCAGCTGTCATGGTTAAAAATTATTTCTTGTATTTATAAAGCAAATGTAAAGTAGGAAGCTATGTCACAAAAGCTAGACAGAGAACACACTTTTGCATACAGTCATGTGCTGATTCCTACTTGACTGAACACGATCATATTTTTAGGTTCTATAATTAATAGCTAACAGCTTTAAAAGTCTCACTAAATATTCATTATTAGAGAAAAAATTGAAGAGGTCTAATCCATTTTAAATGTCTCTGACAACTGCCATTAAAGCATCCTTGTGCAACCTGTCACAGATATTTATATTCAGGCAGCACTGAGATGGATCGTAGGAGTCCACATCCTGTGTTGTTCTTCCTCTCTTAAGTATGAGTGGAAGAAGTGTCAAATGTTATAAAAACACCTTACACACTTAACTCCTCTCCAAAAACACTGACATCTGTACTGGGAGTGACAGGGCTGCACCTTCTGCAATGGTCTGAGTTGGAAGGGACCTCTAAAGGTCATCCAGTCCAGCCCCCTGCCACGGCAGGGACATCTTCCCCTACCCCAGCTTGCTCCAAGTCCCATCCAACCTGGTCTTGGACACTTTAAGGAATGAGGCAGCCACAGCTTCTCTGGGCAACCTGTGCCAGGGCCTCCCCACACTCTGTAAAGAATTTCTTCCTTATATGTAGTACATGAAGTCCACGACTGCCAACCTTTAAGGTTGTAGCATACATCAGTTTTTTCATGCTGCCCACAGGGCCCTCAGGATGAGTGGAGAGAACACAGGAACACAGAGCCATCACTTCATTTATTGCTGCTTGACCAGGAGGGACCCTTCCCTCAGCTCAGGCAAAGCTGACCCCATCACAGCCTGAAGGTTGATTCTCCTAAAGGTCTAAGACACTGCTAATGTCAATCCTGCCCCTTAACAATAAAGCCCATGCTTTGCATTTTCATAACAATTAATACTTTTCCCTGTTGCTTAACGTGGTTTCAAAAGCCAAGGGTTTCAAAGTTCATTTTACAATTGACTGAGATGCTGTTTGGATCCAATAATAAGCTTTGCTTGAAATTGGTCACTCTCAAGTCTGACAAAAAAAACAACGTATATGATCTTTTTGGTATATATTTTTCAAGGATTACAATTCAATTTTATTCCTTTTCATGATTTTCATGAAATCACTTGGAAGTTATACTGCAAACCTCAAGCAATGCATACAGTTCCCATGAATCCAGGAGGCACAGGGTGCCTGGTACGAGCAGTTTAAGTGGCATGGGCAGCTCTTAAAAAAAAAATCAGCGCCTTCTCAGAAAGCTAAACCACAATTTTTCAGACTGAAATGCAAGACTGGCAGTAATCCATAATCCTGACACAGTGTCATGGGTGCCAAAGGGCCTCCAGTGAGTGCTGCCTTTGCATTTTTAAAAATGTTTTATAAGCTCAAGACCCCAGAATTAAGTATTTTCACTTTGCAAGCAACCTGCCATCTACTAATACTAGAGCAAAACCAAACCAAAGAGAAAAAAAAGAACAATCAAACACAGAACAAAGGATCTCTAACCCATAAGTAAAGTCTCTTTATCCCCAAATCCTCCACTTCAAGGGCTTGAGTGCTAAAAGCTAAGAGCTTTCAGCTTCATGCCATTACCATTTGCTCTTTTTTAGCTGCACCAAATCGCTTTTGTTGCAAATCAACATGGAAAAAAAAGAATAAGACAAACAGATGAGCCAACCACATGTACAGCTGATGCCTCACAAATGAGCAGGTTTCCTATTAAGGATATTGGAGAATTAAGCAATAAGGAGATATTTACAGGCCAGGCAAAAGATGGACTGTGTTATTGTGAATTAGGGCCCCAATCAATTTCCTAATTGCCAGACCGCAGTGTTTACTAACCTGACTCCAGAATTACTGCATTCCCTGCTCCAAATAAAAACATAAGACAGCCTATTGGTTATGTAAATAAGCTGATGCAGCTCCATTTAGCACAAGGGCATGATTTTTTTGTTTCTTTTCAAAGAATATGGAGGCATGGAGCTCCTTACCCAGAACTATCATCGTCACTGCCCTTCAGTCAGTACAGCAAAAGGGAACGCAAAAGGGCAAGGCTGGAACAGCCTAATTAGAATTCTTCTTCCCCAAATGCTGTCATAAAAATCAAACATTAGTTTTTAAAGAGAGTTTTGCTGTGATCCTGAATGGAGGAATACAGAGCTGGTCACAGCCAGCATTTCATTAACATTTCACAAGAACTGTGCTCTGGAACAATATCTCCAGGTAAAATCTGTACATGATTTTTCTTGAATAAGGTTATGGATACAAAAAAAAAAAAAAAAAAAAAAATTGTAGCACTGTATTGAGTTGTCCTCCCAGATGAAAAATTTTCAAAGTGATACACAGACACCTTACACATCTTTTTCCAAGCTTTGTAACCTTAGTATTTCTTTGAAAGAGATTAAAATCTCATCACACCAACTGAGCAAGTGAGCGAGGCTGAATTAGATCAATAGTTCTCCCAACACCACCTCGAGTGCCTCTGCTGAAGGCAAAGCAATGTCACAGCTTGTACTGGAACTGCTGTGCCTGCAGCAAGTGGTGCACAACACCTCAAAGTCCACACAACACCTGGAACACCACCAGCAGTGGGTCTTCCTCAAGCCCGTGGACACCTCAGCAGCAACAGAGAGGCTCCAGAAGGAGGTGGAGGAATCTACATGAACTTAGAGTCAGGCACATCAGTGTGCTGGTAGCTGTAAGCAGGGAGGACATCTCTAGAAACACAACCAACAGGTCAGCAGGACACGCTGGAAGCCTGGTGACCCACTGCAACTCTGCCACCAGTGAACTCACAGTGTTACCCCATCCTAGGAACAAACTGACCCTCCTTCTCCCAACCAGGTTTCACTCCCCTAGAGAGTGTAAGTGTCCAGTTCCCACAGTCGTACAAAACTTCAGGAGCTTTTCCCAACAGCACCCATGTTCATCATCATCATTGTCATTTTCAGAAACTGTGCACATAAAAGGTGCACCCCAACCTACATCTGCAATCCATATTCTCACTGTTTGCATTAACCATGAACCTCAACCTTGCAGACAACACAGAAGCAACACAGAAAGGGTGTGCAGAGGGGTGGGGGAGCTGACCCTTCTTGTTTAATCCAATTGAGAAGCTCTATAATGCAATTATGCCAAACCTGTGACCCAGCTGTAGTTCAGCCACTGTCTGCATTGCTGAGCAGGGGTGCTATGAGATGACCTCAAGGTCCTGTAGAACTTCAATTATTCTATGATCCCAGGTCTCAGCAGGATTGCATATCCTTGTAAAAGGAGTGCAGCTGCTCAGGGTTCCTCTGGGACAGTTTTTTCCCCACCTCTACTTTATTTTTCTGGCCCTTCCAAAGCCAGACACTGCGCAAAGGAAACTGAAACACTTAAGAATGCTGGAATTCTTAATTCCATTCTTCCAAGTGTTCTCTCGCAGCTCCAGGTATTGAAACTTCAAAGAAACCATGACTGGTGATTCTGTAGCTTACCAGGTAACACCAAAACTGACTGAATATTACTGGAAAGTGATTGTCTCAATTAGCTATCAACATTTAAAAATGAAGACCCAACAACACAGGAATTCACTCATTCCAGCTTTATCTCCTTTTCTTATGCCTTCCATCTGTTGGTATCCACATGACACCTCACAGTGGATTAGAGCTCCTTCAGTCCAGAGGCTACACATCTTTTTGGGTTTTTCTCCTGTGCTCAGCAATGACACTCTAAGGTGCTATTTCAACACAATGCTACATGGACTATTGTTGCTTAATATCAACACACTAAACCTGGAGGAAACTGATTAAAATTCTGTGTGTGCTACTGCCATTAAACAATTGCTACCACTCATCCCTCCCCTCGGGGTTAAATGTCTGTCCTGCTCTGCCTCAGGATCCCTTCAACATCCCAAAGTGACTTAGACTGGAACATCACAAAGCATGTTAATTTGGAAAAGAAGTGAGAAACACTTAAAAACAAGAATAATGAAGAACCAACTAAAATCAAGGATTAAATGCAAGAGGAGTGAAAAGTATTGGTCCCAGAGTAGAATTTATGAATGCTCTAGCAGCTGGCATGGGAAGTTTCTGCCCATTATCATTTTTAATATCCTAGCTACAATAAAATTAGAGAAATTAGAGGTAGGCAGGATAAATTAGGCCAAATAATCCATTCCCCACCAATACAGGATGGATATAAACTGTTCAAGAAAAAAGAGCATCCCAACAGACTATGGCAATACCCTTGACACTGACCTTTAAGTCCAGTTTTGTGAAAATTCTCAGTGTTGTAATTTACTTACAGAAAGACACGTAAAGAACTTCAACTGTTCTCTGTACTCAGGGATACATATTCAGAGGGATTTTAAATACGAAGGAAGCCCAGAATTTTCTGAAGTAAGTGATAATTCCACCAGCAAGGAAAAAAAGGAGTCACACACAGCCAAACTGCATTTGAAATTAAATTTACACATGAACTGTCATGAACTTATTGATCATAAACTGAGATGGCTACTTGGAAATGCTAGTCTGCCCCGTTCTCTAACACACTTCTAAGAGCTATTACTGAATATTGTGCTTAGACACATTCCTGTCTTCAAGGAAATGACAGTTCTACTGCAGATAATGTAAATGCCTGGAACTGAGGCTTCCTAACAAACTCCCACAAGTGACAACAAGTTGGGGATGTTTATCTTACACAATGCCTGTTCATCACTCCTCTCAAATGTCTGATAACCTTCTCTCAATGCTTTCATCAAACCAATGGGTTTGACCCCAAACCAGTTCACACATTTAAATTAACATGCAAATTATACACTTAGATCACCTAGAATCTGCCTTTGAGGGGAGGAAATCGTCTGACAAGCTTTATGATGACATTTCAAGAATGATGCAGCTTCTTGCAACAGGGCATTTGAGATGAGAGAAAGCAGCACTCAGCTACACAGTCATTCTGCCTGTGTTGATGTCTGGCTAAAACCTCATCCTGGGGGAAAAAAAGAAAGCCAATTTTTAATATCCAACTCCTCATCATTATCACCTGCTAGAACAAAAAAGTTTCAGGTGAAAATTATATTGTTAAGTCCAACAGCTGGCTTTGAAGCTTTCAGTAGCACCTTCAGCTGCAGAGATAATGGAACACCCTCGTGGAAGGCTCAGAAAGTTGTTTTTAACAATAGAAGCTCCACCAGCTTTTCTTCCAGGTGCCTCTTGACAGTTTCCCCAATAATTCAGGCCAGACAAAAGGCACTAGAATTTTGGACAAAAGTAACACAAACTGCCAGGAAAATTAGCCTCCTGAAAGAGCTGACAGACACAAGTGCACTGTGCAGATATCTCTAGCAGGTATCTGAATTTATGACAATCCCTCTCCGAAACACTTCTGGAGTCAGCAGCATGCAGCGTGACATCAGGCCTTTCAAGTCAACAGGGAGCAGGAGGCCCGGCTGAAAATAGTAATTTTTGTTTCGTTGTGCTCTGTCCCCACCCCAGGAGCCCGATATGCTGTGATTAGCACCGAGGGAAACGCTCCCTCCACATCAGCAACACCGTCCCCAGGGCTGGAACAGGCAGAGGATGCAGCTCAGGGCACCGAGCTCTGCACAGGCTCCGTGGAATTATTAAAACCTCTATTACTGCAGATCACTGGATATGCCAGAAGTGATCTGGATGTTTTACCTTAACAGTAACGGACTAAAATATGATGACTGAGGTAAGATTTTTAAGAATGATCTCACTTTTCTTTTTAAAGCATAGATCACACTGCTTAATTTCAGTGAATTTGCATGGACCAAAGCCCAAAGGAAAGCCACAGACTGCAGCCTCTTAATCACTGACACACAGCAGCAACAGGGCACAGCTACCAGGTCAACAGATCTGTACTCCAGAAAAAAAATACAGCTGCTCCATCTTCACTGAAGTTGTCCCGTTTTTTCAAGCTTGCCTAATTAAATCAATACAAATACCTATAAAGCTGGACTTATTTCAGCTACAATGCAATTATATTTCTTTTAACTTCACTTGAAAAAAACCCTGTCAAATAGATTAGATATATTTATTCCTCCAGTTAAATTAAACTTCAGGTAAACTGATGGAATAATTAATTTCAAATGGCAAGAAAACAATAGAAAATGTGTCACATTTATATGCAAAAGTAAGTCCTGCGGAGTCCTCAACTTAAAACTTCTGTTGAACATCTGGCTTAATACACAGTTAAAATTTCATGGTTACCAAAAATTTTGAATTCAAAATTTTCAGAGAATTTATTGTTTTGCATAATTAAAAAAAAGCATTACTTATAGCACCCTGGGGTAGACATGGGGATCCAGAGACAATCAGACTTTTAGGAGATTATGGGCTCCAGCTGTCTGCCTTGCCTGGTAATCTCCCTAAGGTGCTGTTTCCTCATGATACCAGTAATCACTTTTCATGGGTTTACATAAAAGGTGCTGTATATCATCAAATCAAAAAGCAGGTTATTGCTCTCTTCTTGTTATGCTGAATATGTGGCTTAGTGCTAAAACCAGAAAGCCAAAATAAAATGTGCATTTTTACATTACAACTGACCTACTGGTTGTTATTCAATATATATAAACAAGCACTGAAGTTGCCCATTAACAAATTGGCTTCAATATTTCATATCAAATCATGTAAATATATTCACATTTTCAGTAGCTGGGCTTGTCCAGTACTGCTGACGTTCAAGTTATAGCCAGGCTGAACAATACAAATCCATGACTTGTCAACATCCTTCATCTTATTAGTTTCACTCAACGACAATCTCAGTCATCATGTTTATTAAAATACAAATTGTTCTTGTATCCTGTTGAAAACTGTGGGAGATTTGCCATGGCAAAAATGCCTTGTAAGATCTTTTGAGGTTGGAGTGAAAGCTCAAGCATTTCCTATCTGTTTTCATTTTGTTTTTTGATAGAAATAAGCCTTTCATCACTCTTCTGAGGCACAGAAATAATCTACAGTTAACATATAGGCATGAAAAGAGCAGAAAACGAGAGGTTTTACTGGTTTTACTCTCCCCTGTTCCGCTGTCAGCAGCTTCTCTGGCTGGAGCATCTGAGCCACCGCCAGTTCACAACTGTGTGACCTTCACAACACTTGGAACTTGGGACTCTCAGAGCCTCCATAAGCCAAAATCAACCATTCTAAGCCAATTCCCCCTTTTTCCATCTGGAAACCTGAATTTCAATGAACTTCTGTTGACTTAGAGCAGAAAGGAAACTGAGTATCAGGAAGCACCAACCACAGAACCACAGAATGGTTTCCACTGGAAGGGACCTTAAAGATTACTCTTGGGCAATGAAAATCGTTTTGGGCACCAAAATCTAAATTAAAACCACCAGTGTCCTGTTGACAGGCAGTGCTCTGCAAAAACAAATTCCCCAGCAAACCACACCTCCCTCCTGCAGGAAAGCTGCATGTACAATATCAGTGGATCAGGCTTGACTGAAGTGCCACTGCTGTTCCTTCCAGACACAAGGAATTTTCAGCTATGGCTTATGGGAAATATTTATTGCTCCTTCTCAGAACTTTAATATCATTCAGAACATTTTATTATTGCAGCTTTGCTTATTTCAACGTTTCCTTTGTGATTTTTTTTTTTTTTTTTGGTAGGAGCTCAAAGATCCTTTTAAATATGAGAGTGCTAAAATAGGAAACCTGCAATCTAATACACAGACTGCCTGAAGGAGTGGAAAGGACAAAAAGAGAGTTTGGGTATAAAATCCAGGATATTCTGTGGTCTAAATAGGCTTTCACTGACAAGATTAACAGTAAATGCATGGCCAGACACTGTGAGGAACCTAAGATTCCAAAGGCATAGTAAAGAAAACGCACTGTTATTTACAAGGAAGATCTATTAGTATCTACAGGTAATAATTAAAACCACATCTAGTACTCTCCAATCAATGTTTAAAGCAATCCTTGTGAAAACACCCTATCAGCATGTACATAGGTCTTTTCTACTACTTGCACAAGCTTCTATTAACCCATGCCTAGGACAGGGATCATCATTAATGTCTCTAAACATTGATAACACTAATGAAGACACTGGAAGCACTGATCATGTGGTCCATGGGAGCTGGAGTAAAGCTCTCCAGGAGCAGTTGCTCAGACAGGAGTTCCTGTGGACATCTTAATAAAGATGAAGCCACACAACCCACGGTGAAGGTGCCAGAGAAGCCAGTGAGGACACAACTGGTAGCCCAAACACACGAGGCAGAAGTTCCTGACACAGGGCAGGAAGAGTGGGAAGAGCATGAACTGTGGCTGAGGAAACATGCTTGGTGTTCTGAACAAAGAGAATCAAGGAACATGGATTTTGTAATTTTGTATCTTCTATCCATCTATTTTAGCATAAATAACGATCCAGCTACAATCAATAAGGAGTCCTGTTGCTGACTGCAGCAGAGTCAAGGTTTTGCTCATGATGTCTAAGCACTACAAAATAAAATGCACATTTTAACTGTCGTAGGGTTTTCCCCCAATCACAAGGATTTACCAAGAATGAGCTTATACTCCTTGGATTTGACAAAGACAGCACACACAAATTCTGGACTAAGTTGAAAATTCATAAAACAAAACCAGCTGTCTTACATTGACAGATTACAATAGTTTTGTCATATAAATGTCTTCTGTGACAGCCACACAGGCCACATCCATCAGCAGCTCCTGAGAGAGCAGCCCAAGCACAGGAAGCCCTAAGGACCTGCCAAAGGCCCGCAAGCAGGAGCTGCAGAGGATAAAAGCTGATGCTGAGAGCATCAGTCCTAAATACTTAACAACCCTGACTCCAAAATGCCACCATCCCTGCCTTCACTGCCCTGCTAAAACAAGGGCAAGAAGTTTTGCAGCCATCAGGCCCATTACAGTGTCTTTTTAAACATACTTTGAAAGCAGCAGGGGGGAAAAAAAAAGCAAATAAACAAATAAAACCACTCACCATATTTGGTGTCAGTCTTTACTGTCAGTGCAACTAAAACTCTTCAAAATATGGAAAGCTCCACAAATGTTATTAGCAAAGATTTCACACTTTTTTAATGGATATTTACACTTGGAAGCAGTTTTTAATTACTTTTGTTATTTGCATCTGATGGCTTTGGGGAATGTTGAATTCAGATATGAGACTATCGAGGACCGCTGGATGAAGTCCAATAAAAAACTGAGATCAGACTAGTTAAATTAGCCATCTGTCCTAAATAAACACAAATCAGAACTACTTTTTAATACTCTTTCAACCCAATCTTAAGTGAAGCAAGAACTTCATAGAAGGCAGCAATTGTGTTAAGGTAGACCCCAAGGAAGTTTGCATCCATCTGGTTTGTAATGTATCTTACAACTTCAACTCTGGCTACAAAAAAATAAATGTCCTAGACATGGCATAAGAAGGCCACACGGTAACAGCCAGATTTCAGTCTTTAAATTGTCATAAAAATGAATTAATGAATTACGTTTGTAGCAGTTACTGTTCTAGTTAAATTATTACCAGGAGAGTGGATTTATAATGTGCTGGTTCCTGTTCTCATTACAATCCATTCTCACGAGAACTTATCATCAGAATTTTAATGCCTCGCTCGTTCTGTGAGAGATAGCTGTAAAAATATATTAATTTGACCTTTTCAAAATTTTGTTATTTGATTTGGTGCCTATTCTTATTTGCTCCTATCTGCAGCTCTTCCATTTGCTCATATCTATAAAAATTACTAGGAAATGGAAGTATGTCAGTAAGTCAGAAGACTTTTTGGTTTTTTTCTACCCAGGGTGAGGTGTGCAATCTCATGACACTCCTTCAACACCACACACAGGCCAAAGTCACTGCCTGAAGCCATCACTGCACTTTGAGCAATGTTCCATCAATGGTAAAGGAGCTGTGATACCCTCAAAGTACAGAGAGATACAATAAAACCCATTCTCAGGGGGCACAGCCAATGAGCCCCTCCAAGAGGCATTCCCAGAGGATGGCCCACAATGGGCACCCAGCTCGAGACAAAACCAGCCTCTCTGGAGGCTCTGCCCTCTCTGTACCATAACAGGAGCCTTGAAGACTCAGATTACAACATAAAGGTGGTTTTAATCCTCCTAATTGTCTCTGCTTGTGAAAACACGCCAAGAAAGCGAGCTCCCAGAGAGGACCTGGAATTAACCTGATCCACTTCTGCACTGAGACAGCCCCAACAACCTGTGCCTGATGGGAAGCAAGGAGCACATGCACAAAGATGACATTACAGTAGTAAAAGGAGTATTTTATCTCTTGCCAGCAGCCCACAGGGACTGCTCCCTCTTTGTGATCTATGCACAGGCTCAGAGTCACTATGTCAACCCTCTGCCCACCAAAATATTCCTTGATGACTTCATCTGAATTAATCTTAATTTCATAGCACACAGGGAGGTTAACAGAAAGCAGATTTATCAGACAGCAGAACTTGACCTTTATTCCACAGCAATCCTGTACAGTCAGACTCGCTGTTCTGTCTCTAGATCTGGCACTACCCTCCACAGCTCTGTGGTACCAGAGACAGGCTGAGGACAGTGTTCAGGTGCCATCCATCCTCCAGGCAAACTGATGAGCTGCATTTACAAGTTCTGGGTGTTTTACATGACACCAGACCCCAGATTTTTTTTTTTTTTTTTTAATTGGAGTCATAGCACCAAACAGAATAAATAGTATGTCACCTTTCAATCACTGATTTTATTAATCACTCCTTAGGGTTCTGCTTAGCCAGTGTACTATTAAAACTACACATAGCTAGTTAAGTGAGTGCTGTCCAGTAAACTGGCTATAAAATTCAACTGCTGTTCCACAGCATCTGCTGTAAACTAACAAGAAACAATATTTATCAGCAGCATGTCAGACAGGACCACCAGCCCACTCAGGACCCCAGAGCAAACCTCACAGAAGATCAGCACCATCCACTTTGGGAGGAAAAAAAAAAACAAACCCACAACTTGAGGTAAACTCTTATTTCTCATCTGGTGGAGTTTTCTGAGTCTACCCAACCTGCTCAATTAAACCCTTCTGTCCTCACAGCATCTGCAATTATGATTTTCCCTTTTTATGTACCTTGTGAGCAAAGGTTTCTTCTCCTGCATGGGAGAAGCTCTCTGTGATTGCAGATAAACACACACAAAAGGTAGTCAGGCAGAAATAGATATACAGATATATACACACACTTCTCTGGGTCCTGGGCTCAATTTCAGATGGAGCCAGGCACAACCCAAACCTGTGACAGAGTAACACTTTAGGCAGGCAGTGATGCAGGAACCTCAACTTCAGCGATTACACCACTGATGGATTTTTTTCCTGAATTGCTTGGGTACTTCTGAAAATTCCACCCGTAACACCTACCTCATCATTACAGGAATAAAAGTGGTTTGAGCCAGACCTGACAGCACTTCCCATCGTATCCATCAGCAGCTGACAACAACAACAGCAACGTTCAGCCCCAAACAAGGACAGCAGGTGAGACAGATACCTCCCTGTCTCCAGTGATTTGTTGCTCAGAGGGTTTTGGAGCTGCAAGTCACATCTTTTTACACAACACTGCTCAACAACCGAGCTCCTCTGGGTGGGAGCTGGAGGAACTGTGTACACACACCAGCTAAGAGAGCTCATGAACCTCCTTCTCTATGGCAAAGCCATCTCTAAGAAGTTTTTTTCCCCATGTTTCAGATGTTTCAGCTTTCATTTCAGATGAAATTCAAGTGTATGATTCTAAGAACACATTGGCATAGTTTGTTGTCTTTTATGCAGTCAATGAAAAATCCCTGGGAGTTGGAGTTGTGCTGTGCAGAGATGTTTCTGTTACCACGTTGCTGATCCAATGAAGGTAATAACAGACAGTGTTGTTACAGCAAAGCTGCTGCGACCTTGAAATGTTAATTCCCAGAGACACCAGGGATTGGAGATGTCAGCATGGCAATGTTTTTGGCTTCCACAGGGGATGGAGTGTGTTTGCAGCTCTGCTCTTACAGCAACCCCTACAGTTTAGTGCACAGAGTGGAACTGATGCCTGTCTCCATAGAGACCTCCTGTCCTGCTTTCAAAAACGGGAAGAAAATGGAAACTATGACAACAGACAAACCTGTGGGATGAGAAGGCATAAACAAGTCAGCAGGAAGCCCACGGTAGTACACTGGGGCCAAGCCTCGTGTTTTCCTTGTTATCCAGTATTAACATAAACAGATAACTAAAGTACTGGGGAGCTGAGCCTGCACCACCAGCAGTACCAAACCCACACCATCACCAAAGCACAGTGGCTGGGCACAGGGTTGGCTGCTGGCATTTGGACAGAGGAGAAAGCACCTCAATTTCCCTCCCATAAAAACCACAGTCCCAGTTCAGCAGTGCTATCACTGGTACCTTGCCATCACACAGAGGCCAAGACACAAACATTTAAGGTACCACTAGATTCATCACAACATCTTTACCTAAGATCATTTAGGTGGAGAAATTAAAGGGATGTAATTAGCTGAAGACAGAAAAAAAAAAAAATCTTGGTTTACCACACTTTCTTTAAGACAACTTAAACCAAAGCACTCAGACAACACTGCTCTTGTAGACAGCTCTAGACAGAAAACAGCCCTGCCTTCTTTGTATGAGCTATTCCTATACTCCTCACTGAACTGAAAAAGCTTTTCCACTTAAAGGCAGAAAAATATTCAAGACTTTTTAATAGAAGACATCCCTATCTAAAGAGCACCCTTGGTATTTGTAAAGCATTTTGCAAAAGTAATTTGCTTTAAGGATGATAAAGTCAGCTCTTCATTGTTTTATTAGAGAGCCTCCAGAAGGTCATTACCTCCAGCACACCGAGGGATCCATCTCCTGGATAGCAAGAGATGCCAACAGGCAGCTGTTCAGCAAGTCCTGGAAGAATTAGAGCCTGTAATCAACTTCTGGTCAGTTTTTGCAGACATAGGCTGGATGCACGGCCTCAAACATGGTGCTGGATCAGTTTGAACCTCATTTACTAAGAAGCAGTATAAAAAGATGTTTGGTTTTATATACACAGTATTTGTTCAATGACTTCTGACTTAAGACACCTACACCCTTTTCCTACCAAAGAAAAACCACAGCACCATCCCCAAGGTATGGCATACCCATCTCAGGGTGAGGTAGCCACCCAAAATAAAGCTCTCTGTATTAAAAAAACCCCACACTTCTTTACTGGAAGCACAGGACCTCTCCAAGTGAACAGTTTTTCTGTGCTATCTCTACATAAATATCAGTGCTTGATATTTGCTCTTTAGATGTTTAGCTATTTCACAGACTTTGCTCAATGAATTCATTAGCCTTTCACCAGTTTTCCCATCACACACACACACTCTCACTCATCCTCAGTTAAGGGGATTACCAGCCACTAACTCTTCCCAGCCTAATGTTGCAAAACCCAAGTTGCCCGGGTTTGAAGCAGCGCACTGTCCAGAACTGTGCGTGCAGAAACATTTCAGACTCGTTCCATTGTCAGTAATTAAATTTGCTGTTCCCATCTGGGACACAACCTTCCCTGAGTTTGCAACAGAATCTCTTTGTCTGACTGCACTGATAGATTGAGATGATGTTCTCCTCATAATTACACACTTCAGATAACAACTGAGATGGAAAGGGACTTCGGCCAACGAGGTCATATTTTCATACAACAAACAGTATATTGCATAAATATAGATTTATCAAATCATGACCTGGGATGCCCTTTTGTAGGTACATGCTACAGTGCAAGTACTATTTTACAGATTTAGGGATGGGAGGTTCATCAACTGCTAAAATAAATACTGTAATAGATCAACTTTTCTATGTGACCAGTGAAAGGAACTGGGCTGCACAACCTGCTACAAAGATACAATACAGTTCCTAATTTTAAAAGGAAGTCATGCAAATTTTTATTCCTTTTTTTTTTTTTAAACCACAGATGTTCAGGTTTGTACAGAACAAGATGTCTGTTCTGCAGATGTACAAGAACTGCTTTGTGAATGCTTTCACCAATCAGATCTTCACCCAGAGAAACAGGGAACAGTCAGACCCACAGATGGGCATTCCCAGGCTTGTTTAACAGCACCAGCAAGCAGGTACGTGGTGGTTGCCCCACAGAGCCATGTGTGAATTTATCCATGAAATGCCACAATGAGATAAGGAAGCTTTATCATCTCTGCTGCTTATGGAAGAACTGTACAAAGACCTCCTGTGGTCATACAGCATAATTTATAGACCCACGAAGACGGGGGTGCTCAGGGCAAGCCCGAGATCCCCACACAGCAAGAGCCTGAGAGGGGGTAATAGTGTGCAGCCAGGGAGAGATGCCATGATGAAGGAGGAACCCATTATCAGATCTGAGCCACATTCCAGAATGCACGTCAAAACACGAGTGGTAGATGGTCCATGACACAGACTCATTTTTCAGGGGTTCACAGATAAGGAGCTACTGAGGCAGACAGAGCACAGCAAGAATGTTTCTAATTTTGAAAGAAATGCTCTTTGTCTTGCAAGTCTTAGAGAGAGGCTGGGCATTTTGAGACCAAGCAGCTCCTCCCTCCCCACCTTTTTGTTTGTTATTAAAGGTCATGTTTATAGGCACAGTCATCAGCCAAACATCTGAAGGGCCTGAAAACCACACAACCAGCTGTAAGCACACCTGATTGCAACTAAAGTCAACTGCAAACAGTTTTAATCCTGTTCCGAAGTCTGTCAGAATCAGAGGCTCCTATGGATTGCAACAGGCATTTGATCAATCGCTTTTGACAGTGTTGAACAGATCAGGGAAAATAATTCAGTTACTCAGTTCTGTGTTTAATTTCATTTGTTAACAGGTTTATTTACTATGGAATCCATCAACAATGTAACTACCCTGCTAAATCATCATTGCCAAAGGCAGCCTGCTCTACCTTTAGCAAACACAGTGATTTATTTTCTCAAGAGATGGACTATTTCTCAATGAAAAAAGGAACTCAAGGAAAAAAAAACAAAACATAAAACCAAAAAACCCAAACAGCTGAGAAGGTGTTGAGTTTCCTTCCTCTTTCTCCCTTCCCCCTACTATGCACAAGCCAAAGATTTATTCAGTCTCACTTAAAATAAAAACTGTGCTTTGTCACCAGTGACTGTTTAGGAGAACTGCCCAAAAGACATGAATACAGCTGGACTGATTTCCTCCAAAATCATCTCAACTGTTGGGGTGGGAGGAATAAGTAAAAATCACAAGAGCATCAGTCATTCACAAGTTGGAAATGATCTGCATGAAGTTTTTGGTAAGATTCAGCTCAGGACACACCAAGAGTAAGATTCTATCACTCCCAAAAAAGTTAGAGTCTCTCTCAATTTTTGAGGTTCTCATCTCACCACCTGTTAATATACTTATCTGCAGAACAGGTGTGTGCCTGAATAATTTGTGATATGAATTCTGGGGCAAGTCAGCAGTGGAAAAATTTCAAACTATTTCTCTAACTCACGTAGGCAAAGGAATTTTCACTCCACAGTACATCTAATGATACTGAAATGTATTACAGGCCAATGCCAGCACTGCGAATATCTTAAGGGAAATGAGACTTGCACGTCCAACAGAGGAGAGACCAGAACAATGCAGTTGTTTCTGTTAATGAACAGTCCATCTCTTAACAGCCAGGACTTGTCTTACATGATTTATACCTGTTGATCTGTGATTAACCACCACCACCACCACTGAAAGATTTACTGCAGTTCATACTATAATTGGAAGTAAATTGGCTGCTTATAATAAAAAAACCCACTAAAAACTCTGCAGTAACGAGTATGGTATAGACTGCATTTCCTCAGAGCTTTTGGGAACAACACGCTTTTGTCTCATCAATCACAGAACTACATTTTCATGTCAATCAATCACCACATTAATGGGCTGCTCCATTTTCCACTGTAAACATGCATTTACTTGGTAGAGATGCTTACTGAAGGTGGGAAGGAGCACTCGCCTCTCTGAGGGTGCTGCTTGAACAACTGAGAAAGTCAATATTTATCTGATGAGAGGTAAAGAAGAAAAACTTGAGGTAAGTTTTCTCTTTAGTGGGGAGATGGCACAGTGAGCAGCTGGCTCGATGGCTTTGGCTCCCACTGCCACCTCCCTCAGGCACAGACTTCAGTCAGGAGCACCATTACACACGTTTAGTATTTGCACAAGCTGGTGCACATCAGAAACACCCTCAATCTACTCAGGATTTCTTTGCATCCAACCACACAGTCAGCTTAGCTGCAGGTTGTAGGTTCGTGCCTTACGGCCTCTCAGTAACTCTCCCCACTCTTCTAGATTCAAAATACTTACAAACCAAAGAAGTATAAAACAGGCTTGTGTGAGCAAATGGTGGAAAGCCTGCTCGCCTTAAGGAGCCAAGAAGACTGTTTATAATTAGCAGTAAATACATATACACTGTGTAACTGACAACTCTCTATCGAGGGGAAATCAAAGTGTAGTGCCAACAGCATTTGGAAGAAATAAATACCCTTTACAAAGTTCATACAGAAGAACCTCAGGATGCACATTTTTATATAAACATAGGTGTTGTTTTAGCAGCATTTAAATTCTTCGCAGCTCAGCCCTCTTTTATATAAGAGAAACAGCACATACTAAGAGGGGTGAACTCCACCAAGATGACTAATACACAAATGCAGCAAATTCCCAAATAAAATCAGAATAGCAGATAGGGAATCAACAACAATAGCTCATGTGTGTGTATGAAAGCAGCCCTAGGGCAGCTTCAGTTAACATCTCAGCAAGTTACACAGGGTTTCCATGACTATTTACTTTCCAAGTCAATAAAGCTTGAACAGTTACAGTACAGCAACAGCTCCTTCACCACATGCTCCACCTACACCTCAGTCCCAAGACAAAGAGCCCTTTCCCAGAGCCAGGCAGGTTTTTTCACTCTTCAGGATGGTGGAAGAAGCAGCAGCAGCACATTCACTACGGTCTCACCTGGTTGATATTGATGCTTTTGTGGTCAGCACTGCTACAAGCAAAGATCCCCCTATCATTGTCCACCATCCTCACCAAAAACAGCAGTGTCCCTTGTACATCTCAAAACCCTTGTTTGCTGTAATATTCCACAAAGGTCACACACAACAGCCCAGGGCATGTGCCAGCTCACTTGAAGCTGAGTTTTAGGTGCCACGTCTCAAAGGAAAGCAAAGCCACACAAGCCCTTCCTCACAGAAAATGGACATTTACACATCAAATACAGCTCAGGCAGCATGTTGGGCACCTCACCATTAAGAAATACCAAAAAACCCCGAGAATTCTGACTGCCTTATGGGTGTCCTCACCTGCTCCAGAGTCACAGCCCCACCAAGCACGCAGACTGGGTCCTGAGCTTTCCACAGCACTGGTTCCCAGCCCGCCCTGGCCTCCTTAAAAACGGGTCACACACGTGCAACCCATCATTCTGATGGCCCAGCTGCCCCCAGTTTGGGGGATGATGGTAGTTCCAGGTGCACATCAACACTCAGCCTTGGAGCAGAGGATCACTGCCCCTTGCCTGATTAAAGTTAGGGGGAGAAAGGGGGTTGTTACATCAGCCCCTTTTGCAGCTGAGGGGGAGAAAATAAAGTTCCTCTGGAGAGCTTTATGGTCTGCTGAGTAGAGGATGCTGGCAAGCATCAGGATGCAGAACTTAAGGAATTTTAGGATTAACTAAAATTTACTTGAGGAGGGAGAGGTGTCTCCTATAATTCTGAAATTACACTATTAAATTCTACCCCTATAGTTTATTGAGCTACCCATTACATGCCAGAAGGTCACCATCACTTCAAACACTTACAGAAAATGTGTATTTTAACCTCTTATTAATGTGTTCTTCTGTTCTTATAGGATTGAAATATGACTTAATTTGGAGTAATAGAGAGCTCATTCACGTGGGAAGCATCAATATCTTGTTATAATGGGCTTTTAATTAAGGAAACATTGCACAGCACTTGGTATGATAAAGTAAATGCTGATAATGTTTCCCCTACTATTGCCCCATCCTGCAAAGCATAATGCAGTCACAAAATCAACTGAGAAAATAACAACTTGATTGAATTTTCAAATTTATGAACAATAACAGACCCAAAGCTTTTATATGCCAGTAGATGGCAATCTTCAGATATCGTAAAAACGTGACATTAGAAAATGAAAAATTTCAAATTAAAACTGGATGAGAAAAAAAAATTCAATTTAAGGGTTGAATTTTGTCAGAAGTTATTCAGAATCACTCAAGTTTCACTTTATAAAAGAGAAAAGGAAGACAGAGAATGTCTTTTGTGTGGTTGGTTTTACTTTTCATCCTAAAAAATTTACTTTTTTTTTTTTTTAAATTTAAAAAAAGAGCAGTGTGGAGACCTACATTAGAATGGAAACTGAATCTTTTATTTTGGACAAGTGAAGTACTTAAGATGTTCATAAAACTCATGTTTCTGGTTCCCTTGAGAGCCCCTCACATGGCCACTTTTACTTGGGCAGATGTGGCCTAAAACCCACAACTGGGTACCCACCTCCTTAGGGAAAAGGTGGGGAAAACTGATGGAAATAAGAGAAGTTTGAATATTTCTTTACTATTAGGAAATCATTGTGTATTCAAACTCTGGTTTAAAATTCAACTGCATCTCCACCTCATTATATGTGGGCAATACATCACCAGGTGACCACTGTCACCAGGGTGCACTGGTCTCTATTTAATTCCTGCTCTTCAGAAGAGCTGCACTTGAAATTCTGCTTATTGTTGGCTCTTGATTTTTCTTTTAAGACCTCAGGACATCATGAAATGTGATCATACTCATAACAGCAGAGGAAAGCAAATAAACAGTTTCAATATCCAGGCTGATCCCAACTCGATGCAACCATGGAAGTGCTGGTAACTCATATGCCACTTGATTGTGTCCACTGACAAAAGAACACACTACAGCACATGCAACAAGAAAGTTCTTCCAATTTGACATCGCATTTTTAAATGAAAAAATAATCGTAGGGTGCAAGTTAAAATGTAAACATCGTTTACGCTGCTGAATTTAAATATTTGCATGAGATTTATTCCAAAGCAACTCCTCCCACGCTCACACAAAAGAACTTCTACTCAGTCCAGCTTGATTTGGGTTTTTTCATTTTATTCAGATATGGAATTCCACTCTTGTTGAGGAACTTTACTCCTCTTTTATATTCATAGAGGCAAGATCAATCAAGCCTAATCTAGTGCCAGTGCAGCTCTCAGGGCCACCCTTACTGACCACTGGCTCTGGTGGCCTCTTCAAAACTCTGCGTTTGACTTCTCTGAGAAGTCAGCTGCTGTCCCACATCACCAGGAGAACATCAAGCACTAGGTCAGCTCTGAGCAACTCCTGCTCTGCCAAAGGGAATATCCAAATGAAAATGGGTTCCCGCTATAGGATCCATACTGTGAGGTGGAATTACACCCAAAATTGTGTTTCTAAAAGAAGCTGCAAATTCACCACCTGTGATGTTTAAAAATGTAAAAATCATCCAGGCACAGCTCAGAACACAGGAACCCTCCAACCTGCTACCAGAACTCTCCAAAGGGAACTCTTGGCCTCCAGAGAACACAAGTGGGACAGTTTATCAGCTTTCCACAGAATGAGGGAAAAGGAAGCCAAAACAAAATCCGTAACAGCTGGAGCAATTTTCTTGGAATTAAAATTAAAAAGCCTGACAATGTCATAAAAATAAAAGACCTCAGAAAAAAAATGATGCAAAGGATGTTATTAAAGTAAGGTTTATGAAGTTTGAGAATAATTACAGATAATGTGTATTTATTACTCCTGTAGGATCAGTCTGTGGCACAGACTTTCATATCTGAAGCCAAACATACAGATACTTATCATGTCTGTAGTTATCTTTGCTCTCAACTCCCACTCATCTCCCTGGTGACACATTTACTGTTTCCATTTGTGATATATCAATACTTTTCATTTTATTTATTTCAGTTTTCTCTTTACAAGAGGGGAAAGGAAGCTTATTTTAATCTTTGATAACAACCCCTCCATTTCCAAAAGGACCTAAATCCAAGGAGTAAAAGCCCATGTCCAGAATTATCAGAGCAGACTACCTACATAATGGCTAATTCATTTTAAGATCAGATAATAAAACTCTAGAGTTAAAGAAATACCTCTAAAGACTCAATGTATTCTACAGGCAAGAGGAAAGAGCAGATTTTCTGCTCTTCTGAGGACACCTATCCCGGCACATAGCAGGGCAAATTAAGATCTCTGAAGCTGAAATACTGTATCTCTCACTGGGCTCAGCATTCACTTATGGAAGGTTATAGGCAGATTTCAATTTACTGAAGCCACGGGATCAGCTCCACACCAAAAATAACCTCAGCCCTGCTCCCCCTGGCACAGCCCAGCCTTGCTGGGCTTTGCCCCACAAGAGCTGTGCCAGGGAAGCTCCAGTGGCACAGCCAGCCAAGAGAGTTTCCTCTGCATGACCAAACCCTCCTGTACACACAGATAACACCTTCAGGCACCACTGCCTGGTCCTGCATTTCCCCCCAGCAATCCTGCCCAGGGAACTCAGCTGTGAGGTCCCCTCTGCAGAACGAGTACACAGCCCGAGACAGACGTCATTGATTTTTCAAGAGTATTAACTCTTGCAATCTACACACCTTGACTTCGCCTCTCAAATGAGAATGCAAGAGGCCTATTTCTAATTCTGAGACTACACTTTACCTTATTAAATAACTTGGAAGGCATCACTATTCAAAAGACAACATCCAAACGTGCAGGGGGAAGAAAACAACCATATACATATTTCTGCAAAGAAGTTTCCCTTCGTGTCAAATATGTAACTTCATGATAGTAACTTGCTTGAAAAATTAACTTACTTCCAGGGGATATCTGCATCCCTTTCCCTGGCATATGAAGAAGTTTCTGGGCACAAGTATAAAACAGGACAGCAGAACACTTTAGCTACCCTCTTGGCCAAAGGATGCTGAAGTCAAAGTTCACTTTCCTTTCCTGCTTCTCCACTTGTCTCTGGGTGACCAAGTCATGCATTTCCACTTGAAAAGCATGGCAGGGGTAGAGAGGGGGAAAAATGTTTGGTTTTTATATAAAGTTATATACGGAAGTAATCTTACACACTGGTTTTGCTTTGCAAGCGTGATTTTTTTTTTTAAAAAAAGGGAAAAGAAGAAAAAAGATCAAGTAGCCAGACAGACAAAACCTCACTGTTTTCGTTTGCTAAGAATAGCACTTTGATTCCCCATGACAAAAGTTAACACCAACTCCCCAAATGGGTTAAGAAATTTTGCTGCTGAACAGTTTCTTTTTATCATTATATCATTTAAATGTTAACTTGATCAAAACACACCATTTAAACACGTCCAGGCTGTCTCTAAGTCTTGTACCAATTATCCTGCAGCACTACACCTCTTCAGCATTTCCGAGAGAAACATCACCACCTTAAATACCCTCATGCCTTCTGAAAATATTCTTCCCTCCACATCCAACCGTGGCACCTGAGATCATTAGAACTGAATAATTAAAGAGAAAGAAACCCATTCCAGTCTGAAACTTTGAAAATTTAAACCAGCTAAGAACCTGACCCAGAGCTTTAAGTAGCAGATCCCCCAGTGCTGCCCCCGGCCCCTGTGGCACCTCCATCAGCACCCGGCTCTCCTTGGAAGTACAGCAGCATGACACCTATCCCATTATCCTGCAAAGAAAAAGTCAGTGTTCTTGTACACCATCAAATAACCAAATCTTCAGCCTTTTCAATGGCTGCTTCAAAACACAGAGCTGCTCTGCTCAATGCTGACACCTTTTATTTCGCTTCTTTAAATCAGCTGGTAGGCCGACCATGGGCAAACCTTTTTCATGGAAAATAGGAGAAAAGCATGGAAGAAGGGGAAAAAAAAAAAAAAGGTCTTTTTTTTCTACTTCTGAAAAACTTTTAGAAGAATTATTCTTGAGGAATTAATGGAAAGAAACTATTTTTTATACACAGTATTAAGTGATTAAAAGCTTGTTCATCACTTTGCTTAGTTTAATTTTAGAAAGGCCTACTTGCAGATTCTTTGAAATGCATAATTAATTGATAGCAGCGTGGTTACATCAGTACAGAATGGAACGATAGATGTGAAGTGGTTTTTCCACAAAAAAAACACAAGCAGTGCAGGGCACAATTACAGTATCCCATTCACTCCACCCTCCAATGAAGCCGTTTGATCTGCACATCTGATTGCACAACCAGCCATAAATATCCCTTGCATTAAAATTCTGACTGGTTTGCAACTCGTTTCGAACTCGTGCAAGATTCTTTTTTTGTCAATTGGATCTGACGGAAAAATTAAAATAATCCTCTTTTACCTCTGCATTATCCTTTAAGTACTTAAGTTTTAATTATATCTCAAGTCTACCTGAAGACATTTCGGGCAACTTCCAATAATGTGCATAAGCAGTTGAATACAGTGTAAAAGTGCATGTAATTTTCAAGTCCCCAGTTGTTAATGAAATCCCAAACATTCAGATTTTAATTGAACTAGATAAAGATTAAGAAGCTTAGCAGCAGCTGGCATTGCGAATTAGTTCTCAGCAGATTTTTATGTTGTACTCTAAATCATTGCTTTTGTAATCTTCCTAAATTGTCCTTTATCTTGCTAATGCAGATATGATTCTCAGAAAGCATTAGGCTTCCACTGTTCCCATTGCCTGTAAAATCTTGAACTGTAAAATCTTAATAGTCTTTTTTTAATAAGTATTATGATCTATACGTATAATGTGCATTCAATAAAATCTTACTGTAATTAGAAGAAAAGTTTTTAGGCTTTTTTTTTTTTTTTTTTAACGTGACCTGTTTTACAGATTAGATTTATTAAATAGCATAAACTGTTGGAGCTGCTTTAAGACCTGTTTTAGAGCCGTCTGGCATCTGATGAAGAAACACTGTCAGACCCAGCGCTCGGGGCTCGGCTTTCCGGGAGCTTCATTAGGAAGTTTCCTTCTCCTTCTGGTTCAGGGAGCTCGGCACAAACACTTCTGTTGCCTAAATGTCTGACACTGTATTATCAGCACTGATCAAAGAACATTTTCCTTGCAAGGAATTTCCAGCACTCAGAGGAAGGATTAACACCAGTGCCCATCAGCTGTTCCCCCTCTCAGTGCCCTCTCCCTCCACCCCAAGTCTGATGCTGGGAAGGGCCCTGCACACACAGAGTATGAACTCTGCAGAGAGGGTCTGTATTTGAAATAATCATGACAAATGCTCTCTCAGGACCTGTTTGTGCATTGTAACAGCTTTTAGGAGAGTTACAAGTGCAATTATTACTCACATAGTAAAAGGGGTTATATTTATGCATCTCAGTTGAGGATGTGCTGGTTTTACTCACATTAATATAAATAAAATCGGGGTTCCTGTCTTTAGGGGAGGGAAAAAATAAAAAAAAAAAGATAAATACTACTGCTACCACCATCATTAAGAAGCAAGTAACATTTCAGGTCATTTTTCTCCCTCATAAAAAATTCCAGCTATTTTTCCAGCTAAATGTATCGGCCTTTCAAGTCTGTTGGTAAATGACCAACTAATGCAGTTACATATGCACTGAAGAAGAAAATTATAAAGAGATAATGCAGCCAACTGGCAATAAAGTTTTGAACAGAATGGAATTTTAACAGTTCCACTTAGGTCTTTTATTATTAAGAATCTTGGCTGCTCCAATTTGCTTCCTAATAAAGGAAATGTTTGGCAGAATAACAAACACAAATGTCAGAAGAGGGGAAATATCTTCACCTGCACTTGATTATTATTTATTTATTTATTCACTGTAAGCATGGTGGTGTCCAGAATTACCAATGGCATTTCAGTGCATTTCAGAGCATTCAGCCTCTTCCCAACTGCGTTTTTCCTGCTCCTCCTGAGCTGAATTCCACAGCAGCACCAGCTGCCCAGCAGTCAGGATGCTCCAGTGCAGACACAGCAGCATCACAATGATGAGTAAAGCCATCATCAGTCCATACCTGTCTTCAAAGAATTATGTTTGGTTCAGCAAGCTTTGAGATCGTGGAACGAAGATGCTCTAAGTAGCGCTAAGCAATTTTCTCTCCCTCAAACCGAAATGAAGCTGCTGGTTCCTCCTGTCTCTTTAGGCCCCTTATTACTTGCCATTTCCCCTTAGCAATCTTCTCATTCCAAACACTGACATTCTGGCAGCCCAGCTATTTTCAGAAACTATTATCTAAGTTTGAAATTGTGATTTTTCTGCAGGGTCTTTTTTTTCCAAGGAAGCATTTTGCTATCTAAACTTTGGCAAAACTTTCAAGTAGATTCCTAGAAACAACTCTGCTTAACTGGGGTTTTTTGCCCTAAAACAAGGAGTTAACTTCACATGTTGACTTCTCATTTGAGCAGTCTTCTGAAGTACAGCTTTCAAAGTGACTTCTGTACTTTAGCCTCAATTTACTGAGCTTTTTATAAAATCTTGACAAATTTTTTTCCTACCATTAAATAACACATTCTTTGGATGTTCCAAGTTCACACAGGGTTTTTTGATGCCTGCTGCTGATTCCAAGGTGCCCTAAACTGAGCATTTGTTGAAAAGCCTGTTAAGAATTTCGTACTCCAAATTACTCCCATAGGAGCAAAGGAACTCAGCTCCCAAATTGCTTCCAAGGCTGAAGGGTTTCTCTTGCTTCAAGATAACCCATAAATGAGAACTTCAACCCAGTTTTGTTTCTTTTTTTTTTTTAAACAAAAAATGAATTATGCAAAAGAAACTGACACCAAAAGGAATTTTGTTATGGACTTTCTGACAACACGCTCAGTTCCAGCCCTGGGAGTCAATCATCCCTCCTGTGGCCTTATCCTGGAGTTTCTTCAAGATTTACCACCACACTTTCAGAACAAGAGAAGCGAAACCAGAAATATTGCATTTAGAACAAAAATGAAACATTTAATTTTCCTAAACATACCGAGAGGCACGCACAAGATTAATCATTCAACAAAATGTTTTTCTTATTGCACGAAAATACACAGGGTGGGAATGCAAACAAATTACAATTATTTGGACTCCTGTTAAACAGACTAGTGAGCCTTATAATTAGCAACATAATCACTTTAAGACAAATACACCAAATAAAATAATGGATCCTCAGCACTGCTCCACATAAAAATGCTAACAATTTCTGCTTTATTAATTAGCTTGTTGCTTCATCCAAGTTTGGAATTCGGAACCTCAGAGAGTTGCCATCTCCGTTGACATCACTCTTGGCTGAACAGAGATGCAAGAACAGAAAGGAACCTCCATAGAGTTCTAGCAGAGCTTTAAGACCTGCTCGTGGGACTGTTGATTATCCAGGACAATGGATCAATAGAATTCCTGTATTTCAATCCTCTCTTCCAAACACGCACCCACCAGCCCTAATTGATTTCTCTGCTGGCTAATGACCAACCCAGATGCTCACTGAGTTGAAAACCACTGACCAGCACTAAACAGTGTTGTGGCCATGTCCAATGAATGAAAGTGATTGAAAAGAGCTAGATAAGCTATTTTTCTGATATACAACGGCAGATGCAACTACTTCTATTCCTCAAATCACAAGAACGCTTCATCAAGTGACTGCCAGAGTTATTGGAATCAGCCCCTCAAGTGCCACTTGCAAGGATTAAAAATTCCTCACAAAATTTCACATTTAGGTGTGTTAATGTGTTGTCTTACACAGGAAAAAAAAAAAAAAGGAAAGAGGAAAAAAAGAGTCAGGAGCTGACACCATGACATAGGCGAGGAATGCCTGCAGCAGCTGTAAAGGGAAGTCAGAAGTGGGGCAGATCTGTGCCAGCCCGAGCAGTGCAGGCAGGAGCTTGGACAGCAGGAACAGGCTGAAGCAGAGAAGCTGCCACTTCAATCACCAACATGCAAACCAGTAAAGATAGTCCAGGATCAGAACTCATCACATGCCAGGGTCACTTCAGAGAACAGAAAAAAGGTTCAGTGACGATCTCACATTACAAGTCCATAAGCCCATCAGAGGAATTTACTAATGAAAATTATTTTATCCAAAGAGCTCTCCTAAGGCCAAGTAGAAATCACAGGTTTCAGTGAGTCTCCACAGAGCAGCAGAAAATTACATTTTAAAATACCACAGGAAGTTGAAGGATTTATGAGCAATATGGGGGTCCTTAACGTGGGGTCTCTCATGCACAGGGGCCATATGATAGCAGGGATGTGCAGAACTGGGATCTGCAAAAGGCTCGGGATCACTCAGAAAAGAACTGCTCAAAGAAGAGCAGGTTATTACAGCCTTTGATTGAACAGAAAGTTTTTAGAAGTGTTTGTGCCTTTTCCAAAGCATCACAGAATAGCCATGGTTGGAAGGGATGTCAAAAGATGAGCTGGTCTAACCTCAAAATTTTTATTTCTTGACAGCTCAGTAAATTGGTCTATGACTTCAATTAAAAACAAGCTCTGACTTGCATCCAGAGTTAAAGCTTTTGCTGGTTTCAGGAATACACATCACAAACACAGCATTCATTTTCTTAAGTGTAGGAATTAAGATTTTGTTGACTGTCAGCATAACTTTCATTAGAATAACTTTCTTCAAAAGGTCTTCAGAGCAAGTGCATCACCAGCAGATATTATTGCCCACATTACAACTGGAGTCAAACACTCCACCCCAGCATCCACACTACAAAAACCAGGTCCTCTCTGGATGAACACAAAGGCTTGATTTTTTTTTTTTTTTTAATATTAAATGAAAAAGAAAATCCTTTTCTACTGCTGTTTTGCTCTCCCTTCTATTATATGAAAACACTTTACCTGCTTTCAGGCTCTGGCTATGATTACTTTGTTTTCACTTCATCTGCATGCAATGAATAATCTCGGTCACGGCTACTGAGATAAAAGCCAAGAGAATTCATTTGTCGTTCCACGCAGCCACGAGATGTTGGTGACACCTGTACCATCAGCAATGTAACTGCACACCGAGAGTGCAGTCTGCTTCATTCAGGGACCCAAACACACCAGTCCCACTCTATTCATTTCCCTAATAATAGCAGCAGCTTTCTGGACAAATATATAATGTCGTAAGAACAGATCTATAGTGACAGCCAAGGCCAACTGTATAATGCTCGTCTAAGTGGCAATGAGATTCATTAATTAGGTTGCTGCTTTGGAGTGTTGTTCCCCTGCAGCTATATTCTGCTCAAGGGTATTTTCAATAGTATTGAATAGATGAAGCAATTACTAAGCAAAATCCACTAACTGATGGCCAGTGTCACATTCCTCAGGCCATACTTTCAAAGGGTATATATATATATATATACACACACATACATATATTTACTTGAATGAGCGATTGAATTTAAAGAGGGAAAAAAGCAAAGCAAAATCCCCAGTGAGACAGCTCAGGTGTTCTTCACTTTTAGAGGTGTGATCTTAAAAACAAAGCAGCAAAGCTCCCCATCCTGCAGACACAATTAGGATGTAGAGGGGCTACAGGACACTTACCTGCCTGATTGCACAGGCAAATGAGGTGGTTTGCTATCTAAAGGCACATACTTGCTCTCACAATTAATAGCAGGCAAACAGAGCTTTACCTACAATTATTTGCCCTCTTTACCAACAGCAATATAAAAGCAACTTGTAAAAATAGTCAAAGCTGGATTCCAGCTCAGTGTTTTCCTGTTCAGGTTTCTGACTTCCACGCTACTTACTGGTTTATTCCAGTAATACCATTTTTACAAGATGACATAGCCCTGAGCATTTAAATTAAATAAACACAGCACAAATATTTTGCCTTCACTGTAAACATGTGGAAAGATTTTCTTCTCGTGAATTGTCGGGTTGGTTTTTCTTCCCTTTCTGCTACTTCAGTTCCTGTGATGACTGCGCCTCATTAAAGTTGGGAGCAAAAGTAAAAGAGTTTTTCAGGCAGAAGAAATTTTTTTTTTCAAAGTTCAGGATATCTGTAATTCTAACTGATCTTCCACCTGGCATTAAATCTTCAAAGAATGTCAAAAAGTATCTTAGAAACTTGAGATGCCTGACTGTATACAGAGAAGGAACAGATGCACCTCTGTAATTTGCCCATAAATAAGTAAAAATGAACTCATCAACTTTTCAGGGACACTTGCATGCAAGCAGGTAAACACATTCCTTTTTTTTTTTAACTTTTCTTATGTTTTTGAGGGTTTTTTACAGTTTTGAAATATCTTCTGAACCAGACCTTACAGGGTGCTGGCAAAAAAGCTTTAAACACTGATGTGTTTGTTTTTAGAAACTTAGGATGCACAAGTGCCATCTTGTAACTCTCATCCTGAAATAAAACCTTCAGGCACTGCCTTTGGCCTCCAAATGCAGGGGGACCCATAGACAGCAGTAAACCAACCACACATGCACAAAATACATAATTTCTCCCCGAAAGAGTGAAAGCTCCGTCTGCAAGAGTTTCCTTTAAGGTCACAGCAAGTCAGCTGCTGAAGAGAAGTTATCATCATAAATTAAACTGTTCCTGAAACCCAGCAGACACCTCACTGAACTCTCCCAGTTTCCCCCACTCTTTTCATCTGCAGTTTTAGGCATGCCTAAAGTGCATACCCTTCTCTAGGCATTCACCTAGCTGAGCAAAGAAGGGAAAGAAGAGAAAAATCCATACATTTGAAAGACACTTGACTAAAGGTTTTAAATGGAGACAAGTTTCAAAAGCCAGATTTAAAAATCAAGTCGTGTGGCCAGTCCAAAATAATTTAGAGCACCCAACTTTGAAACTTCATCCTTATTCTTTACAGACTAATAAATATATTCTGAAATACTTATTTGTGACATGTCCCACTCCTCCTCCTTCCAACTGAATGGACCTATTTATCCAAAATGTAAACATGAATACCAAGGCAGGAGAAGTGGACTAAAGGACATGAATTTAAAGAAATCACTCAAAGCAACCTGTGCAGAAATGGCACACAATTTGTGCCTTGCAAATTCAAAATAAGTCAGCTGCAGAAGCACAGGTGAGGACCTCCCACAGCAGGAAATCCTTCAGGTTGATGGCATTCCCGAGCTCCACAAAAGCCTCTGGGTGGGTGATCAGATGGGCCATCATGCTGATGCTTTGTTCTTTTCAGGAGGCTGTGCTGGTTTCCGTAATGAGCCTGAACACTGATGTTTGAATAACACATCTATGAAGTAATCTTTTCATTCTCTTATCTAGAAGGAGCAGAATGAAAAGAAACAAAGAAATCAGCTGATTTCTGACTAAAAAGCTTCAGTGCCGATTATTAAGTTGAGAATGGAGTGAGATGTGCATCAGTAGCTGATGGCACATGAGCTCTGGTGTTGTACTATGTTATTTCCCAGTTATCTCATGTCATGATACTGCCACACTTCTTTCTGTTTTCCTTGGCATTTTCTAGTCCTCCTTCAGGACTACACGGTGAGACACTGAAAACTTCCAGAGCTACGGGAGCGGCTGTGCTGACCTCAGCAATGTCACCCAGCCAGCTCAGGTCACCTGTGCTGGTCTAAAGGCCACATGTGTGTGACCTCTGCCTCCCCTGTGCATCCAGAGAGGTGTAAGCTTCCATTTCTCTTTTATTCCTTTCTCCCATTCATAGATGTTCAAGTTGAAGAACCTTCTTTCTCAATTATTTAAGTCTAGAAATTGCCTTTCTTCTGCCTCACAGCCCTTTCTAAAAAAAAACCAAAAACAACCCCACATCCTTAAGCAAAACAACAACAAAAAAAAAACAAACCCCAAAAATATCACACCAAAGACTTCTGGACAGATTTCCATATCCCCCTGCTCTAAAACAGCATGTGAGCAGGATATTCAACAGCTACCCAAAGGCATCTCCTAATTGTTTTATTAATTATTCACTTCAAGATAAAAGCTGGCAGACTCCATACATGGCCAGGATCGCACTTTATCCCATGTGCCATTGTCTTTATAAACTCAGGTCAGGAAAAGGGTGATCACCACCTCAAAGATTATTTACAATCTAAGAAAAGATAAAGAGGTAGATACAGAGGAAGACAAGGGCCCAACTGAATCAGTATTAGTCAGTAAGTAAGAACATAAACCACGTTTAGTTTGTGGGTTTGTTTTAATTTGAAGGCGTTTATTTCTGTCACATCCTTAAAGAACTAACAGTAATCCATCACATGTACACCTGGAAGGGAGCAGGATGTCTGATACCTGGAAGACATTCATCACTTTGCCACCACCGAGGTTAGACAGAAGTCCCCCCGCTACAACAGAGGACGTATCTCACATCTGAATTTGAGGAAATCGGTATGAGCAGCATTTCCCTCCTCTAAGCTTTGATCAAGGAGACTCAAGAAATATGTTCTACCGAGCTTTGATTTCACTTGAGGGCTTTTTGTTATTTAAATAGTGAATAAAGATGACAGGCAAATAGTCTAATTAGCCCAAATATCTCGTTTCCTGAAACTTCCGGCAATTTTTAAACATCCATTGCTCAGTGTTATTATGATACTCTCCATTACCCACCCTGAGCTGCTGTGGATCTTTCCTCTGACACAGTTTTCTCTTCCATTTATAGAAGGAAACAAGGCATTCACACCTGCACCAGCCCTGACCTCCCACGTGAAAGGGCCCCAGCGTTCCCCAAGGCCAGCAGGACCCCTGGATGCTCTCACCTGCCACACACATTGCAGAGGGTCAATGGATTCTGTTTGGCTCAAGCACATCTGCTGGGAGTCACTCAATCCCCACTTGCGAAGTTCAAGGGTCAAACCATATTTCATTTCACTTGGGAGCTCCCTCCAAAGGCAAGTCCCCCACCTGTTAAAAAAATCCATCAGGACTCTTGCTCAAATTCGAGTGTTCTGGTCCTCTGAAAAACTCCTGGCATTCCCTTCTCCCAGAAGGAGACAACAATCATCAATATAGACCACAAAGAACCTCTGTGGGTCAGCAGGACTTTACAACAGGAAGTTTCTGAGCACATCAGAAGGAATCATGACAAACTGTATTCATGTATAAAAGCCACTGCTGCTGGACTTGCTGTCAGCCTGCAGCGTGAGGGGACAGAGTCCTCCCAGCCTCAAGTGCTTGGGATAACTGAAGTCTGAAAAAATTTCATAGGCAGCTAAAATACTGATTTATATGTAGGGAATATACTGAATTACCACAGATCGCACAGAAAGGGGCACTAGAACAACATTTGTGTATTTTGCTGTTGAACTTTTAGCTTAGCATTTGATGAAAGGCCATCTAGTTTTAACCTAGATAAGTTGGAAAGATTATTCACCTGATGTCTTCTCTGGAAGACTGCAGCCCTGGTGCTAATAAGGGAATTTAATTAGATGGACAAGCCTTGACAGCAATCCATTTCCAATGTACTTAGTATTGAAATAGGCCTGGGTGTTCCAGGATTTGTAGAAGAAATCCACTACTCAAGTTAACGTGGAAAAATATCTGAAAGTTTTGACTAACCAAGATGTAAGCTCTTGTTTTTCTGACTGCGTTTGTGTCATACATCACATTACAAACGATTGCACCGACAGACAAAACCCCTGTTCCAAATGCATATGCTATAAAATTTGAGCAGAATTGATTTTGCCCTCTGCATTAGTAAATCTCACTAATTCCCTGGAAATCAGCCGAGGACAACAGCCCATTCAGTGCTTCCAAGCAGGACCCTAACTGTTCCACCTTCCTCCAGCAGCACCCAAAACCCCAGGATGGAGGAACGCCGCTGAGCACGAGGGCACGGCACGAACTCTTCAGTGTGTACCAGACAAAGACACGCACACAAAACACACAGAATGGGGGAAAAAAATGTACAAAACCAGTACTTTCTAAAATTGTAGAGGGAACCAGCCTGCCAGCAGCTGATGGAACACTTGAGATAAAGTAGCATAATCAATAACAGTGTTGCACCTTTAAAAACAGCGAGTACAACGTGATCAATTCATATCTCGGGGAAGTAGCGCAATAAAAATCTGCGACTACAATGAGCTAATTTAATGATACTTTATCAAGCACTCACATTTCCAACTACTGTTGTTCACAGCAGAGTGAAGCCTGTGTAAAAATATGTCACAAGTCAATATGGCATTCTACTGAAGAGAAAAGACCCACATCATTAAAATCTTAAGTAAGCTTCCATTGAATAAAATACATGAAATTAGCTCCTGCAAAAGAATTTAATTAGGCAACGCACGCAGGTTAAACTCACAATCTGCCATTGTGGTCTTTTAAGCCACTCGTTTTCTTAGAGCTTTGCCACAAGAAGGGTATTTTTTTATTGTTATTATTTTTATAATATGGTTAGAAACCACGGTTGCTTTATGAAAAGGACAAAGTATCCCTTGCAAACAGCAAGGCACATTTCCATTGCTGCTGTATAGAGAGCACTGCCTTGTTAAGGCAATTTCAATCATTTTACGCATCTTCATTAAGTCAGAGATACGGTTCAGCTTTTCACAGAGAAAAACCTCAACAGCTGCAGAGAAAAGGAGGGACAACAGATTCTTAAACAGAAAAGAGAAATTACCAGTTATCTCGCTTGAAATGAAACCTCTGGGAAGCCCCATCTGCAGTCTCAGTCATTACAAATCACAATAATTACGTGAGCTCTCAGCCCATATATAAAATTTCAATACCTATGAAGAGCTGCAATACTGCAACGTCCACAACACAGGAACATTGCCAGCTCATTTTGTGAGGCTTCAGGCTACTTGTAACACCGAGAGAAGATGAATCAATAAAATGTTATCAGTAAAACAGTTTGATTCCTGCACAGTTAAGCGCACGGCCACTTCTATATTTCAATCCCCTCAGGTCAATATAATTTTACACAGTTACCCAATTCTCAGCAGTGAAATGATACTGTAGATGTTTCAGATATTCTAAAGCGCTTCTTTCTATATCGGGGAAAAAAAAAAAAAAAAAAAAAAAAAAAAAAAAGGACAAAGAAAAAGAAAAAGAGGGAACCCACCAACACGTGTTTCCTATCTAGTTCAAAGTTTCATCTTTAGGTCAGTCTTAAAGACAACTCTTTACCCCAGAACCAGCAAAGTCCCTCTCAACACTTCACTCAGCCAAATCCTGGGTGTCCCATTCACCCAGTGCTCAAATAGGCATTAAGAAAGAAGAACAAGTCAAATCTGGATTTGGCCTTTCATTTGAAATAAATCTGAGACATGAAATAAGATGTAATCTCTGCCTACTCACAAAAATCAAGCCCGTTTAAGCAAATTGAACTCTTCCTCAATAAATTCTGCTGGGTTACTCACCACAAGGGCTGAAGAAACTGTAAACACTGCTGACAAAGACTAACTGCACACTTAATACAACATTTTGCCTCATATCCACATAATTCTTCATGCATATTCTTAATTTCCAGCTTCCCACCTGGGTATGCAATAAAATAATGCCTCAGGTTAATCACAGACCTCCAGAGAGTGGCATTTTTTGCATAAATAGGAGCAACAAGTATGCTTCCAAGCCCAAGGAAGAAATAATCATCTCTAATAGACTACAATGCTCCAGAGACAGGGAATATTCACATGGATGCTCTTTTTAGATACAAGTTCACCTTCCTTGACTTAATTTGACAACACCCTAATGAAATGGTATAAACTTATTATTGGACCAGCCATGGGCACTGTGAAGTGAAAGGCATCTGATTTCAGCAAGACAGGATTGTAGTCCCAAAGAGGCAAAAATATCTCCATTTTATTTCATTTCACTTCCAATTGCATCTCATTCATTTGCTTCTTTAACTCCTGCACAGGCAACAGACAAAAGTGCCCTCAAAAGGAAAAACTACTTCTTGGTTTTTTTTATTGTACTACAAGACTGTTTACTCCTGTATTCAGTTCTCAGGAAAAGTAACGAGCATTTTAATAGATAGAAAATCCATAAAGCACCATCTACTCTCCTGCCATAGCTCTTTTAAAAGGTTTAGTTATCTTCAATACTTAAAGGATGCTGGAAATATCTGAAGGGCACAGTCCTTGGGTTTATATGGTGCGATTCCCTTGCCACATACATCTGCTTGGGAAATTACATGAATTTCCCAAATTCTGGCACTAAATTTTTTACTGGTTTAAAAATTAGCAGAAAAGGCCCAACTGCTAAGAAATAAAGAACATAAATTTATGGAAAGACAAAGCTGCACTAAACCATTAATTTTTATATTGTGTTATATCACCAAAACTGTTCTCATTACTTTTTTCTGAACATGTTTCATAATTGCAAATTCTCAGACAGTAAAACTTAAGTGATCTCCATACTCTGCTTTCCTCCTAAATAATGAACCAACCACCACACAGGAGGAAGAAACCTGCCTATTTCACTGGAAGAACTGAGTTCATGAAAATCCAACTGCATCAATCCTTCTTTTATTATTCTTTCAAACTTCCCAAATCAAATAACTTTCTTGAGCTTGGTTAGAGCCTTCTGAATAGAAATTCCACTGGGGAAAGAGGTTTTAGATTAACAGCACAATACATTCAGAAATCAATAGATAAACCCTCTGCACAGCAGCACTACCAGAGTCCATGAGACTGAACCAGGGCTCAGAAAATTGAACAAACCACTCAGAAACACATTTCCTAATCTGCCCCCTTTTGTTTTGGCACTGGAAGCAGCAACACGAATTTTTTCTCTGTATCACACCCAGGGAATTATTGCCTGATGTTCTGATTCAATAACACAAAGATGAACATACTTTTACAATTAAAAAGTATTAGAACTAGAAGGTTTTGTTTGGTGGTGCTTTTCATTTTTAAACTACAGAGATAAAGCTGAAAGGCCATAACACAACTCAAAGATAACCATAAGTGTGGGGTGCCAGTTCTGATATAATGCAAGCCCCTTAAAGTGAGAAAACAATGTGATGAGACAGTCAGGGGAGGGAGAGGGGATGGAATGAAACTTCTAAACTTCCTGTGAAAATTCTTTAGGCCTGGTCTCAAATTCACTCCAACACCTGACTTGGACAGGACCAGCTTCGATTGTTCCCTATGCAGGAAGCAGGATGGCTTTTACTTTTTGATCTGTTTGACCTTTTCTCCCCTCATTAACAGTTGTTTTCTCCATTTGCCAGAGTCCCTTTGGATGGATCAGGAGGATTGAAGGGGAAAGTGTAAATCTGAGCAACAGCAGCACTTGGCCAAAGAAAGCCGGACCAATTTCGCTGTGAGCTGCAGTCGTGAAGCCCAACTGCAGAGCACAGCAGAGCTGGCTATGCCTTTTAAATACACAAAGCCAGTAGTTGTCAGTGAACAGAAAACATGCTTTTGCCTCTACCCATGTGCCCATTATAGCAGTCACAGACATCCCACTTCTCAGCTCTGTAGGATGCGAACAAGACACAGCTCAACAGCGAGTGCATCCCACCGCTGCACCCCTTGGTTCAATTCCAACCCTGCTCACACCAGACAAGAAATGTACCTATGCTGAGACACAAAGGGAAATGGATGTCCCAAAATTTTGGTAAGCTTGAACAGCTCTAACGGCACAAGCCCCCAGGCTCAGGCAGGACACCTCCCTGTTGTGTTACATTCATTAAATCTTACATTCATTATTTATTATCCTGCAAATTCTATACGGCAAATCTAGAGTAACGTTGCCATGACAAACACACACAGAGGAGTTTTCACACTAAGCTGATCCCCGTGATGCCCCTTCCCTCCATTAACAGAACCCCACTTTATTATATCCCAACAAGACAATCAAAATATTTTCAGCACCGCTGCCGTCAGCCCCACAAAGGGGCCGCCCGCCAAACCCAGAAATCCTTCACAGCGAAGCAGAAGAGCTTTACCCACAGCCAGACCTCTCAGATGCCATGGGCTAGGATACCATGCTATAAGGCTGTAAAACTATGGCCTGTGGCTCCAGTCCAGCCTGCAGAGTAATTTAATCTAACTCACAAAGAAATGAGGAAAATGGCCTCTGCTGTGCTGAATCAGCAGTGCTGGAAGCCGTGCCACCCTCTATCAGCTCGTAAGAGAGTGCTTTGTCCACGGTGCCAACTCTGTGTAGAGCAACTACTGGGCAAAAGAAAGGACCAGCAGGAATATTATGTGCCAGATTTTCAGTAGATGTAAGTCAGGATAGTTCCAGTGACTTAAGGGGTTGCACTGATTTACATCATTTCAGGATTATAAGGATTTACATCCACTGGAAGTTTCACTTCTCTTTTTTTTTTTTTTGTCTTTTAATTAAAAGAATGGTGTAGACTTGGCAGCAGTACGAGCCTTCAACGGACTAAGATTTGGGAAGTATCCTGAAAAAGTTTTGTCAGGCTCAGGGAATGGCAATGAGCCATTTTTAGTTTATAAAGATACAGTGGCTAAATTAAAATTCAGAAGATGCATATAAATTCTGTTCTATACATGAGCAACATACATAAGAATATATTTTCACTCTTTACACTGGAGCTCCCTAAATATAACAATGGCAAAAGAACAGCAATAAATGAAGACTTTGTTCATTCAATCTGGTTATATATCATGAAAAACTATCAGCACAGATGTTATCCCTATTTATGAGTTACAACTAACACCAAAACAAATGCCAAGTATCACTTAATTTTTTTCTCCTAACTGTGAGTGCCAAAAAAATGACTGCCATTGGGATTAGGGAAAGACATACAAGTGGGAAAAACAAGGGGTACTGCTCAGGAGGAAGCCATCCCAAGTGGGCAAATTTTGGTTTGCTCTGATTTCCAAATAAACTCAGAATTAGTACCTTATGCCTCGTGACCTCTGAGCAGCTTCTGTTGCTTTCCTGCTCGCCTCTCAAAGAAAGATCCACAATAACATTTAAAAAAATGTGCCTACTACCCCCTCAGAAAGCTGCACGTATCTCATTTGTTTCCCCCAGATGACCAGGATGGGGAGAGAACAGAAGGAAAGTGAGAATCTGGTGCTTGAGATGCTTTAAAGGGCAACAGATTGATGCTTGGAGACCGAGAGTGAGCAGAACCCACAGGTATGGCCATGGGAAAAACTGCACACAGTTTGCTCTTCGCTGTTTCTGTGGCACAGTGACCCACTCCCAAACCAGCTGAGCCTTCAGAAACACTTAAAAATAGGTTTATAAATAAACAGGACACTGTTATTGGTGCAACTCAGCTCATGTGTTACACAAGAACTTAAAAATAAACCGTTTCAAAAGCCAACTAAGGAAAGAAAAACTTGACCCAAAATGCCTCTCTGCTGAAGAAATGCAGCCTCATTCCATCATATCTTTTCCACCCTTCACCTCTGAACAGGTCAGTGTTAAATCTCCTTCTTCCAATGAGTCCAATTTAAATGTGTTCTTCAAAGGCTTTTGCAATTTTAGGAGTATTAAATTTTATACCTCCTAAGCTATTTATTAGCTGGGGAAGAACTTAATTGACATTCACCAGATATTAACATTTTTGAGCACGTTACTGATTTTCACGTATAACCTTGAGGCTTTTTCTTTACTTTTTGTTGTTGGGTTTGTTGGTTTGTTATCTTTTTTTTTTTCCTTTTTCAGGACAACTCTCCCAAGAACAGGAGGTTTCTCAGTGTGTGGATTCCCTACCAATGTCTCCTGGAGGTGCAGGCAGAGATACTGCAATGAGAGGCTGTTCACAGGGGACACCAATGCAGATGAAGGATCAAGAAATCACTCAGACTTTTAAACTGTTGCAGAAATATTCTCTTTGCTTTAAGGCTCCATAATACTTCTGGCATTGTCCAGCCCCAACATGAACCATGGCCAGCAGTTTTGTGGGGTACCCAGGGCTCCAGGCACTCAACATTCCACATCTCTCCTTCCCACCCACCATTATTTTGATTTTCTTTTTTTTTTTTTTTTCCAGAACAGCCCCACTCCACAGATGTTAAACTCTCCCTTTTACAGCACTGCCAAAGGACACAACTGCTGCATTAACAGAACTTTGCTTTGTCATCATGTCTTCCCAGGCAATGAAACTTGCTGTATTATTGTATAGGTAAAACTGGCTGTGCCACTATTGCTCAGTTCTGCTGCTGTTTAGCAGGATAAAGCCAACATTATGTCTCAATTCACAGTAGAAAGGGAAAATAAAACTTTGTTTTATTGAAAATACTAGGAAAATTCATTCCAGTAAAATGCATCCTCTGCACTGAGCTCTGCCAAAACACCACAGTTAATTCACCACTCACAGAAATTCCCACAGTGTCATGCAGTGGGTATCCAGTGATCAGTGAGAGATTAAACCTCTACTAACATAAACCCAAACATTTCTAACTGCCCCCCGCCCCACATAACCCTTCTGGGTGGGTTTCACAGACACATAGAATTGTTTAGGTTGGAAAAGCCCTCCAAGATCAAGTCCAACCATTCCCCCAGCAGTGCCAAACACCACATCTACACATCTTTGAAATCCCTCTGGGGATGGTGCCTCCACTGCCCTGGGCAGCCTGTGCCAATGTTTAACAACCCTTTCGGTGAAGAAATTTTTCTGCTACCCAACCTAAACCTCCTCTACTTTCTTCTAGTCAGGAGGTATCCAAACCATGCTGTATAATTGGAGTAACCTGCTTGTTAGCAGATACAGCAACCAGCCTTTTAACTCTGAGTTTCTCTTATATCTGAGAATCCAGGCAAACAAAAAAAGAAAAAAGAAAAAAAAAAAAGAAAAAGAAAAATCTTTCAGTAAACTTTGCACAGAGATAATCAATCTGCTATTCAGCTATTTGAACAGGCATCTGGAGTTTAGCGTTCCAGAGCTCACTGAACTCCTCCTGATGAGGGTCTCTTCTTGTAGTTTGAACAGAGCACAGGGAAATCTTTGGGTGCAATCCAAACATTTTTGATAGTTGCAATCCTTGAATATTTCATCACTACAAATCTTGCCTTGACCTATAGTTTCTCCTTCATCCTATCAACCGTACACATATTTTTCTTCATCCTCAAGCTGTCCCTTCTCTCCACAGGCAAAGGAAAAATCCAAACAACATGAAAAATCCTTTTTTTAAAATGCCATTTACTCACATTTCTTTATCCTCTACAGAGGGTCAAAAGGAAGCACTGAATCAAATGAAAAATGTTCTGAAACCCGTGAAAAGATAAATAAATGGAAGTATAATTTCCCAAATAATTCAGGCACAAAATAAAAATATTTAAAGCTTCTGCAGATGAGCAAAACAGTTGCCTTTCATGTGTAATTGTGTAAACCTTCTGTTTTCAAGGGAGCTAAGCAACCAGCCAGCAACAATTAGGCTTCTAAAAGACAAGTAGCAAGGTACACAGGACCTGAAACCATGACTTTTTCTGACTCCCCGGGGAAGCACTTTCACTAGGAGCAAAATACTGGGAATCCTCTAGCCCTACTCTTTTTCCCCCTAAACTGAGATGCTCCAGAATGAGATCTTATCAGCAGAGGGATTCTCTTCCCCCAGCACAGGGAGCAGCAGGCATTTGGCTTTCTTCAGTTACCAAAAACACACAGGCGTGGTGGGCAAAATCGAAGACATATTAACCAGTAAAATAATTTAAGTGTGGGCTTGGCCTCCTAAAAAGCTCTGTGAATAATACCAACCTGATAAAAACACTGCAAAACCAAGCTGGTTTGGGTAGGGCAAACACCTTGCTTTCCACACTTCACAAGAAGAGATGGCCCCCAGGATGGGAACTGGGACAAGGCAAAAGTCAAAATCCTCAGCCATCAGGACAGTAGAAATAGGCTAAACCAGAGAGTCCCTACTCCACATACAGGTACAACACTCCACTTACTATTTTAGCTTTCATTTAATCCCGTTCTTTCACTCATGGTGAGATTAGTAACAGCTCTGTCAATAAAAATGTCTTCTACTGAGCACACCTCCAGCATCTTGAGGGAAGCCAGCCAGCAAATCTTGTCCTGTAGCCTGGACAGACCTCTGGTCTTGGGCATTTAAACAATCCAACTGAACAGAGAATTCCAGCAGTCCCTGTCCCAGGCTTTTAATCTGGGTTGCTTCTAGATGGCAAAAATTCAAAGATCTCAATGTTTGTAATTCTCATAAAAGTCAGAAGAGTACTGACAAACGAAGACATTTGGAACTGTGTTCCTACAGATCCCAGATACACAACATCGAGACATAAAATGCTCAGCTTACAAGCCCCCATTTAAATTTGGGTTCTCGAAATAACTACTCCACCCAGAGCATTTTTGGATGGCTCACGGTCAGAGCAGAAGGCTCCATCACATGGGTTCTGCCACAGCCTGTTTTGAACTGGGTTTGTTCAATGTGTTTATTAACAGAGCAGATAAAGGAATGCAGCATATGCTTGTTACATCTGCAAGCCATACGCAAGCAGGACGCAACTGCAACAACGTCGGAGGTCAAGATTCGAAGTCAAAACCATCCTAACAAGTCAGAGAAGCCTGATTGGAAAAAAAAAAAAAAAAGTCTAATTCAATAGAAGAAGAGCAAGGTAACATCATTCAGCAGGATTAATCAACTATACATATAGAAAATGACTGGGTAGGTAGCAGTTCATCAAAAAACGATGTGGGAGGTTATACTGGATCACAAGCTGAACATGAGTCAACAGTGTCATACTGTTAAGAAAAAAAGCAATCATCACATTAGATAAATCAACTGGAGTATTGCCTGCAAAACAGGCTAAGTAATGCTCAGTGTCTGCTCAGCACTGTGAGCCCTGGCTGGCACCACCACAGCGATGTGGAGCATCAAGTGAGTAACGAAGGTAAGGGCTCAGAGGAGCGAGCCAAGCATGACACATGAAAGGGAACAAATGAGGGGTTCAGCCTACAGAAGGCAAAAAAAAATATTTTCAAGAGTGTTGGGGGGAGAGGGGAAAACAAAAAGAATTCAGCAATTGTTTTCTGTGTCTGTGACAAATAGCAACAGGTTTAAATTGCATCGAGAGAGCTTCAGCTTAACCACAGAGGAAGGGAAGGGAAGCAATATCATATATTGGCTTTGGTCCCTACGAATGGATCTTCAGGACAACACCGGGGACAAACCTATTACAAAGGAGCTGCTTGTGCCCTGAGGAGGGAGAGCATCAGACACTCTCCTGAGCTCCTCCAGCCCTGCTTCTCTAGGAGGCTGTGACCAACACACAGGGCCAGGTAATATCACCAACAGCTCTCGGTGACATCAGCCAGACTCACTGGAAGGAGCTGCATGGCCAGAGGCACCTACAGGGCAGGTATCAAACACTCAGGGTTGATTTTTACAGTTAATCTGTTCACCCCCACTGGCTATATCAGGAACAAACAGTTTACCGAATTTGATGCTTTAAACTAGTCCTGATTTGCATTTCATCAGCTGTAGCAATTTATTTTCCAACATTTTTCCAAGCTTGTTTCTTGATGCTTTTCCTTTCTATACCAGTAATTCTAATATGCTTTTCCTGCTACATGGTGAAATAAGAGAAATTTCATTGACCTGCCTTTTATGATTCTCTAGACATGAACTGTCTAGAGCATAAGCTGATCCATAGCTTTGTGTGGAACAATTTTTGAAACCTTGACTATTTATCTTTGTATAATATTCATAATTAGCAATTATAAAGACAATTTCATTTAAAAAGAATTGAAATTACTACTAGACAAACTCAGTGTAACAAAATTTTAGACTAGGAGCGATTTTTGTGAGTAACCTATGAACTGCTAGAGAATTGTGATTTATAATAGGAACAGTAATAGCCTTTAATGACTGCAGTGCTTCTGGGTATCGATGAAACAGCCTGGCTCATTTCAAAGCAGAAAGGGCATCTATTTTGTTTTTTTCCTCCTTCATGGGTGGCCCATACATATCTTCAGGGTCCTTGGAGGAGCTTCCAACATCCCCACAGTGTGTTCCACGCAGTGGCTGCTATTTCCATGCTAATGTTAATAGGCTGTAGCTTATGTGACCCCTCCAAGCAGCAGCTCCTGCACAGCATAACGAGCAGAGAGCTGAGTTACTGCCACCAGCTCTCTATTACAAAACCCTGGCAAGTGGCGAGGAACAGTGGCAGGAAAGTAAAAAAATAATTAAAATTTCGTATTGGAAGGGAGCAGAAAGCAGGAATCTGCAGAGGCTGGCAGAGGGAGATGCTGGAGCCTGGGGTCACAAGGCATGGGGCAGCAAGCGTGGCTGAACGTCGCTGCTTCCAATGACAGTGCAGCCCATATGCCAGAACATTTGCCACTGCTCTCTCCCTCTGTGCAACTGCAATTCAAAATTAATATAGAAATTAGGGGTAATGAATATAAGCAAGAAAAATCGTAAGCCTGTGGCAAAAAAGAAATCTTGTTCAACCCAACTGTTTTTCATATTGCAGCAAACTTGCTTGAAAAACGTTCTCCTGAAAGGAGCGAAGGAGCCACTTCTAATGACAAATATTTTGGGAAAATGGGAACTCTGTATGTTCTCCTTTATTCTACTAAAAATAAAGAGGAAACCAAAAGCTTTTTCAATTTAAGTGTAACATTTCCTTATGCCAGGAGACAAACTATGCCTAGGTTAAGTCTGGACATTAATGGAAGCAAACAGCAGAGTGCTGGTCCCTGGTGTTTCAATTATTCTCTCTTTAGAGGTTACGCTTCCAAGAAATTAGAGAAACACAATTTCCCAGTAAGGATCGTGTTTTGCAGGGTGTTGCAATGTTTTTATTTAAAGCTGTGGGATTTGTGCTTGCAGAAAAGCTCAGTTCATCACTCTGCCTTCTCTTCTATTCACCTGCAAAGTGTTCCACAGGCTCAGAGCACAGAGGAGGCTGGACAGGCTCCTCTGTAGAGGTGGCCAGCACAGGGTCAGCCAGAGCAGGCTCCAGGACCATGTCCACTTGGGTTCAAGTATCTCCAAGGATGGAGACTTCATGACATCTCTGAGCTACCTCTTCCAGTGTCGACAACCCTCACACTGGGAGTTTCTTCCCACGTTTAAGTGCAAAGTCCTGCATATCTGTTTCTTTCTCTGTGCCCTACTGACAAGAACCTGGCTCTATCATCTTGACACACTCTCCCAAGGTATTTATAAACAATGATAAAGTCTCCCCCTGAGACTTCTCCTCTCCAGGCTAAACAATCTCAGGGCTCTCAGCCTGTCCTTTCAGAAATACTAATAAATAAACACTAAATCAAAATATCAGAAACAATATATCACAGCATACTGAACAGCAAGAAAACCCTCCAATGGCAGGGCTGGCCAAGGACACTTCTGGGTTTTACCTGGAAAAGCAACACTGGGGGGCTCATTCAGGCATCAAAAGAAAAATTGAATGTGAAGCCAAACCCTCTCCAAAACCTTTGGCTAGTGCACAAAGGGTTTACATACACAAAACCAAATACAGATGGAGTCCATCAAGCCAGCAGAGACTCCTCCTGCAGTGCTCCACATCAGGATCCTGCAGAAATCTGTCTCTAATCACTGCCACAGGTTCATCTCAAAGCTTTTGTCAAACCATTCAGAGGTGGAGTTCCCAGAGGCAAATACTGGTCTTTGTTTTTCAAACACCACTTTCTGGCCTTAGTTCTTACTGTTTCCATTTGCCTAAAAAGTCAGTTTGATACAGCAACAGCACCAATTCTGAATTTACCAGTAACCTCAAATCAAACAGCAACTCCCTTCTTTCCCTACGTTACTCAAATTCGTTCCATGAAAAAAAATATTAAGAAGCAGATTTCTAATGAAATCCTATCCTCTGTAGTTTTAATCTCTTCTTGCCCTTCAAATAAGACTTTTAAGTATTATCTTTATTGCTAAAATATTCTATGAGCTGTGCACATGGCCCATGCTGCTGTCGAACCAAGTACTTCCCCAGCTTGAGTTTGCAATGAAATAAACCACCTCTAAAAAAACATTACACTCATTTCCAGGGTAGAAATTAAGGCAGAAGGAGGCCTGCACATAAATATCAATGAAATTAGGCAATGAGAACTGGCATTAGGTCAATGAAAATTAAGCAAGAAAATATTTCACTGCTAGAATAAATAAGTTTCAATTGCCACATGCAAAAACCGTAATTTCCAGAATGCTTTCAGCATCTGCTCTGCAAGATCAGAGCTCATGAGCTCTGTCAGCGACAGTCAGTTCCTGTACAAAGAACTGCCTTTAAAATTAACATTTTATAACCTTAAAAGACCCAACATTATCAGTTTGGAGTTCAAAACAACAGGTATTTCACAATAAATAACAAATTGATACTGTTCCAGACATGGCTTATTTCCTAAAAGCCTAAGCATAAATAAAGAAATTAATAAATTATTCAACAGAAATTGTTGTTTCATTTTCTTCCTTAATACATATTTAGAGTGCCTAATTTGAAGCAGTGCAGTTCTTTACCAGACAAATCCCTGAAAATAGAGAGAAGCTTCAAGCCTGTTGTTGGAGAAGCAGATTTATTCTGATAAAAATCAGTTAACTCCCCAGAATGCAGAAAAAAGTAATTTTACTTGGGTTTGAGGAATTTGGTTCAAAGCTCTGAACTAGAAAGCAATATATACAGTTATTAAACAGTGTAAGGGGATTAACTCTACTGAGTGTTATTGACTACTCCAGTCTCATTAAGTGCAATTTTATTTAGATAAAAACGTCATCTTAAGCATCATTTTTGTGTCAGAACTTAGATCTGAAGAACAACATTAAAAATAAATAGGCATCAGCAGTTCCCCGATCTGCAGCAGCTCTTTCTGGGGCCTCCCCTGGAACTCATGACTGAAATTATGGTTTTGATTTGCAACTTGCCCATCACAAGAAACTGCTTTTAAAAGAAGTTGTCCTGCAGAATATGAGAAGTGTTTTTTTTTGAGAGGCAGCTCCACTGGAGCATGTACAGGCTTAACACAGAAAGCTGATGTCTGTCTGCCTCTTTTCCCTCCAAGAAAGGCATGAAGAAAGGTTAGGGAAAGAGTTCTGCATTCCCGGTGGACTTTCTCCTACTTTCAGATTTTATTAGGGAACTGTGAAGCTAATTACGTGTACGATAACTTCAATAACTGCTTTTCATGCAGAATCACAGAGCAGAAAATAATGAAAACATGAATGGAAAAGCCTCTCTGCTTTTTCAACTCAGAGCAGCTTGGAGAAGGCCCTGGCTATTTCAGGTTGCAGCAGAGGAACAGAAACCCTCGAGAGGTGCTCAAAAGCCCCACCAAACAGCAGAACAAAGCCCAGCATTCCCCATGGTCTTCCCTTTCCAGAAACACCTGTAAAACACACCAAGGGGCACTGAGAAGACATAAGCATGACCAGGGGCAGAAGAGGCCACACACCCTTCAGGGGCAGAGCTTGACCTGCAGAACACTGTGGGAACCAAGGTCCTACCAAAATGAACAGCAAATGGGTACTTGTGTATTTTTTGGACTCTAAACCAAGGAAAAGCGGGAAGCCTACACTATCTACTGTATCCCATGAAGATTGGGGATGCTGGGGTTCTTTGGTCTCTCTGTTTTATTCTTTCAAAACAGTATTCACAGCCTTCCTAAGCTTTAACATTGGATAGGAAGAGGGCTCAATAAGCTGGAGGTTTTGGAAGCTCAGTGGGAGAACAAAAAAGCTTTCAACCAAGAAGAACATCCTACCTTTAAAAAACTTAAAAGAGACAGCCTCCATACTGAATCTTTATTAAAAAACAGATATTTCAGTAAAGCTCCTATGCATTTTATTCGTTTCTAACACCAAATAAGACTAGTAAAAATTCTAGTATGGAAGCAATTACATTTTTATACATTTGCATGAGCTTGGCTACCTTTGGTTTCATACACTTGCTTAAAGCAGAACATGCTGGCAGAGTTTATTCATCTTCCCCTATGAAAATAAACTGTGCTTCCACACACTTTTACCCAAACGTAGCTGCCTACATAAGTGAAGTTATCCTGCTACAGCACTACAGGCACTGCTTGGGGTGGGCAACAGAAACATGAATCACTGCAGAGGAAGAGATGTACAGAGAAACCAAAGAGGGGCTGCACATCCCAGCTGCTTGTGCTGTCTCCTGGTGGTAGGTAAAGCTGTGAGCTCTTTGCTTTAGGTGTATCTGAGAGGTGATGTGCTGTACTGTGATGCTACTGCACTGGAGGAATAATGCATTTAACACCTTGATGCCATCCCACCCCCTCCCAGTTGCCACAGCCTCCCAGCACGCCAGCAAAACCTGGGCTTCTCATTTGGGAAAAAAAAAAAAAGAAAAAAAGGAAAAGGGCATAAACTCCCAAGAGTATCAGTCCCCCTGGATCACGTTGCACACCACTTTTAGCATCCCACTCCGTATTCTCTCTTTCCCCAAGAGGCCACTAGACATCATCACTCCCCTGCACCCGAGTTCACACTCAGGGATCAGATCCCTGGGGTCACTGCTGAACTGCCTTTGGTGCAGCACTGCATGTCGCTGCTCCCCACCCCTCAGGACCAATGTTCTCACCATGTTAAGTTCACATTAATAATTAACAAAGAGAAAAAGATACCCGTGCTGCAATCGTCCTCTGCCATACTGCAGGCTTTGAGATTTTCCCCTTAGGCTAAAGAAGAAGATAGTTAACAAACCTATTTTAAACATTATCGTGCATCAGTGATCAAGGCTAAGTTTATTATCCTGCAAACAAACACAAAGAGAAAAGAAATATAAGAGATTACACCCCAGTAACTTCCATTAAGAGATGCGGGGGCATTTCTAAGGAAGGCACTGGCTCCACAAATCACCTCAGTTAACACCCCATCATCAGGCCACAGGCCTGGCAGTGATGTGCAATATGTGGTATTTGTGGCACTGCTGGGGAAAACTATTTTAAGTCTAATTAACATGGAATTTTTAGAATGCAGATGCTTTTCATTTATACATAAAACAAAATGCCGTGACATTTCTCCCATCCATTTATCATAAACAAGTTAATTACTGTGTAACAAATAGCTCCTGCTAGAATCTGTATGTTTTGAGCATGTTAGAGAGCTGACTCAGGCAAATAAGATGAACCACAAAGTAGTAGCTAATAGCTTACGGCATACTTATAATAAAACAATGACTCTGTAAAAGCTCTTGTTGTCAAATTAAAGCTAAGCTATTTCCATTGGAATAAGCCAATTATAAGCAGTCATTATCTATTTAACTTGATTCAAACCTAGAATACTATAAACACTTTCATTTTGATACGTTCAGAACACTGCATACATTTCAGAGCTGGATTTTGCAAAGCTTAAAAAGGAGATGTTGGGTTTATTGCCACGCAGCTTATCCTGATCCATGCAACATCCAAACTTCCCTGGCTGGTGGAAGTTCATCACTGTGCTGAGCTCTACATACTCCCTGGTTTCTGATGAACAAGCCTTCAGGCAGTATAAACTGTCCCACATCTCCTTCCTCAGGACAAAGTGAGGATTATGCACCATAAAGACTTTACATTTGCTCACTGAAATCCCCCAAGAGCCATCTGAAATACATATACACTTTCCCCCTCCCTCCCAAATTCCATGAAAGCACTGACAGGTGAATTCCTGCCTCCTTTTTTTTTTTTTTTTTTCCAGGCAAACAGTCCCATTTGGCCTGAAGATGAATTACTGAATGCTGATGAATAAGATGGTGGTAGCTGGCAGCAAAGCTTTGCGTGGTAAGATGGTGTGAAACAGTACATATGTCAATCTATCAAACACGATAATGTAAGCAATCTGAACCCATTTTTGGTCTGAACTATTGTACAATACTTCACCCAGATGGAAGAAAGAGATAAACATTTTATGCTTCAGACACATCAAGTGTTAGGAAGTAAAATTAAACCTAAACTGGAAAACTACCAATTTTACATTCTAGAGTATATATATAAAAAACAACACATGCATGAAGAAGAATCTTCTTGCCCATTATTGTATAAATTAATTAGATATATTTGCTTCGTATGATAAACAACAGCATGTATTTGACTGTAGATTAAAAGGTGTAAAGATGATAGTTTACTTATTAGCAAACACAGCATTTGCACTTTTTTCTTCCTCCCTGGGTTGACAAAATGCTTACAAATCATGGAACTGGTGACAATGTTATCAGGTCATGAATCTTACAAGTGGGGCATGGATACATAATGTCCACAGGGTGAGTTCAGCCTTAAATCAGAGGCAGTTTTGCCATGACTAATGTAAAACTACAACTGGTCCCTAAAGGATAATATTCAATGGAAATATATTTTCATTCAAATCAACTTGACAGCCTATGTAAATATTATTTTTTCATATTTAAAAATTACCATTTAAAACTGAAGTGAAATGACAGCCACAGTGCTGTCTTGAAAGTCACTACCAGCTAATGCCTCTAAAGAGACCTTCTGCTCCATCCCTGTTGTCCACCTCCATAAACACACAGCACAATTTATCAAGCACTAAACTGCAAAAAAACACTCTTCTGAGCAAATATATTTATGATATTTCTGTCTACAGTACTTGGAGAACATTTTTTATCAAATAATTTCCAAAGCTAAAAAAGCATGAAATCTACTCAGTTTCCAGACTGACCTGTAAAACCAGTGTAAATCTTTGGGAAAAAATTGCTATTATGTGTGTAAACAATTGGTATTTGGTCTCTTCAATGTTGCTGTATTCCTGGGATTGTCTATGTCAGTTCCTTATTTGGTTACCTTTCAAACTAACAACAAACTCCCCAATGCCTACTAACTGATGCCAGGCCAGGCAAGAGAATTCCTAAACAGCAACAACTGGGCCCAGAAACAAAACGAATTGCCAGCTCATGTAGAGCAAAAATGTCCAGTCCTGGATTCTGCTGAAGCCAGAGAGAACACTGACAACTCTCCCTCTTTTCTGAGAAAAATCAAAGTAACAGAGCAGGTGTTTGCTCTGGAGGAAGACAGAAATCCCAGCTTTCTGGCAGAGAGATGCATGTGAGTAACTGTACTCACAGGAGAAAGCAGCAAAAGGTTTATAAACCCTTGAGTAGAGCATCGTTCTGATGTGCTCCCCAACTTCCTGGGGGTGCTTGGGGGGGGTGGGTTTTGATCTTCAAAAATTCTTTTGGAGTCAACCAGTATTTTTCTGTGTCATGCAAATATAAAGTTTAATTATTTTTAACTTGAAAGGGAGACAAATCAATACCCGGCATAATCTATTGTTATTTGGATTATGAAGACGTCTCAGAGTTTACAATCACAAAACTGGTTATAATCCCGCAATTACTACAAAGCTAATTGGTAGTTTCTTTTTGCCTATGTTTTCATGTTGTCAGTGGGGCAGTAATGAAAATGAATGCCACATTTGTGAACAGAATGTCTGTAGGCTTGTTTACCACATTTCCAACAACAACGTCTGCTTTATCATGCATTTCAAAGCAGGGATAATTTAGGGATCTTTGAATTTCATACATAAAAATACTTTCTAAAATATCCAGTGTAGAGCTCCTTCAGACAGGGTGGGAGTGGGAGACTTAAGAGTGAAGTGATGACCTCGCATACTACAGCAAACAATCCACCTGGAGCAGACAGCACACGGACTTCCAGTGATTCATCTGTATTCAAAACTGTGCTCAGGTAAACCACTTAGTGTTTCATCCTCCTACAAACATAATTCTGCAGACAATTTCACCATCAAAACCAGCATCTTTAAGCCTCCTTTCACCTCCTGAAAATACAGTTATTGCAGAAGCTATTAAGCTTTTTATTCCACTTACCTTTGAGTAACTTCTGCCCTTCCATGATGTTCTGGGAGACGAAGGCTGTGTAGTCGTGCTCTGAGAAGCCAGGTTTGCATGTGGGTCTAACTGTAAGATCCCCATTGTGTGCCTGCAAAAAACAAGGAAAATGCACACCATGACTTTTGTCATTTGAGAAAACAATTTGTTACCCAGTGATGAGGTGCTTCAGCCACGGGCAAACCTGCACAGTAAGGCAGTCTGCAAGTAGAAGCTGCTGGTGTTAGAGTGTCTATCTGTTGGAGTGGATCCATACTGTAGCTGCAAAAATAAAATGGGCCAGCAAGTAGTTGCCTGACTACAAGAGAGCATTGTTTGTAGGAAGGCTGGGATACTGGGCACTGTCAGAAGAGGGGAGGAAACAAAGAGCAGCAATTCATCAGGGCGAGCTGTGCTCGCACTGGAGACGCGGAAAGGCCTGATGTTGCAACATCCAAATCACTGAGGTTTGCTATTGAGAAACTGGGCAAACCACAGGACAGAAGGGGGAGAAACAGCCAGCTCACAGCAGGCTCAGGAACCTGAGACCAGGTAGAGACACCCTTCCTTCCCCTTCACCCTGCACCAGCCTCCAAGGCTCTGCCTGTTGCTGCCTCTGGGCCCCTCCAGGCTCCGCACTTGCCCCAGCAGTGGGAAAGGATGGAGGGGATCTCGATCAAAAACGTAACAATGCACAGTCTCATACACAGCGTGCCAGGATCCAGGGAGAAGCATCCAGCTAAACACTCAGCTGCAACTTTGGACTGCACAGAGGGGATCCAGCCCCTGTCACAGGGACAAAGTAGTTCAGTCACAACAGTCCAGGCTCCTTGGGATTCCCTGGCAAGGAAGGTCCCAGACCCCAACTCCAAGGAACTCGCTGACAGCACACAAGCCACTGATTTATGCCTAACGAGTGCCAGGTGATTTACGCACAAACAAGTGCTGGTGGCAGGGGATTTCTAACGCGCCCGGGCTGTCGGCAGAGCCAGCCAGAGCATCGCTTAGCGATGCCGGCTGCACCTCCGACGCCTCCAGTCCCAGCCGCGCAGGCTGAAGCCTGGGGACCGGGAGAGGCACTTCCCCGGGAAAGTGCAACTCCAGGCGTGCACCTGGCTCCCCTGGGGGAGCATCAGAGCTCCCCTGAGCCCCCCGAAACACTCCCGGACGCAGACGATGCTGCATTAGAGAGAGACAGAAGGGAAGCGGAGCGAAGGGTCCTTTCGGATGAGCTTAGTAAGCAGAACGCAAGCCAACGTACTCGGCTAAAAATCACGCTCGGGAGACGGATGCCAGCTACTGCATGGGAAGCGCAAGGAAGCGGCGGCTCTGTGGACTCTGACCGTCACTGGCAAGATGTTGCCATTAGGAAACATTTCAAAGGGTCTCGCTGAACATAACAGGCTTTGAATATGAAATCACCCCATTATTATAGCGGTGCTCGCTAGACGAGAGCGCACGGGGGCTATTCCTGCGCACCCAGCAGCCTCCCCAGGGCTCGGGACATCCTCACACATTCAACTTGGCACCGGGGATATCGAGGCAGAAAAATAAGCGGCTCTTGTTCCCGCAGCCAGTGCAGCCCGAAACCCAGCAGCCGCCCCGCTCGCTTTGTAACACTGCAGCCACGCGTCCAGGCGCTTGTTGGTGTTCTACAGAAAACCCTTCATTTCAGATGGGGTGGGAATAACACCCTAAAAATCCCAAACTTTTCAGACCATCACCACCCCCTCGCGAATACGGTCCGGGCCCACCCCGGTGGGTTTAGGGGCTTGCAAAGATAAAAGTTCCCGGCTGCTCCGCGGGGCGGGCGGCGGGGAGCGCAGCGCTGCGCGGCCGCGGGGGCTCCGCGGGGCTCGGCGGGCGGAGCGGCTCCGCGCCGGGACGCGCCGCTGCCCGCGAAGTTTCTCTCCGGCGAGGCGCAAGCACGGAGGGCAAGTTGCGCCCGCACCGCGGAGGCAGAGCGTAAAAACGAGATTTTTTTTAAAAAATTAACAATTAAACCCCGCAACGACGACGTTAAAAAGCGGGTGAAACAGAGGAGCGGCGACAGCAGCAGCATCACTCGCCACCCGAAAAGCGAAGTTGCGGCGGGGCGGCGCGGCGGCACCTCCGGGCGGTGCGCGGAGCACCCCCGAGGGAGGGGAACGGGTGATGCTCGCCCCGCTGTGCCCCCCCTCCATCCCCACCCCTTCCCCCGCCGCGGGGCGCCCCACTTACCGCCGCCGAGCCCCAGATGGGAAGGAGGAGCAGCAGCACCAGCAGCAGCCTCGAGCCGGTCCCCATGGCCCCGCCGGGCGGGGGGCGGTGGCCGCGCAGAGCCGGGGCCGGGGGTCTCCGCTGCCGCCCCGCTCGGCTCCGCTCCCGCCGCTCGCTGCCCGCTCCGGGCTGCAGGTGAAGCGCGCGCCGCCGACACGCCCCGCCCCGCCGCGCGCGGGCACGCGCCGCCTTAAAGGGGCAGGCACCGCCCCGCTGAGGGGAGGGGGCCGAGGGAGAGCGTGAGGGAAAATGGGAGTGGACGGTGATGGTTCGGTGTCGCCGCGACCCTCAGAGCCCTGCGGAGCCTCCGCGGGGAGCCTCGCCGGGGCGGAGAACGAACTGAAATGTGCGAAGGTAAAAAATTGACGTATTATGAGGAAAAAAAATAAAATAAATAAATACCCCGGCGCATGCAGAGGTGATGGAGACGCGGGGAAAAACAAAAACAAAAACAAAAAAAACCCCAACAACAACAACAAAAAACCCCAAACAAAACCCCAAAAACAAATACACAAAAACAAACAAACAAACAAAAACAACCCGAACCGGAGATGGAATCGTCAAGGCTGGAGGAGACCTTGGAGATCAGCAAGTCCAAGCGTTCAACCCTGCGCAGCCCAAACCACTGAAGCACATCACCCACCACCTCCCCGGGCAGCCCATTCCAATCCCTGCCCTCCCCGACAGTGCAAATGTGTTTTCTAATACCTACCTGGAATCTCGCCTGTCTCAGCTTAAGGCTATTACGTTACCTTAAGACATTTCCTCCAGTCCTCTCTACACGTGTCCATGAAGGAAGAAGAAGAACATCCACTGATCGGAAAAAGTGGCATATCCAGAGGAAGACTGATATATCCCTGGAAAAGTGTGCCCAGTGGGGAAAAAACTAATGTGTCCAGGTGAAAAGCAAGTGTATCTCGTGAGGAAAATGAGTGTGTCCATAGGAAAGACATATAACCAGGGGTTGGTTGAGTGTATGCCGTGAGGAGAGCAGAGCCCAGGCTCTGAGGAAAGGTGGCGTGAGAAGGGATTAGCATACTCTACAGGAAAAAATACCTACTGGGGAGGAAAAAATTAATATATCCAGAGATAAAAATCTGGAATACCTGGAGAAGAATGATAACGGAAAAAAACACAGCCCTGCTACGGCTGCTTCACCTGCAAAGGGCTTTGCTGGTGTCACCCCACTGTGATAGAAGAAGGTGCCTCCATGGCATCCCTCTGTGGGATGAGGGTCAGGATGGGCTCTGGGCAGGCAAGGATGGGGGTGCAGGTCCCTGAGCCCCCACTTCAGGCTCTGCACTCACTCGGGGGAGGGTGCAGCAGGTGCCTCTCCAGCAGAGAATAATTTCGGTGAGCATCAGGCTGAGGATCAGATAGAGAAATTGGTAGTGCCAGAAACAGCTCCTCAGCCGTGTCCGTGAGCCAGCCTGAGCCTGGTTCTGCTTTTCTTAGAGGAAAATAGGCTTGTCAGGCCTAATCCACATCCACATCAGTAGCAGAGAAAGCTAACTCCACTAAACTAGCGGTTTTCTGGTGTAAAAATAAAGGCAGATCAACGCAGGGCCAGAAAGTGAAACTCCAGTCAGTCTCACAGAAAACTGAGAGCAGAAAGCAGCGTTTTCAAGCTCCTGCGCTCTTCCTACAGCTTGACCCAAACACCATCCTTTCCCTCTCCCAATGCAACTCAATGCCACAAACAGGAGTTCCTGGGCATGTATATTTTGTGCATATAAATCCCCCAGCGATTTGCATAAATAGATGCACACTATCTGATGTACGTGCAAAATCAGACACTGCAGCTGAAAAATCTGGTCATTAAACTGTTCTGTGAGATTCTCACGTTTCTGAAGGAATGAGACACATAAATCCACTGACTGCATCTTTGGCTATTGAGTAGATTTAATAGCATTGTGTTAACACCTAGAGACGTTAGCGGAGAACTGAGGCCTCATTGTATTAAGCTCTGTAGACACGAATAATGAAAAGATTGTTCCAACCCCACCAATTTACGGTCTTAGTGGATTATGGGGTTTATTTTGTTTTTAAACAAGCATTTCTGAGTTTGTTATATAACATGAAATAAATCCCATCATTGTATTGAATTTAACGTAGACCCTTTTTTATGAAGCACTTTCACAGAGGGAGAAAGTCAAGTGACACTATCGTAGCAAAAATAAATCCTTATCATTATATATACATATATATATTTAAAAAAATATATTTTTTTTCTTTTATCTTTATCCTCAAAGTTTGGAGTAGGTTGTTCCAAGTTGAAGGGCAGTTGCTATTTAAATAAAACTACAAGTATTCTGGAGACTACTGGGAATGTTTTGGATTTGGGCAACTACAGTGTGAATGTTTCATTGTGAGCACCTGTGGCTGGTTATTTTGACTTTTGCTGGACTACAGCTGTTGCTATGCATGTGCTCGTTCTGTTTGATAACTTTGTTAATATGACAAGTTCTACAAGTATTGTCAAAATAAGTCTGACACCACAACAGATTGTGAAGAAAAGGCAGAGCACTAGTGGAAAAAAAAAAAAAAAGAATTCTTCAACATGTTTACAGTTGATTTCTAATCTGATGGCAAATTGATTTTTTTCCCAAACTAGTTTGCCATCCTTCTTTTCTAAGCTGTGGTAACAAACCCTGTGCTCAGGAAATGAGGCTGCAAATGGAGTGTTATGAGAGTCCCAGTTATGTTTCGAATAGCACTGGGCTGTGTGAGACAGTGGGTGCCTTCCCAAACTGAGGTGTTTCCAGAAGGGTCAGAGGAGAATACAGATCCAGCGTTCAGACACTGGAAATCACTGGTTTACCTGGGTGGTTTCTTTCACTCTACCATTTTCCTTCAACTCTTTACACTCCAATTAATTTTGGAAGGAATTACAGGTTTCCTAACTGATTAGCTACTATTTCAACTACCTCCTTGTTTAGAAGCACTTAACATGAAGTGCTTATAAAATATCTTCCTTCAGATCTTTAAGGAAAATTAAAATATGCCATTTACATTTTTGCACCTACTGAATTTTTCACAAAGTACTGCACTTAAGATTACGGGTCTGAGCTGGGCCTGAACATATGTTATTTGGGAGGGTTCGCTTCGGAGTCTCACTTCACTTGGAATCTGATGGGAGACTGGTTAGGAACTGGTGTTCTGGCACAAAATGGAAAGAGGAAGCTCTACTGTCTAACACACAAATGCTACAAGATGTGGGTTTGGCTGGATGAAGACATTTAAGAACCTGCACATGCACAGTAAATCAACTTGCTAAACACCTCAAGAACAAAACTGCTGATCCTAAGAGCCAACTTGCTGCACTGCACAACACTCAAGAGAATAAAAGGTTCCTAGATGAGACATCTACAGAGCTGACTGTGCCAGGATAATGAGGAGCGTGGAGAACACAAGGGATTTTTCCCTGCTTGATGCACACATGTAATTCCTATTGACAGCAGTGGGAGTTGCACATACATATCAAGGGGACAATAGAACCCTTAGTGGTGGAGATGAGTATCGGATGTGAGCTGTGTGACCACGGAGAGAGGAGGAGGGAGAGGGAGGTGTGATTGCTGAGGGACGGTACAACATACAATAAACTTGTCAAGCAGCCATCAAATATGTGAAAGCATGGGAGTAACAAATTAAATGGACAGGAGGTGAGAAAACAGCGTCTCAAGAGACTTTTGCCTTCCTAGCTTAGGGCTGATGTCTGAATTCCTTATTTGGGAGATATTCCCACTGGCTTAAACCATTTAATTCTCTGATAAGTAAATGTTTTCCTGTACTCGAGTAAATAGTTACAGCCTAGATGCCAAGGATAAAAACGGAGTTTATTAAAGAAGTGTGATAAACAAGAAGAAATGAAATTAATACAGTGTGCAGACCACACTTTAAGTTTCTTCTGCATGATCTAACTCTTGCTTCTCAAATAGAAGACAGCAATCTGACCAGTGATTTACAGAGTCATTATTAGTAATTTTGGTTTGTGTTAGAAGAATTAACAGAGGGCAGAACAGAGCAATGATAATAATTCTAGTTTGATAGGCAGTGGTAAATTATGTGTTTGTGTCAGTTCAAAAATTAGATGAATGAGGAATGCCTTCAGATTTAGTCCACATTTGGGATCTTTCAAGGATGTGTAGGGAAGAGGGGACAAGATGAAACTGAGCAGTAAAGGGAAAGGTAAATCTAAACTATGGAGAAATTATTGATCAGCAAAAGGCATAAATATCTACCAGATCTAACTGGAAACCAACAGAGAAAACAAAGGATGTTCCTGACTAGGAAGGCCACAACCACTGAAGGAAAATAACTAACAGTATAAGTCAGAGTTTGGTACATTTATGTAATTTTTTAAGCAACAGCAACTGGAACTACATGAATGGTTGGGCACAGCTCAACATTCTGGATTGCTTATGATCTGGCTCCAGTACAAAATCTAAAGACAAAACGATGAGTCACAGAGAGAAAGTGATTTGAAGAAAGAATCCCCAGGAAAAAGCAGCACTGAACAGGAATGGAATATACACTAGTCCAAGCTGCTTCTGTACCAGCCTGCACGTGTTCCCTGTGTGCTGGAATGGTGAGAATGACACAACCATCCTCCTGGTTAAACAGCTCTTTTGAAGTCCCATTTTCAGTCCTGCCAGACATGCTGCAATGCCAAGGAATTTGAACTTTCTCTCTTTTACGCTATCTACTCATCCGTACACTGTGGATCCAAGTGATTCTTCTGAGTTGGTCATGTGAATGGCAATGAGGAAAATGCAACTTCAGAGGCCCTGTACGAACCCTTCCTGCTCAGCTAATTACACTGACCAAGGGAGGCCAACTTTGGTGTAGTCTGACCTCCAATTATGAGACACTCTGTCGTCTCCTCACTGAACTGTGCAGGCATTAATGGCAGCATGCCAGCAATGGCTATATTAAAATCAATTTGAAGATCCCAATTCAGTGCCTCTTTCACCTTAGGTGAGGTAACACACCTTATAATAATGTAGCTCTTATAAAATATTGTAAAACAAAATTGACCTATATGAAACAATTGACAGTGCTACTTTTTCCCCCCATTTATTGTATTCTTGAAAAAAACAAAGGAAAAATGGAAAAGCAGCCTGGGAGGCTTAATAGGTCTGTGTCTTTGCAGTGGATGGCAGTTTAAAATAAAAAGGAAGCAGAAAAGCAGAATTAGGTTTGTTCTCGGAGTCACCAAGGAGAACAAACTGCAAGAGATCCCTAACACAGCAGGCAGGCAGCTCCCAGGCTGCTCTGTGAGGCAATGCTTGATATTCATGGAAACAATGAAACCCCACCAGATTTAGTAAAAAAGAGATGAGTAGCCAGTCTGTGATTTTACAAGCAGGAGGAAGGCCACAGATTCCCACTCTCCCCAAAGCCTCCACAAAGTTACTGATTTTAAGACACTCCTCAGATGAGTGTGTGTTTCATCATCAAACTGTGCCATCAGCTCAGAAACAGAGTTACCTGAAGTGTTCATCACCTGAAAGGGTCACACACAACTCAGGCTGTACCCTGGGACAGCAGTCTGAGAACTTTACCAAAGTAATACAAACCAAGTGATTCCCTCCCCAGCCTCTCCATGCACCTCCTCAGAGGTTACAGTTCTATAATTCTCACTCACCACACACCAGAAAACTCCAAATTAATATCAACGTAATTAATTATTTCTTATAGGGAGTGGTGAAGGAAAATGAGAACTTTTCAGACTTGCAGCTTGTGCTGTTATTATTGTTTACAGCAGCAATTCTCATAACTACTGCCTTTTTTTCCTCTTTTGGTGGACATGGCTCTATATACATTGAAACGTGCACAGTAATGTAATTTATTCCAGTCTAGATCTCAAAATAAGTTGCACTGCTACAAGCAGCAATATTAATAATTGAACACTCTTTTATCTAGAAAAATGTGAGGTCCAGATCAGTCTTTCTTATATTATTGACACTAAATGCTTTTCTTCTTTTTCAGAAAAATAAAAGTATGTTTTCCTCTGCACAGACTGGTAAAGCATAAACAGAAATGATATTCCGAGCTCTCTCTGCCTTTTGTGGCACCCAGCTTGTTTGTATTCCTCCCAAATACTTTTTCCTCCTGATATATCCAACGGTTTTAGCACCACTCTAAATTTTGTGTGTGTGCATGCTAAATGCTGAGGCAGAACTCCTCAGAGAAAGGCCCAGTTACCTCTTTAATATGAAGTAATTTTCTGGAGCTGTCAGCATTTTTGGTCCAAAACCACTTGGAAGACAAAGCACTTTACAAGAGACAGCTTTGACAGCCTATGGATTTCAATGGTAGAAACGAAAAGATAAGGAAAGGAAACTTGGAGGGAGGGGAGAGAGGGAGAGATGTGCTCTTGTAGGAGATTACTTTGTGACAGAGTATCACACACTCAAAGTAAGGCAGCATATTTCCAACTGGGAAAAGTAGTGAGACATTTACAGTGTTTGCCTCCTTACAACTTCCATCAAGTTCAAGATGTATATGGAATTTATTTGAATATCTAAATCTCTGACTTAGCTACAAATGAGGATAATGATATGAAGTTCTAATAATATTATTACATGGCTAAGTGAAATAAAGCCCAGAAATTAGAGGGAACTATTTAGGCACACTGTGTGCGTGGTCAGAATAATAGGGACTGACTGCAGGCCAAGAGTAATAAACCCCCAAATCCTCCACACATGCATAAACAGAAAGGAAGAGAAAGTGTGGAGTCACAAGGGTTAAATTTTGGTAACTACCATTGGTGGTTACCACCTGACAACTGCTTAACTGACACTCACTATTTTTTGATGTTGGTGGGGTGAGAGCCCAGAGAATTCTGTACACAAAGTAAGTGCTGCTTTTGCCAGTGCCTAGAAATATCTGAACTGCAAAGATGAATTTTTCAAGTTCATGCATTTATCTAACGAGATTATCTGCAGTTATCCCATTAACTCTGACCAGCAGATCCTGGGCTCTCACATCACCTAATCCATGCCCAACTGCACACAGGCTTTCAAGTCAGACTGGATCTGTGGCCAGGACACTAAAAATATTGGTATATCCAAGACTGGGTAACCCCCAGCTAAAAAGTGGGTTTGATCTCTGAGAGAGAGAAATACTATGGGAGATATTCCTGCACCATCTTCCAGCGTGAGCTACAGGCAGACATGTGGTTTAATAGAGCTTATTGTAAGTGACATTACTTCAGTGATTGTGATTGTGCTAATCCATCAGTAGGAAATGGCAGAGAATCACGTAGCAGGGTTTATTGTAGCCTGGAAGCAGCACAGGATTTAAATGGGACATTTTTATTAGATATTAAAAACTAATACAAATTATGTCTGGTGCAAGTTATGGGCTGAATGGGGTAACCTGGACTTCACCTATCCAGATATTTCAACAGAATGGTCATTTACAGAGCTGATCCTGAAGTGCTTTATGAGACATAAATCTAATAACCTTTCTGAGAAAACCTCAGCAGGATGCAGACACTGTAATAATCCATATGCAAGCTCCCATATTGTATTGTATGCTGTCAGACAACTCAATTATTTTCTTCCACATCTAACATAAGCTTCTGTTTAGTAAACATGATGAGAGTCAAACTTTTACATATATATATATATAAAGTGCTTAATTTGCATGCAAAATTGCCGTAAGTGTGTATGCAAATAGGAAAACTCATGCACAGATGACTAATTAAGTGCATTTATGTGAGAAATTACCCAATGCACGCATGGAATCTCAGTAATTGTACACACAACTCAGAAGTGTGAGTGTGTTTGCAATTTGGACACAGAACTGATTGAAAAAATTGTTCCTCAGTACTGGGTTGGAATAACTGATGTGGAGCACATGGTCAGAACTAGGACAACTGAGGGGGTTTGGAAAAGAACTGCAAAAGCTTGTGAGGAGCTTTACAGTAAGAACAGAATTTGCCACCTCTACCATTACTGTTTCCCTATTCACTAATGGCCATCCTGTGCTAATCTGTGGTTTGAAAGGAGTAATTTCTGTAACTCCCATAAAGAAACACTCAGGAAAATAAATTCTGTGCCATGGCACAAGACATGGTGTCGTTAAAATTAAACCTGAAGTCTGTAACCTGCTGTTGCCTGTCTGGGATGTGTTTTGGAAATAAAGAGCAAATTTTACTTCATGTGTTTTGATCAAGCCCCCTTTTATCTCGTGCAAGCAGGCTTTGTAGTATGGCAGCACAATATCCCTTTGGAAGGTTCAGTGAGTTTTGGTGAGAAAAGGCGTACCTGCCTCTTTTAATTTTTCAGGCACTGATGTTATTATGTGTTCCTTTATCCCTAAACACTGATCAGTTCTTTTTATGTCCCCAAAGTTAGAAAGTTCATGCTAACATTGTTAAAATTCAATACAGTGAACAAGGTCTTTCGATATGATATGATAAACATCCCTGACATCAATGTCCTGCAGAGAAAAATACCTGTCCAAATTGTTTCGATATGCTCTGGCTCCTGAAAGCAGGGAACATCCTCAGCCTGCTTTGTAGTGCTTTCCTATTTTCTGTTCATTGTGTTGCTATTGAGAACAACAGCAGGTAGGGGAGCACCTTTTTATTTACCCATGACACATAATTTGAGGTCAAACATTTCAATCAGCCGCTAACACAGGCACAAGATGTGTCTGCCTTTGTGGGCACAATCAAACATGAGGAACACGCACAAGGGAGTGGGAGGAAAGAAGCTGGAAAGGGATGTGCTGAGATCCCTTGGCTCGGAGCTGAAGGGACACTGTGCTGGAGGGACAGACTGGCAGCAGCCTTGGGAGGCTCCGAAAGTGAAAACTCAGGGAGGAGGGAAAAGGGATGTACTGTTTCAGGTCGGTTTGACTCAGAACTTACTTCCCCAGATTAGATTTCAGAAGGGAGCATTTGAAGTAGACTTCTGCCACTAAGTGGTGCTCTATGCAGTACAGCATCTTTAGGATACCACAATTTACGAGGAGGAGCAAACCAGAACACTGTCAGGCTGATCAGAGTGATGCAGACACTTAACAAGTGTCCATTATGCTGATTTAATCCTTCTGTGCCACTGGATAAATCAGGAGGAAGAACAGGCCAATCCAAAAGATTAAAGAAATCCAAAGATTGAACCCTGGCATACAGTATCTGAAACAGAGGATTACAGAAAACAATTCTAAATTTTAAAAGCTTTGTTTGGCTTCTTTCTGTTCCTTTTTAATTATTAGTATTGTTTTCTCCAAGTTTATGGTTGTTAGAACCTGGAGTACTTACCAAATAAAACTGAAGGAAAAAACCTTAATATCTGCAATTATTCCAGAACTTATTTTTTTAAAACAGATGCCCTATTTTATATGAATCGAAAAAAAAAACAAAGATAGAATGTGTTCTTTCTGGAGTACATACCTACATGTAGATTTAGTACCTCCCACCCTCCAAAAAAGATGCAATTTAATAAAAGGGTGGAAATTTGGAAGGAGAATGCAGGCTTGCAACTTCGGCTCTGCTCAGTCCCAGAGGAAGTGCAAATACAGCAGGCAGAGGAGCTCTTTTGACATTTTGACACCCATGTTGTTGCCTACAAAGTTGTATTTGTTACCCAGTGTGCAACAAGCCAATAACTGCACACTTGGGAGAGACACTGATCATTTATTTCAGAGTTGCACAAGCCTGGGTGATGGGTGGGATCTCACAAATCCAGCACGGCCACCAGACTTTTTGTGCTGGTATTTATACACAGAGGATTAAAAAAATACACAGAAATTCAAAGTTAGTGACTGTCCAAGTACAACCCCTGTGTTATGACTGGTTACTAATTTCCATACAAGTTACATAATTCCAGATAACTTCTACTCATGGGGAAGGCTCTTGACCTGGACAGGGTCTTTTTGGCATGTAGGTGCTATTTTAATATTATGATGAACCAAGTTCAGCTCTAGGATACATTGACCCTGAGTATTTTGCCAGGTTAGCAACGTACACATAGACATACCTCAACATCTTGATTTTATACATACATTTAGCCACAGGCCAGGACACAGCTTACTCCTCTTCTCTGCCATGGGTCTGCCCTAGGAAACAGGGAAAGAATGGAGAGAAAGGGTGGATCAGTGAACACCCACACAGTTTCCAGGGTCCCACATGGTCTGTTGGTGCATTCCTTGGCTCATGATGGAGCACACTCAGTGCTCTGTGCTTAGACACCCAGATAGATGGTGTGTCTGCAGCCAGATCCAGACACAGTCGGGGTGCCAGCAGATTTAAGGACCCTAAAACATTGCCTCCCACTCAAAACCAATGAATATCTGCCTATGTGAGTTGTTCTGCTGAGCAAAATCCATTGAAAAAAGAGGTGGAACTTCTGGGGAGAGGATTAGTGCCTTTTGTGAACTGTATTTGTGTGCAGGGTGCTGTTTTATTCACAACATTCCCAGAGAAGTGCTTTAAATCAAGAATCAAAAGCCGAAAGGGTATCAAAGCTGTACAGGAACTGATTACTACTATAAATTTTGCTGAAACAAGCTGATGCTTTGCTGATTCTTTGGTCTTTTTCTGGTAAAAATATGTCAGTGTTAACTCACAGCATTGACTTCTCCGTATTTTTCATTTTTGTTCCATGAGATTATTTTTAGCTGCTGTGCATTAGCTCTGCTTCTGAAAAATATTGATAGGTGAAGGTTTGAGGTTCTTCCTGAAAAAAACACCAAATGACTTATTGACAAAAATGATACATGGATATCCATAAAATTAATGTCATGTGTCCCCCAACCCCCCTGGTTTTGAATGAAGAGACAGATGCTAAAGACAGATGTGAATTTCTCAGGAGAGAAAGAAATATCATAGGTAAATCAGCTTTATATCAGAAAATCTGATAGAAATAACAGCTGAAAAATAAGTAAACTTTTAACAGCAGAATGAACCATTTTCAATTTTAAGGGAAATGGCCAAAATACCTAAAGTAACTTTGTAAGAGTTATTTATATCATAGAATAATTTCTGAGCCCCAAACAATAGCTGGATGCAAACACAGAGAAGGGAACAGTAGCTCTCTGGAATGTCCTCTAGAGAGAGCAGCAAAAATGCAAAATTAAAATGCCATGAACAGGGTCAGCTGCAGGTCCAGAAACAGTGGGATCCTTCTGAAATTTACATTTTTTAGGCATGCATTTACATATTTAGAAATAAATTTATAGTGGTCCAAACTGTCTCTGGGAAGCTTTTGAGTTTATCAGTAGCTTCACCATCAGAAACATGGAGCAGATCCTTGAACCCTCTGCAATCATCCTCAGGTTTCCCAGGGTTTAATCAGTGTATGTCATCATTAATATCTTTCTTGTGATGCAAGAATTTTACCATTCATTACATTTTTTCCAGTGTTACAATCCATCTTCCCAAGGCCAGCTCTGTGTTGTGGTATCAGCCCAGCTTTGTGCCTTTCCTGCTGTTCATGCACTTCCTTCTTTTGCTTTAACAGACTTTTTGATCAGAATAAATCCAGCTGTCAGCAAACTTTCTGAACTGATGAAATCTTGCTGTTGAACCTGCAAGAAAATACTACAAATTCAGTAGCAGTGACCTCAGTTCTTCAGCTGAGTTTCAGATTGTTAACTGACTTTCTGATGCTGATTTTCTTTATATTCTCTTACCTGAAAATTTGGCCTCGGAAAATTCTGGAAATGTGGCTTTGTGTTAGTTAGAGGCCAAGATTTCTCAGTGTTACTCTGATTCACTACAAACTTGTTTAAATGTTAGACATAATTCCTACAGTGATGGAAATGGATAAGGAACTCGAAAACTCCAGTTCAAACCTGCAAGAAGCTTTTTGCTAAGAAAAATAGGGATAATATATTTGCAATATAAATGAAGTACTGGGTAGGTTTTCACCCTGTAGAACATGTATGTGTATTAATCTGCGAACTGCAGACCAAATATTGATTACAATTTGAAATGAAATATAAAATGTCACTTATTCCAAGTATCACAAACAACCCGAGATCCTCTCATCTCTGAGAGTTTGTGAAGAATGGAGACAGTAGCATTTCCTCACAGAAACTCTAAAGAAGTTAAAGAGTAGAATCAATATCGTGAGAGGAACTTCTGGTTGCACACATCCACCTGAATTCCCAGCAATTTAAAAGGGAAATGTTTGTGTTGAACTCACTGCCTAGGGCTTGAAATTGCTGTATACTATCATGCATTACGGACTGTATTAATTACCTAATTGAGACATTTATATGGTCATCAGGCAAGTGGGGACCTGGAGAGAAATCCCTAATTAAGACTTTGGAGTTTGATAAGAGGCTGTTACTGAGCAGTGATAAAATACTATTTTTGTCTTATCTTATGAAAGTGTCAGGGCAGATTATGTTAAATGCTACCTACATGCATAATCAGATGACATATCTCTGGCAAGGCCCAGAGATAACAGTCTGCAAATGCACATTTATTATTTTACAGTTCAGAGTGTAAAAAGGAGAACAAAACCTGTAGATCCAGAGCTGCAGCACATCCACCTCGGCTGTGCCCGGTGTGTTTTTCCTTGGGACTTGGGGACAGAACGCGTGGTCTGGGCTGACAGTCGGAGCAGCTGGAAGTCTGTTCGTGTCCACGGCACCTGCAACCATTCTGTTTGCTCTGCAGTGCTGAACTCTCCAGGCATTCCCTTTCTGTTCCCTGACACGGTTTTTATGCAATAAACCATTGGTAGGTGGATTAAAGACACTGGAAATTTGATTATACCAAAGGAATCCCTGTCTGACTGCCCAGCTTAACCTTCGTCAGCCCCACAAAGAGAGGGGAGCAGGGCAAGGAACTAGCCCTTCAGCTTTCATTGTTCCACATCTCATTTAATTCAGATTACAATCCACATTTCTTGGCGTTATGAGTTTGTTGTGAATGCTGAATATGTAGTGCAAAAATACCAGCTCTGAAGAATTTTTTTTTCCTTGACAAGTTTTCTGGGAAAATTCAGAGCTGCTCTATTTTTCGCATGCAGCTTCCCCATCCTTCTTCTCAGCTGCAGGGTTGACTCGAACTGTAGCTTCACTTAAGGATCTCTTTCCTTATTAGATGCTTTGACATCCTGAGGAGGATGAACAGCTCTATCACTAAAGCAAGAGAAAGAAAATTCAGAGATAAAAATATACGTGACAATTGTTTTTAATATTTTTCCTCTTGGTGTGACCCAACACTGTTGATACCAATGGCAAAACTCCTGCCATATCTTCCAGTGCTGGGGCTTAGCAATTACTGAGGAAGGAAATGTTTACAATGTTTATAATTTGTATATATTCATAAAAATAAATAGATAATACATATATGTGTATATGTATTATATCCATGCATATAAACATTTATACACACACACTAAATTTGACAGTGTAATTATAATCTGGGATTATTCAAAGCCCACACTGTAAAACTTCCATGACCTTCTACCTGAATAATGTATTTTTTCATTTTCTGTTATTTACAAGTGTGCATAATACAAACTGACAAGTGTTATAGCTGCAGAAAAGAGGCGAGAAACAAGGACCAAAGGTCCTTGCTAAGTAGCAGGATGAAAGATGGCTTTGTGTAATTTTGTAGAAGGATTGAGTTTTGCAGATTTCCAAGCAAGAAATGTGGATATTTATGGGGGTTTGCCAACAGCAAGCTCAATAACAATGCCAGTCAATTAAAATATATAAAGTAATAATGTATTGTGCCTCAGTTTGTGTTTAAGGGGCTGTAGAGGCTACTGCCTAAATCACAGGAAAAAAAACCCCTCCTGGGCTCAAAATGTGCAGGTGTCATCCACTACCAACCAGCACATCACGAACATGCAAAATGTTCCCCCATATTTCCCAAAACACTGATTAGGTTCAAGCAAGAGGTTTAGGAGACCTGAGTTTAGGCAGCCCCTGTCTCTCTGGGAAGCCCAGGGAAATCTCAGCTCTGTCCTCTCGGCTCAGTGTCTCCTTCTCCCCATGCAAGCAGGGGCTGCAGGGCTCCGACGTGGCGTCAGGGTAAATCCATCACATTCTGAGGGACTGGATGCTGCCAAAACAAGGATCACTGAGGGCTGGAGCTGCTGATGTGCACCAGGTACACAGCTCTGTACCCTGGGAGCTTGGTAAACACGGGAGATGAACTGGAAGCACAACATAACTGTTCAAAAGCCACACAAACCTGGTTGAGGTGTAAGTCGTGAGCTTTCCCATTGTGATGGCCCAAGGATGGAAAAGACCTGGCCACAACAACTGATACATATCCAATGTAGAGATTTGAAGAAAAAGAAGAAAAACAACCACTTGTGAAAACTTTATGACCCCTCTGCAGTTTGTTTAACCTGATCGCTCCTACTAAAAATGATGGAATGAACATGACCCAACAGAAAGCCTCTGTGGGTTTGATTAATGGAGTGTCCCAAAGTAAAATAGTCATGCTGAAAAGCTGAAGAGAAATGCAAACTTTTAATAACATTTTCAAATTATTTAATCATACAATCAGGCCTGACCTTGTTCAATATGAAACTTCATTACAGCCTGGAATGTTAATATGGAGTTCCAAATGCATCATAAATTACTGGTTTCTTCAGTGATGCATGGGCCTGTCCTGCTGTGGCCAACTGCAATTTTAATATTTTCTTAAGAAATGAAGAAATGAAGGATTAGCAAATAATGGCATGATCCTGAAATTACTGTTCTAGGAATCACAGTTTATTAATCGGCTAAAAAGGGTAAAGACATTACTCACTTCCCTTAGATAAATGATGTAGCCAGTGGTTTGTGGGGTTTTTCTTTGTGGAAATAAACCCTAAATGCTTATTTTTGAATAGATCCTTGAATAGATCCATTAATAACCAATTCAACTGACCTACCTTTCTGTAGCATGACAGGTCTGACAGTCAATGAAGGAATTACTACGTGTAACTGGCAATTTTACCATCAGAAACATTATTTTGTGTACAACTAGTACCTTGTAACAACTTAAAAATGGTATTCACTGCTTGAAAAGGGCAAAATAAAAGCACTTGCAATGCTGACTGACAGAGATCCTTATTTAGAGCTTATTATTTAACAACAGAAGAAGAAAAGTGAGGGGAGTATTTGAATGTCTTGAGAAATCAGGGAAAGTGAGAGGCCACTGCATTTTTAGCTCAAAAATACATTTTGTAAATGATCTGCAGTAACTGCCCAGTTTCTGGAATTAAGAACAGAGTATTTCTAGAAGCTTGGGGGTCTTCAGGAATGCTCCAGTACAGTCACCCAGTACAGTCCTCCCGTTTAATGGTTCCATTGATTTCAATTATGACTGAATTGAAATATAATTTCCTCTCCTGAATCATTTATCAGGCATCATAACTGCACAGCAGTTCTGCTGTGGGTCAGACACTGGCCAAGGAAAGATTTCCCCTCACATATTAACATGCCTGTCTTCAATGAGGTCTGAAGGTCCATGTTGTGCCAAAGATGAGCTGTTGTTCAGTCAGCACTGAATAACAACAGCACAGTCTGGAAATAAAGCTAATCAAACATTCTGCAGCAATTAAAAAATAAAATTGCATTTTGTCATTTAATTTTCATATAATGAAAAGCATGAAAATGTGGAGACTCAAGCAGCTTGAATGCTCAATTAATAAATATTTCAGGATAAGTTCAATTATCATTATGACCAGCACCATGAACCTTTCCAAGCTCCCTTTCTTTCCCCCTAAATCTCTGTTTGTAACTTCTTCTTTCTTTTATAGCTGTACCAGATTCATTCTAAAGGCATTTAATGTAAATAAAATACACACAAAACAGTTGGGCTTTTTTCTAGGATACTCATCCAAAGCTTTGCTTGCCAAGAGGGAGCAATACTGAGCAATATTGTGCAGAAGACTATAATTTGCTTTATAATAATCTCAGTTTGCTTTGTTTTGTTTTATTTCTTCTGGCCATGAGACATGTCAGGAGTTTTGATGGGCAACCCATTGCCCAAAACTAATTGGTTGGAAATCACAGCAAGGGAAGAGTTTCATTGTTTTCAACCATAACATTAAACAACTATTTAGCACAGGGAGAGAATAATGAAGAACAATTAATAACTGAAGAAAACATTCCAAACACATGCAACATGGTAAAACAAACAATTAGGCCCAATTGTGCCAGTTCTGGGAGCGTTTTGCTCTGTCTGTAACCAAGTCCCATTTGAAAGCTCTGTTTTACATTGGGCAATGGTTCAAAACCCAGAGACACATCAGTCCCAGGCTCCCAGGGAAGTGCCAGACTGAATCTGACTGACAGCACTTCCCACTGCAATCTGGGTTTGTCTTGAGAACTTCTATTCAGCTCTGCTTCAGAGCAAACTTCCTTTAACTGAGCAATTCCAGCAAGGTCACAGCGCAGGATGCTCAGCCTGCAGACACCAGCAGTGCTTTAGTCTGCTGTCCAGTCACACACAGGACATTTAAAGAACCAAAATGCCAAATACCTTCTGTAGCAGCAACTCCATGGCACAGAATTGCCAAAACCATTGGGTTTGTAACTATTCAGTCATGCCACAGTCTGTTTGTAAAGACCACGACATGGGATTATGCACTTGCATTTATCTTAGTGCCAAAATATAACTGGAGGAACGAAGAGAAGGGAAAATACAGCTGGACAGTGCACTGTGGCAATTACAGAGCTGAGAATTAGAGCTAGAGAGAGAAAAAAAATGTGTTTTTGTGATGAAAGTCATCTCTAGAGTTACAATTAAGATGAAATTTATTGCCTCTGCTTAACATCAGTTTTATATTTATTCATTCTGATGAAAAATTATATCCTGGATCCAAAGCTTCAGCTTCCAAAGTTGCAGAATAAATGTTAATTAAATATTTGATATAAAGTCTTTTAAAAACCTACAAAAATTACTCAGTTTACTTAAAATAGGACCCAGCAAAATACAAAGCGTGGTATCAGATCCCATAATGAAGCCTTTCAGTCCCCTTGAACTCTCTGCATTTAATGTGAAATATAAAGGACTAACTTTTATATTTGTTTCCCTCTGGTATAAACAGACTGAGTAATGAGCTGCTGTGTGATAGGAACTGAATGTCACTCAAAAGGCAACACATTCACAGCTCACTGCTGGCTTTGCCCCCCTTAATCTTCACCTCATATCTGAGATGTTCTTTCCCTTTTTCATGGATGCTCATTATGTATCTGTTACTCATTCACTTTGCTGGGTTTGAATAAGTATGGACTTGTAGATATGACATAATCTACCAAAAACTACTAGAGAAGTGAATATTATTTGCTGAAAAGCCTCATGCTCCTGAACAGCTTGTCAGTCTGCTCGCTCCTCAGAGGTCTGTTTCCCCATTAGTGCACATTTCCCCAGTTGAAGATTTAAGGGTTTTTTTTTTTCCCACTGTCACAATAAAAAATAGAGGAAAAGGAAGCAGGTGGTGTCATTTGTAAAGTCCAAGAGTTTTTTTAATGATCATTCTCTATTTCTTCAAGTGCAGAAATTTCAATTCCGATTAAAATGAAAAAAATGACAAGCCATTACAGACAGACCTCCATTCTCCAAATGTTCCCCTCTGAATACACAATATGTTTTCCTATATAATGCATGCACCATATTTCAATATTAATTACATGCAGGTCTCTTTTGGGTCACATGCTAATTATATCTATTTAGAATTTATCATGCTACTTCCAATATAATGTGCTGTCATTGTGTCCTGTTGTTTTTCCTTGCCTGAGGCAGGAGGAAGCTACAATAAACCTGAAAATACTGGCAAGAAATGTTCATTTTAAAACATATGGGGGGGAAGGCTGCACTAAGGGCCCTGTCCAATGCTCATTGAAATCAGCAGGAATCATTATGTTAACCTCAAGGGAAAATGATTTGAACCTGTTAAATGTCTACAGTTCTATGTGAGGAGCTGTGTGCATCTCACAGGGGGATGAAATGGTTGTGCCATAACTGCCTGTAAATAATCAGCATCGTGTCAGGGAGGACGTGTAAGAGGGGTTTGAGCTGCCCTGATTCTGATGGGATTAGACTGGTACTAAATGGCCACAAGATAAAGAAGAATCAAACCCTCTGTTCCAAATCCTCTCAAGTTTGGTATGTTCATCCATCGCCTTGTGAGATCACTGGATCTGTGCATCAGGAAACAACACTGGGTTTTTTGTTAACTAACCACTGCTGTTGGATTCAAATGGCACATTTTTAAAATTCTGCAGTATTACAAACGATGAAGATATCAGCACATTTGCCAAACTCACTGACTGTGTTTACAATTTTCTTTCACCATGACTGCTGTAAGTCTTTAAGCATTTACCAACCCAAGGCATCTTCTCTGTGTGAGGAATCCTTAAATTTTCCAGCACAAGCCACAGCTGAAGTTAAAGAGTGCTTCCTTTATGCCACCAGCTTATGAACACAGAGCCAAATTTTCAGCAGAGAGCCTCAGCACACATATACAATCATTAATGCTGAAGGTTTGCATCTGCTTTCAAGAAATAGGTGCCTGTGGGATTAAGCAGGGATAATGCAGAGAAAAAATGCAGGCACCAAAGATAAGCATCTTGGCCTGAATTATGCCTCTCATGTTTCCTAAATTGTTAGTGCCACTTTGCTAGTCAGCAATGACACGAATCAGACAGTCAGTGACTCTACTCCAGTATGCAGGAGATTACCTCATCCAAATTTCCATGCATCCTTTTAACCCAGTTACTACCACTGTCAGTCCTTTTACCTTCTGTGCCTTTCTGGCTCATGAACACATCAGGACTGTTCCAAACACACCTCTCAGTACTTTGGTGCTGTCTGTGAGTAGCCTGACTCCTAGAAGTAAGATTCACAAGACACAAATATAAAATGGCATTTACATGTCTGTATCTCACTGTTATTACCTTTTTTTTTCTTAACCTATAATGAGATGTTTTCAGAATAAGAAGAAAACCGTTAACATCTAGCCCACTAACTGTATTTCTCTTGCTGATAGGTCTCAGCAGAGAGCAAACCGATATTCAGGCACAGAAAATGAATTATCTGGAGCCAAATGTAATTTTATTTTGGTGGGCCAACAATCAATAGAAGAAATGCACAGTCATTTCAGTAATTGCCACAGCTTCATGATAAATACTTACTAGAAACTCCTGGCTGGGTGATCTCAGCCTCCTGTGTTACAGAGGTGCTCAGGACGAGCAGCACTGGGGATCTGTAATGCTCAGATGTTCAGGGACACATGGAAATTAAGCAGGCATGTATGCAATTTTATTTTAATATCCAAGGTCACAAGTCACATTGTCTCATCTCGTGTAAAAACCTTATAATGGAAAAAGAAGTTCAAGTCTGAGAATTTCACTTTTCTTACCTACAGAAAAGGTAGCAAAGCCCATTAGGCTGATAAAACCACGTATGAGGACCTGAAGACACTCATCCCAAGATCTAAAGGCACAAGTCCACCTTCTCATGTGGAGCTGATTGCCCCCATTCCTGCAAGGGATGTAGGATCCCTACTGCAATTAGCTCTGCCTCGTGCAAGTGCCGCAGCAGCTGTAAATCCTGCTTTGATAAGTGCTGAGCAAAAGAGAGCTCCCCTCTGGGCTCTGCTGCTGCTCCCACACCTTCTGCTCTCTGGCTGAGCCCAGAGGACTCTGCTCAGCACAAAACACTGGGAGAATAGATGCAGCATTCCCAGCTGTAAATGAAGGAAGGGGGTTGTTATTACAACAGTGATCAGGAATCAGGCTGCCAAATTCATCAGTCCATCACTGAGCTCCCAAAGTTTGAGGGATTCTGGGCTGTGTCCTGGGGGAGCAGCTCAGGGTGTACAAAGGGGTTGGATAAAAATTTCTATGTCTGATGAGGTGAGGAAGAATTCAGACTTGGAAATGATGTGGGAGAGATGAAATGGCAGCAAGCTGCTTCACAATTCCAGAACCTCAAAGCTGGGCCCATAATATGAACCACGTGGGCAGCTCAGTGTGAAATGATCACTGGTTCTAACTTGGGTTCATTTTGGACCCTTTTGGAAGACTGAACACAGCCCTACTTGGGGAGCTCATGGCATTTTGAGGGACTTTTGAAGCTCAAGGAGACCTGATATAAGTCTATTTTTAAAATGCCTTTCAGGAAAAAAAGAGTGGTGCAATCACCAGTTGTGAGGAGGATTACAGAAGAAAAGAGTAAAAAGCACATTTTTCAAATCCATATAACTTATTAATCCACTTTCTCCTAATTTGCCACGAGAGGTGAAATCCTGTTTTACTTAGCTACTCTGGGATTTGTTTCCCAGTGGCTCTTTTTCTCAGTTTTCAGTGATGCAGATCAGACACCCGGGACACTGAGAACATCTTCATTTCCCTTTTTGTTCTGAAACAAGAAATATTCTTTATGGTATCTGAGGGAACCTCCAAAGTATAAGAGAGACTTTAGATTGCAATATTTCCTTCGAAGGAAAGCTATTCTTTTATACAAAGAAGAAAAAAGAAAAAAAAAAAGGAAACAAAACAACAAAACATTTGAAGAGTGTTCAATCAAAACAAACTTAGCCTTGAGTGGTGTTGTGAGAACAGAAATTTCTTCTGCCAGAAATCTTTCCTACAGGTAATGCCATCTTTAAGCATCCTCTTTAAAATGTAACAGAAAGTAAAGAGCAAGGTCCCTACTTGTAGTATAATTAGCAAATCTTGGAAGAAGAAAGGGAATAAAATATTCTACACGTGTTTTTGCAGGGTAGGAAGCGGAAAGGAGAAAAGAATTCTGTTGAAAAAAATCCCCGGCCCAGTCATATTGTACATTAAAGAAGCATTGGTGTGGTTCTGCCTGTACAGGAACAATGTGAGAGCCAAAGAAAGACACTGAGCTCATGGATTTGAAATAAGAATGAGAATACCTAAAGAGGGGCACATACCTTTGGGTAGCCAGTGACTGAAATTGTTCTCAAACCTCCCGCTGTGAATGTATAAATTCAGTTATAGACAATTCCTAACACCTAAACCAGGAGCAATGTCAGCTTGGTTCAAGGGGACAATGGGGAAATGCAGCCAGGATGCTCAGGTTTGCTCCTTGTTCACAGCTGAATCAACCTGTAGTGGTTATTTGAGTTGGCAGAGACTAAATCCAAAATATTCCTGCGAAACCCTTCCTTTAGTTCAGTCTGACAGCACGGTACCTTCAATAAACCAGCCTGTCTTCTGCTGCACTCAGCAGCAAGAGGGATCCTTTGGAATCTCTCCAGTTTGTGTCCTTGCCCAGCCACAAACTAACCCTGTGTTCTAGAATGAGCATCGTGGTGTCACCTCTGCCATCTTTTTCACACTTGCCTGATCTTCCTGCTCTTAGTGCTGATGGATCATCAACACCACAGGCCATGGGAAGGAAAGCTGGCAAACTGGCTGGGCTGGATGAATATCTGTAAGGGTTTGCTCCCCATTTGGGACAGTCTTGAAGGACCCAAGGGCAGTTTATACCTCTCCTATCTTATCTTTTAAGAGACAGAATATTTGTCCCCTCAGCTAATGACTGAGTCCACAAGAAAGTCTCAAGTTTCCTCTACCCACCACATTTCCTTATTCTGAATATATACACAAAATAAATAATAAAATGCACTAAGTACCCAAGTAGACATGCCTGCAACTCTGGGCTGAATAATTGTGTATAAGCTGAAACACAGCACTGTTCTGCACAACTATAGCTTTGTTTTGTTTTCTTAACCCATTCTTAGCTGAGATTCTTCATTCTACACTGTGAGCACAGCCTACCTTTGTTCTTGTTAATTAAACAGCATGACTAAAATGTATATTGCAAATATAATAACCTGACTGTTCTTTCCTGAAATGGTTGTTCTGTGTACCAAGGGAATTTAAATTAAAATTAAAAAAAAAAATCCAATCTAGTTGTATTTGGCCACATGTAGCCACACTAATTTAAAGAAGAACAAATAATGACTGATTAGCACTTATGTTTCCAAATTTTTTGTGATCTCCCTTTTCTCTGCTCCCAAGCTGCTGAGGTTGAATTGCTTCCCTACAAGCTTGTGCTTAGCAAAATATGAGTAAACATTTTCAGAATAGATCTCTCACCCTCAGGATCCACACTTGATTTTGATATAAAATGTTATTAACTCTAGCTCCTGGTACAAAAGGTCTTGATCAATAATTGTTTCTACCTGTCTATCTTATTTCTGTGTATCTTCTAAGACATTTTTGGGCTGCTGCCAATACATTTTGGTTTGTAAGCACATAACAGTGTATCATACACCTCAAACCTGTGTGGGTTTATCTTATCTTTTCATTAGGTAGAAGATGGGGTTTTTTATCTACATAGATTAGATTAGTTTAAGGTCACCTTGAGAAAAGAAAAAGAGAAGAGGAAGAGAAAGAGAAAAGAGAAAAGAGAAGAAGAGAGAAGAGAAGAGAAGAGAAGAGAAGAGAAGAGAAGAGAAGAGAAGAGAAGAGAAGAGAAGAGAAGAGAAGAGAAGAGAAGAGAAGAGAAGAGAAGAGAAGAGAAGAGAGAAGAGAAGAGAAGAGAAGAGAAGAGAAGAGAAGAGAAGAGAAGAGAAGAGAAGAGAAGAGAAGAGAAGAGAAGAGAAGAGAAGAGAAGAGAAGGATAAAGTAAGGGAAAAAGGGTAATGCCAACTGTTAGAAAATGGAACCCATATATTCTAATGTAAGTCATCCTATCACCACAACTATCACCTCTTCAAACCATTCTTACTAACTTTTAAGGTCTAGGAATAAAAGAAATGAAAACAGACAACTTAAAGGGGATCCTGTGAACACGTGTCCATTCACCACCTCTTGACAGTTCTTCAAATATATGTTGTCACCATTTGGCCATAATATTTAAAAGTTCAAATAATACAGCCAGATGATCCTAAATATCTCCTTCAGTGCTTAATTCCTGAAAAATCAAAATCACTGCATATTGTTTCACACTGGTAATACCATCAGGTGTGAAAACAGCAGAGACACAGGAGCTGGTATTTTCTGCTTCTGTAAGTTGACACACGAGTATACCAAATTAACTAAAGGGGGGCAGAAATTCACTTATTCTGTCAATAACTCAGTTAATATTAAGCCTGAAGGTAAGAAGTGCCAACTAAAGGGTGACAATAAGTAAGGCAACCCCTGTGAATTGCCCAATGACACCTTGCTGTCAGTGGGGATATTTAACACACCACTGCTAGCACAGCTTCAAAAGCAGTCATGGGACTGGGAATAGAACTGGGTTGAGAGAAAAGTGGCCACCAACATACTGAGAGGCCAAAGGTGTAAGTGGTTAAGTCCCCAAAGACTGGAAAATCATTAGAAAATAAGCATTCTGGCATGTTCAGTGGCTCTGTATCTCACCCATTCATTCAAGTCAGACTTCCAGATAGAACATTCTTGCTGCATTCTTTACTTGGTAAAAATCCTGAACTCAGTATATTTTCATCAGCCAGGGTGAGGCCACCACGTGAAAACTCAGCCCAGAGTACACATTTGCCAGTAGCTGTAATAACAAAACCACAACTTTCTGCAGCACTGTTAGGAATGTATCTTAAAAGAACTCTCCTTTGGTAGTGGAGAAAGAGCTGTGGGTGAGTGTCCACAGGTAAAGAAAGCAGATGCCCCTCTGCCACCTGCATCACTTTAAACTTTCATCTTGAAAGGACTGAGCAGGAACTCCAAAACAGAATAAATCACACACCACAGATCAAACATTTCTAAACTCATAAAATCTATTTCCTGGTACATGGTGCTTTTGCCACAGCTACATTTTAGCTAATTTCTGGGTGAATTATATTCTCCCAGTGATCTGCCTTCGGAGCATTAGTAAAACATTAAAAATTCTTGAGGGTAAAATAAAAATCAAAGGAGTTTTTGAATGTTTGGAAAATAGTACAGAATAGTACAGAAGTGGTAAAGAAGAAAGAGCAGCATGCCTGGAGGTAGCAGGGGAGGTAACTCTTCCCTATTCTGTTGATAAGGGAACACTCTCAGCGTTCATTCTCCTCATTTAACATTCGAGGCAACTTTCTGAGACAAAACATAACATGAGTCTTTGAACTCTTCATTGCTGGGAGTCAGTCTCTGCCTCACCAGAAAGGGCAAAGAGCTTCCTCATAAAAATGTTGCTATCAAGACACAAATATCATCAGCTGGCTAATTGGGTGGGAAGGGTGAAGGGAGCAGGCTCACACAGAAATCCTGCTCACAGCAAGGGCTGGCATTTCGTGTGTAGTGCCTTAACCACAGATTACACCAAAGAGATGGGAGCCCCTTCTGTAGCCAGTCATTCACGTCCTGGGTGACTCTTCAACCTGCAACCTCTAACTCAGGTTCAATGGCTTTAACTGGAACACTGCCCTAAACGATCATCCAGCATTGATACATTTTTATGACCATATATTTTTATGCTCAACACATCATATTTGAAAGAGGTTCTGAGAGGTTTGTGATTTCTGTTAGATTCTCCCTTCCTCATGATCTACATTGTTTCTCAAGCTCTGCGCTAAAGATGGAATTTTGGAGGCAGAGCGAGTGGGAGGCTATGAATAGTTTATTCAAAAAAAAAAAAGAAAAAGTTAATTAGAACTGAAATTATTCATCATTTTGAGTCAAACTTGGCAAATAACTGGGGCTGATTAAAAAAAGTAGGACATAGGTGACCATTCACAAAACTAGCAAGTCAGAGGAGTCTGGTTACCTTCATGTCTCGGTGGCATTCATCTCATACAGGGACATGTGGGTTCAAGTCTTCCTTCTGCTTGGTTCAGAGCAGGATTTGGGGAAGTGCATCTCCCATGGTCCAGGTGAATGCCTGACATCAGCAGCAATAAAGATTCATCTCTCTTATGAAAAAAAAAAGAAAAAAAAGAGTGGTATTTGGAATTTAAATATTTGACTGGTTGGTCTGAAACAAATTAAATATTCCAATTTTTGGGTTGTTGGTTTTTTTATTATTTTCAAGTGAAGCAATTTCACTCCCCCCTCTCCCTTAAACTTATACCTTATAAGCACTTACCTTCCTTTCCAGGATGAGTCTCTTAATTTCAACAAATGGACTTCTCGTTGTGGTCTTAAAGGGGATTCATCTCACCTAACTTAAGATCGTTATAATGGACAAAATATCTTTGAATTTAATCCTCCTTAGATCACTTATTCATCTAAGCTTTTCCACATATCTGCTATCCAAAAAGATGTATCCCATGTAGGTGGTTTAATTTCCCCAGCAGACCATCAGGGTGCATTTCCATGGTAGTTATCTGTACTTGGTGATGTGAATCCCATCCTTGATGGACTCTTTTCTCCCCACCTAAAATTGCTATTAAAAGCAAACACGAAACCCTTTCATAATCCTGTATCTTTGCTCTGATAGCAAGATACTTTAGAAAACAGACAAATTGGTAACTAGTTATTCTAGCCCTCCTTTTCATTTCATAAATGCAAATTAAAAATACTTATCTGCTGTATAAAGACTTGGCATGTTTAAATAACTATTATCCTTTAAATATATTCCAGTGATGTAGGAATCATTATTCTAACAGATAGAATAGGCATTAAATCCACAGGGGAGTCATTATAAGATGGCTATTTCTCTCTGTTTGACCGAAGCAGCAGTTGTAATGTATTTATTCAGGATTTAGCAAATGGAATTCAATTAGAACTGAAATGGTGTTAAATTGAGTAATTCCTATTGTATTTGTCTGACAGCAGGAGTGGCATGACCTGGAAAGTTAAAAGGAGCAGCATTCAGCCAGGATCTCTGTGTGCTGTAGCACTTGTTGACAGAATGTCACTGAACAGGGATATATCCTGCTTAACTTCTTAATCACCTGCTTAACACCTGCAGGAAAAACTAAGGACCAAACAGCATCTACAGACATTGTGTGATAAAGTCACACCTTCAGACAAATAATCGCCTTTAGTCACAGTGGCAGAAACAGAGCTTAATATTCGCTGTATTCCTCTCATGTTTGAATCAAGTGCTCTGATATAATTTCATTCCATACAATGACAAAAAATAAAGTATTACACAGTGTCTTGTGTCTCTGGAAGTTTTTACTCAGGGACAGTGTGATTTTTAGAAATGCAGCAAAATACTGTCTTTTTAAGGCCGTGTGAAGGCCTGAGCATTTACCACCTTCTGTCCACGTGTGTGCAGCTGCACACATCAAACACTGAACGCTCCAAGGACACACGGGATGAAGGTCGAACGCTGAATGTGATGTCACGAAACAAGGCAGGTATGTGACTCAAAACCTCTTCAGTAGGAACAGATGGGGCTGGGGTAGCATTTCCTGTGCTCACCCATGGGGAGTGCAGCCTGATGCCGTGGAACACCAGACTTCATCAGCTGCGACTTCATCAGCGGAGCTGCATCCGCTCCTGTGCTTGCCTGGCTGGCCCTCACGTGGAGCGTCTTTCACACACGCACACAAAAGTCAGCCTGGAAGTGACATCTGGCACGGGTTGAACGCAGAGGAAAATTACATGAGAAGGGCCTAGTCAATTGAAGAGCCTTGTTAAGGAAATTGCCCTGCTAACAATGCACTCAGGTGCTTTAGCTGCTCTCACATCTCCCACAGTAAGTCACTGCATTAGAGCGGAGTAATAATTTTTTAATAGTGGAAAGCAAACCACTTCTCTTGTTTTGGTCCTGAAACACAGAATGTGACCTCAGATGATGCAAATAATTGTATTTTATTTTTCTATTATTTCTATTCTTCAGATCTTTTTAGCCTTAAGCACCTCCAAGACTTCACTCACATTAGTATTCCTACCAGTTGTCAAATCTCTAACTCACCAAATAATACAGGTCATGCTTAAAATTGAGCATGTGCTTTACTGCTGGTGGCTGAAAGGGACTGGGATGTGAGTTAGACTTACAGGAAAGAAAATGTCAGTAGAATCCTCACCCAAGCCCCGCCGTGATCCTGACAAAAGGGTTCTGCTGTAATTAGCATGCAAGGAGCAGATTTTCACAGGAACAGAAGTTGCTCAATCAGGTCAATAGAATTCACAGTTGAATAAAGCTAGATTTTGTTTGTTCTTTTTAAAATGTAGATGTGATTGGTGATACTGAAAGGCATTTCTGAGAGCATTTTGGTGAGCAATTTTTAGGGGACCAAATCCAAAGCTCCCAATTCAGGAAATGGGTCCGTTGTTTGTCTAATTGAATGTATTTGCAAGGACTCTGAACCAAAAATTGCTTCTGATGAGTATACACTAAATAACCATTATTAAATATGGAAGGATAACATTTCTAAGAAGTACTTTACAACTTGAACCTCAATTTGCTGAAAATACATCCATGTGATTTTAATATCTAAAGAATGATGCTGTTTAGGAGCGAGAATTATGCCTTTAGCTGCTCTCTAAAATATTCAGATGTTCAGAAAAGGAGGCAAACATATGATAAAAATCCCACTGGACACCCCAGTCCCCTTTGGAGTCCTGGAAAGCAGATGGTGTCTTTAAAAAACATGACAAGATCAGTCTTACAAAAAAACAGATGCTTCCATTTTCCAGGAAAGATCACTGGCGAGTAAGAAGTTCACACAATAAACTTCTGCTGACTCAAGAAACATATTAAAGAGTTTGAAATAAAGAAAATTATCTAGAATATTTCAAGGGAGAAATAACCTGAGGCTCAATAAAATTATTTTTTTCCACAATTAGTATCATTCTCACATCAATCCAGACCTATTTCCAACAGGAAAGATGAAACTGTAAAAGTCCAAGGAGGTGAAAACATCACCTAGATATTTGGGAAAAGAAAGCAATAACTGTCCTAAAATCCTTAAATTAAAAACAAATCTGGAAGTATAAAAGACAAAAAAGTGCAAAGCATTAAGAGATGCAAATTTGGATACATAGATAGAGTTTAGTTATCACTAAGTCTGTAAGTTTAGGACCAGTTTCCAGGAGAGCTGCTGGATCCTATGCATGGAAATCATTCCTGATTTACAAACATTTACCTGTTTGTAAAATGCCACCTGTGACTCCACATGGAAAGCAACAGAACTGCTGGGATGTTGTTTCTATAGATTCAACATGATATCCCTTTGTTTTCCCCCCAATATATACTGAAAATTTAAAACCACATCTTTTTTTTTATCACACTTTTTTTTTTTTTTATAGGAATATATCAGTCTGTGTGGATTTCACTCAAGCACGAAAAAGCTCACAAACTCAAATTCTATAATTAGATTTTGTGAGGGAGAGTAAATTATGAGAGACTATGTAATGTAAATTTTGGAGACATTAAAGACATTTCTACTTACACATTCAGAAGGAGAGAAACCATAACTGTGAAAGTCATCTGATCCCAGCAGGAATGAATTTTCATTTGTTGTTTCCATATGCAGCCCTGGGTAATTGGCCACTTGTGTTATTGCAGGGGATGAATATTCCTCAAAAAAGTGAGATATGGACGTAATGCAGAAAATCCCCTGAGCAAAACACTCCACTGACCCACAGTGGTGCAGTTCCATTAATTCTGATACGGTAATTACGGTGCATATCATTTAAAAAGCATCCAAATTCTTACTTCCAAACACCAAAATGTACTGACATGTCACGAGTGGGTTGTCCTTGTCTTTGTAGCTGTCATTGACACGCAGCCAAGGTCTGAAAACAGCACACCAAGTATTAAAATGAGATGCAACACCTTCAGGAAGCATTTAGGGGTGGGGAGTTCTGCGGACTGCTGAATATTCCTGCTGTTCATGGAATGGCCCTCAATCTAAGCACCGTTTTTTCTGAGTTTTGTGGGTAGACTTCTACAAATAGTTCTGGAGTGTAAGAAAAAAAAAAAAAAAAGGAAGAGAATGTTCTATGACAAAAATCCAATTCCCAGTTCTTTTAATGTGACCTTGAGGAACTCGTAACTGTTATATGAGGGTAATAATAACAACAATGTAATGTTTACAGAGGGTTTATAAAAGAGAAAGTCTTAATGTGTGTGAAGTGCTCCAAGAACAGAAAGGTGGGGATGAACACTTAAGACGGGATATTTCTCAGGGCCATAGGCAATTCCTACAAACACAAACTAATAATGGTTAAAAAAAAAGAAAAAAAAAACACACAAAAGAAAAAAGAATGGACTTTTCACAGAAGCTTCCTGACTGCCACATTCCAGTCCTGCAAAAGTAATTTAAACTGAACATAATTTCCATTGTGAACCTTTCCCAAGCCTTTCACAGGGCTCGTTTTCGCTTCTTTCATAACAATTCTGCATTTGGCTCATCTTCCCCTCCCTTCTTTCTTTTAAATCACAGTCAAACTTAGATAATATAAGTTGAAAATAGAGAGATAAAGACTTTCTGTTACGTTTTTCTCATTCAGGTTAGAAGATAATTCTGTTTACTTGGTTCAGGTAATACTCCAGTTGCATTGCAAACTGCTGCCAAGGAATGAAAAATTGATTTCTCTTCTTGTAGAATACAGCCTACATGGGCACCTATAGTCTTTATACATTCACAGTGATTTTAAAAGAGGCCACACTGTACCTAAGCATGCTAAAACCATAAAATATCCTCCAGGCCCTGCTGTCTTTGGGCTTCTTTAAGCTGGAACATCTGCAAGCTCCCACGGACGGATCGGTGCTGCCGGCACCCATTGGAACCGCTGACAGGGATGGGGTGGATGCACACTAACCACTGGTGTTCTTGGGCACTCACAGCTTCTCCAGGAGGCCCAGAACTTAGAGAAATACATGGATTTTCACCTAGCTGTTCACATTTATGGTTGCTGTATTCTGTGTTAGTGCTTGTCTCAAAAGCAGAGACCCTGCAGACACAAATCTGCACCTTGAATCAGCTGCACATTTAATCAGCTCAGATCTTCGGATGGGAGATGAATTCTTCCTGCCCCAGAGAGCAGTGCTTTTCAGATCTGTTAATTTACACTTTTTCACCTGTTAGATCTGAATTTTCCTATTGAAAGAGTTACTCTGTGTTCCTCAGATTGTGGTTTCAGAGGTTCAGAGCCAAGCGTGTGAGGTGCTGGGAAAGAAGTGCTACATCTTTCCTTTTACCTCAATTGCTTCCCAGTCAACTGGGTTTCAAATTCAGCTTATTAAAACTCGAGTCATGAAAATTACTGACTCTTCACAAACACAAAGCTCTGAGTTAACTTTTTATTCACATGTCACGAAGACACTATTTATCAACTTAATTAAGGTGTAGGGAACATCAGACTCTCATTTTTCTTCCTAGCAAGCAGGTTAAAGAATGTTAAAAATTATATTAACACAATTGGAAAATATGCCAGAGTAAAATATGGGAACGGTGGGGTTGTTTAGTGTATTATAAACCCGAATGCATTTAAATGATATTTCCCACAGGGGCCTGAAACTTTTCTGCACCAAGTGCTGCAGCCTGAACGGCAACAGGGTTCATCATCTGGCTCTGCACCTCGACTGCAGCCCTGCAGAGCAAAATGCCACAGCCTGGGGCAGGGGCAGCAGGGCAGACCTGTGGCAGTGGGTCATCAAATCCTTTGGGGTTTGTCTTCACAGGCAAACTGTCCCCTGGGAACACAGCAGCGTGACTGTGACACCCGAGTCAGAGCTGTGGAGCTCCTCACGTGGAGAATCTTGTTCTGCACTCAGGGAGCCTTCTCTCTGGGTGGATTTTGGTGCTTTGAAAGGTGCAATTATAGCCATACAGTTACATTGATGAATTTCCCCATGCTGATGAGTCCTCACATAATGCCAGGCTCCTTTGTTTCCCAAGCAAGTATTACAGCTTTAAAACTATCATTGTTTCATTTACTTGTTTGGCATTTACCTTCCTTTTGATGTTGATATTGCTTGACATATTATTCAGTCAGTTGTTAGATAGAACAATTATTCCCCTTAACTGCTATTAGAAATGCCATCTATTTCCTTTTGTTAATCTCTTTGAGCTAAAGTTATTTACTATCCAATCAACTAATGTTGTAACTACTGCACATTTCACTGCTGAATGATCTGTATTTGCACCAAACATAAAAAGCAAACCCTGACTGTCTTTCCAGAGGCCAATCCTCTTCCCACCTCTTAGGATTATTTGCATCTTTTTCTTATTCTGTGCCCACATCTAAATGAATTAAAATAATTTGCTAAAGATACAGGTATTATATTATCAGAGAGCCCGTTATTTTTTTCATATTCTGTCAAGCATGAGTACAAAAGCAGGAGAAAAACCTTCAAACTCTGTAGGAACAATTTGAAGAATTTGCTTATAAACTACCCACGAAGATGGCACATGGCAAATGGTGACACAGATTGCCTGTGGCAGTGCCTTCCTTTAGTTCCCACTTGTTTCAGCAAATAAATATGGTAATATAAAAATCAGAGCTTGAAGGGGAACACTCCAAGCCTCTGTAAGCCATTTTATGTTTGGGTCACTACAGTATTTTAAATATTCTAAAAGGTGGGTTGTTGCAAGAGGTGTGAAAGGGGTTGAATAACCTATCAGGACCAAGCTCTCTTATGTCTTCTGCTGCTTTTCTAATATTAAATACTCAAAAGATATGGGGAGAAAGAGTAGACAGGTGGGAAGAGAAGAAGATGGCAAAGACAGAAAGAGCCCCAAATGAAGGAAGGAGTCAGTAAAAAAAGGGGGAAGGAAAGGCTGTAAAATAATTTCTTTAAAAATTGTTTAAGGACACCGACCCTCTGAGCTGTTTATTGGTCAAACACAAATTAAGCAACAAAAGTAAAAATTACTGAACATTTTGGAGAGATAAAGTCAACCCTACCCAAGAACCCACCTCCTGAAAAAACCTGTCCATCAGTTCCTTTTCAGAGGGACAGTTTCTCCAACTACCCCAAGCTTGATTGCCCCTAAGATTTTGTTCCTCTCTCCTGTGGACACTTGATCGGCCTTTCCACTTAAGCCCACTCCAGTTTTACCAAATATAACAAATACAATTTTCCTGTTTAGCAGTTCTCAGGACATCAGGGAATGCTGAGTTTCCTGGGAGCAAAGCAGCTGATGGCACAGGCTGCTCTTTCCACGGCTGGAGCTCAAGAGGCCAAGGCACAGCATGCTCTGCATCCCCCTTTACCCACTGAAATGTGCTGGGCACTCCTTAAAAGGAGCTGCTGCCCAAGACTGACCTGTCAAGTCTTACAGCAGGGTGAGGTAATGGAGAGGAGCACAGGAAGGGGGAAAATTTATCCTGCAAAACCCTGACATGTCCCCAAGCGTAATTTGATGGGATTTCCCAGACACTGCATAACCAGTTGTGCACTCTGGGCTGATCCACAGGAAGAGCAGCACAAACCCTGCATTAACAGAAGTGACAATGCAATCTCTTGTTTTTAAATCAGATGTCAAGAGGAAACTTCATCATGACAATGCAAAGAGACAGTGATGGACAGCCAGGTATTTACTGATTTTCACTACAAAAATTTTGTACTTTGTGTCTCAAAAGGTGTCTCAGTTACCCTGGAAAGGGAAACCTTTTGGGAAGCCCAGCTCTGCATGACCTGACCTTCCCTGTCCCTAACTGGATCTTTCAATATAAAGAAATGCTATATCCATTTTACAGCTTCAGCAAGGTGAGAAGTAACATCTTATGATTTACTGTCTGCCTTAGCAGTGAGGCATAACACAAGTGCCATCCATCTCTGGCACATGGACTGTAATATTTGCCCCAGCATGGATATGAATTCATGACCTTCTCTATACATTAAATAGTAGGAGTTCTTGAGTGTTACTGCACTTTGTCAAAATAAAATCATCTCCCCATAGGAAAGGGACATTGTAAATTAATAGGAAAATAAAGTTGCTCAGCAACTTTCACAAACTGGGATATGGTGACCAAAAAACTGTTTCTTATGAAGACAGAAAGACAAAATAATAGCCTCATTGCCTTCAAAGCACTAATGTAATCAAACAATAACTGCTGCTATTAAAGTGACTTGTCAGGTGCTCTTCCAAAGCTTATCAGCAAACCTGTGACAGGTTTTGCTGAGACTCTATTTAACACCTTAGTCACTCACTCTGTCATAATTTGCTTCTTACTTGTTACTGTAGGTGTTCCAACCTCTTGCACTTTGATGTTTCACAAACTTTGCCAGCAATATATTGGATTTGTCAACCAGTTCTAAACTTGTCAAGTTTCTGACTGTTAACTTAAACCTGCTTTTCCTCCCTCAACAGCAAAACCTAAGGAAAAAATAAAAAACCAACAAGCCCAAACTGAAACCCATCTCTGAAATGCAGCCAGTGGGTTCTGGGCAGCCTGGGGTGAATACTCAGCACTCCCTGCCAGCTCTCCCTGGAGGACCTGCTCCTCCAGATGTGGCACAGTTCTCAAAAACTTAGCAGCTGCTCAACCCTCCTGGAAATTCAAGCCCTTCTTTGGTGCCTGAGCAGAAATGTGAAATCCAGCTTTGATAAATGCATCTTCTCTGTCTTCCCTTACAATGTACTGGAGCACTTTAAACAAAGCATCTCCCATACCAGCCCTTACTCATCAGCAGTGTGCAGTTCCTGGGAATAATCTGGTTTAATTTGAAAGGCAAAAAATGGCCTAGAATGCACTAAAACCATGTTACACTTGGCACTTTCTGAGTGCCAGGGGCTGATCCATATCCATATCTGATATCCATATCAAGGTGAACTGAAAATATTCCACAGACCACACCCTGCATTTCAAATGTAATGAAGAAAGAACAAAGCAGAAGAGTAATTTGTCATTAATATATTCTCAGGTGGAGGGCACTTGGTCCAGGACTGGCTGGGAATCCCATGGCATAGAGATAACATGGCTTTTCTATTGGAATAGTATTTCACAAATGCCTTTGTGTTAAACAGAGTAATTAGTGCATTGGGAGCCCCAGCACTTCCTGTACAGTGGGACAAGTGCCTCTATTAGGGTATCATATCTGCTAAAATCCAATTGCATCTCGGGCTGCTGCCAACAGCTCCAGTCAGAGACCTTTCTCCCGAGGACCCTTTTCCATTCCTTTCATCTCGTTCAATGAAGATATTACTTCTTGGGTACTAATTATACATCACTGAGCTCTAAATTATCTTCTTTTTCTGCAAATGACAGAGAAAACTGAACTCTGCACCCCACAGTCCTGGGAGGTAATTTCCAGACAATATTGCACATTTTCTATGCAGCTTTTTTTTTTTTTTTCCCCAGGTGCTTCAGTACTGAAGAGTTGCAACACTGTGTAAATTGTAGTTTACAAATTAACGATGGGGATTTGCAGGGTGATTTAGAAGACAAAGAGTGTCCTGTGGAGAGAAGAGAGATGGAACAGGCTGAAGGCCACGTGAGGGGGCGGTAACTGGAGAAGCCAAATCTTAGGCTGGAATTATCAATTTTTTGTGTTCTAAGTCACAAAAAGGTTGAATATCACTAATGTAAGATGGTGTAAAATCTGCCCAATAAATGGAGCTTGAGGCAAAATATATCTCTTGTTTTGCTCATGTTCTTCAAATATAGTTTACAAATAAAAGGGAATATGTCAACAATTTATGCCCCTGTACGGAACCAGAAACTCCAAACAAACCCAAGGCTCTGGTTTGTGCCACTCCTTTAAACAACAGCACATGCAAGGAAAGGCAATGACTCTTGTTTATGAAGATTTATGTGACAAGAGAACCAAAGAGAGAAGGCAGAAGGAAGCACCACATACAGCTTAGGAGAACTGGCAGGCTAAGAAAAACTTAATGAGCAATTTGGGGCCAATTAATGACTGGAAACAGCCAGGAGTGATAAGCAAAAGAACTTTCCAGTGGGGATCACAAATGCTGCATGTTCTTTGTGGGGTAAAAAAAAGAAAGAAAGAAAGACTGCATCAACATAATCTGCATTCATCTGTTTCTTTTGCAAAATGAAATAATCTGCAGCATCTGAAACTAGATTAATCATTTAGGTAAAACAAAGGCCAGGGTCTCAGCACACCTCCACTTTTATATATGACCTCTGTGCCAGACCAAAATAGGTATTTATGGCATGAATTATGTATAAATATACACACATACATATGCATACATACATGTGTACAGGACTATGATTTATTCATTAATCTTCGACATTCTGGATAAAACAAGTGCAAACCAGTAGTGGAGGATGTGCATTTACACTGACAGAGTCAAAACTGACGCACATTATTTATGAAGCCTGTTCTGTCAAAGTGTGTTGGTTTTGATGATCCTTTTGGAGGCAATGCCACCCTCATCTGTCAAGTCAGACACACACCTATCTACTACTTCTCTGAGGGAGAAAAAAAAAGTGCTCCCCAAAAATGCACACCTTATTATAAATAAACACCACGCTCAGATAAAAAACCATCAGCCTGGGTATGTGTATGTTTTTAATTGGCACCAGACACAAAATGTACCCAGCGTGTGTGTGCACAATCCCAGAGCCACAGAGAATATTGGCAGTTTTTAAATCAAGGTTTATATTTTCGTTTCTGTTGGCAATGAAGAAGGCAGAGAAATAACTGTCAGAAAGCTGGAAAGCAGCAAAAGGAAAAGTAAAGATATTCTTCTTGTTTGTCAGAAAATAAGAAGTTCAGATGCATCTTGTCATCGAAACAGTTTTGTTCCTAATGCTTCATTTTTTCCTCCTTGTAGTTGAAAACTATTATAGAAACTAATAGAGGTGGGCAGCAATCTGATTTTCTGTTGTATGTGTCATTCTGAGATTTTGACAGGCTTTAGGTTTTTATAATTAAACAAAATAAAACCAGAACAGAAAAGAAGTTTATTGGGAACGAGAATCTGATTTGTGGGGAGTTGAAATGTGTCATTTGGGTTCCAGAGATTTACATTTCCTAACAAGATAATCCACTTTCGGTTCTTCTCAAAGAGAACGACCAGAGCTTGTTTTTCTGTGAAACATGTTATTTTGATTAATGAGAAAAAATGGAAAAAACATTCCACTGAAATATCTTTGTTGTGTAGAATTTAAATTTTGTGTCATGCAGGGACTCTGGCTCAGAGCACTGATATATAGCACTACAAAAATGAAGGAAGCTCCATGACAGCATTAAGTTAATTCTGGATTTACTCCCAAACCCCTAAGAGCAATATTTACTTCTACATTTTTAATAAGAAAAAATGTGCACAAGGTACAAAATACCCTCAGAATCACTAATAAGAAAGAAGAACAAACAGAAAAGAGGACTGAAAAATATTGCAGAAAGGGAAGGACCTACACATGAACCAACATTTTGCATGGAGTTTAATGAAGCAAACATTGGAGGTTTTAAGAGATGACAGCAAACATCCATTGCCTTTATTTGTACTCTCACAGTTTCTAAAGAATGTAACTGGAGATTTTCTCTGGACTGAGAAAATGTGTGACTGTTACAGCAGGAAAGGTAATTATTTTTTCCCTTCGAATTTGCAGGTGTTCTTAGAAAAAATTAAGTCCTCAAATGTAATTCTTTTGTATCAATGACAATCTTTCCCACAGCCATCCAGAGAAAGTGTTATTGGGGAGAGGGTTGTGTGTGAAAATCCAAATATTGTCTGTTTTCAGTCAAAAATAAATAGACTGAAAATGAAGATTAGTGAGTGTGGAAGCATTCAGGATTGCTTTATATTTTAAAGCTAGGGTTGTCCAGAAATGCTAAAAACCCATAGTGTAAAGATCTCATCTTAATTTTACGGTCAGAGATGTGCTCTCACCTCATGGCCCAGAGGTTACTGCAGTGGGCAGCTTCAGTGACTGCTAGGTCAGATCTCTTCTCCTCTCCCTTAAAACACCTCTTTTCACCCAAAGAAAATTTTATTAATGGGATTCAATTACAAAAAAAAAATTATATGCCTATTGGGAGCAAACGTGGCCTTCATTTTAAAGGGACTAAAATCAGCTGAGACTGTATCTGATGAAACTGGAGGAGCTGAGCAAGTATATCAGTGATTTACATGGCTAATGAAAAGAAAACTTATCATCTAGTGCCAGCTGTGAACAAAACCAAGCAATTATCACCTCTGGATTTAATAAAGAGAGAAAGAAAAGCAAAAAAAAATTGTGGATCTGTCCTTCCTGCCATTCCAATAACAACAACAACAACCCCCTGAAGTAGTTACCACGTATTCAGGAAACACTTTCATCCTTCACTGTAGCATTTGCAATAGTGTTTTTAAGTTTAAGCCTAAGCGTAATGTTAAATTTCAGAACCAGCAAATATCACTTTCCAATGGCATTCTCTCATTTATAGCATTTTCCTTTCTGTGTAGACTCAGAGAGGAAGCCAGAAATATTTACAGAAACTTCACCATGTGAGAAAAAATGTTGGGGAACAAGTGTAAAACATGAAGAAGAAGAATGTGAGTGTCTTTATAAAATACACCAAAGCTGTTAATTTTCTTATGGCCAAAAGGACTTGTAATGACTAGAGGGGAAAACTTCCCTAAAAATTAAGAGTTTTGCTGGAACAAGGAATTGATTTGTGTTTGCTAACTTGGAGTAATGAAAGCAACTGCCAGTCATGCTTGTTCCTAAGAAAATGGCTTGTAGAGGCTAAAATAGCACTAAAATGTTGAAAGGCAATTCAGTGCTCGGTGCTGTAGGTACGAGAATATGCTGCAGACATTGAGAAAAGCAGATAAAATGTGCCCCAAACCATCCCAGTTATAGTTAACGGAATGTCATTCGAGTCCACACTGTCACCTCCCACCCCCATCAGCACAGGGAGGGTCGGGATCTGTTTCATGCCCTCCCATCTCAGTCAATATTTATGATTTTATTATATTATTCTAACATTTCTGGGTTTATTTCACATTCCTGGGTTTCGAGCACAGACGCTGCCGAGCCAGCAGAGGCAGGGACATTACTGACCATGAACTGTGTGCCATCCATTACTGTAACTGCTGCTGCCACGTGACAGCGCTGGGAATGCTCTTCCAGGGAATGGCTGAGCAAATAAAAACAGCCAATAGGTGGAAAATTAGAATGGGACCACAGAGGATTTGCTGGAAATCTCTCATACAGCAGCAGGCAGTGAAGGCAACTCTTAACTGTAAGACAGGTTGCCTCGCTTGCTGCATTAGCCTTGGGACATTTAACAAGCATCTCATGCACTGAAGAGTTATATTTGTGTTTTGTTTGTTTAAACAAAGATTTTTTTAGTATTTTTTTTTTAAATGGATTACTTAGACCAGTTATTGTCATTATACTCAGTGATACCTGGTTTTACTGGAAGACTTTTACAATTCAGCGAGACTGGTCAGGCTGTGCTGAGTGGCACTAAAGATTTTTGTCTCATTCCAAATGAGAATTTTGATCAAATGTCCCGTTTCCCCCAACTACCCCATCCAGTCTGTCAGGAGCAGTCTAAGCACTCAGTTATTATAAAAACCCAGCCTGCATTAAAACCAGGAACCCTTCATGCACTCTCAAAAAATCAGGTTGGATGTTTTTATAGATGTTTTTCATGGAGTGCAGCAAACACCCCAGCATTTTATTTATCTCCTTGCTTCTAAGTTGCATTTTCCTCTCAGAGTTGTCAATAAAGGACTCACTTGTCATTCTTTGAACCTTATCCAAGCCCCTAATTGACCTCACTGGGTTACCCAGTCCCACATCATTGTGGACTCCCTTCATCCTTAACAGCCAGTGTTTCAACTCTGTGTTCTCTAATCATACACAGAGGTGCAGGGCCTTTACCAGGTTATATAAATCTTGTTCCCAATCCTGTTAGAATAAACAGAGGAAAAATTCTATTAAAAAAATATAAAAAAAGGTCCGTAATAGGTACCTTCAAGTGAGGAAAGCATCAGCTCAAAAAGAAATTGGTAGGAGGATGTGTGGAAAAGAATTTGCTTATTCTTGGATTGTGTATGATGCAGAAAAAAGCCCAAGGGACTAAATTGTTGAGTTGATCCTCTCCCTGCAAGTGGAGGAGCTGATGGAGCAGGGGAGGTTCCTGTTGGCCCAGGACTGAGACAGGAGTGGTTCCACACCCCCTGGAATGTACAACACAGCCCATGGCAATGGCAGTACAGGCTGCCACAAACCAACATCATTTCTGTAGATTTCTTTGGCAAATAAGTGATGAATAAAGATAGAAAAAACCTGGAAAACTTTCAGAATACATATTTCAAGTCATGTGTAAGAAAACCATGTTCAATAACTTGTGCAGCCCAGGTCAGCCCATGTTGAGCTGGAGGCTGTTTGAGTAAAGGCCACAGGAAATAAGTTCATATTTTCTAATGTACTGATACTCCTTCAACACAGGTTTTATACCAGATAACCAAAACTGTCAAGTTCTAGTCATTGAAGAATTAGGCCCTGTGGGTTCCAACTGTAGACAGGATTGGGACAACCTCCTCATCTAAGCCCAGAAACTTTAACCCTAGCAGGTAACAAAGTCAGAAGGAGAGTGCACTGTAAAGCTGAATTTCATTTCATAGTAACATATTTTCATACTGCATAACATTTTATGAGTTCCACTTGCTATTTCACTATTGAAAGGGTTTTTCTCCCCTTTCTTTCTTTCCTGATGCCACTGATAACTGCATTTGGCTTTTTTTTTTTACCCCAGTATGATAATTTTGCAGTAATCTTTCATAAATCTCAGCGTGTTCTCAGAAAGTAAATGATGGCATAATTTATCACTATTGAAAATGCATTTTGTGCCATGACAGTATAATTAGACATTCTTTTCAGGAGACATATTAAGTATATACCAATGTATTAAAGCTCCTGTGCTGCAGATCCATTTAGTTGATTTATTCCTTGTCTCTGGCTACCTTGCCTTATCATGATACCCACACAGTCGTGTGTTCTCATTGAAAGGGAAGGAAAAAAAAAAAGAAGCTCAGGCAAGGAAGCAACACATTGTAAGGAACAGTATCCGTAGGTTAACTAATTCAAGTGGGAACAGGATGCAATTTGGCTGCACTTTTGTACCAATTCAGAACGCATTAATTATGCAGTGATCAAAATAATTTCACATGCATAATGCTGACCTCATTCACTAGAGGGCAACAAAACCCCAGTTTAAAAAGCCTCCACCTTCTACTTCCAATGACAGAGCACTTTTAATAAGATACGGCATGGATTTCATAATGAACACCCGATTAATTTTACATAAGTGCAAAGTTGCTCCTGAAAAGCCAGTTAGGCTGCTGAATGCACTTGATGGAGCCTCCCAACAGGTGCCAGGAAGGTGTTCGTGGAGTCACATCCCCCAGCAGCAGATGGGGGGGTGTGTTCATTTCTTTGAGCATTATTGTCTGACCCGGGTTGTCCCACTGAGCTCCATCCCAAACACCCTCCCCCTTGAACGTTGTAGTGCTTTTGCAGATCAAAGCATGTGGGTTTATCTGGAGATCATAAAGATACCGATGCTCAAGCTACTTAAACTGTGGTAATGAAAACCTCTCATCCATCTGACTGGGCTTTGCTTTTGATCAGGGTGGTTTGGGGACAGTTTTCTGCCTGGCTCTGCCTCTTCTGACATTACCTTCTCATTCTGCCTACAGAGAATGCACATTTTCATGCTTAACTGGAATGCAATAGAAACCCTTTGGTTGTAATTTTTAAGGATGTTTGTAAGGCAGCCTGAAAGGGTTGATACCATCTCTGCCAACAGTCTAACAACTAATTAGTTTACTATGGGCCACCACGTTAGCTCTGCTAATTTAATTTTGAAAAGTTCACTCTGCATAATAAAATCTGGTTGCTGGATCTTCTCCTCGAGTTGTAAATAAGAAATAGCTATTACTGTTATGGTCTATTGAGAAAGGGCTTCATACACTGTGAAAAAATGATTACACAGACACAGACCCAACCAATTGAAAAATAATTATGTGAATTTGTCTTTCGTCCTTAGATGCAAATAATGGCTAATGCAAATAAACTGCCAGAGAAGTATTTTATGTGCTTTTTATAGTATGAATAAGAATACATTTAACCCATTTTTGATGAATAGCTGACTTTTTTTTTTTTTTTTTAACCAGTGGTTTTATTACAGAAGATGATTATTTAGGACCAGATGCAAACACCCATCTCTTAAAGCACTTGCTCCCAGAAACACATCCTCACCCTCTCCTTTAAAGGGGTTCATCCCAAGAGGTGACCAGATATACACAAATGCACTCTGGTGTTTCAGAGGAAGTGCAAAGATTAGGAAGGAGGGGGTGGGTTCAGAAGGGGAGATGTACAAATACATTTTCCTATTACACAGTTGACAGCCCCTTGGGAAAACAAGTCTAAGGAATGTGCAACCTTGAAATGTGTGCACGCTGCAAGGGATATTTTCAATGTGAACCCTGTGTTCTGATTTTCAGAGTCCTTAATCATTTGGCTCTGCTGTGGAAGAGGGATATGCTGAAGCTCCTAAAACAAACAGAAAGGTTTGATTTGGTTTCCTTCTCCTTGCAGGGAAGGCAGAGTGGGCTGTCCCTGCTGCACCATCTTGGCAGGGCACTGCAGCCTCCACACTTCATGCCTAGTTAGCAATATTCTCCTCTCCAAACAGTGCAGTCCCCCTTCCCACCAAAGTATTTAACAATTTCCTTTGAAATGCAACTCATTATACAAAAGCAGAACTAAATAAAAAATACTCCAGAGAGAGAACAGATTGCGAGATATAGATTAGATGTGCAGCCTAATCCTTCACAAGCATTAAATATTTAACATAATCACACCACAGGTGACAGGAAGATGTCTGCATTGTTTAATTAGACTTAATTAAACATAAGGAAAATCTAATACTAATTCAGGTCTAGCTTTTAAATTGATTACAAAACTCCTTTTTTAAAGTACTTTTGTACCCAGAAAAATGGAGTCTTTAGTTCATTAGCTGGGGAATCCTTGCCATGCAATGCTCAAAAGCCATGAAGAGACGATCTGTTGTGCTCAAAAGCCCATGGATGAGTCTAACTTTTCTCTGCTGGGTTAAGGACAAAGCCAGAGGACTTGGCACTTCCAGCAGGCTGTAAAGCTGAGCTCTTTTGGCCATATTTTGTATAAGCCATTACACTCGGGACATCATTTTTTTCTATTACCTCTTTTATGGTCTTATTGTTTACAAGAAAATAGATAGAGCATTTAATTATGAGATGGACTTAATGTTCTATAACAACTCCTGTACACAATACATTGCCTCTGGAACTCTGCTCACAACTCACATTAATGCAACAAATGAAAAAAAAGAAAACAGAACAGTGTAACAGAGAAGATGTGTTGCAAGAGGAGAGTGATACCCAATGCTATGAATCATTCCCTGACAATATTCCCACATCTCCCAGTTAAAGTTATGGTTCAGAACTTTATTTAAGCACAGGCAAAGACAACATGTATTGTCAAAGAACAATTTATGGAGCAATTTCTGACTTGCTGTTTTGTCCCAATCATTGTATTTAGTGACATTAAGTGGAATAGCCTGACAAGGGCCCACCCTAAAAGGAGTACCCTCATGACTGAATTAGAACTTCAAATATTCTTTCTCTACAAACTAAAAGTTAGAAAGGATTAAAGAAATCAAGCCATAACCTTCCTAGAAATGAATGAATCAATCCAGTGAGCCCCAGCTCTGCTGAGCAGCCATAACCAAAGTCAGTTCCAGAGACTACCACAATCATTACTGAGTGTTACTGTTGTGATGTTGTATATCACTGTGGTACCTTAGATGGAATAATTTATTGGTGCAATATTGCAACAAGAGTTCTCCAGCTCTAAGCTGCTGTTAACAGTTCATTTGTTCACCTGAAGCCACAGCTCCTTTCCTCTTCCTCTGGTTTCTGGGTGACTGCAACTAATTTCTTTGTGAGGGAGCTGGAGCTGCTGTCACCAACCTGAGCATCTCCTTAGGATGTGCTCATCTCACTTATAGGAACATGCAATAGGCTTTTGATCTGGATTTGTGGGACAGAACTTTAAGTCTTTTTGTTTTTTTCTTTAAAACAATTAGATCCACCTTGAATTGCTGCTGTAAGTTTGGAATGGACAGAACATCTCTCTCATGAAACAGCAGAACACCCGTAAAAGTGTGACAACAATAAATACCACAATGCAGGTAATTAACACACAAACTCCTGATCACACACAGACTATTTTTTTGCTGTTCTCTGGCAGAAAGAGGTTGAGGCTTTTTGCTTCTTGCTCAGCTAACCTTTGTCATGTGGTGCTGGTGAGTCACACACTACTTATCTTTCTGAGCCCTCAGTACATACAGCTGTGTGACATGTTTCTGTCTGCTTTGTTTGATAACACAGCTGATGAAAGCAATAACCATATTCATGGTGCAGGATCTTATTCACTATTGTCCCAGTCAAATTAGGGTTTATCTACAGAGAATAATTGGGTAGGCTCTGGAAATTGCCACACTTACAACAGAGAATAGATAATAAGCTTACAGGAAATACATTTTAAATGATGGGCAGAAATCAAGGGCAATTTCTATTTTAGGCAGTTTTGTTCCACGAACAGGAAAAAAAATAATGGAAACAGAATTCTACAAACAAAGAGGAAAATAAAGAATGCCAATCAAAGATAAAAAATCAGAGGGAAGTATTGTTACAGGAGGGCACTAATGGAAAGATTGAAAATGGGTGAGCAGCACAATCTTACCTATATGAAGCATATGGTATTTTAATTCTAGACAAAGGAAACAAAATGTTGTGAGTTGAGAACTTTTTCCTCACAGTAACTGGGAGACAGCTGGGAGCAGTAGCACCTGGTAGAGGGTATTCAGCACCTGAAGGGAGGGGATTAGACCCTGGGGGTGATTCATTCCCAGTTACACAAACTCAGCTCAAGGTTGAGCTAGTATATATATATTTTAGGGCTCTCCTCTATAGAAGGTACATTGATAAACTAGAGACACTCCTGAGGAGAGCAATAAAAATGATGAAGTGGACATAGTGCTTGTCCTGGGTAGTCAGGTTGAATGAAATGGATATGTGCCGTATGGGAAAGCAGTGACAAACAGGGCACGGGCAGGTTACTGGTGTATAAATAACTGAAGGTTAGTAACTGATACTCCAGTGAGAGATTGCTGCATTTTCAGGAGTTAAACCCAAATTCCAGAAGCCTGTGATTCAGTAGTAGCAGTCTCTAAGGGTGCTAAGAACATCCCACCAAAATCCCCTGAGTAAGATACTCCATAAATATATCACTGGCATTGCTTCCCGTGTGTCCTCCCCTCTGGAGAGAGGAGAGAGGCACTGATGCTCACCAGGAGGAATCCCTGGCTAATCCTCTCCTTCCCACACCTCACCACAAGGGGAAATTTGTACAGGAGGCAGCAGGGGAGGGACCTGCCCGTCCCTCCCAGCCCATGGAGGTGCATTCACAGCTCTGGCTCTACCAGCACATGCTAAAATGCCAAGTGCTGCCCACAGGGGAATGCAGGCAGCAAGGTTCCCTTCAGCAGGCCAGAACTCACAGTCCCACCCTGGGCTTGGTGTTGGGCCAGAAAAAGGAAAATGTACAGTAACAGGAAAACAACTTCATGCAAATTCCCTGTGATGGGTCCAGCCCCAGCAGACAGCAAGGGGCAGAAAGGCTGAGCAGCAGCACTGCAGAGACCTCCCACGTGCCAACAATTGGGATGCCTGTCCTCATTCGTGGCTGAAGTCCCAAATATCTCTGGCAATGTCCTGTTAGATAAGCTTGTATTACAAAAGGTACATAATCAACACCTTAATACAACGATTCAGCTCTCTGTTTTTCAGAATATGCCCCGATGTCTGGGGGTTTTTACCTGGTTTTTTACCCTGTGTCAGCATGAAGTCATCAGTGCAGAGCAAACTACAGGTAACGTTAACTGATCTTAGACAACCTTTCATAGGTTGGTTTCCACCAGTGTTTAGGTCTCAGCTCTACCACAGCCCTTCCCTGGAGGGCATCTGGAATCCTCAGCTTTGTACCAGAGTTTTGATAGGAGAATATTAATGTTTAAACTATAATGGGCCTGATTTAATCTGATTTCATTAACATTTTATTAACAACTGTGTCTAGGCAGTCATTTCAATCATTTAACTGTATTTTGGGCGTGGAGTGAGAGGGTTTGAGCAATTCAGGGGAAATGACAATTCAAAGTCAATGCAGATTTTGTCAAGCACAACTCAAGTGAAGGCAGTTGGCCCTTACCAGGACACAGCATGGGCTGTATAAATGTCTTCTGTACAGTCCTGCCCAGTGCAGGAATCAAAAAATGGCATATGCTGGGTCTGTGCTGAGCCCCACCAACATATAATCAACTATCATATTTATCATAAAACCCCAGAGCGCTACAGACTTCTGAGTTGTCAATAAAGACATTTTTGAGGCAAAAGTCCCAAGGCAGTAACATTTATCACAAAACTCTTATAAACGTGAAAAGATGCTTCAGCTGTTGATGAACTTCAAACTACTGAACTTTGTGTTGGCAGCAAGACCAGATGCAGATCCCTGTTCTTATAATTACTAAATCACAGACATCCAAACACTTGAAAAAGCCCCCTTAGGTTTTGGCTGTGGTTTGCAGACAGCTGTGATGCTCCGATGCCTCCCAGTAGAAGGCAGCGATGTGCAAACACTCCAGACACTCCAGAGCAGAGAAGCTGCTTCTTGCTGGCATCAGCCCCTGCCTTTAGCAGCTGCTTTTCAAACCACAACTCTGTGATACATGGGCCTGAGTGGAAGAGGAGAAAGTGAGCAACGTTTCCTTTTGGGTGCAATCCAGCTCCTTGCTCGGTGTGCAGTTTGCAAATGAGTGACAGAATTTCTCAACATCGTTGTTGCAAATAAAATCCAATAAAAAAAACCTCTAAGACACAACATACTTCAGCACTTCATACTTGAACTACCTCCAGTTATTCTGAACACAATCATTTCTGGATCACAAAGGGAAAAAATTGTGCTTATTATACAGCACGTATTATACATCCGATTCTGATGTTTTTAAGGACTAAAGGACTTGAGAAACAACTGTCCCCTCCTCCCTAAAGATAGAAAGAAACCACCAGAACTCAAACATAAAATTAAATACAGTTTATCTTCTCCATGGCATCTCTATTATATTCACCAGATTGGAAGAAGTTTACAATAACAACTTTCCCTCTCTAATATGATACTTATTTCAAACACTTGAAAGCAGAAAATAGCTCAGAACATTCTCGCTCTAAGCCTGAGTCCTCATTTCTCTTTAAATTCCAGCCTTAGTCATAATTCTTAGCCTGGTTTATTCAAGAGTGAGCACTCCATCTCCCACATAAATTCTTCTGGATTTCCAAGAAGCATGGATGGCAGCTGAATGTGACTGCAATAAGCAAACCGTGGGTTCAGTGAGAGGGTTCTGATACCACGGTGACTTAGTTTAAGCCTGGAACTGAGGAGCAATATGGTAAACTTGCAAAATGAAGCCTTCTCTGAAGCCTTCAATTTAACTGTTTGTTCAGGTAAACCGAATCAAATTGGTGCTTTGAGCTTTGTATTTTTGAGAACAAATTTTTCCAGTTGTCCCACTGCTCATAAATCAGAACAGAAATCCCAAAGAGCCAAGTTCTCCTTCCAGACACTTCAGCTCTCAAATCTACTCAGCAAATCACCTGATTATGATGTTCTCAGGTTTGCAAACACTCAGAGGACTCTGAGCTGAGGGATTCTGACCTGCACCCACCCAGTAAGTCAAGGGATGTTGTTACTGCTGCATCCTTACTGAGTTTAATGCAGCTTTGCTGCTCCACACACCTTTTAACAAGTACCACCACATATTAGTGGGATGTTGCCAACACTGTACACTGTCAAATTAACACTGTTAAACACAAGGTCTTTGTTTACAGTGTGAAAATAAGCTGTTGTTGAACAAATGAGTAGGTAAACATTTACAAAGCTGGAGAAAAGGCTGTGTAGTTAAAGCTGGGGTGAGGGTGCTGCATTCCTTTCTCCTTTAAGAAAAACTGGCACAAAATTATTCCAACGCAGTCACTGGAAGTAGAGTGACTTTTCACGGTTAGTTTTCTTCATGGGACTAAGTGAACTTGAGCAAAGCGCCAGAAGGAGCACTGCTTTCTGAAAATATTGAACTTGAAAGCAAAGATGCTCTTTGTACAGATAATGGGCTCATGGAACAGACATCCACATAACACATTTACACGAAGACTGGGCTGAATATAGCACAGCAAAAGAAGAGACAGCACATCCCCCTTGGAAGGAAGGTTTGGCTCCTTAACATCCCTACTCTCCTTCACATGAAATCCTCAGCAATGGTTCCCTGTGACACCTCCATGGAAGGAAAGCCTCACCTCACATCCCCAACAGGTATTAAAACCCTCCAGAGCAGCGTGACACAAAGGGACTGGGAGGCTCCACTGTGAGTGGGGTGACTCAGGGAGACTTAAAAGTAAGCTGGGTGGTGGGAAAGCTTGGGGCAACCCCACTTTTCATCACATCCTTGTGAGCCCCTTGGGTTGTTCTCAAGGCAGTGGTTTTATCTGGGCCTTACTCAAAGCAATTTTCTGTTGTGACCTCACTTAGGTCAATGGGACGTAAAGGAGCAAAGTAAAGCAAAAAATGTAGGAGCTGTATTTTTAACAGGCTGAACTCGGACCTCCTTTAGCCAACACGATTTTGGAATTCAAGTTCATCACAACAGACTGTCCATGGAGGATATTATTTTAAGAAATGAAGAGTCCTGTACTGCTTGTCATGACCTGAGCTTACTGTGCTGATAAAATTTATCCTGCCACAAAATACATCTGGAATTGGAAGTTATCATAAAACAGGTGAAACCCCAGAAATATACGTACTTTGTACAAAGCTTCATGGACAAATTGCAAAACACACCATTCACCCCTTTCATACCACAAAACTGGATTAAATTTAGTACCAGTCCTATTCCCAACCTGGAATTTCTTCTACTGTTGGCTGGACTACTTGGACAAACATCCCATCACAGTTTCGAAAAGCAGATGCTGACATTGCTGTGCTTGCTGCCATGAAGCACTTTAGCCTTGTGGATACTCTCATCCACAATTATTCATGAATGGGGCATTGAAAGTCCACACACATGAGGGTATTTTGTACAGATCAAATACAGAAAAAAAGGACATCAACATTGACTAAATCAATCACCTGGGCTCTACCAGAGCAGAGATTTTCTCACTGCCAGCCGAGGAATGAATGCTCCTTCAACTTCAGTCCCCTGCCTGCTGAAGGACATTGTCCCAGCTGAGGATGAGCTGGTCAATCCTTAAGAAAATGACTCCCTACCCACAGGTGAATTTTGGGCTACAACATCCAATTTTTTTATAGACAATAACTTACTGATATTTGTGTGTACAGAATACCATTAATATAAATCAGCTCATAATATTTTGGTAGTGATATCAGTCTAATTTGAATTTTATATTGCACAGTAGTATTGAATGCTAGACTTGATTTTTTTAAAGTAATTAATGAGCTAAGCTACCTGAGAGAAAAACAAAATGATGATTATAATTAGAAGTGTTCCATGGCTGCTACCGACTGTTTAGATGTACTTACAGGTAGCATTTCTAATTAAAACCCTCTTGATGCTCAGACATCTCTCTGTTCATTCGTTATTAAAAGAGTGGGATTTTTTTTTCTTGCATTAAGGAATCCCTTAATAGAAAAATAATAGAAAAAGTTACATGTAATTACATTCTCTGTGCTATTTGTGGTGAGCAGTTCCTACGAGAAAATGAGCTGCAGGTGTGTCAGAGTAAGAAGTGCCAGCACTGATTTCACTTGTTTGGAGTATTCCACCTGGAAAGAACTTGGAATTTAGGCTGGCATTTTCAAAGGAGCCCGAAAGGATTATGGGGGCTTCAGGGTGCCCAGCTCCTGAGGCTCTGGGAAAATGGTGTTATTTGGGGGAGAGAGGAGATAAAAAGAAATCACCCCAAGTTACTCCACTGAGAACTGTGAAATCACAGTGAGCTCCAAGCACAGTCCAGGGTTCCTGACTGTGAGCTGGGACATGTGAACATCTGACACAGAATCTGGCAGGGAGTAAGGTTGATCAATGTTTTCCCAGTCAAAATAGATTTCAAGCCACTGATTGCCAACAAAAATTCCAGTCATTCATGACAATGAAATCTGGAATGCTGCAGCAGTGTTCAGTTGGTTACCAGCCAAGACTCTGTGATTCATATGTCCAGTATCAGCTTAAATATCCTACATACAGGGGGAAAAAAGCAACTTCCAAACCCCATTTGCCAAATTTCAGGGCTGACAGTGGAAGTTTTGGTTATACCAAGGGGCTTTCTTTCCTTTCTGCTGCTGCCCTAACAAGGCTGAGTGTCTTTTCTCCCCCCACACTGAGCTCTGCCTCTCTCAGCTATGGGTGGCTGTCGCTGATCCTCACATTACTGGTGCAGTTTTGTTTATGATTCTCAAGCTGGTTAACTTGCAATCATGGAATGGACTGATGGAGTAGCCCTTCTGCAGATGCAAACTGTCACACTTTCACTGCCTTCACTCCACTGATGCTGGTTTATACCACGAGAGTCCCATCACAGACTTTGCATTGTTGTCCTTTGTGAGCAATAGCAGTCATGGTAATAAGCTCCAGCAGCAGTAAATTCTCCCTCCTGCTTTACATCACTGCCAAAAGGTGAAGAGGAGGCTGAAATAAGGTATAATTAAATCCAGAACTGGATGTTTGAAAGATGAATAGTTGCTTCAGATGATCTGAGGAGATGGAAATAATCCATTTCCCCACCAAAAGCCCTCTCCTGGCTGAGAATTTGGCTGTAAGTACAAAGGACACAAACCAGCCTTCTCTCCTTCTCCAGACTGTACTTTTATAAAACAGGGATTTGTGCACATTTGCTGTGCTCAGCCACTTCATGATCATTAGGTATGAAGTTTTTTTAAAAAAAAGAATGTTGAGGAAACATCTTAAAAGGCTTTTGGAACAACTGATGAAGCTGAGCCACAGAGTGCAGGATGTGCTCTCCTGTCTCCCAAACCACCAGGAACTTTGGAGCCACAAAAAACAACATCATGGTGGGAAGTGAATGGACCTGTTTGCTTTGTTAGCAGGTGCCTTGCTGTCCACAGTTTGCACACTGGGGAGTGTTGGGACAGGATCACATGTAATGAAGGGCCAGGAAAGTCAAAGTAAGAGAGAAGGGTTGGCAAAAAAGGAAAAGAAATGGGTGAAAAAAACCCAACAATATTGCTTGGTCGGGGGGGACAGGCTTCTGGAAAAAGAACAGTGAGTGAATAAAGCCACCCTGCTAAGTTTAAAGTGCTCTTTTGATGTCAAGTAGGCCACTTTCTCCTGTGGGAAGAATAAGGAAAGACACAGCTCTGTTGATTTCTTACTGATTTAGAAGGGTGGGGTTTGCAGCTTAATTATCTTGAGTTTTGGTTTTCTTCATAAATTACAGCATGTCAAAGCTGTTCTCAGTCACAACCACGAATCTGGGAGTTTGACCCAGGTCAGCATAACCCAGAAGAAGAACTACCTACCCTAGAATTTTTATTACTTCATCTAAAATGCTTTGCTTGCTGCTGGAATAGATGTAGAATGCTCGGACAGGTGCTTAGATTTATGTTTGTATTGACCACTTTTGACCTGGTTTTGACTAGTGAAATTGCAATATTCATAATGTGAAAGCCCTTGGCCTGATTTCTGAGATGCTCTCTCTTTCCAGTCACATGCAATATGCTCCCTTATTAATCTGGATCACAGTGACACTCAGTTTGCAAACAGAGCAGGAAGTTTCTGGCCTTCTCAGGGCTGGTTTGCTCAGGCACACCGAGCAGGGCACTCCCCCTCTCCTGTGCACACCCAGGCAGGGATGTGTGGCTCTGCAGTGTGGCAAGCAAAAGGCTGGAGTTAAATATCACAACTAATAAGGAAATACATTTATGTTGCTTATCTGAAAGCTGAGCAAATCTGATGGGAAAAAAACCTCGGGGTGCTCCGTTTAAACTGAACTGGTGTGCCAAATGCAACACGATCTCCCCACCATTTCCGTGCTGTGCAGTGCAAGCCCTTTGGAGACCTTAATTAGCCATGCATGACATTTATCTACTGATGTGTTGTCATAACAGTGTGATGCAGGTAAGATAACTTTTCACTAAACAGAGCTAAAATGTCCTGTCCAGCTGGTGAGTCAGTGGAACAGGTACCCACAATTTACAGCTGTTTGACACTCATCATCTCCCTGCTCTGAATTAGCTCTGCAGCATCTTCCAGCAGCCTGTGCAGCCTTGTTAAAGTGGTGCACTGTGTGTAACAACAGAGCTTATCTTTAATCCATACATCCTTCTCCAACCATTCCTCTGTTTCAGGTAGATGGCTTGAAACAGAGGAGTGATGCAGATAATTTACCATGTTAGAAAAAGAGAGGAAAAACTTCAGGCTGTAATGGTGGAATCAGATCTTTTGCAAATCCCAAGATCATGTTATGTACCCACCATGAATGGACTACAGGTTCAGTATGAGGAGGGAGACTTAATAAAAGGAAATGCCTGTTTCTGGGTCTCATTAGGACAGAGATATAAACTTTCCTGTTTCAGTTGTGCCAATAAAAACTTGACCAACATCTACATGTGCCAGAGATAAATGTGGGGTAATCATCTTCTACAGCTTTTTATATTCAGTTCCTTCCCTGCTTCCTGATGAAACAGAAAAATAAGAGAGAAGGAGATGTGAGCCACAAAGTGAGAGTGCAGCTCCAAAGCTTTCCCAAGCAGAAGGATCTGGCCTGGCTTATTACACAGGCTAAAAGTCATAAATTTTGAATGGACTCTCCAAGGTTAAAAGATGTTAAGTTTCAGGCCAATCTTTAGCAGAAGGGTTTCAAAGGCATCGAGGGAGGTTATGGGCCAGCAGGCAGTGGGTGAAGGAGAAGCTGTTGGATTATGCACTGTTCTGTTGCCAATCCCTCTCTGTCTCACTCTGCTTTTTCTCCCAAAGCACCTCCATCCCCAGGGCTGGGTGGGAGCAGGGGCAAAGGGCACAATGGCAGCTGCAGCTGCGAGTGCCAATCAACTACCAGAGCTTCACTCCTTGCTTCAGAGGGCACTGCACTGCTCATGCAAAGAAGCCTCTGTGACATTGAATCTATTCTGAACTTCACCACATGAAAAGGAGATTTTTTCCTCGGTCCTCCACATCACAGTCTTATCTCCATTGTCCATGAAATCCAGGGAAGCACACTGCCCTATTCAGACCAAAATGACAGCAAGTCATGCTTATGTTATCATCGAGATATTTGTACTGATTCCAACAAAAAATAGTCCTCTCTTTCTCTGCTAGTGGCCAGGTTTAAATTCAGGTCTGTTACACAAAAGCAATAGCAAATGTAAAATACCTTCTGCCTCCCACGGATGCTTCAGCTCACAGGTAACATATGCACCTGGTCCTGAACTTCAGAACTGCCTTTGTGGACACCTTTGAGGTTAAATAACCACACCACAAAAGACAACATAAACCTAAAGTTATTAAATATATGCCACAGAAATACTATTGCACACGTCATTCAATTTAACAAGGAACAAATTAAGTTCTGGAGAAATGATACAATTGAATCTGGTAAAGCAAGTTCAGTGTTCTGATAATCTGGGTGCAAGTCCAAGGTGAACACCAGCTCTTTCATTTTCTGTTCCTGAACCAGCTGAAATTCAGAGCCCTGATTTTCACAAGCAGACCTGAAGAAGTCAGCAAGAGGAACTTCCCTTTGAAATTATTTCTCATCTGAGGCAGCACTGAATTGTGTCTTCCACCCCACCACACAGCCATGTTAGCAACAGGATTCAGGGTGAGCTCCTGCACTGCTCATTTCCTGCAGACCTGCTCTCAGTGACAGTCAAGGTCCAAGCAGCAACAAAGGAGCATAAACTGGGTTTGTATTGCAGCTGATGAAACCTACAAACTATGCACTGTGATCTTAAGTGGATTTCTGAGACACATTGAGAAGTTCTTGGAGGGTAAATGAGGCATAACCCATCAGCCATGGTGACAGTACCCACCAGAACAGACCCCACAACCACACACACAGACAGAACTGGAAAGACAAAGCACTCACATGTCAGTTTTGTAAGGAAGGTGGAGTGGGATTTAAAACACTTATATGTTCAGTAATGAAGGAAAGCATTTTCTTGTCATCCACTGCATGACAGTTGCTGTCATGGGCATTGGAGAGCTCTGCCAGGAATTCCCAGAGTAAGGCAGGGAGGCACTACTCCTGCTGTGGGAAATGTCTGCAGTGGGAGAAGTTTTTCTTGGTTTGTCAATGTTTGCCTGATGTTGTCCACAAAATTAACTACAGGCAAAAAAATTTCACAGTGTGGGTACAACTAACACTGAGATCTGTGCACTCGGTCAGGCAGCTCCAGGCCCCAGGGTTTTCCCTGTGCAGCAGTGAAAGTGTGAATGATTTGCCAGGAGAAGAACATCCCAGCTAGCACTGTGACCAGACAAGCCCTCCTGCCAAAAGTAATGCTCCTTTATTAGAGGAAACTTGAGAAATGGGGAGTGAGAGGAGAGATGTCGCTGGGATATTCCTTCTTCAGGTGAGATTCATGGGCCTTGATATCTGGTTTGTTGGTTTTGTTTGGTTCCTTTTTTTCCGAATACTGGTTGAACTCATACAGGACATCAGCACTCCTTACAAGAACAGGAGTGTACTTTTCAAATCTTCTCATATTCTGCCAAGTGTCATCCCCTAAAATCTCAGCTCCCATGTGACCAATAAAAACTCGTCAGAGTTTGGCAACTAAAAATCTCGGATAATTCATCCTGTGCTGGCTTTACTCAATGCAGGAATATGCTGAGGGCTTTCATTCTTTCCTTGGCCTGGCTGCCAGGAACTACAGCAGCACAAAACACTAGATCTGAGAGAAGAAGTCCCTCTGGCAGAGCCCAAGTGGAACTGAGAGAAGGGAAGAGCCACAGTGGAATTCTCTGGGACAGGGAGCTGAGAAATATTAGGACCACAGGGGAAAAGGATGGGTTCTGATGTTGATCCCACTGAATCATCATTCAATAGACCTCTATGAGCCATTTGGAAACAGGACCTAAATATAAAAGAATACACAGTGTGGAGGTGATGAGTATGGTTTCAAATGGCATTTGTAAGCACACTGGAGCAGGTATTTTTCATACTAGAGTGGAGCACGGATTCTCTCTGTGTAGGTGCTCTGGGTGACATAAGTAACATTTCCAAAGGATCCAGGGAGACTTTCCTGAATACCATTTTATCTCCATCATCACCTGTATCAGGCCCCTAAAGCCTCAGCCACAGCTCCCAATCCCAAAGTGCAAAGCCTTGCACAAAGAGCCCGTGACAGCGCCGTGTCTGTGCTCACACAGCTGACAGCCTCAGCTGCAGATAAACACCCTCTCCCAGCTCTAATCTGGTTTGCAGACATTTCTACAGTACCATGACAAAGAGGTACAAGGAACTTTGTGCCACAATAGCAGGAGTTGCACCAGGAGGGCCCGCTGCCACTGCAAAAGGTTCAGATTAAGGCCTGATTGCACAATACAGAGTATACAAAAATCACAGGAGCTACCGAGGGGCAGGTTACACCCAGCAGCAGCAGAAGCCAGAACAAGCAGATTAGCAGCAGCAGCAGCATATATTGTAACATATCTCCCTTTTTTTTTGTCACTAAGCCATATGAAGCATTTGCTGTAGAATTATTCTTACATCTCTTCTGTTGATAAGCTACTTAGCAAGGTAGAGTTGAAGCTAATCTGAGTGCTGTATGAAAAACGGGATGTGCCATTTCACTGTGCTGCTGGTTGATATTTGGTCGCCTCTTTGCAGGTACTTTTTGTGAATTGCAGCTGCTATCTGAAAGCTAAATCCTTTGGCCCATGCACAGGTCATAAAAGGACCCTGAAAGTAGAAGCATCTCCTGAGCAGAAAGGTAACACAGTTTTTTCTTAGTTTGCATCTGAGAGTAAGGGAAGGAATTGGGGATCTTGAAACAAACTCCTTCAGAACTGCACAAGGAAGCAATAAGATTCTGCTGTGCTCAAGTTTGATAAATGACTTATTAATACACAAAATCTGTTTCTGAAGAAGAAAGTTTGTGTAAATATATCAGGCACCGCTTCTGTGGCCACATGACTGATATTCCACAGTGCAGCCAGTATCTTGCAATTATTTTCTACTGTAAATCTTTTGACAGTCTAAAATAACTCAATCAGGGGTTTTCAACCACTAAGTTTATAATTTCAAGGTTTTCCCCTCCTCTAATCAGCAGTTTTATAACCTACTGCTCTTCCTTCAGAAAGAGCTGGTGATGATCAGTGTTTATTCCAAACCATTTAAGAAGGCAGCTGTTTATTAAAGTGCCAACAGCTATGATTGATTTCTGATGCTCATGAGTGCATCTGTTTTCTAGTTAATGACATCATTGCAAGCAAACAGATACTACAAGCTGGGGCTCTAATGGAGAACTAAAGCAGCCATGCCTTCTCTATAAAAAATAAATTGATTTCAGTCAGAAAAAAAAATCTATTAATATGTCAAATGTTCAAGTTCCATTCCTGCCAATTGGCATTCTTATATGCAACTGGCATTTCCTCAAAAAGAATCTGTGGGTTAACGGTGTTTATATTAAAATCTTTAAAGAGGACATCTGTTAGTTGAAATTCCAAAAGTAGTGACTGATTTATGGTCTAGTAAATCACATCTGTACAGGGGGAAAAAAAAAGACTGAACTACAGCGAAAGTAACATCTGTCATCAGGCAAACAGACCTCGAGAGTGACTGAAAAATGGAAGTGCTGCAGGTTGGGAGAGTTCCCCCTTAATTCTCCCCTTTTTGTGGAGTTTGAGATAAGGAATAAAAATGAGTGTACTCCAAGCTCCACTGAAACTTGCAAAAGCAATAGCATTTTAAACCTCATTTCTTAGGACTGAATTCCCATCTGGTATAAACTAGCTCACTTTTTACTGGCTTTACCTTTTCCTGCCTCCTCAAGAATGCACTGTGGGCCTCAGTGTTGTCAAGAAAGCAATGATGTTATCTCCTTTTAAGAGTCTCTTTTTAATATAACTTTATTTTTTTCTTAAAGCAAATATAAAGAGCATACACAACTATTTCCTCTGCAGTTCCTTGTATCCATCAAAGAGGGGTGTGGAGCTAAGAGCACTGCTGCCCACCTACCTCCTCCTGGCAATCTCCAGGAAATGCTTTATATTTTATGACAAAGAGGATTTGATGTGCTCAGAGAACAAGGCCATGACTCAGGAACCCTGGATTTGAAGTGGCTGCCCTAGCAGAGCTTTAGCTGGGAGTGGGGGATGCAGTGGGAGCCTGGGAATGGAGCTCATCCTCACCAGGGGCTCTGCCTGAAGCTGCCACGTGCCTTAGAGCTGGCCCAGCTCCACCTCCTGGCATTTCCCTCAGAATTCCCTTCCCTGTCTGTCTCCTCACTTTGTGCCTCCCTTGGTGTGTGTGCATTTTGCCTGACTCTGCAATTTAAATTGAATGAGAGCCACTAGACCTTCAAAAGCGGCTCGTTTAAAAATCTGCGCTCGGGGAAAAAAAAAAAAAAAAAGGCTTTTTGAAAAACATCAGAAATAGTGAAATCACACTTTGAGACCTAAAATAAAGCCTTCAGATTTCTTGGCTTTTGAGTCCTTTTTTCTTCTTCCCTGGCTCTTGACCTGAGTATCAGCAGCTTCTGAAATCTGGAAACATTATTCAGTAGCAAGGCCTGCTTTCTCCCTCTTAAATCATTGCCTCTGCTTTTCTGTCCACCTGCATCCTCCCACAGGAGCACCAGGGAACATCACTGTTCTCCTCACAGAGAGCAGGAGATGACCTATTCAAAGCCTGATGAGTCCCCTCATTCAGGTTTAAATATTTAGCTTTGAGACTAAACCCTAACCAACCAGTTTTCATTCTTTGTTATTTTCTAACTTTTCTCTCATATAATAACCCTAACCCTAACTCTGCATCTCACATCCTTTCCTAACTTCACTCATAAATTCAATCCACTTACGAATAAAGAGTGTCATTCTCTATTTCCTCTTGTCTCCTTGCATCCTAAAATAATTAGTAAAGCATATTAGAAACAGCAGAAGGCACTGGCGAGTCACTTGGCTGCAATAAGGAACTCATGGCAAAGCCTGTCCGTGTTTGGATTTTTGGCTGAGACTGTAAATCCCTTCATTTTACCCAAAAGAGGCTTCTTGTGGCACAGTTTGACCCAAAAGTGGCAGAAGCACCAGAGAGCCTTGCACTGAGTCTTGTTATTGCTCTACGTAACAGTTTGAAATCTGCAGACCCCTGAACTTGTCCCATCAGTGGCTGCACATGATCATTCCCCATCAGTGGTGGGATAATAAAACTCCATTTCCTTCAGAGACAGACTTTGTGTAGTATTATTAATATTAAATGTAATCATCAGCCTTAGAATGAAATCCTTCCACATGGTCCACAGGTCCAACACCTGTAAGCCTGACTACTTATTTTAGTTTTCAAATAGGGAAATAAGCCTAGGGAAAGCTCACCTTGTACCTTCAGGGAGGTTTAAGACATGAAATAACCTTCTCTACAGTGAAAACATGAAGGGGAAATAATTATTTGGCAAAAGGTTTAGATAATTCATACTATCAAATCAATGGACTCATTTTGCAATGTTTGATACCATTTCATTAAATTAATTAGACAGCATATTCAATAATGAAAACAAGCTTCTTACAACTTTGGAACAAGAAAAAAAAAAAAAGAAGTCATGAGGAAACTACCCTAATTTTTTTTTCTAGCTATTTTTAATCTGCTCTTCATGAAACTTAGGGGAGAAATTCTAAACCTTGACCTTTCCCAGAGCAGCTTGGCGCGTTCCGCTGCCCTTACTCCACGGGTGAGTGCTTTTCTAAGCATCCCTGATGCTGAATTTGATATCCTAAACATTTTCATTAAGCTCATTTTTTTGGGCATGCATTATCACTTCAGGTAGCCGAGCAGCAAGTGCTGGTCCCGCTGTGATTGCACTCAGCGAGTCGGCCGATGCGCTCAGGATACACACGGCAATTATGCAAACGGAGCCCCGCTGAGGAAGCCCCCTCTGAAAGGTGGTTTGCAGGAACATATTGCACGAGTTATGACTGGGGAATTACCCAGCAGCAGAGAGAGCAGCAGCACCAAAGCTGATTAGGCCGTTTGAGGAATTACGCTGACAAGTTTTCGAGCCTGGTAATTTCGCTGCCGTCGTTTCTGAGCCGCCCCAAGGTGTGGTCTGTGGGTAATGTGCACAAAAAAGGGTTGCCACAGAGTGAGATCACAGAGTCACAGACTCAGTTAAGTTGGAAAAGACCTCTGAGATCAATCGAGTCTGACCTATGACCCAACACCACCAGGTCAACCAAGTGTCACATCCAGCCTTTCCTTACACACCTCCAGCTGACTGCACCAGCTCCCTGGGCAGCCCATTCCAATACCTAATCACCCTTTCCATGAAGAAATTCCTCTTAATGTCCAACCTAAACCTCTCCTGGTGCATCTTAAGATTATGTCCTCTTGTCCTACTGGCTGTTCCCTGGGAGAAGAGTCTGACCCCCACCTACATGTGCAGGAAGATGCTCCCACAGGTGAGTGCCCCTGCACAGGAAGGCTCTGCAGAGCAATGACAGGTGGTACATTTACACATGGCTTTCCCCAGTGGTGATCAACAGACTTAAAACACCAGAGGGACCAAAATGCCTTAAGGGGACTAAACTATAGAAAAACACATCCCACTAATTCTGCTGCTCAGAGAACAATTTAGGGTTTTCATTCATTTTTTGGCCTCATTCTCAGCTGGCATATGGTCATGGTTTCTGAATATAGCCTGCATTTAATCATTGACTGTATAAAGAGAAAACACTCCCATTATTTCAAAGCTTTAGGGAGGATAATTTAGCTGCCCTGCCCTGTTTCCTCTGATTTTGAGGTGGGGAATTGCCAACTGTCCTTAAGCAGCTGACCAGGATACCCGACAGATGCACTCAGCATTAGCACATTATATGCTTTCAATGCTGTTGCTTGAATAGGAAGGGATGTATTATTTCTTCAGCCATCAAATTAGTAATATCTTGTTGGTTTTGTTTGTTTTTTATTTTTCTTTAATTCCTAGTAAGGAGAACATAAAAGTTCAAGATGAGAAGCAAAATGTACAACAGGGTAAAGGTGTTAGTCTGATCCCTAAAGCACCCAGCACCATATGCACATGTTTGTCAGGGATTCTGCTTCACTGAACAACTCAAACAACACATAATTTCTCTGATCCTGGTTGATCCCTAGAGAAACACTTGCAGGTCGCTGTTTAAATGAGGAGAAAATTGGTTATAAATCAACCTAATTTTCAAATGTATTAATCCAAAGAGAACCCAATTTTGTGTGAAATGGTAGCATTTAGAAAGTAAAGTAAAGTAAAGTAAACCTCAGTAAGAAACTGCCTTGAGTTTAAGGTTAGCTTGAATCCAAATTATAAACTAAAATGATACTGCCTGTCTCACTCTTCAGGTCTCCAGATTTCAGCAGTGATACAGAACACAAAGGTATAATTAATCATAAACAAACTGTTTACATTTTAGTACACATAAGTATGATAGAATATTTCATATTCCCTTTCTTCTCTGGCTCTGGGCTAAAGCATGGTTTTTCAAGAATTGCTGTTATTTGCAGTTTCTGAGGCCTTGGAGTTCTTCTGAGAGGAGATGGTTTTCAATCAGAGCAAGGTGACATGGTTGCATTAATACCACAGTTCTTAACTAGCAAGAATAAAGGTTTGAATTTAATGATGCGTTTCTCTCTGTTCTGCCATGTGCCTACTGAACGAAAAACACACTTGCAATTGTGTCCTGCACTCACTGGCACACAGGAATTCTCACTTCACTCCTCTCCCCAGGAAACTTGATAATAGTTATACCTGTAAAAGCTTTTTGCTTACATCACAAAACCACCACACGGCTCATCACAACCTGGTTGTGCTCAAAAGAAAAAAGAGCTGCTTTGATCTGGCTGCAGAGCTGCTCCTTTCCACGGCTCGAGTGGAGAAGTAGAGAAAGTTTCCTAAGATCCGACATTTGTGTGTGCAGTTGTTGATGGAATTTTTCACGAGAAGAATTCACTGAGGGGGCTAATCCTGCAAAGCACTGGCTCTGCTGGAGTGCAGAGAGCTTGCCAGAGATGCTCAGCATCTCACAGCCCAGACTGCCCCTGACAGCGCAGGAACAAAATGACTCCAAGGTCAGAGAAATGCAGGGAACGTAAATCTCTGCCCGCCCCAGACATGGGCTCTGCACAGTGCCCATATTTCACATTAGAAGTTGCCACATCATTTTTATAACAATTTTTGGGAAGTAGAGAAATAAAAAAAAAAAAGCCAGACCAAAAACCAGTGAAGGCACAAAGCAAATAAGCTTCAAAGACAAGAAACTGAAGGTTTCAGAAAATATATATATAGTGAATCGTAGACAATTTGGACTCTGTGGTTTTCTCATTACCTGGAGGACAAATTCTCCTCTCTTATGCTGATGGAGCTGTTACAGAGTTAATGAGTAAGGTCTGATCCAACCAAGCCAGCACTTTTTTATATCAATATGTAGCATGCTGGCACTTAGCAATGTGCTTCTATCTCTAAACATGACAGGATCTTAAAGCATCCATAAACCAACCAACCAACCCCACCCCTATGGAAAATCCAGACCAGTCCTATAGGGGTGCAGGGCTGATCTCATTGGTAGTTGTCTCTTCCTAGGGGAAAGGGCCAGTGATTAAAGCCCACAAATAGGGCTGAACATCTCATCTCATCTCATCTCACCACTGATTTACTGTGTGACCCTCCCCACCTCCTTTCAAGCAAATTGTGTAGTTCCTTTCACTTTTTCTTTTACCACATGGTCAGGAAAATACTATTCCCATGTTTCTCCAGCCCACACAAATTGTGAGAACCAATTACCATTTGTGAAATGCTTTGAATGTGCATTGTCTGAGCACAACTAAGGAAAAGAATGGTAATTACTCATAGTTTTCATTTTCCAGCACATTTAAAACAATTTTCTGCGCCTCAGCTAAAGCCACCACACTCAAACCTGATGTCCCCTCAAACCCCTGCTTTCAACAGGCAAATATTACAGTGCAAATGTGTAAAACAGACCAGACAAGTCTGAGAGGCTTCAGCAAATGTGTTGCTGGTCAGATAAAATTAATTACAAAGTTATTCTCTTAACATTTAAATTTCCAACACTTTCATCTAGTTCAAGCCATTCCCATGCAGCTTGTGTAGTGTCCCTTGGATGATGATGAACCAAAGTGTGCTGAATGCTTGAAAAGTAAAGCTTTTCCTCCCTGGAGGAGAGGGAATTGGATATACATATACATTTAGACCCACTTATGTATAAAACACAGACAGATATATGTGAGTTTATAAAAACACAAGTGTTCCAGAGGAATCAGGTATCTATAGTAACAAGATGCTGGTATTCTAATGTCACTGTGCTTCCTCATAATAGGACCATTAATGAAATAGTTGTTTGATGTTCCATTGCATATAATGATAGCTTTTTGTGCTGTAAATAGACAGCTATACAGATGTGTGCAGATACATTGTTATTGCCAAAAAACTCCTCAGCAGGGCCATTAGAAAAACCCATCATTCCAGCCTCGCTTGCTTTGATTTATAGTGGAAATATTCCCAATCTACATTCAATAGCAAAACTACCTGCAATTTTAAGAATGCAATGGTTTCCTATGTGCTGCAATGCTAAAAAAAAAAAAAAAGTCATTAAAGTGATGGCAAGAATTCATTTGCAATATGGAATGAGAATTGTTGGATGAGGAAGGCAATATCCTATCACAACCGTGCTGATCCTGGAGTTCTCTCTCATTCCCTGGAAAATCTGTACTGCACTGGTATAAAATTATTTACATGATTTTTTAATCAGATAAGGAGATAGAGCATAGTTTTGGGTAAGGATTCACTACAGTATTTTTAATTCTCTTTTAATTGCTTTTGCTACTTCTTCCTATTTTTTCTTCAGCAGATCAAGCAAAATCCACTCACATTTGGACAAATATCCTTGACTGATCCGACTGTCTCATCCTTGACTGGCAGGAATTTACATGTTGCAACACAATTACTTTTCTCTCTTTCTTTTGGTTGTAATGTAGACAAAAGAACTCAAGTCTTAAAGTTTCAGATGTGAAGGTGAAATTTATACCAACACACATTAACAGAGTGTTTAAGACTGGACTCATTTTCACTTTTCTACACTCCAAGGCCCAATACTGCAATTTTTGATAGAGAAGGAGCTTCCTGCTGTTCCCAAGGCCTTCTGCTGAGGAACAGATCAGCTCATTGGGTATTTACAACAGCTTTTTCTGACATGGAAAGCATGGCAGCATCATATCCTCCTCTGCTGCTGGACCTAGAACTTCTGTGCCAGCCAGCAACTTGGTTGAAAGTCTTGTTACACGGATTTTTGGTCTGTTTTGAAAAAATGGGAGTTTGGAAAGAATGTTTACTGCAGATGGTGAATGATAAGGGGTCATGCACGTGATATAATAAACTGCTTTTAACAAACAAGTGATTTTTCTCCTATTTTCCTAACAGGTTTATAAGGAAGGCTTCAATCTGGCCCTGAAATTTTACTCTGTTTTTAAAAACTACTTCTCAGCAAGAGTAAAGCTTCCAGAAAAGAAAACAGCACCTTGGAAACAAAAGCCAACATACTCAGAAATCCATGCAAAGATAAAAACAAACACCTTAGAGACAGAACCAAGTGAGTGTGTACAATTCCTTCCAGTGTGTTCCAAGCAGAATGACAATTAAAGGAAGCACAGTGTGCAATGTCCCTTTCAGTCTCTAGGACAGCCTCAGAGATGCCACCCTGTTGTCCCTGGTATTGATGGCTCTTCCTCACCCACTTTGTAACTACAAAAACTTCTCAGTAAAATGGCTCTTTAATTTGGTGCCCTGAACAGCCTGATCAGCTCTCCCAGCAAGCAGGAGCATTAAACTTCCCCCAGCCCACACAGGATGATCTAAAACCAAAAGGGAGCCAAACAGATCCCAAAAACCTTATCCCTTCCCCATGACAGAAGGCCATGGAAGAGAAGTTTGTGTACCCAACCTCATAACCTCTTTCACTAACAGAGCTTGGGGATTAATGTCTGCAACACTTTCTGCTACGGTTCCCCAGGACTATCCTCACAAACGCTTCTTATTCTGTGTATTTTGCTCAGGAATTGTTCTGCTCTGTTTTTATTTGCTGGAAAAATTGATTGTGGAAGAGTTTTATAAATACTGGAATTAATGCTTATTATTTTTTTAAGGAGGACACACTTTTTATTCAATGTTCTGCTGTACATCTGCACATATTTCTGCAGCTAAAGGTAGTGACCATGTTGGCAAAGCAACAGTGGATGCAGGGCTTTTATAACGAAACAAAAGATGGATGCCTTGCTATGTAAAATACATCATCCTTACTGAGGACATTTTCACCTTGAATCCCATCAGCCCTCACTTTCAGACAAATTCTGTTATTGTTTGTGAGCACTTAAACAGCAAAGGATGCTTTACACAGCTACAGTCTTAGAACTGCCTGCCCTTGGCTGAGGCCCATTGGAATAAGCACAACGAGTAAACATCCTGCTCAAACACTGCACTTCTTTTGTTATCTGAGTTTAAGATGTAATGAGTCCATTTTTTTTTTTTTTTTCCCCTGAGTAATTACAAAGCATTCTCAGTTTTCCAACCTTTATGACATACAGCAAAATATGACTTACGGCACAGAAATAATAATAAAGGCTCTCGAAAAATTTATGGCTTCCTGGATGTTGTAAAAATGCCTCTCACATTCGTTATATCTCCCGCTAGAAAATTATTTCCATGGTATGTTTTAATGAATCTGGAGATGATTTCGACACCTAGGCTATTGAGAGGCAAAATTATTTTGTTTCCTATTGATAGATTGAGGCAAGCTTTGAGCCATTTAGTAGCAGGAACATCTTCAGACACAAAGCTGTCCTTTCTTTATAAAAAGGAAAAATTAAAGACATTGCACACTTGGTGCTAAATTTTGATTTTGCAAATACAGCTAACTGAGAAAAGGAAGGAGGGAGGTATGAAGAAAAGGCATGACCTGTCCAGAGCACTGAGGAGTGCAAAATTAATTTTAAATAGAGAACTATCTTCATAATAACATGAAATAATATTTTGTCCATAAGCCTGAAAACCATAGCAAAGGGTCTAATCAATACTAGCTCAAATTCGCTTATCCAAAAACTTATTTAATGCATTCACAGCTATTTTCCCCATCGGAATGTGCAAGGAGAGGAGCCTCAGTGCAGAGCAGAGCCCGGGGGTGCCCTTGCAGAGGAGCACTGGAGGTGCTGCAAAAACAGCTGCCACTTTTTCTGAACTGAGGGAGAAAGAAAAGAGAGTCAGAGGGACTGAGCTGAACTTCTCAGGGCACAGGTCTGTCTGACTCTGGTCACGGGTGACCAATCCTCCTGGCTGGCTGTGTCTTTCCTGCTCTCCAGGTCGTCCCCACAATTCCATGCAGACCATCAGCGTGAGGGTTACACTCAGTGTCATACCTGAAGGACACAGCTCATTGTAATGCCCAGGATGGAATTAAAGGGAGATACAAAAAAAGTGACAAAACTGGGTTGAAATAATTTGTTGCTTTTAGTTCCATTTGAAAAAGTTTTCATTTATTCTTAACATGTCGTAAAAGCAAATAAAATTCCCAAAGGGCAACTCTCATAGTGCATTTTTACTGCATAACAAAGAATTCCAGATTAATAACTTTGAGTTCAATTTGTTTCCTTCCATGTTTTCCTAAAAGCCTTAACACAGCTAATGGGTATTACAAGTATCTCTGTGGAGACTGTTATTAAGACTTTACTCCGTTCCATCGTGAAATGTAAATATTTTCTTTGAGTTAAACCAGAAGTAAATCACAAGCATAACATTTGATGTAATTTCCATGAGGTTTTTTTGTGACATCTTTGAATTGCATGGGGAATATAACACCAAAATGTTGTCTGAGAGTAGTTTACTGCTGTGAAGCTCCTCTTTGTATCTTTGTTTTCTGTTTCCAAACCTTTCTTTTTCTTTCAGAGAGCTAAATGATGTGATATGCAGAATCCTGCAGTCCAGCTTTTCAAACAGTGCTGCCTCTGGGCCCTTGCACGTTCCTCTGGGTGTCTGGTCTAACCTGGGCAGTGCTTCTTGCCCTTTTCCCAACGTTCTTGCCTAAGGCAGATCCCACATCCACCTGGAGATTGTTTGCAGATGCAAGCCAGATGTGTGCCCTGAAGAGCCACAGCTCACAGAAAGCAACAACAGAGCTCAGCTCCTGGCAAGGGAACTCGTAGTAGCCTGTGCTCCCAAGGCTGTTATCTCAAACAAATGATATTTCTCCCCATCAACATTATTAAAGCCTTTGTGTCCTCTGATCTATTTATCTCTGTCTGTCTTCCTTTTCTCATATCACACATCTTGGTCTAACCAAATTCTAAAGATTAAGCATCTCTCATGAGGCAGTGGTTACAGCCTTCCTGCCTTTTCTGGCTATACACAGATAATTAATAATAATAATAATAAATAGCTGTGTGCAGCTGGATGAATTATTCATAAATGGATATATCAAAATGCTTGACATTATCTTCATCTTCATATACATCCAAGAAAGATGACTATGTATCTTTCAAAGTCATTTTTCTATCAGATAGAAGGGTGAGGGGTTTGATGTGTGCTCAGTTAAGTACAGTCAAGTGAGTGTAATGCAAAGCAAAAACTCACCCAAACCCACACCCTTTCTGCCAGACCACAGAGCTGACTGTGCAAGCAGTGCCCACAAACACAGAGCCATTGCTAAAGCTGTGCAGATGTGCCCACTCCCATTTCTCCTTCCATACACGCTCCCCTGCCTGACAGTTTACCAAGGATTTTAAATATAACTATTCACTTCCCTCCTCTCTGCAGAACTGCAATTTTGGAAACTGCCTAAGTAAGTGAATTTTTTTTTCCTGCTTCCATTATACTGGGATCATTTTAACAGAGTAGAAGAAAATGCCACATAATACATTCTTCCTTATTCTGTCTTACTCTTTAAAATACAATTATAGGCAGAACGTGAATCTAAAAATGGACTCATGGGACCAAAGTCTCAGACACTGTAAACTGGCACAGATTCATTCTGTTCTGCAGAACTGGAGTCTACAGTTGAGAGTTTGACATAGTAGCTTTATATCAATGAACTCAGTTCAAGCTGCAGTAGTTTCCAAGGAAAGAGTTTTCCTGTTCACCAGCCCGATAAACAAACTTGTAAATTTAGTGTTAGTGTCCTTGATACTGTGTAAGCAGCTATAATGATTCTGTGGTCACAAGAATTAACTATGCTCTTATTGATATATGAACCAGATTTAAAGCTGACCCCCCCAGGTAAAAGTGCCTCCCATGTTTGCAGGACCTTGGTTTGTGCAGCAAACCATGCACAGGTAACACTGAACTCAGGCAGCAATTTACTCTGGTAAACCCCAAAATTTATCACTCATCTTATGGACTTGACTCTGGACCATAACTGTGCTTCATGAGTATTTATCCCTCATTTCTCTGGACTTAAAGAAGTATTTATTTATGCAGACCTCCTACAGTATTTATGGTTGTCCTCCAGGAAAGAAGATGGAAAGAAAAACTGAGCTCTTCCTGGGAGTGGCCATGACAGGAGAGAGCAGCACAGACACTGTATGATGGGATAGGTCTAAAATATAAACTATGTCCTTTTTTGGATCTGCTGGGCTGGTGGATAAAGCAGTCTGGCCACCAACCTGATGGAGGATAAGGGTCAGCTCAGGCTGGTTGAAGGATGTGGCTTTGACCCACCTCTGAGTAGATCTGAGCATCTCCAGTTCCAGCTTTCCAGCAAGGTGTGGCCAATAGCCAAGAACTCACACAGAACATCATCTGCTTTTTGTAAAGGTTTTTGACAGACACTTCAGTAGTAAGTTTCTAACTATCTTCTCAGCAATAGGAATGCAGAGAACAATGTATGTTAAATAAAGCAAGCTGAAAAAAGTCAAATACATTTTTACATCTCTCTCATTTCCAGAAAACAAGACCTACCTAGAACTCAAACACCTCTAGACTTCTAATAATAGACCTCTGACATCAGTACACAATAAAACCAGGGGGAAACACCTAAGCCAAATAATTTTCCATTGTACTTAAGTCTTACTAGTGATATCTTTAAGTGATATAAACTATTGCATCTCCACCAATGACAATGGTTGTGTAGGAAGCTGCGGGCTGTTACACCTCTCTGCCCTCACAGATCAGAGGATATGTTACCATTTCAAAACTCAACTGGTAGCTTGGAAAGCAACTGTACTCCTTTAGCACTGCTTTGCATTTCAGAAGCTCTCCTAACCTGACTTATCAAAGTGTTCTGTTTATTAGTATTTCCCCTAATTACTATAGAAACAAGCAGAAAAGCCAGAAATACCTGTACTTACTATTGCTAAAGTTCCAATGCATGACTGTGCTACTGAAGTAAATCCCTATGAATATTTGAAATATTATATAATTATCTCCAAAATGTGCTAATAGCCCTAAAGAAAATGGATTTTTATTTCATTTGTTACTTGTGACCTCTCAGCTCAATAATTCAGGAGAAGGTCACTGCAACCACTTTCAATCTAATGGAGGGGGTAAATGCTGCTTGATTTGTGGATATTTCTGCAATCTCAAATAATCATTTCTCTAAAACAGAGAAAGTGGTATGAGACACAAAGACTCACAAAGTATTGTGTAGCCACAGGAAAACATGAGATACTGCTCTGCTGCAAAGCAGAGACCCAAACCAAGAGTGAGAGCTCAGTGAGGAAAAGGGCTTTGCATATTCTTCAGAAAGAAAAAAACACCTGTCAGAGCAATACCTGATGTAATAATAACTGATAATCAATTCATAATTGATTTTTCTAATGGAAACAATTCAGAGAGGCCCAATCCCTAATTCCCACCTTAGCTGCACTAACAGGAACCGACACAGAACTGTGGCATTTGAAGGCTGGCCCAGCACACAAAATAATCCCCATGCTCACGATGGACTCTCACCATCCCCTCGCCTTGCAGCTCAAAACCTCCAGAGGAAATGAATGTGTTGTTCATTACAAAGACTGTTTTCCCTGTCCCTGCAAATTTCTGCTTCTATAAACTCCATCAAATAATATGGTTATTTTCAGCCTGCCTTTAAAGAAAAAAAAAAAAAAAAACAACCACAAGAAGACTGTGGTAATGGAGACCCCAGCTGACACCTCCCTTTGTAATGTGTTTCGTCTGCCCTCAGATCTTTTCATTAAACAATTCACTGTCTGAAGGGGGGAAGACAGGACAGGGAAGAAATTGATTTTAGAATTCATCATTAAATGCCCTTGGGTTTTTTTTTTCCCTTTTTTCCCTCTCTTTGTTTTTCTAATAACAGTATGGCATTGTCTGTGGACAGAATCAAAGAGAGAACATCAGAGAACCCAAATCATCGGAGGCTTGGTGTCTGTCTGTATGTTTTAATGCTTATAACTCTATTATATAAAGTATTTTCTGGGAACTCTTCATGGAAACTGATTTTTTTCAGTGCACAAAAATATCCACATGTTCACACACACACAAACCAGGGATTTTTTTTGTTAAGTGCTCTTGAAGTGCATGGGCTGGGATGGCCTTTTCATCTCCTTTGGTTGGCAGGTCAACTGCTTTACTGCAGCACTGCCATGGGCTCCTAAAAGCTTTTTCAGCTTTATGAACAAACTGATAGAAAACATGTTAAGTCTGACCCTGCAATTACATTGCATTGAGCAGGATCAGCACAGTTATTGCCTCTTCCAATCTTCCCTTTGTCGGTTCAAATGCAAAGAGCACTGATACACATTAATGGCAACCAAGTAATAGTTAAGCCTCAACTTTCATTTTTAACCCAACTGTTTTGGTGATAAGTCCATTTGAAGATAATGAGGCAGCTGTCAGTGGCAGGGATGGGTTGTAATCACTCCAAACTACACAGAGGACAGAGGAATTGGCAGAATGTCCAAGTTAATTCTATAAAGATCCCCGTCTCCTCCATTATGTGAAAAAAGTCTTGTGAGGAGCACTCACATTTCTTTTCTGCTTAGTGGAGTGTAAATAAAGAAACAAAACATGTAACTGTGTCCCATCGCAGAGATTACCTCATGTTTGTAATTTCAGAGAAACATTAGCAAGTGAATTAGTAAATATGGATAGGAAATGAAGGTTTTTTCCCATGGACAAAAGATTTGCCTGGAGAAATACCACCAGATTCTCCTTGAGAAGCAGCCCTTCAAAAAAGCCTGATCTGGCACATTCTGGGTCTCCTCTCCTGCAGCTGAAGGTAACTGCAGAGGGAACCAGGCAGGATCACCTGAGCCAGCTCCCTGCGGGTGAGCAGCAATTTTGGAATGACATCTAGAAGGGCCCTTCCAAACAGAAGGAATATTGTGACTCCAGTGCCACCAAAGCTGGAATTTACTCGGCAAGGAACATGTAGCAATTACAGGGAGCCTGTCAAAGTGTGCCTGGAGAATTACATGCATTGTGAATTTTGGGTTGGTTTACTCCTGTTTGCTAAATCATTAAGAACTAGTTCTGATCTCCCAAGAATACATTTTTAAATTGAAATGGTGCCACACAATTTCTGGTTTGTTTATGAGCCAGTGACATTTACTCTGGATACCACCTAATACAAGGCTTTTAAACTGAAAGCATATGCTTTGGAAAATTGCTTCTCAAAGCACAACACCCTTCATCTCCCACATCCCAGGGTACAAAGGTACAACTTTTCTCAGCGTCCAAGATTTGCAGACATTCATGAAGCATTACCTGCCTTCACACCTATCGGGATCATTGTGTTGGCAAATTTAAAGTTGTAATTTAACTTACACTTAGGGTGGTTATTGCATAGTTTAAAGACTTCATTAGCAAGATTCAAAAAGGCCATTAAACACCGTTTTTCAGCTGTGGGGAATAGAAAATCTAAGAAAAACCTTAAAGCTGGTTGTAAAATTAGAAAAATCTCCCGTGGCTGCTGATTCACGGTGATCATTCTTGTAAGTTTAAAATCAGTGATTATTGCAGGTTGGTCTATCAGGAAGTGGGATTTTTTGGCACTGCACACACGGTTACTGATGTGAGTCCTGCTTTGCTCTCCCCAGCTTTTCACTTAAGGTAATTCCCACAGGAAACCCTCCCAAAAACAAAGATCCAGGACACAAGGCTCTTGTGCACAGGACGTGACAGAAGCTCGATCGACTAAAACCTGCTCTTAGAAGAACCACTAGTTACTCAAATCCAAACCTATTAATCAGCTGCTTCCAGAATCTGATTTTCAATATTTCTTTTTCATATTTAAAACTAGCTCATGTGAGCTTGGAGGTGACAAACATTGCTACTGATGCAACCCTGAGCCTCTCAGTGCTGTTCCCTTATGGCTCAGCTCCTGGACCATGGAGAAGCCCACTCGAGCCATAACGCAATGCCACCTGAAAGGAAGGACTAGTTGCATATTTGGGTTCTAAAATTGAAAGCTGGGCCCTGCCCCTCCCCTGAGTGGTGTGGAGTTGCAGGTGAATGTCAGCACCGAACCCCTCCTGCTCGGCTGGCTGAGAGCTGGAAGTGTTTCCGCCGAGTCATCGCTCCCCGTGGAGGAGCAGGGGCAAAGAAATAGTTTTGCCATCTAAACCACTGCAACTCCAGCTCAAACAAGCCCCCTACCTGGTGGGTACGTTGGTAAATTGTCACTTACTGATCAGGTCCAGGACACAAAATCCCCTGGATCCCTTTCCCGGTAACGGGCAGGGTCTGTGTCCCTGGGTACAGGCACTAAACATCACTGAGCCCCAAGGCATCACTGATCTCTCTGCTGTGTCTCTGAGCCTCAACACTAACACAAAGGCTTTAAGATTTAGCCCCCACAGACCCCAATCACTTTGGGTTTTCTCAGAGAACTTTTCAAACTAAGAAGTGTAAAAGCATTTAAATCCTGTCTATGGTGTAGCTCGAGAGCTCTGAGTTATAATATTCCCTTACACTCTGTATATGTTTTGATCCATCTGTGGCAATGACAACAAACAGGGAGCCAACAGCTCCAGCTATAATTGGTGAGAGCTGTAGGTACAAATAAACACCAGTTTTTCTCTTTAGTATATACAACACGTGGAGCAGTGCTGTGGGTCAGCAGAATTATGTCTCAGTGTTCTGTGGGCAGGTTTCTGATAGAGGTTTTATTTTTTTGGTGTTGCAAGCTTTCAAGGAGTTATGACATTATTGTTTCTTTCCAGATTGCCTTGATTGAGATCAAAGTTCAGGAGTTGTATTATGCTACCCAAAGATTGCTTTGCTCCTGCTCTTTCCAAAGAATTGCAGGGATCTGCAGTGAGCAGCTTTAGAAGCAGGAAGCCTTGGCTTCGTTCTCACTTGCATTAATGAAAATCAGCACTAGCGAAACACAATTAGGTTCATGGAAAAGATAGGAGATTCCTTTCCTTGGCTTTCTCTCTTGTTGTTTACAGAGTGGCTAAAAAGGAGTTACTGAAGAGATACAACTTGTTTCAAACTGTTTTCATTGTTATATCCTGCTTTTCAGGGTAATTCGGACTTCAATGCCCTTTATACTTATCATATAACTCCACAAGGGAATTATTGTATGCAGTGGATAATTAAGCATCTTTGCTGATGGTAGGCTTTGACTATGGCAAGATTCTTACAGAACTAGTCTTATTTTCTGAACTATTTTGTCATTTGCTAATTAGAATCTGGCCTTAAGGTCTTTTAGAAACATTTTCCTGAACTCATCTTATTATCCAAAACTTTCCTCTGAGTTTTCCTAGGCAACATATAGCAGCTAATTGCTAATGTATATATTCACTTCCAACAGAACTTTTCTCCTCAGTGAGGAGTCCTTTCCTACTGCTTTCTTTTCCTCCAGTGAAAAGTTGAAACCTGTTGCCCTGAAACGGACAGAGAATGGATTTGTTGTCAAAAACAATGGTATTCTGCTGTTATTTCAGTGTCTGTAAACTTTATTCTGAGGATGCTCTATGGGAATATCCTGAAATCTCCTAGACAGGAGCTGAGATCTGAAATCAGGGGTTATACACGGCTGAGAACATGCGTGCTGTGAAATATAAAATCACTCCAAGGTGAAGTCATGACCTGGAAGCCTTGGAGCAAAATTCAGGAAAATGGAGCAAAATTAAGAGCTTGATTGTGTGAAGACTCTATTCTGTTTTACTTTACACACATGGATTTCCCTGTAAAGCTAAAGCACTACTTGAATATTTAAAATTAAGCACACAATTAAATGCTTTTCTGGATTCAAGCCAGGCTGCTCAGCAACTTGCTGTATTATCCCTCTGGAGAGCAGTTACTTTGTCTTTTGAAAGCCAATTTGTCCACCCTTAATGAATCACTTCTTGCCTCTGCCCCGTGTTTTATTTCATTGGTTTTTACATACATTTTTATGAGCTGAAACGACCATCCTGCCACCCTTCAAACACTTCTGACAACCCAAATACTCAGCCCAGGGCAGCACTGAATCCACGCTCACGGCAGGATGAAGATCCACAATGTTACCTCGGGAATACAAAGTGGGAAGTGCATAATCACAGTGCCTTTGCCAAACTCGAGCAGAAAAAGAAACCACAAAAGACTGAAGCTCAGGAGGATGGGAAGGGAAGCGAGTCAGCCACCAGCCCAGCGTTATCATGAGACAATATTTCTGTTCTGCTCCACAGAAATACAAACCACAAGAGAATAGCGAGAAAAACACATCACTAACAGCCTTATGTACTTGATAAACACACGGCTAAGAGAGCTGCAGCTCTGCAAACAACCTGCCCATGACTGACAAAGCATTTATTAAATCAAACAAGATGCTTTTGGCACTTCCAAACCCATTGAAATGAGAGGAGAAAGGATGAAACTGTCTCAGGTGAGGGTATCAAAAATACACAAGCCATAGGACTCTCTAGGTATTATTTTTCCTTATGGTCTAGCAATTTATTCTGCTTTAACAAAGGCATAAAAATTGATGGAAGCAAAACTTTCTTACCCACTAATTATTTCTCATGATAAAATACACACTGTACAGTTCTTAGTTCACCCCTTACTGCTCTAAAATGTCTGAAGCTGCAGGAAATAATCTGTGCACTGCTGAGAGGGAAAGGAAAAGTTTAGACAAACTAAAAAGCCTTTGACAGGATCGGGAAAATGGAATGGGGGAAAACATGGGCTCGATTAAAGCTGGAATGGGGGAAAGGCAGGACTGGATGGTGACCAGAATAAAGAATGGGGGAAAAGCTGGACTGGATCAGGATCAAAGTATGAAATGAGGGATTTAAAATTAGACCTGTAATCCAGCTGTTTGGGTTGACACTTCCAGTTCCCCTCTCTGGTCCTTCCCAGGGTGCTGAAGCTGATGAGAAGCACTGAGATGGGTTTTGCTCATTCCAGGCAAACTGGTAAATGAGAGATGACACAGTTCTGTACCTTGCAGCTTGAAAATTAGCTTTAAAAACTGCTGCTTGGCTTTCTGTAAAGCAATGCCACCACAAGATATGTCTTGCAGGAGAGGCATGTTTTTGGACTACGTTAAATCTGTGGGAGCCACAGAGATTCTGTCAAAACAAGGAAACCTTGTGCTTGTTTTACAGCAGTGGAACAACTTCTGAAACACCATGTGAAGCAGAAGGCTTCAGCTCATCAAATCTACATTATATGCATGACTACTCCCCAGAACAACAAAAATTAGCCTGTGGCTATGAAGAAAGTATAAGATGGCAAGGCAGATTTTATGCTTTTACTCACTACCTGACTTGTGGTGGAAGGACAAAGCAGCTGCTGTAAGGACCATACAGGGCCACACGTACAGTCTGGGAGAATCCATCCCAAGGGTGCAGATACAGCACAATGTCTCTCCTCGTTTAATAAATTTGGCTGTCTCCATTGGATAAATTTGGTTACCTGCAGGAGTTTTCACTCTGACAGCCTTTAGAATTAGCTGTGCTAGGAAAACTGCTGTAGGAAGTGTTAGGAGTGTATCCATAACTGAAATGGATACTGTAATAGTGAATGACATCTGATATTTTTGGCACAAAAACGGTACTTAGTTATTTCAAGCTATCGCATTGCACCATGCAATGGCAGAGGGAGCCAAGATGATAAAATACCAGCTACAAATCCTGAGGCCTATTCTGTCCATCTATTTTTAGGTATTCAGGTTGCTATCAGCTCTTATACCTTTGCTAGGGGAAGGAACATGACAGGCCAACAATTCAGTGGAGGGACTTAGAGCAACCTGTCAAGCTCAGGTTGTCAGAAAGACCCAGTTTGTTGGTATTCAAATTACTAGCAGGTTAGATGACCTGAATGTAGCTCAAAAGGCAAAAAAACAGAGAAACTTTAACAACCAAAGGGAAGTCATTGCAAGGGAGGTTTGTAGGAAAGTGAATACTCATGAAATTATCTTCTCCCTCTGTACAGTTACCCAATAAAATCAAAGTGATATTCAGGATATTGAATTCCAACAAGATACCCATCTCTACAGACTTCCCTATGATGAAACTAAAGAGCTAAAAAGTAACTCTGGAATTCTGTTTCTGCAGTTTCCAAATCAGACCATTTCATAATTGGATCTGTGACACCTGTGATCAGTTATGGCACTTAGAGCACATTCTGAAAACACACTGATTTTTTAGGGAACAAGAAGAAAACCTTTCCAGAGGTGAGCAGTAAAATAAAAGGAAGGAAATGGCTCTCAACCTACCTCAAAAATTGTATATATTAAAAAGTTCTGGCTCTCCCTCAGCACAAGTACACATAACCTTTAATACCTTCATTGTGAAGATTTGCCAGTTAAGAAAGTGCTATTATCTGTCTTTTATAGGTAGGGAACAGCACCCAGAGAGCCTGACTAACTTGTTCAGTGTCATAAAGGGATCACATAGTAGAGCTGAGAATTAAACTTTGTTCTCAGAGCTCTCAAATAAATGCCAGGAAAAAAGAGGAGGCAAGGGAAGAGCAGTATTTGATCACCAAAGAGTTGTAAGTGTTGGGAGGAACAAAACTCAATGCAATTTAATGTAGGAAAATGCTGTAAGGGACTTTTAACAAATAAATTAATCTGACCACAAAAAACTAAACCAACAAACAAAACCTAAGAGGGAGGACTATTTCCAGTTCTATATTTAAATGGAAAAGCATAATATATTTTCAATGTGAAGAAGAAAATCAAACATTATTAATTCCCTGATTATGTTGAAAATCATATAAAACTGCATCACCATAGCATTTAAAGGGGAGTTCTTCTGATTCAAACTTATCCAATCTACAATGTTCAAAGTGACCAGAAAATTCCACCACACCCGCATTTATTACGTTATCATTATCTATAATGAAAAAAGCTAATCAGTTTGGAGGTGCTCTGGGAGAATGCAAGGTTAAAGAGAGAGTGTTTTTCAGCCTGAAATAATCAATAATTTAGTTTTGATCAATTCTAATTTCTATGCAAATCAATGCCTTCACCCTGGCCCATCTATTCACTGAAGCCCACATGGAATGAACTTGGGTCACACAAGGACCCTCAATTAAAGTCAGGCCTGGAACTTGATACCAAAGTGAAAAACTACCTGTGATGGTCAAAAGCTGATGGTTGGACTCAGGGAATGAGGTAGCAGGAGTGGAGCCCACTGACAGCATCAGAAACTCTGAGATCCCAAGCGTGCCCCCAGAATCCCAGGAGCAGTGAACAGCACAGGGGGTGATGGAGCACTTTTTACAAAGATATTCTCTGCAATGTGCTAATTTCCATAAGAATTCTCTTACCCAGGGTGTGTTTATTTATGCACACCACACATTCATGCCTGTCAGGAGATGTCTGCATGAAGATTTACTTTAGTGGATATACTACAGTGTCCCTCCAAATGATGCCTCTTTTACTGGTGTTGAAACACAAACAGCAAAGCTCCCCATGCTTGAAAATCATCCCCATTAGCACGACCTTCCTAAGCAGTTAATTCCTGCTCTGGAATATATTTGTAGGGTGGCTGGTATATGGCTTAAGGTAAAAAAAAAAAATACTATAGAAATCTGCAATCTGGCCTGTCTTCAATTTTCCCTTCCAGCAAATATTTTCTGTTTGCCTCCTCATTATTCCTCAGTTGTGTAAATTCCTCATTCACACAGAATGGTTTATGTTTGTTGTTGTCTTGGAAGACGACAATTAAAATCTCTCACTGCTACTAAATATTGCCACAGTTGTGGGTTCACCCAACAAGCATTTTAAGTGAACAATGAGGAAGGAGCACACACAGACAGAAGAGAAAAGAACACAGAAAAACAATCCTGTGCACTTTCCTCCTTAAATCACAATAAAGATCATAAAACCCCCACGAAAACAAGGGAATAATCCTGAATAGCTGGGAGCTTACACTGACAAACTGCATGAAATCTTCCTTCTGGTGTTTCCTCTCCTTTAATTTAGTTGTAAACTGGCTTGGAATAAATTCTGGAGTCTCCAAATACGCATTAAAATGAGTATGGCACAGGGAAAAATCTGCTTAGAAATAATCTGCATGTAAGGCTGCATTGTTCAAGGAAGAATTTTTCCAAGCAATACTCTGACTACACGTCCCCATGAGACAGACTCCGTTCATCATCTAAAAGGCTGTAATTAATTGGGAAAAAAATAACTGAAAGCGATTACTGGGAAACACATGGGAGGTGAGATAGACTATTAAATTTATTTCCAAGAGGAGATGGGGAAAGTATTACATTTCCCTGTCCAAATAACCTTAGTTAATATACATTGATCAACCACCGCTTCAGATATAAGCACGGCTTATCAGTTTATCAACATCTCAAGGTTTCGTGCCAATTGTTCTGACATGTTCTCAATAAATATAATAATAGCAAAAGGCCAAAAAAAGGAAATGGGAAGATCCATCTTTCAGTGACTACTACCACCAGCTCAGTAGATCAATACATGTCATAACGTTCTTCTCATTTGGAAAACAGAAATCCTTTTATGGCAATCAAGCTTTAGTATTTTAGTTATTAATTTAGATGGGTCATGACAGACCCAGGAAATTTCACCCTGGCACAGCAAAACCACAGAATTAATCCAAATAATTTTGAAAAACATGTGATCTTAAGTGAAACTTCCACCTGTTAGGTGGGTTTAAGATTAATGTCCAGATTTTCAATTCCTAATTAAGGGGGCAGATTCTGATTTTACCTCATGATGGAATTCTGTAAAATAAGTTAAAATAAAACTAATGTGCTGTTTCATATTACTGTCAATGAAAGAATAATCAGATTCTGTTTTCTGGAACTGGAACATGAGAATTGTCATACCAAATATCACAATACTGCCAAATACAGGTTAGAATGTTGCTGCTCTAAGCAATGAGCACAAATAGCTGTTATAGCAGAAAGTGGTGAAGTTTTTGTAGGTTTTTCTGTGTTTGAAAACCCCAAATTCTCCTTTCTCAAAGGCAAAGAGAACTAGTTGTTTTAAGTGGGAGGGTTGATACTGCTGGAGGTTTAAATAGATCTAGTAGAACTGGATGTCATTATTATTATTATGCCTATAGCTGTCTGCAGCCACTGACAAATAAAATCCAGGTCATCTTGAAATTTAATATTGTAGCTCACTCAGCACTTTTGTAGAGTGATAAATGAGACATTTTTCCTTTAAAGATAAATTTAACTATTGGACTCGATGATCTTAAAGATCTTTTCCAACCTAAACAGTTCTGTGATTCTATGAATCTGTGCAGTTCAGCTGATTTTCCTGATTAGAGTAAGCATTGATAGTTACTGTCTGGTTGTGCTAAATAGTGATTGAGGCATTCCTGTCATTATTTGTCAATTCACACAGAACATCAACCAGGTTTTAAAAGCTACATACACACAATTCCTTTTGAGCCTACGAGCTGCTGCTTCGTCTGGGAAGGCTGGGGGAAAGCTCAGATATAAAAATTATATATAGAAAGCTTAGATATAAAAATTATATATAGGTTGTGTATGTTCATGAAAGAAAGATGGCATCAAACACCATCAGCTTTACTCTCACCCAAGGCTTGGAATTTATATAGGGCATATTTCAGGGGGAAGGCTGGGCTTGTATTTTATATTTGGCTGCACTACCACAATTCTAATCCTTGGCACAGGGGAAAACTGTCATGTCAGACAAACTCCAGCTGTCCACTGTGCCTGTCACTTCCTTCAGCTTCAAGTCTGCAGCAGAGGGATGGAGGGGTCTGTGAGCACGGTGTGAGGCTGAGGCAGTGGGGACCCCGGGGACACGAGCAGGAGGAGGAGGACAGGAGTTGGCTGAGCAGGGAGGAGGGATGGGCAGAGAGGGACAAGCACATTAGAAGTGAGAAAAGTCCTAAGAGAGGGTAGGATGGGCAGAGATTAAAAGCCCGGGCAGGGAATGGAAAGTGAACAAGACGATAAAGAGTAAAAAGCCACAGGACGTTCCCCAGGGTTGTTTGCTTTTTGGAGAGAAAGGGGAGTTGATGGACACAGGTTCTTTTAAGGTAAACCTGGATGGCTCTTGGTTGGCTGCCATGTCACTGAAACAATTCCTCCCTCAGAGTAATGACATCAGGACATGCATGATGGACTCCACCTGATGTCACTGTCTGTGGCTTCCAGCCATGTGGCTCTCGGGAAGCGCAAAGCCAAAATTTGTGGAAGGTTATTCATAGGGAAGAGCAAGAGACATTTACCTCTTGAATGTGAGACATTATCTCCTCCCACCCCCAAGGACACACATCTCGAGGTGAATAAAACCATACAAATCAACACCCAGGTGTGCTGGGTTCATTAACACCCACAATAACAGCAACAAAAAAGGAGGTTTAGATTTAGGATTACTTGTAAAGCCTTGGTACCAAGTTGATGAAAAATCTGGTTTGTGGGGGTTTCTCCAGTCACCTGGAATAGCCATGAACTGCTGACAGAGAAAATGGTCTGAGCACAGCGATGAAAGTGCAGTGAAATAATAAACTCTCTGCAGCACTTTATCATGACCTTGCTCTTGCTTGCAATGACCACTGGAAGGAAATCAAGAGCAAGTCATTGATGCTGGAACACTGAACATGGCAAGGGCTACCTGCAAGAGATTTTGGAGATGAGTGTTCCCACACTTCATTACAAGGGTAAGCATCAGTCCCCCCACAAAGACACTACCTCTTTATTAGGAAGAAGCCCTTTGAAAATGTATTTTCACTCATTATTCAGTCTAAAATACTTCTGAGAAGTGTTTTACCTGTGTTCAGATAGAGGTGGGTGTAACATCCATCCCCAATCGAGGGCATCTTCATCCAGAGATAATGGAACACAGAGCCCAGGGGCTGCCTTTCCCCTGCACTTCTTATCAGTGGTCCTGCAGCTGGTCTGGAGAAAAAAAAAAAAGAAGAGAAATAAAAAAACTTTGCTTGGCTTTGAGTATTAAACCACTGAACAGTGTTTGCAGCTTTATACTCAGTGTAGTATTTTCTATTTCTTTTAGTTTGATAAAACTTGGCTCTATAATTAAGCACCCCACAGTGTCACCCCAGTTTTCAGAGGTCTGGAATACATTGGCATGTGTCTTTTGGGGAATTTTGAAATTGCCTTCCAGTCTTTTGTCGGAAGTTGTATGTCCTATACCTCTAAAAATAATTTCTTTTCAGCATAAAAGATAATTTCTTAGAAAATAATAGTATCTATAATGTCATTTAATTTCCTTTCAAGAAGGGTCCTCCCCTCCAGTTTAGTTTTTGTTTAGCTTCTTAGAGCTGCACTTTAAGCTTTTCAGATTTGCAGATGTACAGTTTTGAAAGGCTGGTTCATTAATTTTTTTTTCCTCTCAATCATTTCATCAACTGATCATACAATGATTTATAATGAAACTCAGATTCCAAGGAACAAATGAAAACAACCAATAAAAATATGAAACTGCTAATCAAGAGCCAAATAAACCTACTCTCCAGTTCAAAAGAAAGCAGTGTGTTGTGCTTTTATAATTCTGTATTTCTGTTCTCTTTGCCAAGACAGGAGATTAATCTTGAAGGAGCAAATGGCCAACCCCATGGGCTGTTCTGTGAGGAGGCACAACAGGCTGAATAACACTGCAAAAAGAGGCACAAACAAAACAGAGCTGAATCTGCCTCATTCAAAACACCAGTGCAGGCTACAGGACTTTGGTATAATCACACATTTTTGCTAAAATAATGACAAGCAACTCTCTCCATATTTTTGTCACTCCTCTGAGAATTTGTGTCCGCAGTTAATTTTCAGCAGTTCCACAAAATCCCAAAGTAACTGGCTCTCTTCAGCAGTGTTTTAATTAAAATATCAGGTTCACATACAGAATATTTTAGCTAGTTTTAGGACACGTTCAGAGTACTTTTATTGAATTTCATTAAAGCTCACTGCAGGTGCATTAAAACTTTGCACTTTTAGTTTTGTCTGTTTTTTTTTTTCCATGAGTGATGTTTCAAGGGCATATCAGAAACGCACCAAATCATGAAAGATTCAATTCAGCAAAATTAAGCTTTTCCAGTGCTGAGCAATTAAAGCTCTGCAGGCTTCCATGGCTCTGTAAAGAGCTTAATCCTCACTGAAATTTAAAATCAAGACAAAATAAAATCTGTTTATCACCATTGCAGAAAGTCTTCATTAGCTTTGTACTCTTGACCCTATTCCCAAGAAGTCATTAGGAATCTGCACATGCAATGAGGGAAGGGGGGCTCGTGCTCAGAGTTCTGCCATGGCATTCAGAAGATAATTCTCCACATTCAGGGGACTGCCACATGTATTAGGGTTGACCTTTCCTCTCTCTATCCTAATTCTTAGTCATCAAAATAGGAATGATAATACCTTGCCAAGGTTCAGGCAGTTACAGAATGTCAAAAGGCCTGCAACCCATTGAAAAGGCAAAAAAACAACCTTTAACATATTGGTAGTATATCCAAAACCAGCTGCATATTCACTGAAAGGAGGCAACACCTTGAGGAACTGAGTTCTAGTCAGTCAAAATACCAAAGAATGCAAACAGTTAATGATTACCCTGGGAAACTGGATGTGGTGAGGTGACTGCATTTATTATGAAGCCTCTTTTATGTCTTCCTGTAGCATTTTCTAGCTTTGGTCTTGGCAATTCCGCCAAATGAAACTGTGCAGGCTGAGCTAAAGTCATTGCATGCAGTTAATATAGTTTAGTGTCTTGCAATATATGAAAAAAGCCCACGATTTCTCTTTCACAGGTTTTCATTTCTCCAAGTCTAAATTAAACTCCCAACATCGTGCTCTGAGTAGAGCCTGGAGCTTCCACTGATAGACCTGTTTCTACAGGAAGAAGCAATTGTTTCTCAAGAAATGATTGTGAAGCCAACACAAGAAAGAGAGTGGGGGTGAATTGGTAAGGATGGCATAAGTGGAACTGAGCCCTTTTTGCTGTATTCTGCTTTTCATTCTTGTGTCATGTCAAAGGTTAATAATCCACATACATTGCCAAAATATACTATTATGAAAATGGAAAAAACCCACTCCTGCTTCTCACACTTCCAGTAGGTTTTAGCAGACCCCAAATCAAGTGATGAACAGAAGTTAATACAAATCTGCCTTTGGGTGGTTTGTCCCTTGCAGTCAAACCCACACATTCTATAAACACAAACCAAACTGCAGCTGCTTCCCTGGTGGTGTCCAGTGCTGTCAGAATCTGCCCCATTCCAAGAGAGGACACTCATTAACAGCAAATATCGTGGAAAACCAGCACTTCCCTTCTCCTTGAGTCTCCACAGCAGCATCAGAACAACACACCAAATATGTGACCATGATTGCCAAACGAGGCACTGAAGCTGAGAGCGAATCTCCCCTGGCACAGGGGTGGGAGGGGAGCACAAGCACAAACACAAAGGTGTGACAGCACCAATAAACGTCTGTGAACTCGCCCCATTTGTGCAAGCCCTGCTTGCAGAAATGCTGCTAATTCAGTGCTGAGCACTGGCTGTGGAAATGGCTGGGTAAACAACACGTTACCAGATGTTTTGCTTTAATTTGGTCCAGCAGAGAAGGGAAGAGAGAGCCCAGACAATAAAGGAATCTCTGGATTAGTCACACGCTTTGTTCAAGCGCTGCCTCTGCTCAGTTAAACCTGCCCTCCCTGACCTGCCTTCGAGATGTGTTATCATATTTTCTCTGAGTATTATTCTGGAAAAAAAACAAGACAAGCAATTCTTTTTTATTGATTTCTTCTGCCAGGTTTCTTGATGCAGAAGTACATTTTATGATCAAACTTCACTCTTTACTTTTACGATGGTAAACAATATACAGTGCATTTTTTACTATTTTTTTTTTTTTTTAAAGAAGAGTGTGTGTACATTTGATGAAGGAGGTAGAAGAAATGGGTTGTTTCAAAGCATTCAAAGTTCAATTCCCTATATATTTCCTGTTCTGTTCCTTCAACCTACTTAACAAAAACCATCACTGGAGGTTCACAGTCCAGTATTGCCCAGAAGGCAAAAAAAAAAAAAAAAGTGGAAATCAACTTCTTCAAAACTTCCCTTCCTAATTGCCAATTAAATATTAATTAAGTCTTACTTAATACATACATCTGCAATGCAGCTGAATGCCACCAGAGCATGAGTCACAGCTCTGCTCACTGGCTAATGAAGTCACCGCTATGTCAGCCTCCACACGTGGCCATGCAAAAGTTTACAGCTCCCTGAAATTAATTCACAGTGCATTTGTCCCTTCTTGAAAAATTGCAAATAACCTTCCCATCCTGCCCTTTAGGATGTCTGCAGACATTACTGTGTCTCTCATGCTAAATGAGGGGTATGTATCCCTGGGGAGGTTTTGCAGGAGAAGGTCACGTGGTTTTCCACCCAGCTTTGAGAGAAAAGGACTGGCTAAAGCCCCAAAAGATGTAGCAGGTACCCACACTGCCACCTTTAACTAGGGACAGGTTTGATGTCTCCCAGAAGAATATTTAAGAGACTTATTTAAAGAAAAAAAAAAAAAAAGAAAAGAAAAATCTGCTCTTCTTTTAAGTGCTGGTCATATGTACTATAAAGGAGTTGAAACCAGTTAATATCTACTGACATATATATAAAATAAAGCTAAAAGAGAGTGGTTCTACTTTAACTCCAGCTTGTATTTTGTCAGAGAACAGGCACATATGGAAAAAACGATCATATGCAGCACCTGACTGCTCCAGAATGTGGAATCACAGCACTCATCCATAATTTACAAGTTACTGCAACAGTTCATATACAGCTACTTCATATGGTGTTCACCCCATCAGCCAGACTAATGCTGACAGAAGGCTTTCTGTCCTTCACTGAGTGGTGATGGTCATGAGCTATTTTTCTGAAAATTCTGAAAGAAATGCAAAAATATAGAAATAAAGCCCCTCAGACTTAGTAGGCAGCACTGACAGAATTACTGAAAGACCAGGGAATTCTTGTACTTTGTGTGTGGCAGTGATGGGGAAAGCAAAGAACCTGTTCAGACTGAAAAAGGGAGAAAACATGAAGCAAGATATAAACCCAGACGTTTTCCTCTGCACAAACCCAATGAAAATGCATTATTAAATCATCATTTTGTCTATCTTGATCTGCTTTTTAAAGAGAATTCTGAGTATTATTTTAGAGGAAACATGAATTAAAAAGCTGTTTATTCAAATGCTGGATTCTTTACTTGAGAGCAATTTGTGAGTGTCAAGAAACAACAAACCCCACACTGCTCATCACCCTGTGCTGGTTGCACACCCTGTCATTAGGGGGACACATAAACAGTGAGGAGTGTGTTTAATGCCTTTCCTCGTAAATGGAAAACCATAGATTTCCTCTAACAAATATCTGGGGAAAAGAAGCTTTGTGTTGTCAAATATTGAGCGACTTAATCAATATGCAACACCAAAGAAAGCTCAAGCACTCCAAAATACCACCACCTCAGCAGGTATGAAAAGCAAGAGTTCAACCTTGCAGGTTTTTAGGGTGGGGAAAATGCAGCAGGTTTAATTTTTCCTTTCACGAAAAGGACTGTCACAATAATAACTGGCCTCAGCAGAAGCCTGTATGTACAAGCAGAGAAAAATCATGGAAATACTGACTTAAATATCTGAAACCTGACTTGGAAAGTCCTCCGTTTTCTAGCTCAAAATAAAAACACCCTTCTATTTCTATAGACTTTCATGGTTTGGGAACATTTAGAAAAATTGCAAATATGCTATAAATACTGAGAAGAATTGTTATTACTTGTTTATGATACTTTGCTGGCTTGAAATTTGCATTTAATGTCATTTAAACAATGCAGAAGGAAATGGGGATGTCAGTTTTCACGGTTTTCTAGTTTTAAATACACATAGAATAATACAAACATTATGCTTTCTCTGGTTTCTCCACCACAAATGCAGTATATTCCCATTTCTTAGACCAAATCACAAGTGTTTCCATGACAGGTATTTTGCTGCATCTTCTGTTCAGTTCTGATTTTAGAATGTTTTTAGCTTGAATATATACATACATATGTGTATATATATATACATATGTATACACATACACTTTTTCTAGATCAAGGATCTCTATCTCAGTAATGAGGCCTTGCCAAGAAGCAGCAATCCAGCAAATAGTAAGACAAAATCTGCTCCCACTGCCAAAACTCCCAATTTCAGGACACGTGGAGTGCGTAAGGGAAGTGCAGAGCAGGCTGAGATCGTAGATCATACTTCCCACTTATCAGAGAGATGTATTCACCTAAGTGAAGTTAAGGGAAAAACATTCCCAAGTGCCATGAGATTTCCAAAAACATTCAGAGAGTTCCCAGCAGCCTTTCCCTTGGCTGCCTCTCTCTTTGAGGCAGGACTGAATTCTTGGCTCTTCTGCTATTCCAGCAGAGCATCTGTGGGTTGTTGAACACATGTGTTTCCTGCCCTTGCAGCAACTCTGGGTTCTGCTATTAAATGGCATCACAGCTCGACTTTGGTTTGCATTTTGATGCTTCTCCAAGGATTTTCATGGTGAGGAGACTTCAAGGTACCTGCTGATCAAGGAGGTCAAACGCAGGTTCTGCTTTGGGCCAGTGCTCGGGGTCACTGCTGCTGCAGCCCCCTGTCCCTGGGAAAGCAGGCAGAGAACTCCAGCACACACCAGGGCATGGAACTTTTCCAAAAGGACTTTGCCTTTAGACAGAATTAACCAAATGCTGGAGAACCAGCAAATTATTCAACAGGAGCAGTGACTCCAAAGACAAGGGGAAGGGACAGGGGTGTCTCTGACTTGCACCACGAGCAGCTTCCCAAACAACCGCCCTTGTTCCTGCCTACAAAGTGCAACCCCTCTACCAGCCAGCTCTAAACTCAGCACAGCTCTCGAAAGCAACACTTTTCTCCTCCACAAAGTCCCAAAAAGGACAAGACTCAACACGTGGTGCTGCAGCTGCAGCAAACCTGGCAGTCCATTTGTCCCACCCTGCGGGTGCCATCCCGGGACCTGCAGAGCTCTGGGCCTGCCTGGAGCCCCTGCAGGGGACTGGCAGCCCTTCTGGCAGCACGTGCACATGCTGTGTTTTCAAAAGCAATTGCAAGTTAGCCCGGGGGCCACTTGACCTGCCCTCCAACCAAATTATTGGTTGGTGAAAATTAAGATCCGAATCACTGGAGACTGCCAAATGGAAGGTGCAGGTCCCCACACACAGCAGTTTTTAAAGGCAGAAGACAAGCCAAATGCAAACTGAGGTTAATGCAATATATACAAGAAAGAGAAATAAGATTAGATGTGATGTATGTGCCAAGAGGCCTTCTGCAGGCAAGGGAAAAAAGAGAATAAGGTTAACATCTTTGATTTTTTTTCCCCCCTCCCCCTCTGCAAGAGCTGAGAGGAGTCTTCATAGCAGCAAGGTCAATTCTAATCTTATTTCCTTATTTCTCACAGTTATTTCATTACCTTCCTTCCCATTTTTTAAGCTTCACAGCAAAACATATTTTTTTTCCAGAAATCTCTGCAATCCAGGATCAGTTAGAGATCATAGCAGCTCATTTTAAATAATTAACAAGTACGAGATGTACAAAGAAACCTCTTTAAACAATAGCCACCTGCAACAAATATTCTAAGAAAATGCGCCCTTTTCTTCTTGGAATGATTGCTGCCTCTCATGAAAACATTAACATTTTGCACATACAAAAAAAAAGAAAAAAAGATGCAATTAGCAAGAACTTTCTCTATTTCTGTTCTCATTATTGCTGATTACCAGAAATTATCAGGCAAATAATGGCTGCTTTCTCTTCTTATGATCAATTTATTCACCCTCCATCTGATTTCTCTGGCGAGGAACAGAAATATGGGCTCTTGTGTCTATGGCACTTTGTGAGAGGAAGAAAATGGAGGGGGGGAGGGAGAGTGAGAGAGAAACCAAACACAGAACTCTGTATAAAGTGTCAGAAAGTATTTAAATTCTCTGTGCCAACTTCGAATTTTACTTCAAGCCCAAGAATTTTTATTTTTTTTTACATTTTGTTAAAATTACAGCTCCTAGACTCATCTGATTAAGCCAGACTTCATTTATTAATTGCAACAATAAATAAAACCAGCTTCTCACAGAGCAAAGAGATTGAAAGCACGTTCTTGCTATAAGTTTGAAATGACTAAGAGGCTTAAAAGCTCCAAATAAAGCCACTCCACCTCCCCCCCCCAAGAATCTTAAAAGAGAGACCCCAAATCTCATCATTTCAGAGACACTCCTAATTTTGGGGTGATAACATTCAGCTTCCAATAGTAGGGCAAGACTGTTACCATGGCAGCTGGCAAGAGGTGGGGGTTGCTTCCACTTGAATACCAAAGCACAGCCAAGTTTTTAGCAGTTGCAGCAAAAGCTATCTGGGAACATTGTTGGGGAAAAAAAAAAACCCACCCAAAAACCTGTACTGAGTTCTACATTGCCAGAGCTGTTGCTATTACTAGCCAAGTACCTAATTTAAATCTCCTTGGCAAACACCTCAGCAAGCTGCACTCAATCCTTGGGCTGTTGCATCGACACCCCTGTATTTTTGAGGAGGGATAGGAAAGGTTTCTCTTGCTTGAACCATTTCACCCCCTGTTGTTGAGGGTGCAGCTGAGCAGGCTCATCTCCTGCCTGGGAGGACACCCCCAGCCCCCCTCCAGGGAGCTCTTCCCTGAAGGCACAACTGCAGTTCCCATACTTAAGACCAGGCAAAATGATTTGCTTTTCAAAATGGAGAAAAAAAAATACTATTCTCAGCCTGAGACTTTGCATTTTAAGCTTTAGCCTGGAGCAAATTATTAAGGCAGAATTACTGTCTAAATCCCTGGAAATAGGGGTTTATAGTGAAAATACTGACAGATCCATAACTATAGCCATGCAAATACAGCAGATAAAAATATGTATAAATGATAATGTAATTTAATGGCTTAAAGATTTTTTACTGGGGAGGAGGGGAACGTCTGCTTTATTTTGACAGTGTAAAATGTCAGAGCAGAATCCAAGGATGTAGCAGAGTCATACTCTATACTTCTTGGGGATTATTTGACAAGAACAATTTCAGTGTTCTATTTAACGCACTTACGACAAATTTAAGTGATGAATTGATGCCTGAGAGACAGTGTGGTGAGAATTAGGAGAACAAATTTCCTTGTTATGGGAGCAGCTACAGGCCAGTTCAGCGCTCAAAGGCACAGGGAGAGTTAGGAAAGGAAATCTGCAAAGAGTATTCTGTCAGTGGAAGTGAAAGTGGAAAGCTATATATTTATTAAACCATAATGTCACCAGGTTATGCTTTGAAGTACCTCAGAGGCACTGACTCCTCAAAGTCTGTGGATACAAGAACAGGATCAAAGTCTTTTTTGGAAAAGCTGGTTGGCTAAGGGAAGCAAACATTGCTGTACAACTGCAGATGTCACTTTTAGTCAAATATATTATTTCATTGATCTCCTCTAATACGCAGTGAAATTGAGCAAACTGCTCTGTAAAAATGAACCTTCCCTTAATAACAGTGCAATGAAGTCAGGCATCATTCTAGAGGGCTCATTTCTGTAGCATTTTCCCTGCTCAGTAAATAGTTGCAGCCACTCTGAAGGCTGCAGTTCCTGCAGGTCTAATTCCACCGAGGGACACAGGGGGAAACACATCCATGAAGAACATTGTACGGAATGTTTTCAAAGCATAAAAGCTACATGCAAGAACCATTGTGCAGAACAACTTGAAAACTAACCAAGCGTTTTCTGGACAGAAATCTTCTCACTGGGGTTTCATCAACCTTACCAGAAGCACGAAGACATCTCCCACTGGTTTCCAGCACTGGTGAAGTGGTGACCTGCTTCTGGAGAACTGTGAGCTTTAGCTGAGAGACCACATTTGGTTTTTAGGATATAAAAGGTCTCCAGGATCTCAGTAAAGCAGCCATCAGTGACAGAGCTGATTTTGGGGTGGTGGGGCTTGCAGAATGAGTAGAATTTGCATGACTGTGCATTTTGAAGGAACTGGTTTAAATTATCATCCATGGCAAAGAAAACATTCTTACTCAGCACTGAAGAGCAAAATGTTCAGTGCTGCATCCCTGAGACTCAGCACAGCACTGGCATCAGCAGGGATTTAAATTAGGATAGAGCCCAGTGTGGGGAGAGAACTGAGAGGCACACTGCCTTCTCCCAGGTCTTTCAAAGAAGGAAGAAATGAGTAACGCTTGCTATTGAAACAGCATCTTGGCTATTTATAAGAGAAAAGTACACAAAAAACTGCTTCTCTCCTGTAGCAGATTTTATCATTAATAGCTTGGAATTCCACTATGGAATTCAGCTGAAAAATGAAAGCTGCTTCACCAAATACAAATTTTCAGAGAATAACAGGAAAAGCTGGAGTTCTGACTTTCCACCAGAGTTATTTGTTAGTGCCGAAAAATGTGGGGCTCAAACACAGGTGTAACTCTGCTCTCTTGAGATCAGATAAATGAGATCCACGAAATTTAGACAGAAAACCCTGTCCTGTTCACCCTGGACTGACCCTCAACCAATGGATAGCAAACACTGGTGCCTTCTCACACACTGAGTCCAGCCATTGCCTGTTGCCCTGATACATCAGGGTTTATAATTAGTGCAATTATGGCTCAGGCAGATTGTGCAGCACACCCTGGGAATGGTGATCATGGAGCCACTTGGCTGGTAAATACGAAGGGTGGAGCAACCTGAAATGCAGGGCTTGGAAAGTGCTGCCTCACAGTCACATTTGCAGAAAGTTATTGGAAAGATTTGTTTCTACATTTTTAGTATGTTAAGAGTTCTGCCAACCATAAGGACTTAGTAAATGCAAATAGAAAGAGTAGCTTCTCTTAATCCAGAAGAAAAGTGAACAATCAACAATCCAGGTACATCCCCATAAAATCCTGTTGTTGAGCCCATGGAATCTTCTAAACCATATTTATGCTCCTCCGTGTGCACTCATGGTCTGGCCTATTCTCTTCCACAGAGAAGTAAATTATGGCTCTACTTGACTTCAGGCCATTTTACCAACCTAAACCCAAGTTAGAATTGTATATACAAAATTTACTTGTTGACTTACTCTGTTTTCAACTATTGAATGTGCTGAACTGTTATGTGATGACTCCTGTCCCCAAGTCTAACCCAAAAATTAAAGCTCTGAGGATCAAGTTTGCTTCCAATTAGAGAAAAGATTGTTTCTCCATCACTAAAAACAGGTTACTTCCTATGAGATTTGGATTAACTAGGAAAATACACCCATGGCAAATCTAGAGTATAATGAAGTTGTTCTAGACCAAATCTTTCTCCTTTTTTATTTTATTGCCCTATTAACTTTATGGCCAGTTACCCAGCTTTGATGAATTTAAGAGAAAAAAATGGAAATTATGTATTGATTTCTTCCCACCTCCCTCTCTCTCCTACTGGCTACTCCCACTAACATTTAACTCTACCCACTAACATTATAGTCGATATTTATGCTGTTTGAAAAGAAAGGAGAACATGCCTGGCAATTTAAAATAAAACTCAAACCAGGAATTCTCCCAAATCACATTAATACTTATGGAGCTGAAGTCAGAAGCGAGAAGAACATTACCTTTACTGTTGTTTTCTTTTTTTTAATTTCCATATTGCTCTATTTTATCAAAAGCCACACACTAAGTGATCAAAATAATCTGAGGCATTTAGAACAAGGACCATGTGGCAGTTTACAAAGCATTGGTTGTTCACAATAATTTGGCCATGGCAAGTAGCCAAAGGACTGCTCACAAACATATGGTTATTTATTTCCCCTAAACAGGCACTAATACAGCCTGTTTGCTACATTACTTTATAAATATAACAGGTTTCAAAACCAAAAAGGACCACGAGTGCACAAAGCAATTAATGCAAAAACAGCCCCAAACAGCCTGTAGAACCACCAGCATCGGGAATCCCAGTGTGATTTGCTAAACTCTTTCTCACTATCACTCAACAAATCCCCAAAGACTGGCTCAAACTTAATGTGCCGGAACATGTTGGACTCCTTTGTTTAATCACATCTGAAATGGCGTCTGCTGGAGTGACACATCAGCTGAAAGAGTTTAACTGTTGTTCTCAAAACAGCATTGATCCGTGTTTTATTTTAGAGGCTGTCAGGGGTGTCTGTCTATGCAAAGAAAAAGTGAGGGTGCAAAGCCCGTGTAAGTGGTGAGAACAACAGGGTAAATTTATTTGAGGTGGAAAGAAATTCACTTTAAAATGGATTTCAAGGTTTAAATTCTTTCCGTGAATTTAGACTCTTTATGCCTTGCCAAGTGCCACAAAACAAATCCTTAGTTGCCCATGGAATGTTTGAAGCCAAACAAAATATTCAATTTTGAATGAAAATTATAGCAGAAAATATAGGAAAAAAAAAGTCTGTGTGTGGTTCTTGCCCATTATCCAAATCACACAGCCTTTGTTTACAGTTCCCAAAGCAATCCTGCAACTGCTGCTTCCCAGAGGCAGCCTGAGCTTCGAGGTGGACCCATCCAGATATTTTCCTTATTGTTAGCAAAAGCTTGTTTGATTTTAGAATGCAGACTGGGATGATTACACTTCTGCAACAGGGAAAAAACTGAAAAGCAAACCAGAAGAGATACAAAAAGTTCATAAGCAGCAATTTCCCCACCAGCTGTGCCCTTCCAGGGAAGCTCATTTCAAAAGCTGGGGCTTGGTCCCATCTGCTCTCTGGGAAACTTCTTCCACTGCCACGAGCTGTGGTGATGTAACTTACCTCCCTTCCCTCCTCTCATCCCTGCACATCATCCCAGATTATCTCCTGCTTCCAAAAGCCCTACTCCACCAAGGCATGGCTTTCCCAAAGGAGGGTGACACACGTGCTGAGGGCAAACAGGAGAGATGCTTTTTGGCTCACAGTCCAAAAACTTTAGAAGGCAAAACCCGAGGAAGTCAACACATTTAATGGCTCAGTTTTCCCAAGGCGACCGTGTAATCAAAGAAGGCAGGGCAGGAAGCCACCCCCTCTGCTGGGAAGCATCTTTTTGGACCAGCAGAGCGCACTGTCATGTTTTTGAACACACAAATCTTAGGTGAGAGGAGCAAGTGTTGAGTTACAGCCTTAAATAAGAGTAATTCCCCCTGATGGGATCTCACTGGGGATCATCAATAGCTCATCTGGAACCGCTGCTGCACAAATTACGGCCATCAGGGGCTCTGTTTTATGCTAATGAACAACACTGACCTCGCTGCTCAGTCAGTCAAGATGAAACAACATGATTTAGAATCACAAAATGCAGCTGAAAGGGTGCAGATTCTGAGGCTGCAACAGCAACAGAGTAATGTTTGGGTTTGGCATTCAGGGAGGATAAATGTTTAGGATAAACACAGGGAATAGGTTACAGGGTATTTTTTCTGTGTATAGAATAACTACACGATCTACAATGCCACAAGCATTTACTTCTTCAGCCTTTTACAATATACTAATATCTGCTAAGGAATAATGGCCAAATGCTTTCTTTTTAGTAGGAACAGATATTTTTCTGTTAGAGAAAAATAATCATGATAAATTGGTAAGCGAAATATTCTTTCACCTTCATCTAATGGAAAATAACTGAATGTCTTATAAATAGAATTTTATGAAGTATTCAGTCCTTGCCTGAATGTATAAAGGCAGAGCTTCCTCATAAATTGATCTATTTCCTGGAGTTTGAAGCTCCATCAAAAAAGTTTACTGGATAAGAGAACTGGCAGTAGTATAAATAATACTAATTAATTATACCAGAGGATATGCTGTCATTTTTGAATTTGCATATACAGAAGGCTTATTAACAGTGATTACTAACTTTCATTTATCAGCATTCCCTTAACAAGTGCCATGTCTTTTGGAAACGAGGAAATGAAGGCAAAAGAGAGAGGCAGGATATCACATTTCCAGCCCCATCAAGTAACGTTAGCAGGAAGAGCTAAATCCTCAGAAACACCCAGGTTACCCCACTGAGGGATGTGATTGCCCAGCTGTGGAAATACACGAGGCAACTTCTGGAGGATTGAACAGTGGACATGTGCCAAAGCTTCACAAAAGCAGGAGACACCCTGGAGAAGGAGAGGAAGGGGGGAAAAAAGGATACTTGGGCTGCCCAAGTGCCAACAATGTTTGTAAACTAAAGGCAGCATGGCAGGAACTCAGAGGAAATTCAAGGCACAATCAGAACAGTCAGTGACCTTCCTAAATTATTCATGATGTGTCATTTGTTTGCAGCCTGAACACTTACCTGAAACTCACAATCAAGATTTGAATCCCTCTTCTGGTTTTGGATAAATGAAAACGATTTTTCCGTGACCCATTGAGCCCAATTTGAATCTTGCTATGGAACTTGCCTAATTAACCCTTGGGGTATTTTCTTGCACTCTCTTTAAACCACTATTGATGTTTGTTTTAGTGCATCCTCACATGGGAGCACCAATCAGACCCTTCTTTGTTCGTGTAACGTGCAACAGTGAAACGACCAAATAAGTCTGATTTCAGCAGAACATTTTTTTCTTCTTGGAAAGGATGTGCCTCAAGTTGACACCTGAAAATCCCAACCATTCAATTTACTGTGTTAAAGCCATGGAAATGCAGATGCTAAAGATCAAAAGAAACCAGGACATGCAAAAGTCAAGATATTCTGACCACATGAAGATCTGGGCACCTCATGTGAAAAGCAAGGTCAGTTCTAGGACGTGCTCTTTTTGTCTCACCCTGATATCAAAGCAAGCACAGAAGCACTAATAACAATAATTTTCTGTACTTAAATTCCTCATTCCTTAAATTCAGCTGGTTTTTAGTTACCTTAATGATGCATGGAAGGTGTTTTCCCTCAGGGCCGTGGGTGGTGGAAAGCAGGTTGAGACTGATGGAACTCAGAAGACAGCTTGTGCTGCTGGTGACCTGCCACCTACTCTGCAAGAGCTCCCAAACATCAGGATCGTATCTTACTGAAAAACAAAACAGTTGTGACAGGTCAATATACATTAATATCCCTGAGTCTAAGGACTCTCAATAAACTGCATTTTTCAGGCCAAATAACTTCCTCATATCCAAATAAACTTGACTCCTCAGTGTTGCTGGTGGTGGTACCGAGTTACATCTTAATGTTTGCCACTTTAACCAAAGGCTAAACTGGAAGATTCTGAAGACAAGGAGACTTCACCTAAGAAAAGCCTCAGTAGTTGATTCTAATGACAAACTACCCTAAATTTGAGGGGCATTATTTCCAGTAACATAGCACATAAATGGGTATAACACCTCCCATCTCCTTGGCAATGATGGACTCAAATTGCCCACAAGAAAATGTCCCCAAAGCTTCAGCTATTCAAAGATCAGAATTCTACTTTCTCACCACCACATATTTGCACTTCTTTCAATTCAGTATTACAGGAATCTGTGACTGGAAAATATTGCAAATAACTTAAAGACTTTTTTTCCCCTCTGAGGTTTGTCAGTTTATACCTTTTTTTTACTAATTATCAACTATTAGCATGTTCATAAACATAATTTACCAAGATACCCACCTAACTTTCAAACCACAAATCCTGAATCACACATGTACAACATTTTATCACACATCAAGTTATAAGACAATTTTTTACCACTTCATTCTTTTATGCCAACTCCAAAATTCAATCCAAGCTTTCTCTGCCTTAAAAGGCACGATTAGTTTAAATTTCTGGAAGTGGGCTTTTTTCCATTATTCATATTTAAATTAAGTTCCCTTGAGATGGGAGAAAAGCAAGGAATTTTTATCAGGAGACTAATAATATAACCAGTGAAAAATCTGAGCATTTTTATATTGAATTTATAAATCATGCTAGCAGTAACCAAACTGTTTAAATAATATATAGAGTTTAACTATAACATACTTATTGGCATAAGTAATTTTAGTGCTTCTTAACGGAACAAATCACTCAGAAAATATTCTCAGTTAATCATTAGCATACTCAAGTCTAGAGAGAGGTATATGTATTGTTGCTTTTATAATTTGGTAGGAATGGCTGAGTCATAAAACCTCACACTCCATGCCACTTGATTTACAATTTCCTGAAGATGTTTGGGAACCCTGACAAAGTATCAATTTATCTCTGTGCTATAAGCCACTCTCTGCAGATAGAATAGCAGGTAATTAAACTCAGGAGCAGGAATTAATTAAAATATAGATGTCTGAGAGTGCAAAGACACGTATTTGTGTTTATAGAAACAGTAAAAAACACCCTCTGGCGCAGATATGTGTGAAATGAGCCTCTTCCACCGCGTCAGGATTTGCTGCTGTTTTATCACAAAGCCAGAAAAACTTCACAGTGGTGACTATAAAAAATTACTGGGGACAAAGGGGTGTGATTTTGGGCTGTGACTGAGTCAGGCAGTGATGCTGAGCTGATTTCACACTCTCATCCTGAACACGGAGCCACCCTTTGCCGACCCCCCAAAGTCCGCAGGGCCCCAGGAGCAGCAGCTCCACGATATTCAGAGGGCTGGGAGCTTGTCTTTGGAGTGTCCTTCCCACAGAGGAGCCACCCAAGGGTTACACAGTGTCTTTTCTGAACAATTAGGTGGAATCCACTGAGAGCCTTCAGTGTGAGGAGGGCCCAGAGCTCGGGGCGTTCAAACCAGCCCCACTCCATCGTCAGCCTCAGTTACGTGACACGACATTTTAATTAGAGGGGGTCAAAGCTGAGAAATTCATGTCAAGACCCAGATCTGAACTTTCTCAGATTACTATAGTAGTAAAAAGTTGAATTTGGTGCTTGTTTTACAGTCCCATCTCTCATTTTCATATTGGAAATACATCTCTATTAGCATTGCTATCAATATTCACCCTGTAAGTTCAAGGCATTTCCCTTAAAATTTCAGGCACCCACTCTGCTCTTCTTGCAGTTTCAGTGACAAATTCCTGTTCCACTGATGCAGTCACTGTACTAGAAAAGCACAGATCTTTGAGAAAACTATTATTTGGGGCTGATAATAACCCCAAACTAGGCTTCATTCCCTTCATCTCTTACTGAAAAATATCATTGATTTGCATTATAAGTTCTCATGGGCAGGAATACTTGTCTTGATTTTATTTTGAGGCCTCAGGGACACATGTGATGACCTACCAATAAATAACATCATAACCTTAAGTTCACATGGTCAGTAGCACTACGGGAACCGAAGGCAAAAGGGCAGTAGTTGAATAATTCCAACCCTTTTCATCTCACCCAACTGAAACACCAATATTTTTATTATATTTGTTATGTCATGCTTCAAAGACAAATTTTTGAACTGCCATCTTTTCTCCTTGGCTAGAAAAAATTATTGATGCCAACTGTGAATTTCCCCATCCTTCAAGTCACATCTGTGGCTCCAGCAAGCCCAGTCACTTTGTCCAAGTTGTTCAACTGTCATGTATTAATTTCAGTGTGATTGGAGGATACACTCAAAATATCTCAGAGGACTCTCATGACCTCGTTACATTAGCCCTTCAAATAGATATAAATTTTATTCCATGGTTCAGCAGACATGGGTTCTATTCTTGGTTCTGTGGTGTGATTCTAGGAAAAAAAACCAAAAAACAACAAAAAACCAGTGAGGGCCATGATTTTCCAAACTAGAAGCCTTAAGGAAATGTTTAAATCTCTGTGGGTCCTCCTGAAAAAGTGGCCAACAAGCAGTGCTTGTGTCTCCCTCCCACCAGTGAGAGCTGAAGGAGAACACGAGGGGCACCTTCTCAAGGCCCAGCTACACTGCTGAGTGCAGTGGGCTCCAAAAACCTTCCAGGCAGCTGTGGCCACATCTGTTGGATCCTTCATCTCTCTGAGTGGTGTGTGGAACAAGCCCTGCTGTATCCCAAAGTGTACAGTTTTGGATGTGAATGGCTCTGGCACTCTGGCAGCTTTCAGCTGTCTCATCTGGTTTGGTGGGAATGACAGCTGACAGGGATGACAGGGAAAACCACTCATTTTTACAGACAAATGCATCAAGGCCTCTAATAAATATTTCTTTGCTTGTCTTTGGAACAGAAGTCACTTGAAGCCTGTGATGAAGCAGCCACAACACAGATCTCTACAGTCAATAGTCCAGCTAAATCCACATCATGGAATGAAATCCTAAGCCTGATTTTCCAAAGACTCTGTTTTGGTTTAACTCAATACCTGCTGAACTCAAAAATAAACCCCTTACTCTTAGAGGGAGCAGTTTTAGGTCAACCCCCTTCATTTTCTCCCTGCATATTTCTCAAAAACACATCCAAATACCTTCCCACAAGCACATTTATAGCTCTTGTCTCCAGGACTGCATCCTAAAATCAGGGGAAATTTCTGTTTAAAGGACAGGAGAGATATTCTAAAGTCTTTCCTCTTCTGCTGCCTTGTGTGCAAGTACACGAAAGCTGGGGATAAAGGATTTACTACAAGCTAAAGAGGAACATTTTTGTTGGTGCCCTTTGACAAAAGGTACCAGCACTACACTGCATAGGGACAAAATAATACAATTTAGTCTATTGTGTTCTAGCAAAGGGAAAGGTTAAAGGGGAGATGGAGTTTTTGTGGCCATCTCAGAGGAAGGATTAGCAAGGAAATGTCGATACCCACTGAACAATATCTACAGTTGCTTTTTGAGCTGTATTAATTTCGAGCAACAGAACAGCAGACAGAAGGAATTTAAAAGCACAGTTGGACTCCTAAATGGCTGATAGCTCTGGAAGGTCCAGGAGATTGCCCACTGGGGATCACAGACACGCATTAAAGATGTTAATAGCAAACAAAATCCTTCCTGGAGCTGACCAGGTGGAGTCATTTTGCCTGGTCCGGTACCTGCAAACAGTCCCTGATAGGCAGAGATGTGTCTTGGGAAGGAACTGCTTAAGAGCTCAGCTCAAACTTCTGTGGGGCCTCTGTAGGTCTCAAAAGGCAGATATTCTTTAAGGACCGTCCTCTGCTGAGGTCCTTGGTTGCCACAAAAGATAGAAATCACTAATTTTGCATTAAAAGTTTTCCCACTGGCATGATGGGGCGATAAACTGCAGAGATCTGCAGTGAATATTTCAGGTTCTCCAGAAGGATAAAGAGGAAGGGAAAAGTAGCTGAGGACAAACCAACAGACACCACTCAAGGTGCAATCTTTTTTTTTTTTTAAATATAGTTTCTTGAGATAGCTTGAAAACACAAGTAGTGGGCACAGCCCAAATTACTACTGATTCTCAAAAATCATAGCCCAAGAGCATCAAAAGGGAAATGTAGTAATATGCTTAATAAGCTTAAGCAGAACACTTGTTTATGCATTTATCTTGTTGCAAGAAATTAGATTTCTAAAATATCTGCTATTGGCCATACAGTATTTTGCCTCCTCTGTTTCAGAAATTTAATTTAGTCCCATTGTGAAACGTTCAGCATGCATGATGGTTTATTTCCTAATCTACCATGTAAGAAACTCAGAAAAATATTTATATTTATCTGGTTTTTGTGTGTGAGGAAGGGAAGTAATCACTGCATTGTCTCTAATGCAGTTTCATGCTTTCCTTATAGGCATTATTAGATTAACTCGATAACTCTCGAACAAATTTTGCCACCAGTGATGATCCAAAGACATTTTCAATTATAACCTCCCAATATTATGCATATCATGATTGCTACTTAGCAGATGGAAGAACTGTGCAGTGATAGCGTTTGCTGAGGAAGTTTTCTCATATCAACATTGAACACATTTTCACCAAGATTGATTCAAAGCAGAAATTTCTGTGTCCTTGGTATTTTGCTATTGTCATTAGATAAAAATGCCTTGTTCTGCTGTTACGTTTATTCCTGTCAAGAAAACAATCTGTAAATTCTTTTGAAGTGCTTGGTTAATACCAAGCAGATTATGCCACATTGACCTGTTTCTTTCCTGGCAAGGCCAGGATCCAACCTTAATGTCTTTGCCTCAGCAAGACAACAGCTCCCAAAGTGTTGTGTGGTTGTTTTTCGTGCCACTCCGAGTTCTCTGCAGTGTTAAATTAACTGAGTGGGGTTTGTGAACAGAATCAGTGGAACAAGTTGTATTTTTCCTGCCAGCATGTTGGCCTTCTTACTTGTGAGCTTTAAGCAAGCTTGTGCTCAGGCTTTCTTTATTTCTCTCTCACCAGGCACAGGCTGATACCATGGTTGTTACTCGGTGTATTCCCACCTTTCTCCCTGAAAGGCTGGGGCTGGATGTTGGTAAGCAGCTCTGCCTGATGGATTCTCATTAAGCTGCAGCTTTTGTGAAGGTTTCACTGCAGCTGCCATTTATCTCACACCTGAAAGGATCCGCTGCCCGTAAGACGGGTGGATTTTAAGCCTCCTTTTTCTGTCTGCAGTGCTTTCACTCACTTGCTAAAAACTTGCAGCAGATACTGTAAGTTGTTAGGAGCACTCATCAAACACAGGGATATAGCAGGGTCTGCAGAGAGGCTTAAAAACCCAGGGCTGGCTACAGGAAGGTGCAGGGAGATGTAAACTCCCTTTGGTGTCAACAGAATTTGAGGACACTTGGTACCTCACAGAATCTGCTTCCTGAAGCAGGTCAGACTGAGAACACATTACTGTTCATCCTGGAGCAGGTGAAAACAAATCCCTTGCCTGCCTTGTGTGGTTTCAGCCTGTATTTTAGGCAAAACCCAGCAACTAATGTTTTTTGTTCAGAGCTGTAAAACTACAGAGAAAAAAAGCAAGACAAGCCAGTGTTCCTTGTTTGGAGCCCACTGAAATCCTGTAAGAAATCAGAATTGATCTGCAAAGCCTCCTTTTTTTTGGTGCTTTTCTCTTTATAACTCCCTCCAGCAAGCAAGGAAAAATAATGGGACAAAATTCAAGCAACAAATGGACATTTGAATTATAACTTAGGGACAGAAAGCACAATGCCAACATCATCTGCACCTATTTGACTATTTTTGCAATACATTTACAAAAGTTCAACTGCTCCTCTGACTTTAAATGTTAGAGAAACACATGTTTTAACTGTTATTAATGGAATTACAATGGACCCAGAGAATTCAAACCACCTTTATGCAGTTGTCAGCTGTAGCTCTCACCCTCCTGCTGAGGGCAGGCTTGTTGTGAAGCTGGACATGATATCCTCAGGTCTCAATGTTTTAAATTGAGGGAGATTCCCTCAATTTAAAAAGGTGGAAAAGAAGGTGGAAAAACCCTGCTCCCAGCAAAGCAAACATTAATTTGCAGCCATTGCAGCATAAACCTCGACGATGCAGCTGAAGCTGGAAATTGTCTCAGGGATCAAGGCCACAAACCCACAGAGGTTTATGCATATGCCTTATTTTATGAAATGTTAGTATTTCCCTTTGGCTTCAGTGGAAATATTCATAGTATAAAATCACACAGATGCCTAAATCTGTGCTGGACACATTCCCAAAAGCTGAACAAAGAAGCCAAGAAGATGGACCAATTGTGTAGTCCAGAATACACAATTCTAAAAGCCAGGAAAAGATTGTTTTGTAAGAAAATGTTCTTTCCTGTAGAATTTGAGAATGACCAGCACCTAACCATGTAAGACTCTGCAGACTTACAGGTTCTTACCTTGTTCACCTAAACCTGTTTGCTGCAGGACTCAAAACTGATCCACAAATTTTCACTGCCTTTCCCTGTTTTTTCCTCCTTTTCCCAGAGTATCACCAGTGATGGATGGGATATGGTGCAGAATAATTGCTTGCATTTAAAATGCACATTTTCAAATGCTGGGCTTTATTTTTGGGGGTACAAGTTATACCTCCATCTGCACATGAATTGCTGGTGCAAATATTACCATTTGAATGGGAAATGACCTGATTTATGAGCATGTGCCAGGCTGCCAGCTATGCAAGTGCTAAATCCATATCCTCATTTCTAAAGCTGTAGCTCTGCCAGGAGAGAAACATGTTCCTTAAATATCTCTACCCATCAATGGTGAGGTGCAATTCCAAAAGGCCAGGGATGGCTTCTTCTGAATAGAAATAATAGATGTTTGGTGCACAGGTATGTTATGAGCAATGCTTTGGCACTGCTTTTATTTCTGTATTTTTAATCAGAAGACAGAAAAAAAAACCAAACCCAGATTAAAAAGACAGGTTCAAAAACACAGGCATTCTCCATTCCAGAAAAAGGATTTTAACTGCCCTCTTATTGCAGTGTAGTTCAATTGCAGCTGACTTGTCTTCATGTTTAATCTGCCATTTACAACCCCTTGTCCTACAGCTCACACACACACTTTGGTTTTACACCAAGTCCTTCATCTCAAAAGTTCAGGGAACTTCACCAGTAAATAATCAGACTCTTCAGAGGAACAGTCACATTAAATAGAAAGGACAAACTAAGGCACGATGTGGAGAAATAAATTCTCTGTAGGGTTCAAAGGATAGGAGTCAGTATTTCTATTTCCATTTTCCTTTATTTTGGATTAATAAACTATAAGTGGGCAAAATATTTGCTTCTACAATTGAAAATAAAATTTACTAGGAAGTACAAATGTTATCCAGGGACCAAAGATTCTGAGGCAATGACATCTAAATTCCATCATTTAGGAAAGACAGAAAATTTGTGCTCTTTTTCAACTTGCCTGCAGTCCCTGGGCTAAAAGGCTAAAAATCTGCTGGAATGGAATAAAAAGGACAAAACGTAACATTAAACTTGAGGAAAAAAATTAACCAATTTCACAGCAGCAGAAAGACAGAAATCAGAAAGCACATTTGTGTATCAGCAGCTCGAGAAGGGTCTGAGATGTGCAGGAGTAAGAGCCAGATCTGTGATCAGTTAGGTTGTGTTCGGGGTTTGGGTCAAAATTGTCCTTGCAGTGAGTTCTGGATGCCCCCCTGGATTCATCATCCACCTGTCATGCTAACATGAATATCCTGACAGCTGGAAAAAACAGATACCACCACAAGGCTCACTCACATAGATAATCCAAAGAAACTCCCTTTACAGCCTTGATCCAAGGGGGCACAGGAAAGAGCAATTCCAGCAGTCTCCAGGATTCAGTACAGTGGGAACAGGGAAAGAAATGCTTTATCAGGATGCCAGAAAGTTGTCAGGAATATTCAAAACTACCAAGGAAAGAACACAACCTATATACAAACTTTTCCTATTACAGCAGATAGTACAAACTCTTCAATAAACCCATTTCCAATTAAACTTCCAAAGGAAAAGAAAAAATTACTAAGCCCATTTATCCAAATTTATTAAGATTATTTATGTGTTTGTTTCAAATATTACATTAATAAATGTTGACAGTTTTCCAATTAATAAATTAGAAGCCTGCCAATAAAAACAAACAAAGGGAAACAAAAGACAAGATTATGAGAAATCGTTTCCATAGCTCCTGAACACCTTTTAGAAGAGAATAAAGGCTATTATTATTGAGCAGTCAATCTGTACTGACTCAGAACAAGAAAAAACGGATGCACATCTCTTTTCTACTGGTTTGATATTCCCAATGTATTTTGGGGCTCCTTCTCCTTTCTAACAAACTATTTAACCTTGGCAGAACAGGCCAAGAACACAAAGGCTGAGGCAGGGCATTATTTAACTGCACATAAATTCAGGAAGGAATGATGATCGTTGCCAGTTTTCGTCAGTTCAGGTTTTTTGAGAGACATCTGATGCATATCATTAACAGTCCTTAGGAGGAATATGTGTTCACCCCAGGCAGTGTAACCCTAAAATGAACAATCACCACCTTGCTCACACCCAGAGAGCTCTAAAATGTAAAATTCCACGGATGAGGACACTTTATGCTGAAACATGTTCACTGAATCCTCGAGGGAGGCAGAGGGGAAACTTCCCTCCTGCTGAAGCAGGAAGGCTTTACTTAAACAGTGAAATACCTGATCTACATCATGTGCCCCCAAATAAAAGGGAAGGTGTTTCTCTCATGTAGGGCAGGGACAAGTTCTCCCAAGCACTGGCAGTCTGACTGGCCCCTCGATCACATTCCAAACAGAACCAGTAAAAATCTCTGCTGGGAAAGGCTTTGCCTGATGAATGAAATCCAGTGTGAACAGAATCCCCAAGGAGGTGTAGGGCAGCAGCTGGTACAGGGAGAGACACCTTTCAGATTTCATCTGGGTATTAACAGATTAAACGTGGTTTTCTCATCCTTTTCTCACCTGTGCCTTTAATTGTATTGCCTTTTATTGCTATTATATGCACATTATTTGCATTTTAGGCAGAGTTAAGAGCATCTTCAAAGAGACTTTGTAATTACCAGACATTCCTCATCTGTGAGTACCAGAAAGTCGTAAAGCAGAGAGCTGAGGCACCTCAACTCCTGATCCTGCTTCTCAACATGTTGGTTTGGGGGTTTTTGACATCCCCCAGGGGAAAAGGGTGTGCTCTTCATTCAGGTGCTGGCACCACAGAGATTAGAAACAGAAGAAATGTCTGTCAGTGATCAGGAACAAGTTGCAAGTTCTCATACACCGAGATACTGGGAGCTACAACTGAATCCTGTATTTAGGTACCCACACATTGAAATAAAATCCTTTTGTTCCATACAGTTCTCAGAGTATTTCTTGTTAAATCTGCAATTCATGGAGATAAACGAAATTTAAGGATATTGGAAAGTTTACTTCCTTTAAATACAGACTCTGTATTTCAAAAATATGGAGCTGCAGGAGGACTAAGGGATTTGCCAGAGAGAGAAAAGAAACATTATTGCCAGAAGTGAACCCAAACTGCTGTGTACAGGGCCTGTACTTCACCCCCAAACTTCATATTCTCTGTCTGTGATGCCAAACAATTTAAACACCCAAGATCTCACAAGATCTTTTCTTTGGTGTGAGTGAACATTATAGAAAAAGAAATAAAAAAGGTATTATTTATGTTCACAAGACTCTAAATGCATCATTTTTTATGCCTGAGGAGATCTGACACTTGATTAGGCTGAATCAGGTGATGCTGTCAGACAGACCTCCCCCCTACAAAGACAGCAGTCATGTACTGTGACTGTGCCCCAGTTAAAAGTTTTATGATCTCAGGGGTGTTGCGTTCCTGAGGTGAGTTGTGATGTTAATGAGAGCATCACAGCAGACACTGCAGTTCAAAGCTTGTGTCCTCCATGGAGCATTGGCTGTTTTCCCAACCAAAGACCAGGAGACCTGATCAGCTAAACACAAAGATTGTTTTGTCAAGTACCATTTATCAGAACTGAGATAATTTCAAAATTCTGACCTGAACAAATTGTGGAAATTATGTACCAATTATATCTCAGATATTTTGCAATACTTAATGTATGGACTGACTCATGAGAGGAAAGTGCCCATTCTTGGTTTAATCTTTTGTCTGAACAAGTACACTGAGATACAGCAGACTGAAATATTAATAAGGTAAATGCATGTATTTCCTCATATTTATAAGGAAACATGAAGATTTACACTGACAACTGACAGCTATAAAGTTAAAATGAACTACAGCATTAATGAAAATAACACAACCTACAAAATCCCCTGGTCAAACAAAACCTGCCCAGCTCTGACCTGCCAAGGTGAGCTCCCTTCCCCCAAAGTGCTGATGCAGTTCTCTGCTGACCCTGCAAAGCTCTGCCACAGACTGGCAGATTTTTTCATTGCCCTGAATTGACTACTGAAAACAACTTTTTTTTTTTTTTTTTCCCCTGTCAATTTGGTTCTTGGTTTCTCTCCTGAGGATTTCAACTCAGTGGGTAAATATTCCATAATTTTCTGGTGCATACACTTATTACCTGCCAACTTCTAGCAAGCCTTTTCACTACAGGCCACCAAAAGCCATGAAGATGATCCAGTAGAAAAAAAGTAGATCTTTCTTAACCCACCAAATGATGTAGGTGAATGTTTCAAACCAACCTGAACACCCCCACAACCTGTTCTGCTGCCATCCCATTATCAACAACTCATTCTTGGAGACTTGGGCAGCCTCACCCAGTTACATCAACAAATCTCACCGAGTCCCACTTGATTTGTTATTGATTTCCTGGAGGGTGTGCTTGAAACAGCAATTTTAGTGATCTTTGGAGTGGAAACACAGGGCAAAGAGAAAGCTTTGCTTATAGAGAAGGACTCAAGTGGTCACACTCCAATAAACCGAATCCAGGGGATTTTTCCAACTGAGGCAAGAAAATCTTTGCAGCAAATCTGCAGTTTTGGGGGAAAAAAATGCAAATAGTTTCAGACACATTATCTGCTTTACTAGAAATTTGAACTACTTCAAATTCCAGCACCTGACTGCTAGCAGATCTGAAAATAGGTATCTTATCTTAAACCTGGCATGTTTGTGACAGCTGTCATATTTGCTGACATACCAGAGATTGAAGTGGGGAGCTGTTGAAGCAAAAAAATGAAGCTGATACAACCCGAGCTAATAATCTGAGCTGCAAGCAGGTTCTTTCTAGGTAAGCCATAAAGCAAGGTACATGCTCAGTGTTAATACCAGATCTGGATTTGAGACATCTCCAGGAGAGAGACACTTTTAACGTTCCAGTTGAATGGAAAATTTCAGTGTACTCACACTCCTGGAGTATCATCAGAGGTGGTTGCTGCATAAACTGTGTTTTAGGATTGAACACAGCCTTTTAATCTGACTTCAGAAAAAGAAGAAAAGAAGCCTGGAGAGTCACCAGAATTGGTTACATGTTACAAAAAAGTCACGGTTACAGCAGAAACGGCCACTGGATGAGAACCAGGCAGAGATATAAAAGGAAGGATCCTTCCACTCATCACAAGAAATATCTGCCCTTTGAAAGGCTTCACCCAGAGCCTTTTATATATAAACCCATGATGTTTATTATGACTGCAAACAAATTGTATTCTTATATTAATGAAAAATGCATTACCTCTCAAGGACCTGTAAGTACAGACTTATACTGTGACCCCTAAAAATTCACTGAAATCAAGTTTTTCCCTAAGAAATCCCTTCCAACCCGATTCTCACACCACAGTTTAAGTCTTTGTTATTAGATTATACCTCCCACTATTTTTTGTGGACCAACATGAACATTTTTGCCCATGAAATCTGAAGTAAATGTGTAGCAGCATCAAACGTGCTGACTTCACGTCTAAGTTTATCTGTCAACAAAGATTGTGGGGCTGGGTTGCTTTCTTTTAGGAAAAGTTACATCTACTCTAAATCCACAAGGATTTTAGGTGGCAATCGTTCTAAGCTTTTGTAATCATCAATCCCTACACATTTGATATGCACTGATGCCTACTCTGAAATCCTCTGCAGTCAGAAAGAGCAACTCAGAAGAGCTTTGTAAAGCAAGAAATGAGTCACCTTTGCCCACTCTTCCTTTTCCCCCCTCCTCTCCACCCATTTGCTCGTGGCACCTCTGACAGTCACTGCCAAGAGGACACGGAGACACAACACATTTGTCCTTGTAAGTTTGTGTCAGCCCATTTCTAACATGAGAACCTGTTTTGTTTGATTAAAATGCATGAAAGTAGCTCTTAAAGCACATTGTACTATGAAGTTTAAACCTCCCTCAGCAGAACAGTGGAGATTGTTGCTGTTTACATTTGCCAGCGCTCCAAATAATCACTGTGCTTACATTTGGCTGAGATAAAATTCCTTGTCTCCTATTACTCGGCAATACTTTGGTATTTTTACAGGTTTTGAAGTTTTATAGAAGTTTCAAAACTAAGTCTTGAAAACCACACTGATTAATTTACCAAGCTTGGGAGAAAAGCTGCCATGACTGAGAGGGAATGCTTATCTTTGTATGTACAACACGAATTAGATAATGGAAAAGAAGTGGAAAACAGAGATTTTTGTGAATTTATTTTTTCAGTCATCTGGTAGGTCATGATTTCAGAGGCAATTTTCCCATTTGTATCGGTATGAAAAAGAAGGAAATAAAAAAAGTCAAGGCCATGCATCATTTTCAGACGCTCACCAAAGGTACAGAATATACAGTAACCAAAAATGAAAGTTAATACAATTTGGTACAGAGCTTTGCTTATTTCTTGTTACTTTAATAGAAGCTCTATTATCCTACAGTGCCCTACTTGTGACTATCAGTTCTTTAGACAGATGAAAAGGTCTTAATTTTTTTACCCCAGAAATCCCCCCCAGGATTTTTTGTTGGTGTATCTTCTCATTTCTTGACAAACACATATGTAATAAGCTGATACAAGAGTTGTAAATGAAAAAGTTTGTGATAATTACACAAATTCTATGACTCACTGAACTAACATTTTCAGTAATATTCATGATTTCTTTTTTAGAATGGAGGACAACATTTAATTAGACAAGTAATTTCGTGTTGCTACAGTATATAAGAGTGGAGGAATTTAGCCATCCATTTCTTGTGATGTGTAAAGACCTCTCAAAGCACAAAGAAAATCAGTGTGCACCTGCTCTCTCAGTGTTCTGTGAGAAACTTCAGCTTCCATTTCCCTAAGCTGATACTTTGAGATTTAAAATTGAATCACAGTAATTCTTAGTTGCAAAATGTGGATTTCACTGCTTCCTTCTAAGGACTTGAACTTCATATCAGTAACAATTATAAAGCCATTTATTGCAGGGAATTTACTCTTGGTTTGCAGGTGTGTGACTAAGATGAAGTTGAGTGTCTCAAAAAGAGTTTCAGAGTAAGAAAACAGCTTTGTTTTCTCCCTCAGTAAAACTGACTTCTAACGGATGCAATTCATTCAAAGCTGCCTCCCTCTTCCCAGAAAGTTTGAGTTTTAGGAATTTACAGCTTTGAGAAAAAAAATTAGCTCAGAATTATGGCTGAAAAATCACATTGTGGCATGTGATGTCAGGCTGCATCAGTCTGGCTTTATTCTGTGATACAATTCACCAGCAGTGACACAATCCAAAGTGACTTTGCACAGTACAACATGTCAGCTAAAAAGCTGAAACAAACTACTCTTACCAACATTATAGCTTAGACAAGTCCACTTTTACGGATGACAATTCACTGCCATCGAAAAGGAAGGGGGGAAAAAAGAGATAAAGGGATATGGCTAAAATGTTTATAAACCATACAAGAACAATATATTCACTGAAGACTCCAGGGATTTTATTACTACTCCATGTCATCTACACATTCTAGGGCAAAACTCCCACATTTCTGCCATCTGCCTTTGTACACACGAAGCCAAAGAAAATCCAATTCAGTAGAAACACAAGCACTCGTTGCCAACACACACGTGAATCCCCACTTTCCTAAACTGATCAAAAGCTGTTTTCCCACCCAGGACTGAGATCAAACCTCACCCCCAATCGCTCCTCTACTAATGGGGTTCCTACATTCCTTATACACAAAGGCTATTTGGAATTTCCACAATGGAGTTCGTTCTAATTTCTCTTGCTGTGCCAGGGCTTCTTGCTCAGTGATCTTTGAAATAGGGAGCTTACTTTTCTCTTATCTCTTTGGGACACTGCCTGGACTTTCATTAAGGTACCAGGCACAATGCAGAGAGGAGAAGAAAGTTCACAGGAGGGCTCTTCGGTCAAAACAGCAAGTCAAGCTACCTAGTTAAAAAGTTAATTGATGTATTATAACACTGCCCAAATATTTCTGTCCTTTTATTTCTCCTCATGCAAAGAGTTCCTTTGTGTCCTCCCTCCACCTAAACCCACAATTTCTCCAATTATAAAACCCAACTGAAGCAAAATTCAAAGTTTGTGTATTAGCACAGGCTGTGATTCCGTGGCAGGGAGGTGGAGTGGGCACTGGGTCAAATGTTGAGATGAATTGAGCTTGACATCTTTCAGGGACATTCTTGCACATCTGAATTGCAGAATGTGCTCTGTGCCAGCTTAATTCAATTGATAATGGAGGCTTCATAGTGACCACGACACATTTCACACGTACAATCATTTAAGCACAATGGGATTTTCTTCTCAGAACATTCCTGGAAACGTAATGACTTAGAGATTATATTAAGAGCGTAATACAATGCAAGGCTAAAATCTGAGTGTTATCTTTAGCTTTCTTGGGAAAAGAGCAATTTTAATGCATTTTAACCGGTCTTTCAGAATCATTCTTAAACTAGCAAAGTTATCTCCACGCTGCTGAGACACTAAATATATTCAGGAAGAGGCAGAATTTGCCAGATATTTAGATATGTACTCTATATGGGGAAACACAGGAAACAATTGAATCTTCCACAATCGATCTGGACTCAGTGGAAAATGTCCTACATAGCATCAAGAAATACTACTTGCTATTAGGACCTCAAATGCCAGCTATAATCAACACATCTGTAATCAGCCAATCAACACTTCCTTTTCATAGAAAAAGAAGATAAGAAACCATTTCCTACAAATAATCTAAAAATGAAAGCATTTAATTCTACAGAATCATATGCTTTTTAAATTGCTATCCCTAACTTTACTCCCACCTCTAAATCAAAAACTAGAAAAGGCATCACCAATATCTGAGGAGTCGCACCGTAAAAAATTTCAAATCAGATTAGAAAACACGGTTGCCATGGCACCTGAGAGCTACAGCTTCATGCAAAGCAATGTGACAGATGCAAAAGAATTGAACCTTACAGCAGGCACGGCTTTACTTTTAGATGAACTTCAAAAAAAGCTGTAAGGGTGTTTCCAGATGGCTGGATGGCTCCTCGTTCTGGATTTTGGGAAGCTGCATCTCTGCATCTGTAACTGCTTCAACCCCTCCCCAAGGGCTGAGATGTTCCTGCGGCGAAAACCTGATGTTTTTCGAGTCAATGGGGGTTTTGCCACTGACTTCAAACAAGACAAGGTTTGCCCTTGGCTCTTTGAAGTTGGATGGCAAACAGGACCATTGAGGGAGAGCAGCGGGGAGGTCACACCAAGGCACGGAGTGGCCTTGGTCCTTCTCTCTCAGCAAACCTTCCTGGAGCCTGTTCTTACAAAAACTGCTTCCCTGGATCCCCTGCATTAAAATTAAGGGGAAAAGGTTCCCAGATTAACGAGAATAATTTCTGTGATTGCAGGTGTTGCACACCTCATTTTCTTTGTCCAGGGGCACCGTTAAGGAGAGAGAAGAACAAAGAAAGAAACAACAGGAACGCTCGGGCAAATAGAAGTCAGAAATAATAGGGACTGAAAAAATATAGAGTTTTCCATGCAATTTTGTGCAAAAGAATGTCACCTTTTAGTGTTGCTCTTACAGGAGCATTGCACTGGAGAGCTCCTTCTCCTGACATCACTGAAATTTGATTCACTGAGACATCTAAGTTGCCCAAGAAAAATCTACTCCTTTGACTACTAAGAACCACCTTGACAGACTATTAAATTACTCTTCAGGAGTCTGGGCTAGGCTTTCAAATTGTTTAACACATACTATTTTCTGTTCTGGCAGCTGAATTAGTGGTCAGGAGAGCAAGCTGGTTATTTTTCCACATTTTTTTTTTCGACCCGGTCAAAAGACCAAAAGTTCAATGCTTTTTAAAACTTAGTCATTTCAGCATGACTAAATATTAGAAAGGTTTTTAAAAAAACCCTGTTCCCAGCAGTTTGCTCTGTGCAATTTATACATCTTGGCCTGTGAGCTCATTAATAGCAAAAGCTAAATGTGGAGATGAAAAACTGCCTCCTGTTTTGCTGTGCCACCAAGAGGCAGAGCTCTGCCTGCCACTGCTCTTCTCCATCCCCTGATTTCTGGGCTCATCCAGGAGGAGCAGATGTGGCCAACATGCAGCAAGAAAAGAGGGAATTGGCACCAGCTTCCTTCAATGCTTTAGTGGGATTATTTACTCTAAAAGGCACAGTCCTAAAAGCGCCTTCTGATCCTGTCGAGTGCCAGAGAGGGCTTTGTACACTGAACATTTCAGAGAAAAGCAAGCAACAAACAGGGAATGTGCCCCGGACAAGTGCCTTGATTGCTGTTATTCTGCAGCCCAATGGGATTGCTGAGCTAGAGAAAAGATAAAGGAGCCCTTTGTAGGCACTTGCAGTGACACAGCACACACGTATGCACATCATGTAACACCTTTCACTGCTTTATCTTTTGCTGCTGGGGTTTAGTTTTGAAGGAATTATCTCCCTTTGTAACACATAGGATTGCCAGTGGTTTCAGTGAGGCTTTTAGGTAGCTATAACTCCCTTTAAAAACAGTATTTTAAGAGATAGGAAAAAAAAAAAAATGTATATATATAAGATTCCTGCTCTCTCAATGGACAATTTAATTTTGCCAAGAAAAATGAGGTGCTGTATTGGAACAGCAGGACAGCTGTGAACTGCTGAGACAATATCCTGACACCAAACCTGAGGGGCCACACTCCTCACTGCTCAGATGTTCCCCTGCCTCTCTGCAGAGCCAGATCCCACAGAGCCACCTTCTGCTCATCCCTTCCTTCCTGTCAGGAGGCAGAAGGTGAGGAACAGAGACAGCCCCCTGAGCCCCCAGCAGCTGCAGTTGGGTTCATCAGAGCACACTGCACAGAAATCACCTTGTGGGAATCCTGCTTGCTGAGCCTGGAATGTGCTTTCCTCAAGGAAGCTTCACTTCCAGAGCTGACAGGGCCTTGCACGCTGCATCCAGTCCTGATCAGCAGCACACAAAAAACTTTGGAATTATAATTGATTTCTGGGTTGCAAGGAAAGAATTGTGGCCATCCCAGCCCCTGCCCATCCCTGCAAACTCAAAGGAGGGGATGTGGGAGGGGAATCCTTGACTGATGCTGGGAGAGTCCTCCTCTCTCAGGCTGTGTTCCAGCCTTTCCTTCTATCCTCAGCCTCTGCTGTGTCTGCACTTTAAAGGCCTCAGAAGTTCTGAGGAATCAGGAGCCAAGATCTTGGGCCAGTTCTTTCTTGGCAACACCTGGCTGAGGGGCTGCTCCTGCGTCATGGAGGATGGGATGGGGTTGTGAGAAGTGTCTGTTGCAAACAGACAACAGAAGTGTCTCATTTGCAGCAGAGCACGAGGATATCTCAGGGTTTTAAAGCACTATAAGAGTCTTCCATCACCCACAAGAGGAAAAGAAAGGGATAAAAAAGGCTGACTTATTTAGGAACTGAGCTGGAGAAGGAACAAAGTTTCTTGGATGCACCAGAACAGTTGAGATACCATGAGAATGTTTTCGAAGGGGTCACCTATTTTGGTGTTTGTCGGTTATTTTGACAGTTCTTCAAAACTTCTTCTTCTGGCAAATGAAGCAATTTGGGACAATGGAACTGCAGTAACATAACAGGATTTTCTTTGCTAACTTCTGGTGTGCTGATTTTGGCAGCACAAGACTTCCACTTGGAGCAGACGGGGAGAGCGACTGTGATGAGTCACAACAATGGAAGGATGTTGTCTGCAGCCCAGGCATTCCCCTTGTACTAAAACATCCATCTGTGCATTTCACTCGAGCCTCTGCTGTTTGTAAAGACAGAAAAAGGCTCAGCCTTACATTTCTGGTCCTAATTAACAAGGCTGGAATAGTGAGACACTTGGTTTTTAGGGAAAAGCTTAAAAACATTTCAATTTCTACTCCTCGTTTCATTGCTACCACTCAGCCTACTCAGAGAAGTTATATAAGGTTCAAGCTCTTTAATTCCATTTTGAAGGAAGCATTCAACAGCACTTTAAAAGTGATACCATTAGCTATTCATTTTATCCAATATGTTTCATATTAACAATAATCTATCATAGTGCAGGACGATTATTAAAATCTAAGCAACAGGAGCTTTAGAATAAATGAACTGGCACACTTGACTAACCTTGAAACCTGCTTTATAGATTAAAAGTGCTTTTTGCCATGAACACTTCAGTCACTCCACTTTCTTTATATTTTTCATATCTGAATTGTGTTTCATTCTTTCCCCTCATACACTTAATTCTATTCAAACAAGCCAAGTCATTTTGAAAGCACTGAATGTGCACCTGATCACGGAGTTTTCCTGCTTTTAGGTCATTGACAATGGGCTTGGACTTGCACTGAGGTTCTCAGTGCATGTGCAAAATCTGAGCTCATATAGACACTGAGAAATCTGCAATATATTTATGTAGCTGGTACACTTTAAAATTTTATCAAAACATGTTTACTACTCTTTTACTTAACCCCAATTTAAGTGCTGACCTCTAAGTTTAAAACTGACTAATTGAGTATTTATATTAAGGTATCACACCAAGGTATAATCAAAAGCTTATAATTTACAGGGCCCAGGAGAGAGATGTTAAAATGAGGATAAAATGGATGGGACAGGACAACAAATAACACAGTGATGAAAGAAAAGAAAGGGGTGAAGAAACGTTACAGAACTGAAAATAAACAGGCACCTTTGTGGTTTGTGTACACACACACAGCTGAAAGGTAAGCAACCAAAATGACAAGAAGAAACAACATAAAAGGGTATTTGAAACAAGATAACAAGCAAAATCAATGTAAAGCCTCTTCAAGTCCAAAAAAAAGTTGAAAAGGACTAAAATAAAAATCAATAGTATTTAAAAGGATTAAAAACAATAGGACATGCATAAAGCACCTTTCCCTTATGGTTTTTAATTGACTTTAACATCTAGAGTGAACAGCACAGGTCCCAGTGCTGCAGATGGCTGCACTGCAATTTTTTCCTATAAGGAAAGCTTTCAAATTTGTTAATTTGTCTCATTAGAAAAGCAAACAGCTTTATCTGAGATGAGCACAAAACCCTTTGACATTCTGTACCTGCACTGGTGTTGGGTGGCCAGAGCACAGACCCACAGTTCTCAGGCAGGGTGGGTGTGTTTGTTTGGAGATAAATGTTGTAGTACAAACAGGCAATAAGGGACCAAAACCCCTTCCTGCATGGAGCTGCATTAGTCATATTTGCAGGGAAAGAGGCCTTGGGAATCTCATCCTGATACACTACTCGTATCCACAAATGAGTGCATTCTTGCAAACACAGTTGGCTTTCCTTGCAAAGCAGGGAATGGCTCAAAGCAAGACATCCTTCTAGCCATAAACCTGCCATTTCTTTCTCTTTGCTGCTCTTCCACCTTCCCTGGCTGCTACTTCCCAGCTTGGCTGTGTGCTGGTGTTTGAGACAAGCAAAGGTGCACAGGATGACAACTCTGCTGTGCCATCTCTCTCCTCTGGGGCAGCTGCATTCTTGGGTCCAGCAGAAGTCAGAGCCTTTGGCCACTACGAGGTGTAGGATGAGAAGAGTTATTTTGACAAGAAAAAGGGAAATGAAATCACAGGAGGAAATGTCAGGGCTCATAGTTAAAAGCTACAGTTCTTCATGGATTCTTATTTTAGAGTATAAAATGATTCCCTCATGTTCAGAGATTCACACTGTGCCCTGGAAATAAATTTCCCTTTTATTCTACGCTAAGCCCCAGCTTATTTGCAAGTCCATGTAGGCAGCTGATTCCTGGCACTATCTGACCAAACAATGACTAATTGTTACTGACTTCCCAGATGGTCATTCTAATAACTGGAGAAGGGCAACCAACCCAGCAATCAGGTTTCATTTAGCTGAAGACAGCACAACAGCTGTCTTTTCCTTTCCTACACACTCAAGCAGAGCTTTCTGTTGTTCCAGTACTCTCTTGAGCATGCAGCAAACAGAGCTCCAATGAGCTGGAAAGTCCTGCTTTAGATGATGCTTTGCTGAGTTCTCAGCCCCTTCTCCCTCCACACTGCTCTGCATTCCTGTCCACTGCAGCTGCACAGCAACTTTGGACAGGGGAAGTGTTTTAAATGCCACTGCTACCCCCAGCCTATTCAAGGCATTTGTGTTCAAAGGCATCTTATGAGAGAGTAGCCAAAAATCCTACAGAATTCAGGGTCTTTGCAAACTGACAATTCAGTTCAGGCACTTCTCACCCAGCTCAGGACGAGCTGCTGAGTTCCTGCAGCTCTTGATCCCGTTCTGTAAGAAAGGTGCAGGCAGTTCAAATGGACAGACTTTTCCTGAGGAATATTACAGCACAGGAAAGCAAGAGAGGCCAAACCTTTGCCTGCTGCAAGCTCTTCTGGCTCAAAGGCCAAATGAGCCAGGGACAGTCTGGCACACGCTCTGATACAAACACTGAAACGGGGATGAGATTCCCTGCTACTGCCTTGGCTGCAGCAGAATTAAAACTCTTTCAACTGTGTGTTTGCACTTCAGCACAAAACCATTTCTATCCTAAATATATCTCTGAATGTGTTATGGTTCTCGACTTCCAGACTGGATACACTCCAGCTAAGTGCTAATCTCCCGTTATCAGCTACCAAGTCTAATATTATTTCAGGTGAGAAATCACATCTCCTCCACAGAGTTTTAATTTGTCACATTTCTATCCTTGGCTTTCCAGCCCAGCCTTTAGACAATGTATTTGGTCCAGTATTAGCCCAGGAGCAGCAGGTTTAACAGACCACATGTGTAGCAGGAGACAAAAGATGCAGACCTTGGAAAACTGAGGGAAGAGAAGATTCTTGAACTGAACCACCTGAACCAAGGAGCCAATTCCCGGTGGCACCAGCTGCAAAAGCCCATTCTGGCTGGATTACTCCCGAGGTAGGATTGGGATCAGCCTGCAAGGCTTGTAAGAGCAGAGCTCCTCTGCTAATCACATCATACAGCTCTACACTGGAAACCATTCCCGTAACAAGTCTCGTGTGACCTACCCTACATTAGCCATTTGCAGAACAATTACAGGAGTAAATGCTACAAACAGCTAATCCCAGCACAGCTTCCCCTTTGTTTCTTTTCCTCCTAAAAATATCAGAGCAGCCAAGTCAAGACTCGTAACAACAGAATTCCACAGTACTTCGTTCCTCGTAGCTTTTAATTGCCATCATGTTGGAAATACGTAAACTGCATTACAGATTGCTTCTGAAGCGCTTTCACTGGGAAATAATATTATCTAAATACCAAGAGATGAGTTTAGGAATAATAAAAGTTGATTGTGCACCCTCAGTTTTTAAACTAAGCCACAACCAGGTTTATTTTTTTGGTTGGTAAATCACTTTCTGGCCAGACACAATTTCTGCACATGTCCTATATCGGATTTCTGAGTGATTAATTTTCTACTGCTTTTTATAACCTGTATAACTTCTATACATATTCCTTTTTATGTATAGCATTTCCTTTGAAACCACATCAGTTCATTTCACTTGAGTACCAGAACTGGGATATCCTGAAGTATCCAAAATGATGGGATTCAGAAATTATTCCACATCTCTTCAGCAATTATCCAGAATTAAGAACAGATTTAGTATAACTCAGCGACTCTCAGTTAATAAAATAAAACATTCACTAATACAAAAAGTGAAAAATATTCACTGATCAGTGCTTTTATTTCCATTTGGCACCTTTATGCAAATATCAGTGGTGCTAAAGTGTCTCAGTTTGGGTCTGAAATGTTTCAGGTATGAGGATCCCAGGCTGGGAGAAGAACATAACCCGAGGGTATATGGATTTTCATCATGACTGGGACTGAATGTGAAATCCTCAACTTAGAACATGAACTTCAACTGACTGGGCAAAGAGTTTACACTCTGAGCATGGGAATGAAAAGCTTACACGTTAGACTGGCACAGAAAGGGCACTTAACACACTGTAGCAAGCAGTTGTGTTTAGGGAGACTGTTAATGCCCAATAAATATTTATTTCTGCAAAACCATCTCCAAGAAGGAGCCTAACTCAAACCAAACATCTCTGAATCTAAATATGAACATAACCTAATAAAATGTTTTCATTTTTAAATTATACATTGCATTCAGGATTTTAGAATACATCAAAAATTCTCTTTGTTAGCTTGGATTAATATTTTAAAGCTGGAAGTATGACAAGGAGACAAAAGGAGTATTGTAGCAGATTAAACAAAAAACACCCTTGCCACATTAAAGTAGCTTTTAGAAATAAAGGGACAGCTGTTCACAGGATGAAAAGAAGTTGGAATAAATGAAACAACTACATGATGTCTTGATAGCCTGATGTATACACTCCAATGCCACAGATCTCTCTTTGTACAATATTTATATTTGTTTCTCAGTAAGATTAACCGCGTTCTTATTATTCATTTGCATTTATGACTCGGTTTCAGAACAGCTCTCAGATTCCCTCCACATCTCAGTTTTGCCTCTAAGTATTATAGGAGAAGAAAAACAACACCTGTGCCCTGCAAAAGAACAGTGTTCCTGCAGAACACACACTAATGAGAGGTCAGGTCGCTTTGGAGAAATAGTCTGAGCATGAGCATATTTCCTAATTGTACTTCTACAACAAAGGAAAAGCCAAGATTTTCTGCAAGCTCCTTTGGATAAGTAAAAGAGCAAAAATTCTACCCTGTGACTGCATCTGATTGCCCAAGAGAATCCTACAAACCCTGGAATTCAAGGGAAGGATCGTTCCCAGCACAGAGGCCACAGCTCCATTAAAAGCAGACACAAGGGTGGATGCAACTGTGAGGCAGAGAGGAAAATTCGGGTATTTTCTGAAATGTAATTAGATCAAATATGAACCACCTTTTTCCCAGCTGGCTCGATAACTGGTTTGATTTTAGGGCTGGCAGTTCACCCCTGCAGCCTCCTCCAAATAGGTGTCCCTGTTTGCTCCAACTCCTGGGCTCGTCATACATGGGTGAGGGAAAGGAAAGTCGTATTGTCACTGCAGGAAAACCTGAAAGAGCCTGTCTGCTCCCCCCAGCTCAACTGCAACAGCGAGCACAGGGAAAGTGCCTTGCTAAAGCTGTCCCATGGCTCACAGAAACCTGCAAATGACCCTGATACCATCATGGAAAACCTCCAAAAACAGCCACAGCAGGTTCTCACTGGGCTCGTCCTTATTCTGCAATCACTGCATCTTATCCACAGAGCCATTCTGCACAGCAGGGCCCCAACACCACACTGCTGACAGAAACACTGCTAGACCTCCTCAGCACATGGAATTCCTCTTTCTGGAGTGCAGCTCTCAGGGGATTTTCCCACAGGAGGAAGGGAATTGCCTCTCCTCTCCCAGGCTCGGAGATTGCTCCTGTGTCAGCAGCTGACAGCGTGGAGCGGGGATGACCTGCCCTCCTCCTCAGTCCTTGTCCTTACAGGGGGGGAGCAGATCTTTAGCACAGCACTAGGACATTTTGAAGACAAAAGTATGACAAGACATGAACTATTTCAACTTCTGGAAATAGTTAAGGGCCTCAATTCCACGTCCAGCTGTACAATAAGAGAAGACGTTCAAAATACTTCAGGTTTTTATCTATTCACAGTGACCCGTGTTTCATTTGGGCAGTACAAGTGTACTGGCCCACATCATCTAATTCACAGTAAAAGGGACTCTATTCTGTCTCTGCTAACTAACATTTCATCAGTTTACCCTTCAGAAACATACCATTTTGTCTGCTTGCAAAATTACTCCTCAGAATATTGATCCATACAGGCAGCGTTTGGCTCTGAACTTATTCATTAGAGAAGGATTAAGGTGGGCAATAGAAAAAAAAAAACACAACAAAACAACACAACATTCTTTGGAGTACATAATCAGTGTGTTAGAAACTAAGCACCACGAAAGTGAGTCATGGGGTAGAACAGATCGATGGTAAAATTCAAATGAATGCACTTGCAGCTAACAAGTGATCCAGAAATGCTGATTCTCCCTGCAGGGCAAGTGCTGTGCTATAAAGGAAACAAAATAAAAATGAATTTATCATACTGTTCTTCACTTGAAGCAAAGTGTGAATACTTGATAAGAAAAATGTATAAAGTTGAAAAATAAGATTAATGTAAAACAATTTTCCTTTGCTTTTTGTCCTCTTGCTCACAGTGAGCGATGCTCTCTGCACATTCTTAGCCTGCTATAAAACGAGTAAAGTTTCAAGAGAAATCTCTAGAGAAGTCTTGAAGGCAGAATGGGAAAAAGAATCCCAAACAAACAACAAAGCTGATTTCCTGCCCTGCAGGCTGCTGGCCCAACGCTGTGTGCATGAATCATTAGAGCCTCCTCCAGCAGATGTGCCCATGTGCCAGGGAGGTCTGTGCAGTATCACCTCCTGAAGCTCCCAAAACAAAAATGAGAACAGAGTTCAGGCTGGTTTGGATTCCACCACGGGATAAACAGGCTAGAGACTGTCCCAAGTCTTGGGAGTCATAAAGGCAGCTCAAAGTCCCTGGGTTTTTAAATCTATTTTTGTTCTGCCTCCACTAGACGTGAGGACTGACTCCATCACTCAGTACTCTGTAGAACAACTTGGATGCATCTTCTTGGACATTGATTTTAATGTTTGGAACTGTCTTGCTCAAGGTCTCTCAGACAGTGTGTGCCAAAGCAAGAAGGATTCAATAACTGGTAGAAGCCTCCTGTTTACCTGAGAAATCAGCTCATGGCAGACCCAGATCTAAGAGCTTGCCATTTTTCTGATTATATATGCAACAGTTACTCAGGATTTAAGGCAGAACTGCAGATATTAGCAGAGCATGACGTGTGACTGGTCTCCCCCCACCATTTCGGTGTCACAGTCCTGCCACATTTTTGGGGGAGTAATTTGTTCCTAGTTGTGGTCCAATGTACGTGTGGCACTTACACCACACCTGGCACAGGAATCTCACTGAGTCAGGCCCTGCATGAGCAAGGGACACGTGAGGAACATAGCAGAGTTCTGGGCAGATTTGCTAACCAGGAAAGGCAGAATTGGTCTTTGTTGTTTTCAGATTAAGCTCTTTTTCCTCGACTCTGTTAGAAACAAACGGCAGAGACAAAACAAATCCCAGACTTTTCTGGCTGCATTTGCTTTTTTTCCACTGAATGATGAGAATGCAGTGCTTCCTTGGGGGTCTTATTCTGACTTGATGGTTTCCAGTAATACATTTCGTGTCACTTCTAGACTTGTCTGACAATTGTTCAAAAGCATTTTCAGAAAACTCAAAACAAGTTGAACTATTTATAAGGGTAATTTGGTTAAAAAGCAACAAAAAGAGAGACACGACTTGACTGTCTTGTGGGCAATTACACAAAGCAACTCTAATATGCAAACAGTTACATAAATTATATGAAAATTCTTTACCATAGATATGAATATAAAAATAAAAAGTTACAAAATATTAGATGTAGGGTTATAGCTAAGAGGGACCATTTTGGCTGTCCAAGGAAAATGAAGAATTATTCCCTCATCATGTCCACATCTCCTGATTTAGTTTGTGCATACTTGATTGCAACATAATGAAGAACCTGCAGCATCTGTGGGCACTTTGGAAGCTGCAAATTAAGATACCAGAATTTTTCTAGAGCCAATTGTCATTTGTTAGATCATACTCTTTTCTATTATTACTCAAGAGTATTTTTATAATGAAAAAATTATTTTCCCAGTTCCCCCCCCGAGACAGATATTTTTCTATTTAATGCTCAGTGTATGATTCAGCTTAAAAATCATTTGTACAAGTATACATAATATTATAAATAGCTTAGGAATGAATATTAGTATGAATCAAAATGTTACATGCAAGCACCTCCTAAACTAATATAATTCAAAAATCTGGAGTGCATTATAAACACTCTGTGGGCTATTTTTCAATGCTATTCATTCCTTTTCAGACAGAATGCCTTAATTACAGTCATTGAGCAGGAGACACTTAGGAGAGAAGGAAGGTGAGACACTAAATGAGTGATTAGTGCAGCCACTCTGACACGTAAGAAACAACACTTTAGATAAAGATGAAAGGAAACCATAAAAATGCTGTTACACAATATTTGTGACCCCTGATTTGCTGCATTACTGGGATTGTCCTGGAATTCTATATCCTGATTATCCCCAATTTTTAATGAGTGGTTTACTTATGAAGGGGCACAAACAAACCCATTGTAAACCAACAGACTTCAAAAAGGAGCATAGTTTGTCCAAAGAAAAGAATCTATGTCATATGTATTTTCAAAACTGAAAATAATAGAGCAGATACATTAAAGAAAATGTAACTGTAGTTCATATCCCTCTGGGCACCGTGATGTAAACACACTTGTTCTGCATCACAAATAACACATCCGATCAATGTGCAGCCTTTGAAACATCCTGAACAAAGTTTCTCTCAGAAGGATCAGAGGCAATCACACTGGGAGTTGCAGCTTAAAAGCTTTTACAAGCGTGTTCACACCAGATTTCACGTGGCTTGAATCCCTCCTGTGGTTACCCAGAAGTGTGGTGATGTTGCTGGATACATCCCGTGGATGTCTGGGTGACTGGGAAGCAGATACCAGCTCAGCTTCCCAGACTGCTGCTGGAGTGCCTCTGAGCAGGGCAATTTTAGGAGGAATGAAAGAGCAGCACTGGCCTAAGCAATTATGACAGAGAAGCCAACATCTACTAAATGAAATCTAAATATCTGGATTACAGAAGTAAGATCCAAGGGTTAATCTGGCAGTGCAGTAAACTCTGCCAGTGATGACCCTGATTACAGCACTGTCACATGAACCACCTACATGTTACAGAGGCTTCCTGAGCCCCTCAGGCAGGAGGAGCAGACTTTTCTGACAAATGGGTTTCATTTCTTTTGACAAACACTGAATCTGATGCCTTGGTTCCTTTACATTGCATAGGGAATTCTGTACACAAATACCAACACAGCACTCCTGCAGCTCCCCTTAAATCTAACCCTAAAGTATCTGCTGGCTCAGTACTCCCTCAGAGCCCAGCAGTGCTGGGTTTTGGAGGATGCCCAGTCTAAGCCTGCATTTATTAGGAAATCTGGCCACTCATCCCAAGCCTTCTTCTGAGATTTGCCAAACTAAGTTGACTTCAAATAAGCCCGATCAGCACTCACTCACTTTGTGCTGCTATAAAAGCAGGAGTCAGCTCTGTGATATTGCTGCAGTTGGTTCCTGCTGTAGTGCATAAAAATTATTGATCAATTTGCAGACCACTTGGAGAGGCAACCTGAACATCTGAGCAGGAGATACCCACAGAAAACATGACAGCTTCATGGATATTTTAATAGTGCACACGAAGATAAATAACCTGTGTGCAATATTAGGCAATGATTTAAATAGTATTTTCATTTTAATAATAAAGATGGTGTGTTCCTGGAAGAGACTTATCCTCAAATATCTTTCTGGTGAATAGGAAAAAAAAAAAATTACCAGAGACTGAGAAGGACCAAAAGAGACAAGAGATAAACCCTTTGTCATTTGGGCACAGACCTAGCAATTTCATCAGCTTCATCAAACCAGATAAGTCTTTAAGGCTTGTTGCCTTCTTTGGGGTTTTGGTCTCCGCTTGTGGGGATGTTCCCATGTTCCTCAACCTTCCCTATTCTTTCCCACTCCCACTCCCCACACTGAGCACATCTTCCAGCTGTGTGACAAGAGCACAGATGTGTCAGAAAATCACATCACAGAGGGCAAGGTCATAGAAAGAGAGACATTGCTGACAATATTTCACAGGTCAGAGCTCCCACACCAAGGTTTTAAATGCCCAAGTGAATCAGGTAAACATGTCTGACTTCCATCTGGGCTTTATAAAACCACAAAGTTTTGATACTAAAGCAAAGTAACTTCCTTAGCTTCAAATGCTCAGTAGCAAACACAAAGACCTGCATAAATAGCAGTGAGATGAGGATCAGACACTCTCAGTTGATTGTATCAGTAGAACAGAGAACACAGTGACACCAGATTTACTGTCACTGCTTAGGGATGAGCTCCTATAACCTACTGAACCCATGTTTTGGCTTTGCCATTTATGCATCACCATCCTCCTTCACAAGAAAAGGTAAAAATGCTTGGATACCTGTAGTTTTCTAGATAGAACCTATAACATTGTAAAAGAACTACTGTGTAATCTGAATAGGTAAAAGGGAAAAAACTAAAATAAATTGGTCTAGCAACATATAAATGATGGCAAATGTAAGTTTAATATAAAACCATATTAGAACAATTGAGAATCATGAGAGGCTGATTTATTATTTATATAGCACACTAAAAGTTATCTGTAAAGGAAATTGTGTAATATGCAGTAAATTAGACAAAGCTGCACTATAAATTGGGATTAAATCTTAAACTGGTTTTAATATTTAATATGCTATCATGACTCACATTTTCAATAACGGTTGTTCAAAGTTCAGGAAGAAGTGTCAAAGCAGGCAGAGGAGGAGCAGTTGCAAAACCTTGTCCCCTCATAATGTAAATTAAATCAGATCATCTCTTAATTGCCAAAACCAGACAAAACTAGCACACGTCCTCTGTGGAGAACCTGGTCCAAAACTCACCAGAGACACTGGAAAGACTCTCCTTAAACTCAGTAGAGTTGAGATCACATAATCTGCAAGTTACATAAAGATGAGGGCCAGACAAAGGACAACAATCAGGAATAAAGCAACTATAAAATTTTGGGTTTATTTTTAAAGATTACTCAAGTGGAACACTGTCCAAAGTTCATCTTTGATATGAGTAAGAATAATATGTTAGAAAACATAATTCTTCCAGAGGAGCAATGAGAATTCTGCTGTTTAACTTGAACAAAGTCAGAGCTGAAGTTCAAGAGCCCATTTGGATTCCAAACCTCACACCTAAGTGGGCACTGCCTGGGCATTAAGTGACAAGATCATATTTTCTTTGTAAGTGCACAGGGGTGCAAGAAGATGGTTCTTGTATTTACTAGAGTGTATTTCATAAGTTAAAACTACTTCATATATGGAGTTCCACTCAAGGTCATACAGAGCACTGGTTTGAAGTGTGTTGACCTGCACTGCTCAGTCCTGCCCCAGACATTTAGTATTTGCACTACTGTGAAAAAACAATTGTCTCACTTACAGTCTGTGGCCTTAACTCACCGGGCAAAGAAAATAAATCAAAGTCCTTGACCGAAAAGGTTTATAACTGAAGATGTCAAACAGGAGACAAACAAAAGCAGGGACAGTTCAAGGAAACCATGACACAGCTTTGGTCAGCACTTTAGGCAGTGATCTCAGCACATTGGCAGCCTGACTCCTGTCAGGGGAGCTTTAAAGAAGAAAATGGCTTTGTTTTGTGGAGGGTTATAGAGAGTCTCAAGGGCAACGTGGAAAAGGCACCAAAATTCTACACATGGTCTATGGGGCAACTGTCAGTGTGGGGACAGAAGTCAAGCTGTTGCTTCTTCATACAGAAGATGACAGAAGAAGTAGGATAAGGCTTTAGAGAAAGAAGATAATTAATATTTGTTCCAGTGGAGAAGACAATCACAGAATCTGAGGTGATATTTCAGCAGCAATAGCCTGAGTGGAAATGAGAAGTTGACATTATTGGTCAATGATTTCCTGAATAAAAGGATGTTGCACTGCTAATCAAGACACAAAGGGATACTCAAGACACAAAGTGATACTCTATCTGCACCATCCTTAACTTGTGGAGTGCTAAGAGAAATCTTATCACAGGTATGCTTTAGGAAATAACTGACAAAATATAAACATATTTATATCTGTGCACGCAAACAAAGAAAAGTCAGGGTAAAACCACTACATCCTTAACTCTTGTCTAACATATTAAAATGTCAGATGTCTAAATGTATCTGTGGATCAATAAACCGAATCACAATCTGGCCAGTCTGGCTGTCAGTGGCATAGCTGGACAGTTCTACATAAAAAAATATACTTGTTGCCCAGACAAATCCTCAGGAGTTCTGTTTGAATGTAGGGCCTTTGACAGTTTAACTCCTCTGCTTGATACCCACCATTCCCCCAAAAGCCACAAGAACTCTGAGTGGAGTAGATTTAAAAAGAAATGTTGCCATTTTCAGCTTAGACTTCGTTAATCTTTTTAAGGTTACTGTGTTCTGCACAAAAAAAACCCCCATATTTTGTTGTCTGGAATGCTTTGAACTGCTTAAAATGCCTAATTGTCACTTTGATGAATGTAAAATAGGCATAAGGCAGATAAATGTGGTCCACAGTGAATTAGTATTACAAATGATAGTGCTTCTCAGCATTGTCACTGCAAAAAATGTAGTTTTTATTTAATATTTTGCTTTAAAAGGTGTTGATTTGCACAGAAGTCTCCTTATCTGCCTGAATTCAGACTGGTGTGGTTGGAGGTTTCCTTTAAGGACAAAGGAGAGCCTGTGGTCACAACCCCCGTGGGGACACTGAGCTTGTTCCCTGGTCCCCTGGTTCTGGGGAACAGTTTCTATACTAAAAGATGCATCTGTCACACAGGGCAGATTCCTCCTTGAGTCCCTTCAGCTCTTGCAGTTTATTTCTTCATTAGCTCTAAAACTGATGCTTGTTCGTGGCTAGTTCTGATTCCAGTCAAATGTGACACTAATCCAAACTCCCAGTGTATCAGTAGAATGTACTTTTGCTTTCTGTCAAGCTCGATGGACACTGACTGGACACTCTTAATGCAACATCTGACACAGCTCTAAACAAACAGTGAGGGAAATGACACTACCCAGAAGGACAAAGATAGAGAAAAAAAGAACCAAACACCCTTGAATTCATGTATTTTGGGAACCAGCATTATTTTTTCCCCCTGACACCAGTTTAGACATTCATTAAGTACATTTATTCCCATTTATGACAGCCACTCTCTTTACAATTCCACCATAGTACAGCATCTGCATTGTATTTATATCTCTGAGTATCTCCCCTCCCAGCTTTAATTTATTTCCATCCCAGGTACAAATACCTGAAAGCAGCAGCAGTGTTTGGGAGTTGGCTCCTGTAAATGCCTGGCCTGATTAGGCTGCTTTTTATGATCCAGCAAAACTAGTAAAAGATGTCAGGATATTTTTAGTTCCCAAAACTATCTGGTCACTTTATCTGCTGTTAAAAGGAAAGTGACAAATTCTTGGTTCTTAAGGGAAAGGCAGATCAGGAAGTAAAGGTTTCCCTGGAAAGTCCACCATTCTCTTTCTGCACTATTAGAATCCATGTTTATCAGGAGCTATTTATCTGTGTATTTTCCCAAATAATAATGCAACTTGAGGGTTTATTGATTTCTGGAAAGTACAGTATGTTGCAGGCTATGAAAAATACTGCTGTATTTCTTTTTTTCTAAAGACATCTGATGTTCAGAAGGTAAGGGATTATAAATTAAAATTCCAGACATTTTCTGCACCTGCTGCCTCTGGACTCAGTCCCAGGATAATAACTAACTGAAATCATTGACAGCAATGAGGATGGGACCCACTTATCACTTAGACAACATCTCCCTCCATAAATAGCCATTTTAAAGGATATTCCTGCAGACTGGCATTCCTATCCAGCACCTCACCAGGTGCACAGGGCAACTGGACCATGCTCGTCACAGCTCCACTGACTTCCACATTTGGCCAGAAAAATCACACAGGCTGGAAATTGGGATGTAGCTGCACCTCTACTGGGCTACATTTGATGCACCAGAATAACCAGGAGCCTCTCCTGTGGGAGAAGAAACCCTGGGAATGCTTCTGAGTGGGCTTGTTCCCCAGACTAACACCTGTAAATCCCTCCCACTACAGATTGAGGATGACAGGATAGACAAGCAGCCCATTAAATTATTTTTAGGTTTGTATCTCTGTATATTCTCACCACCTGACAAAACACAGCTCAGAGAAATGTAAGGCAGTTCTGCTAGAGAACACTCTGAAATATATTTCTGGTGCTGATTATAAGCTAAGGATAATTTATTTTTAAAAAATTCTCAGCAAGAACATATCCAATCTTTATCATTATAAGAAAAAAACATTATGATATCCAGTTTGATATTACTTTTATGAGCTCCATTCTTTCTTAATACGAACTTGAATAAAAACCGGTCTGGCCAAACCTCGCTATTTTATTTCTTTTATTGTAACCATTAAATCAGCTTTCATTTCATTACTCTAATTGTGCCTGCGAGCAGCAACTGCCACCTTAAGGCACATAACCTAATTTAAAATGCTCACAGCTCATTCCACCTTAAAATATATTGCAGTACTTAGGATCAGCACAGCAGGTCAAGCTCTACAACAGCACTCTTGTGATCAGAGGACTTTTTGGCAGTTAAATCAGGAGAAAGACTGAGGCAATGTAAAAAAAAAAAGTAACATTTCTCTTGCTTAAAAGATACACAGCGGTTGACATAACCATTTTTTACTTGTACCTTAAGTGCCTCCAGAGGATTCTTATTTAGGCAGAGCTTTCTCACATAAGGAGCGTTTCTGGGCACAGCACACAAACATCTAATTCTCTTGGATGATTTTTACTGGGGGGATTATACATGTAAAGAGCCACCTTGCTGGGCTGTGAGGGGCAAATCCATAATGATGATATATATGTCTGTTTGTGCTGCTCATGTGGGCCCTTCTCCCGCTGTTTCCGAGTGTCTCTCAATCTTCATCCGTTCTTGGCCTCCCTGTAAATTGCATATTCCCTCCATTTTACTGACGGGGAGTTGAGACACAAAAATTAAGCAACTACCTAATGTTACATTGGGGTGCAAAGGCAGAGCTGGCATTTAAATTTCGGCCTCCTGCTTGCTGGGTGAGTGCTCCACAGAAAAGGTGCTGTTGTACCTCCTCTTTCTTTCTTTTCTCATTATATACTGAACAGACTCATTCCCTACAGGGTTGTTTATAAAGACTTCCCTCTGGCTGAGGGATTCCAGCTCCTGTAAACAAGACCATAAGCTAAGTATTCTGCTTGAGGAGACATGGGCAGATCTTCATTAGAAAAAAGTCCAATTACAAACCTAAGTCTTGGTATGAGGTGGAATAGAGGGGTAAATTAACATTTAGAGTCTTTAACATCTACAAATACCCCAGGAGCACCCACCTACTTTTGTGAACTGAAATCCCTGCCTCCAATATTTTGTAATTCAGTGCCTGGTCCCACTGGACCAAAAGAAGCAGGGGTGCCAGGAAGGAAACAGTAAATAGCTGCTCATTTCATGAGCTGAACAGGTAATTTTACCTCAAAGACAATGATAAAGGACCAAGCAGTCATTGGACTGGATACACACAGTGAATGATCCATTTCACTTCTGCAGTTGTTTTGGATATGAGAGATCAGGAGATACATCAGTGGATTATGACTGAAAAACCACAATAATCCCACTTTGACATGTCCTATGGTGTACCATCTTGCATAAACCTGTATTTACACATTTCTAGATATGCCCCACCCACCTCCAAAATAGATTCTGATGAAAAGAATCCAAACTTCTTTTTGGAAAAGACAAAACATACATTTCAAAATTTCTTCAAACCTTGTTTTTTCAGATATTTTTAAACAAGTTTTTTACCCTTCAAACAAATCAGCATATTTTTAAAATTCTTCAGTTGAAGTGTCATTGATGAAATACTCCAGGCTGGGGAGCTTCACTATGTGATAAGAATGACTTAGCTGGGAGCTCAGGCATCCCAAAATGACAGTTTTCAGAAAACCCTGATTCTGTTTTCATAATGTAAATCAGTTGATTGAGTGGTATATGGTTATCCTGTTGTTATGACATAGCGTGTGTATTTTCCCTGCATCAACAAAATTAGAACTTGAAAAAAGCACTCATTTCAATTGGAACATGAAAAAAAGCTCCTAATTTAAACACATCATACATATAACGTGCAGGGATAAATGCAGATGCATAAGCTTGATGCATAAGCTGATATGACTTTAACCTGCTTCAGAGGCAAGGAGAAAGCAGGTCACTGGAGACCCACAGTTGTTCCATCAGCGAAAGTGCTGCTCCAGTATCAGGTCACTCCACTGCAGGAAAAGGCCATCCTTCACAATATGGCATCAATTTATTGGAATTCCTGCTTATTAGGGGCCTGATTCTCAACTGTTTTTCGCTCTTTGAATTGTTATTCACAGTAGCGCCAAACTCAGTGAAAATATTTCCAATGGTTTCCTCAAATATTATTGATCCCACCTTCACATCCTCTGATCAATATTTAACTATTTTGACAAATAGCCACAGGTGATGGAAACACAAACCAGTTGCCTCCATAGGTGCTTCAGGGGCAGAGGTTCCAAACCTTGCTACAACTCTTCCACATCCCCATGGCTGCTGTGGTTTTGCTATCCAGCTGTGGGACACAGGGATCTCCTCCCTCCTATTTCCCTGTGCCCTCAGGGTGCTCAATACATGCAATTTTAAGAGAGAATCTGCAGCACTAAAACCAGTGGATCATTAATTTTGAGTGTCTTCCCTGGATACTTTATCCAAGCAGCTCTAGAGCAGAACAAAACCATCTAATCCACAGGGCTTAATTTGCACCACAGGGATTCTATGTGATAAAATATGTCCTGGGAAATCTTTGTGATGCCCTGGCAGGATCAGAGTGCTGGGGATAATGTTTATTTGGAGAGTGTTGTTGGCAAGTCAGTGAAAAATAAATGTACCTGATGAGCCTGTGAGCACAGAGATTTTAGGCCACATTCAGGCAGACCTGGCAATCATCTCAATAACTGGCTGATGGTTTTTGTGATGCAGTAACTTTTTCGTGCATATTGGCAGATTGCTTCTAAACTAAACTTTGTAACCCAAGTCTCCAGCATGTTTAGAATTGCAGATGTGTGTTCTGAGAATTTGCAGTGTTTGCCAGAAAGACACTATATGATATTAGCACAGTTGGTTCTGAATTTTAAACCCAAATCTGATGTTCTATGACTCACAGCCTCAGGAAAGAATTAGATGAATAGCTCATAAGGGGAGAGACACTGCCTGAATATCTTTATAGAGGAGATATGCTGAATAATAAGCATTATCTCCATATGACAAGCTACCATTCTATTTAGGCTATGGTGTGCTGCTACACAAGCAGAGAATGCCACACAGACACTCATATCTGAATTATCTTTAATATACCTAGAGCACCAGAAATCAATGAAAATGCAACAGTACAGACCTCACTCTTCGCTTGTTCTTTCAGTTCATGCCCAGGATGCCTCACTGACACCCCTGGGCAGTCCACTCTGAAATCCAGGCTGTCCCAGCACCTCCAGAGTTACCAGTTAAGTAACTCCACAGCTCTCATCACAGCATGGGCATGATCTCAGATTAGGTACCCACAATGAAGCAGTATTTGTAATCTAGAGGATGTGAACAGCCTCGAGAGAGTTGGCCTTTAGCTTAGATAACAGGCACCTAATTTACATGTACATCTTTCTTGTAACAGATATCCCTCGTGGGATCTAAAAACGGGAGATCTGAGAGGAACTGCTGTAAATAAAAACATTTAATACATATGGGTCTGAAAACTCTGGGTCACCTCACAGACTCTGCTGTTACTAAACCTAGTTAACCTAAGGTTACTGAAATCTTATTTTCAGGGTTTCCAGGTTCCATCACGTGCAAGGTTTTCTAGGATTTGCATTGGGTATTCCTCTTTCTCCCAGGGCTCAGAAGCACAATAGTTGGCTTCAGGAACTCGAAGTAAACTGTCTCCAAAGAATTACAACACAGAAGTGAACAACAGCTCGTGGAATTGTAAGACTTGTGGTCCCATGTAAGTCAATCTGCTCCAAGCACCCCCATCATAATTCTTTTTGAAAGGCCCAATAAATGTTGGTATAAACTGATTATAAATCACAAACCTTTTAATGACTTCCAAGAGGACACTGCTTTGCATGGGGAGGAGGTGCACTTTCATTAGCTGACTTTACTGCCTAACTAGCCTCACATCTGGAGCACCGTGATTTATGGCACCCTCAGGCCATAATTCTGTGCAAGTAACACGGAAACAGCTCCTTTCATTGTGCATTTCTGGGAGGTGCCCACACCAAACAGCTGAAGAGGTGCTGGGTTTCTCCTCTCTGGCTTAGCACGTGCTTTGTGTTCCTTTTTGCAAAGACCTCGTGACATTATCCTCAAATATCCTGGAGTTCAGCAGTAGGACAACACAGGAGATACCAGTATTTAAATAACATATCATCCACTATATTTAACACAACAGCACCTAAAATTCCTGACAGAATTTGAACCCTCAGGGCTATAAAAATATGCAGTTTAAGGCCTCCTGTTCTGGAGAGTTTTATGTTCAATACCTCAAAAGGACAGAGAGACCGGAAGAACATGGGTTAAGTTTAGAGTTGTGGTTTTTTAGGGCTGGTGTGATGTTTTAGCATCTCCTCACCTCTTCCCTCCTCCTTCACATTTCTTTATCCCACTGCCTTTTTGGATTCCCAGTGAGTCTCTGACTTAATCTTTGTGAATAGGAGAAGGACAATACCAGGATATCACTCACTTGCCTTCCCATTTCTGATCACAACTATTACAAGACAGGGAGCTGCACTGGAAATGTTTTAACAAACATCCTTCACTATTTCTGTCTTTGTACCTTTACATCCCTGGTAACATTTCTACACTATCCCCAGGATGAGTTTGGGTGCAAATGCTTGCAGATTTGGCCTGTGAAAAATGTCTCCATGAATAGAATTTATCCTTTAAACATCAGTCCCTCTCCTTCCCTGCTGTGCAGCATCTTTCATTTTTCACAAGGTACAAAAAGGACCTACTGATGATAATGTCCTTTTGCTCCTCTAGAAAAGGAAACTCTTAAACCCTCCAGCAAAACATGTCCCTGTTTAACAAGTAACTGAATAAATGCAAACACCATGGGGCTTTGCTTAATGGGGCAAGCAAGTGCTTCAGTTCACCAAAGCTCAAGAAATCATGGATGCTAACTTAGAAGTACTCCTTTCTCCTGAGGTTCAACTCTACACAGAGTCAAGAAAATAAAATCAGCTAAAGAAAAAAAAAGATTTAAAAAATAAAAAACTCTCCAAATTTCAGATTTTTTCCTGCCTTATGTCCCTGTGGCTTTCTTTTATAAAAATTACATACCTACAAAGTTAATTTCTTTCTTTCTCTTATTTTTTTCCCAGTTTTTCTGTTGTGATGCTGACATTTTCAGCCACTTCTTCAGTTCTTGCAGAGGTACAATATGGAAAACAGAAAACCAAGGAACTGAAGGAATCAAGCAGCAGGGAAGGGATCCCAGTGCTTGGATAGCGGGAAGCAAAGAAAACATCAAGGCCTTAGTAACAAACTAAATATTCTAGAAGTATTCTGGGATGTGTAATACATAGATAAAGCGATTTTTCACTAGAATGGCCAAAAAGACATGACTTTCCATCAAAAAACAGGGAAAGACTGGAGTGACCCCGTGAGCACAGCAGTGCTGTCACATCACTCGCAGGCTTTGCCAGTCCCACAAAACTGCAGCAAAACTCAAACACTAAACCTTCAAAAGAGCTTTCCTTTCCTCCCATCCTGCTCCCTAAACAGAAGGAATTGGTAAACATCTGCAAAGGCACTGCCTGGTTCCCTTTACAGCCCTCCTTAATCTCCAGTGCCTTAATGGACCTACAAAAACTGTGACAGCTTGAATTGGACAGCTGAGCATCGACACTGCTGGATTACACCTCAAGGAATATCATCTCCTGGGTTATCCAAGCTCCTTCATAAGCACCTTTGGTCTTTTCCTTCTTCAGAGAACACAAGATTTAGGGAGAAATCACGAGATGTTTGGGGTTTTACCTATAGTTCCTCAGCACAAAGCACCTGAAACATGAAAACAACAGCAGCACCACCTCAAAACCTCTCATTTCCTGCTGCACTGTCACAGTTGAGAAGTTATACTGAGTTTCTCTCCTACTTATAGAGGACAACCCTCAAAGCACATACAGCATCTATACTGCACAACAGGTGCCAAATGACAGGGCTCAAAATCATCTGCTATCAGAGTTACTCATTGTTTAGGATCTCAGATATTATTTTGAGGCTCAAGGCAGAAGTTTCAGGGCCCAGAGAATATTTAAAGTGTGGCAATGCAATAGAGAGCTCTCCAGGAAAGCACAGCTTCCAGAGCAGGGGGAAAACATTAACCTAAAACATTTCTAAGGGACAAAATTAATGGTGATAGAGTGGTAACAAGATTTAGTTGGATAGAACTAATTACTCATGTTAGGGGATGAGAGCAAAGGTTTGCTTTGGCAATAAGTGCACTTACTGAAAGCAAGAAAGAGTAATTAGCCTAAATATGTGCTTGATTAGGGGAAAGATTTTCAAAATTCAATGTATGAAAGTAATTAGAGAGAAAATTAGAACGGAAAAAAATGGCACCAAGTCACTTGGAGTCACACCAGAAAAAAAAGTAGTTTTTCCTTATCCATGACACATAGTGTGGACTAAAGCTCCTATTTTCTGATCCATCTTGCTTTATCACAGCAATGTTTATTTTCCAGTCATGAATGACTGGATTCAATTAAAATATAAGCTCACCTGTCAATTAAATTAAAATGGAAACTCTCTTGACATTCAGAAATTAGTGATAAAAATCACCAATTACTAGCAGAGGTTACTGCTCTTCATACACAGGAACAGAATGTGTTCTGTTACTGGATCACTGTAAAACCTGTAGTTTCTATTACCTTGTGGGAGTTAGAGAGAAAAATGAGAGTCCTTTCAAAAATCTAATTATTTAATTTAGGGTTTTTTTCTATTGCAGCAACAAATATTACAATAACAGCACAATGTAGATATGTAAGGGTATCATAAATAATTGGGTGCCTTGATAAAGCAATAGGATTTTTCCTCTAAACTTAAAACCTGCCAGTTCTCTAGTAAGTTTATTTTCTTAAATCCGCCCTGTCATTCAGGGTAGTAAACTTTGTGACATCTCAACTTAGTTCAGGTTACTTAAATGGAATTTTTTTACAATTAAATATATGTGTTCTTAGTTTCAGGCTGTCTCCTGGCTTGTTCCATGTTGCCAAAAATGAAGATATCTGTTGATACACGTACTCTGAGCACAATATTTCCTTATGAATATGGTCCTGAAGCTGTACTAAAACATCTTTTGAATCTCCTCTGGGGGAAATAAATATTAACATTTCATCTCTCATAATTCCTGGGATTCACAGCAGATGCACTACCAGCAGTGGAGATTCTTCAATCAACACCAGCCTTTCAGTCACCTCTGGTGTTCTACAGCTGCAAAGGACCCGAGCCCAGGGTATGCTGATGCTTTTTTGGGGGCATGATCTGTTTATCCTGCTGCTGCAGCAGGAATTCTCTTGGCTCACTCTGCAACTGGGAGAGATTTTCCTTTAACAGCAGCAGGGACAGCCAGGACATACCAATGAAAGTTGGCTTTTCATGGGAAACTTCACCCCTCAAAAAGCGTGAGGTTATTGGAACTTCCCTGGGATTTCCCAAGGGGCAGGAATGAGAGCTACAATTCCCTTGTTATTAACAAGAGCTAACAAATACACAAATGGTTGTGGAAGAAGAGTGATGTTAAACTGCCTGGAGTCTGGCATTGCTGAGCTTTGGGGTTTGTGTTTTTGTGGTTTAGGTGTTTTATTTTGGGTCCTTTTTAAGAGCACACAACCAGAAATATCACTTCATGCTTCCCTGTTTCTCTTAAGTTTTGCATTTAGCAGGATTGTTCTTTATTCCTTCCATTCTTCTATTGATCTGGGGGGAGAGGGGAGATGACAAAGAGGTTGCATTTGTCCCTTTCCTTCTGTCATTTGTTTCATGGGTAAGTGAGTAGAGACGAGGACAGCGTGTTCCACACCGAATGCTGAGAGCAGAGTGTGGCCTCCAGCTACAGCACAGATAATTTCTATGCATGAGGAATCCTTTCAATAGCAAGGGCCCCACTAATGTGGGATCAAATCACAGTCATTAGTTCTTGGCACTGTTCTTAAAAAGATGATCTAGAAATCCAAACTGCATCCAGCCCTGCTCCTGTATCACACCCACTGGCCAGGAGTTCAGCTGCCAATTTATTTTTCTCATCAATGTGCTGGTATAATTAGAGAAAAACCCCAAACATCTGATGGGATAAACTCCTCCCAAAGCAATAACCTGCTTAAGGAAACGGTGGATTATCCTGAAATAAGGGATGTGGTGTGAAGCTGCCGATGGGGGAACTGATTCCTATTCTATGACTATTTCCAAGACCTGTGATGGGTGATACTCAGTGGCAGGCAACAGACTTTTGAAACAACCCAATATTCCAGTGCTTCTGATTTTCAACCAACAGTGTCTTTTGAAGCCACAGCAGTCACAGAAGGAGTTACTGTAGCAAAAGTGCTTTCAAACTGAGTTCAAGCTCTTTGACCGTGACCCAGAATCTTTACAGAGCCATTTGCAAAAACTTCTTGTTACCTCAAGCCATCCATTTTTTTTTTTTGGTGTTATTATTTTTACATAATCAGTAGTTACTCTCCCATTCTAATTTATAATTCCATTATTCAGTATTTGATCCATTGAAAAATTTTGTTGTTAATATCCTGCAATGTGTGAATTCTATGTTCTGTTAAAATCCCCAAACAATTACTTTCCTCAGTTTAAGCATGCATGGTATTTTATTTTTAAACAGCAGTTTCTTGGGAGATTTTTTTTTTTACTTGCACTTTCTTTCAGTAGCTGTGCATCCATAAAGATATTTTACATTTTATTCTTAATGGATTTTTCCATGAAAAGAAAACTAGTAATTAGCAAAGAGTTCTACTCAGATGGATGCTGTTGTATTCCCTGTGTTACTGTTCTTTAGGGAACTGTGTATGGCAAAATAGATACTAATACTTTATAAATAAGGTTCACAGAAAATGAAACTTCAAGCCTGTGTTTCACATTCTCTCAGTTCAGATCAGGGATTTCCCCCCACCTCCCATATATATTTTTGCCAGTAAATGCACCAGAATAATTACAGCTTCCATAAATTCTCCCAGTGCTATTGGATTTGCTGGTTTGATACACCACGAAGATCCTGGCTCTGCCCAGTTTGTCAAATCGAAATGGGTTCCATTTATTACCCAATTAGGCTGGAAATGTGCTGGTTCATAAATGTGGCAGCCCACAGCCAGGCCAACCACCCCGTGTGGAGGGAGCCCCCAGGAGCCTTCACTGACCCCATGGAACACGCAGTTCTCACTCTGCTTAAATCAAAACCAAACCTAACTATAAAGACTGACCTTCCAGACTGTGACCAAAAACCTGCTGGCCAAAGAATTCCAAAAACCCTTGGTACTTTGCTCATTCCAGAAGCTTTAACATGAAAAGTCAAACACTTGAACAAATGAGAATCTACGAGGCATCCACTGGGATTTAGTGTTTGAATTCAACTCAGAATGCACTGAATTTTAGATCTAGAGAGCAATGCTCAGATTGGGCTGGCCCAGACTGACACAGATTCCACCCTCCCAGGCCAAGATTCAAGAACATAAGGGATAAGAAGGAGGGGCAATGGTTTGCTGATAACTGCCCCTGTTGTTCTCTGAATTGCACAGGAACACAGTGCTGGAGCAGTCTGGGTCAAACTGAGCCAAGAAAGAGGATCGAGAGGGGTAACATTCTAAAGTTAAATCGTTACAGGCTTATTTTGAAACCAAGTTTCTGTGATGTTGCCATATGATCTCTTCTGGAAGAGGATATGTGTTCTGGTCCTAGCCTATTATGGTGACTTTCTGTGCAGCCTTGATTAAAAAGAGAAGACTTTTTTTTTTTTTCTTTTTTTGGAATTAAATTCCAACTGATTTTTATATTTGAAAAGAGAATGTAGTTGTTTTTTAAATGCCTTTGCCGTCCTTTTCCCCTCACCCCAAAAAAACCCAAACCCAGAAAACAACCCACCAAGAGCAACGTATTCAACTGAAATAAAATAGAACATGACCAACAAGACAAGCATCCAGGACACAAAATTCCAGTTGGAATCTCTTCATCCAGAGGATAGAGACAGTTCAGGTTGAAATCAGTTTGAGATCTTTTTCAGCTGTGACACTACCTTTGATCTGTGTAACACAGAGCTGCACCACTGTTCCACTGTTTCCCATAAGCTAAGGTTCCTCTTCCCAGTGGTTTTACTCATCCTTCCCACTATTCCCAGCCACTGGAACATTGTCCTGTACCCAGACCCTCTCTGACACAGCAACATCAGTAACCACCATCACAGCTGGCAGGACTCAAGCATTTTGGTCTCTGTAAGGTATTTCCACCTCATTCCAAGCTTGGTACAAGGTCTGAAGAGAGACCCAGGTCGCATCCCAGGTGTGTTAGCAGAATAATTTAAATAAACCTATTCTGTTTAGTCTACTTGCCTAGTTGCTGAAGTTATAAACCAACAGGACACCACTGATGACAACCACTGAATGCATCTGTATTCCTTTTTCTGGAATTCTACTACCAAAACTGCATCAGTAGACAGCTGATTACATTTGTCTCTAATGACATAACACACAGAGAAATATAACCACTTCTTTATTCAGGAACATCGGATATTGTTCTGGAAAACACCTAAGTTATCACTAGATGTAGCTCCCTTCTGTTGCAAGTTACCATATTTTACATGTTCCCTCTTATAAACTGGAACTAATTTGCTATACTGCAATATGAAGATCAAAATGAGAACAATATTTTCATCTTCTATTCAATCAGTTTGTCTCATCTAAAAGAAAAATCACAGCTTGAGCTGTGTAATCTCAGCAAAAGATAAATCTCAGTTTATTATGTACCAAGACTTCCTAGTAAGCCATTTGGCTGAATTAAGCTCATCCCTCCTTTTATGTGACAAGTCATGTCATGACATTAAAGGTCGTGTTCCTTCCTTCCTGTCACTTTAAATTATGCCATCAATACCATGAAGAGATTCAACAGAGGATTTAATAAATGCTACAGAATTATTAAAATCATGCTAGGTGGCTGCTTTTCATACATTCCTGCGGCTCCTTTTATGATTTCAGCTACCACTTCACATCCTTTAACAGGAAAAGCAGGTGCCTTGAATTTAAGAGGAAATAAGTTGAGGATGCAAGTGTGGGGAGGAGGAGGGACTCAAATTCCAGTCACGCCATGCCCATAATCACAGCAGCAGCACCATGCATGCATTCATTAGGGAAACATTCCTTCACCCTCTTTGCAATCAGGTTTAAAATGATTTAGCTCAACACTCTATCCCCAAAAGCACACATCTGGACTGAAATAAGAAATAAATAATTTAAAGGTATAAATGTTTATTGAAAACATTTGCATTTGACTCCATCAAGTGCTTAGTTGTTACTTTTCAGTAGCACTGTTTTTCTTCTGTGTTGTTCTTAAGTTTTTAAATGAGAAATTTAGGTGTCATTTTTCAAACAAAGCACTTTTCTGCTTCCCCCACCTTCTGGCAGAGAGTCCCAGTCTACTTGCTGGAAGATGACTTGGGGTTCCCCATTGGAAACGCAAATGGAAGGAATAATCCAACTGTAAACACACCATTTATGTTAATTGTGGTGAAAAACCAACCTGGAGAAGTAACAGCCACACAGTAACATATTGGGTGTGTTTCCCTTGTCTGAGAAAGCAGCAAGAACTCAGGGAGAAGGAAAGAAAATAACATTTTTTTTGTGTGTCTGCAGATTGAGATCCAGCTCTTTTCCACAGGTTCAATTAGCAGAGAGCCAGAGATTCCCATTTTAAAATTTCACTTCTTTAATTGATTCATGTTTCTATTTTTGAGTTAAAATTCTGCATCCAACTACACATTCCAGGAAGCAGAAACAAAGTTATTCAGAGAAAAGCTGAGCAGCTCCCTGGGACAGGGGTACAGTCCAGATGTAGGATTGTAGGGTTGGACAGATCTTCTCTTGATATCCTAAAGTCAAAGGGTGGGAATAAAATTTATGTGACACCAGAAACATGTGCATGGAATTGCCTTCCCAAGGCAAGCCTGGCTCATCCAACAGGGGTGGTGCCTCCTATCACAGAGACCAGAAAGTCTCCACTGGATTAGAAGAGATTTCATCAGGTGTGTTTAGGACAAAGCAGGTCATCTGGAACAGGAGACCTCACAGAGCCATCACCATCCAATCTTTCCTCATGGAAAGGGATTGGTCCAAGCACCCCTTGTTTTTCTTGTCTTTGCTGCTCAGCTCTCAATGTGGAACATATCTCTGAATATTTCTGGGGAGCAGAGAAGGAGTTCCCACTTCCAACTGCTTAGAAACCTTGTATTAAGGTCCTGAGGTAGCCTGAACTCCTCCAGGGTCCCACAGAACTCCCACTCAAGGAAGCACATAACTAGTTGCAAAGCAGCAAGGCTGCTCCCAAACTCACCAGCACTATTTGGGAAGGGAAGAACAACAAATACAGTCAATACTGGGGCAAGTGGAGGGAGCAGGCACAGAATCAACAAACACCATCCCCACTGAGTTCAGGGGATGCACTCCCAAGTCCATTTCTACTCTGACCTTTTCCTACCCATTACAGTGATGGATGGAGTGCACAATTCATGTTTCCTTAGTGGATTAAACATTCAGTCTATCATCTTGATCTTCTGGGGTTTTTTTCCCTGCAGGCTCAGACTCCACCTAAGGCCAAGCAGTTAAATGCATGGGTGTTCCACCCTGAAGAGCCTCACAGATACTGTGACACACTCAGCATTCCATTTTTAATGCTTTAACAAATTCTGCAAACGTTTAACTTCTTCTTTCCTGCAGGTTTTCTTTCAGTGTATCATGCACAGCTCTAATGATGTCACTGCAATATGCCTTGGAAAGCCAGGTGAGCAATCCAGTTACCAACTGCCACTGTTTTTGTTTCTGTATTTGTTATGAACATGATATCTCATGGCTAGAATCCATTTAGTTTTACATTAAAGTGCATTTCTTTTTTGCTTGAACCATTACCCACTACCATGAACTTACACGTTATTTCCATTCTAAATATTTATAGGAAAAAGAGAGAAATAGATAGCAAATGGGAAAACAGCACTACAATTAATTCTGCCTCATGAATATGGAGGCACAGAGAGATTAAATGTTTCATTCAAGGACACACACACAGAAGAAGTTCACTTTCCAACCTTGCCACTTAATTTCCTGAGTCCTACTCAGTACCTTAACTACAAAACCACCCATCCTTTCAATTTTCCTGCTTTCATTTACACTAATTTGTTGACTATCCAATCAAAGAAAAGCTCTAATAAATGTGTTTAAAGAAAGTTGTTGAGTAAGGAAAAGGGGAACAAGTTAGAGAGCCAACTGTGTGTAAAATGAAATGTTTTCAATCTTTTAGTTGTTTAAATAACATGAAATATAAATACAAGGTTGTGGGGAGTGGGAATATCAAGGGAGAAGAACCTTTCAGCAGCACTGGAGTTGGAAAGGCAAGGGGAAAAAAAAGAACTGACTGTAGAGCACAGTAGTGAAAAAAGGGATGAGAGAAGGGGAGAGGGATGGCTGCAGCAGCAGGACAGTGAACAAAGGCTGCCCCAGGCACCTGCAGAAAATGGAACTTCACACAGACAACTCCTGGGGTCCACCCTGGCCAAGGGACTGTGCTCATCCTTTTCAAGTAAGTGAGGTCTGATGGTCCTACTCACTTCTCCCACCTGGAATTACAATTTTTTTTTGTCCCTGCAGCTTCCAGGCAGATTTCCATCATGTGCTGAAACACTTCTTTGAACCATCACTTTACTTTATTACACAGGAAGGATCTTTACACCTTACATTTCCTCTCTTCCTAGAGTGGTGTTAGGGATGGACACGTTCAGTGCTGTGAGTCACTTACTGCAGCCTTTCCAGCTGAGTGCTGGAAGGAAAAAACAGCACAAGAAACCTTCTCACTGCATCTTAGTAAATTTTGACTATTTAACCCTAATGCTAATCCTAACCTTTTCCCTTTGCAGCTTAAATCTGGTATTTCTGGGGAAACAGGGCTTGCCTTGGACACTTTTCTACCCAAGGCAGTTGAAGATGACTCGCTCAGACCGTGAGATTTACAACTCTGAGCTGCCTGAAAGGTCTGTCAAACTACATTGAATCTGTTGATGGAGAATTTACTGCTGCCAGGATTTGATTGTAGTCAGTGCTAGGAAAGGCATCAAGGATGCTTGGACACAGTCAGCTCCACAAAATGAAAGCACAGGTTCAGCACAAGACCAGTAGGTAAAATCATCTCTGCTACCATTTGGGTTGAAGTGCAAAGTCATCTTTTATTTAAGACATTAGTGATGGCCCTTGCAAAGGCTTTTCAGTGTTTGCAATAATATTTAACCACAGAATATTCTGAATTGGAAGGGACTCACATGGATTAAAATCCAGTGGCCATGCACAGGAGTCCTGTCCTCTGCATATTTCAACAAATTTTATTATTGTTTACCACTTTCTGTACTTTTTTGTCACACAGTGATCTTCTCAAACCACACAGTCAAATCACTGTGAACTTGTGTGTTTAGCTTCCAGCAACACAGATATTTTCCTGCCAGGGAAGCAATGGCCATTAAACTGCCTGTTGTCTGCCTACCCAGTAATTACAGGCAACATCACTTCAGAAAATCAGAAATAAACAAAGCACAGGCAAACTGCACCTCCGGAAAAACCAAGACACATCCTACAAACTCTTTTGTGTGTGAGTAACATTTTTTTCAGGCAAATCTTCTTAATAGAGACAGTATTTCAATTATGAAGCCAGAAGCTACTCCCAAGTAAAGTTTTACAATTACCAAACCAGCTAAACAATGACAATGATGCAGAACCATCAAGCTGTACATGTATTATAGGTAAGGGTCTCAAAATATTTGGATTCATTATTCAACAACAAGGCTTCCACTGCTAATCATTGATTAATGCACCTTTCCTGAGAGAAAGGACCAAGTCAAACATGTTCCTTTTCTTCTGATTTTAAAGGAAATTATATATTATATGTGAACTCCATACATGTTTGGACCTCAAGAAATAATCAGGAGTAGCTCATTGGGCCATCATATTCTGCAGGGATACTTACACAGCAAAGAGAAAAGACTCTGAATAATTTACACTAAAATCTGCCTGATTTGCAACCTTCTGTTCTATCTCTGTGGGAGACAATGTATGGCAATGGTTCCCCACAGTAAATCTACTTCTAACAAAAGAAATTACTAAGCTCCAAAAACTGGCCAGTCCAACTTAAATAACCCTGGTAACCAAATAACTAAATCCCAGAGACTCCAAGAAAGAACACAAGGGGCTGTTACTTTCTGTGATTTAATCCCCAGCCTGGCTGTTCCTGAGTCACCACAACACCAGGATGGATCTGACCCTGCCGTGTCAGGGAAATGCAGAACAAAGACTCCCAGGCCAAGGATCTTGCAATCAAAGCACAAAACAGGGGGAAAAAAAAAAAGGAGAAGAGATGGATACAAATGAACAGGAGCCCAAGGAAACAAAACCACAGCGTTAGCACGAGTGGGAGACTTTGAGCTGCAGCAAGTCTTGCTCGTGTTAAATTTCTTATGGCAAAGGAGAGTTTGAAGGAGCACAGAGGAGGAGAGGCGCGTCTTGCTGGATGTTTACAAGCACAGCAGCAGCACAGAGGACAGCACAGGGTCAAGGTCAGGCTGCCTCAACACCTCTCACTGAGCTGGGCAGTGTTGGTATCACTGGCCACTGTTTGAAACATCGTATTTGAAAATTCCTCAGCAGTGCTGGAGGCAAATACACAGGCAGAATTAGCCTTAGTTCAGGCAAAAATGCCCCTGAATAAGCCAAGTGTTTACCAGAAGATACGATGAGTAAAGGCTGAGCAAGACCCTCAGGTGGTGCAGCCTGGGTTTTAAAAAGGATTCCTTTTTAAGAAAATTGGGGACATTTAATGCAAATTTGGCACTGTCGAGAAAAAACAAACACAGCTCAGGTTTTTCAAATCCTACTGCTTAACAGGAGATGGATTGGTGAATATTCATTATCTTCCTGAATTGGAATGAGCGTTGGAAAATGAAAAATCGGGAGAAGGCAGAAACAGGGAAAACAGCCAGACTTCCTCTGCGTGAAACATATGTGTTAGTGTTGTTGAAAAATAATGAGAAAGAAGTTCTTTAGCTGCAGCCCACAGGTAAACATTTACACGTACAACACTCCCACTGAGCTCCTCACCTTCCCTGCAGCCTATTCTTGGAGATCAACCCAGGCATTAATTACATAAATGACCCTGCTGCTAAAAGCTGTGTGGGGAGCACGGGGTGCAGAGATCACCCTCCAGTTGGGAAGGCAGGAATTTGGCCTTCAGGAAGCTTCTGACTGCACCAGACTATTGATATTAGTTACTAATGGATGCACAGGGCAGTTATTTACACTTGGTAAGTGGTAGGTGAAGATCCCGCTGATTATGGGGATGAACAACACAGACAACAGCACTGAACATGAAAATTGTTTGTTATCCCTGAAGAGGCAGCTTTGGAAGTTGTTCTACAGCCTGGGAGACCAGAAAGGTCATGCCTTGCCTTTAATGTGAGGCTCAAATCACTGCTGTGGGTTCTGTCCTACAGCCCAAATTCTTGAGGATCAACTGCCGAGGATCAGCTTTGGAAAGGATGCTTCTTAAAGCTCCTCTTCAACATAAAGGTGGAACAGACAAAAATAAAGCAAATTGTTGAAGGGAAGGAAGGCAGGATATGGTGCTGATGAGGATGCTGAGGAACAGGACAACCAGGAATGACTTTCCTCATCCAGTACCTTTGGCACATGTGCCAGGGTTCAGGTTGGGCTTTAGGAAATTGTTTTGCTCAAGGTACACAACTTGATCAGAACTGGAGGTGCTCAGGGACCAGAGGCATTCAGGTGTAACCTTCTTAAAAAAAGAAGGAAAACAAAACCACTAAGAGGTATTTCATAAACTTGTATTGCAACTTTAAATTATTTGTGAGAGAGAAGAGATTGGCATTCTGTGTTTCTTATGAAATTAATTATTTTAGGCATTATAATTATTCTGATTGGAGGACTGAGTTCTGGAATAGCCTCTCTCTTCCTCCGGCATTTTGATTATCAATAGGAAAAAGGACATGGGTGTTTTAAAGGAGATATGTTTAGGTTCTGCTAAAATACCATGACAACCTTCACAATTATTCACTTTCAAAGCTATTCCAGAATAATCTGTAAAGTAACATCAAATATTTCATACTATTATGGCAGAAAATGAAAAGTGTTCCATTTCATGCTTAATTTATTTTGTAATTATAAATCTGTTGGTAAACAGTACCATAATAGGCTTTGCTTTGTGCCTGTTTGTGCTGCTGAACTCTTAGAGTTTTAATATGTGTTCAATACAAAAACCAGGATAATAACTGCTCCTGGGAATGTCTGTCTGGCTGGGTTCACCCCTAAGTAAATTTTAACATTCATCACATACACCTGCTAGGAAGGGACATTAAAAAAAATAGACAGAAAACAGTCTGGCTATTTTTAAACATCAGAGCAGAGGTAATAATTTATAAGTAGAACAGTTTAATTTAAAGTCTACCCTAGAAATAGTCTTTTCAGAAAAGAAAACAAAACAGGAAGACAACTTTGAATTAAACCCACTTTTTGTATAAAAAGGTTGAACTAGTTATAGGTGACATCTCACCAAACCATAATTTTCCTTGCTCCCTCTGCTGTGTTCCTGAAAAAAGAAGTTTTAGCTTTCTGCTGACATAGGATGAGTACTGTGGCTTTCTGTTGCTCTTTTTGAAGCTTCACAATAACTTAAGAAAGTAGGGGTCGGTATTTGAACATCTATATTACCAAAATTACAGAGTGTGACTCCTTTACCAGACAACCTGCACTGTCTAATGGGAAGAACACCCTTCATTCTGCCTCACTGCAGCAGAACATTCTGCTCCTTAAAGCAGGAGCAAGCACTGTCTGCACAACTAAACACAGTCAATCATCAAAAGAGCCTTCCTGTTTATATGTGCAAAATACCTGTATGATTAGAAGTACATTTGGAGAAAGAGTCTCTTTGCTGGGAGACCTTACTGATCAAAGTATCCTCACGTCCCCTCCTATTTGCAGTACAAATACTACTCGGAGTAATTTTACACTTGCCAAGGTAACTTCACCTCCAGCTCTCCCACAGAACTGTGGGTTTGCAGAATACATGGATGTTGGAACTTCTACACTGGAAACATGTTCTATATTAGAAATCCAGGGCTTTGCATACTCAGGAAGTTTGCAAGGCCTCCTCCCACCCAAATTCAGCAGGGCTGGTATTTCAGCCTTGGCTCAACAGGAAGGTTCAAGCTGTCAGCTCTGCCTGCCTGTCAATAATTTATCAGCACAACTGCACAGCGGACTCTGAGGCTCTTCCATCGCCGTACCCCGAGTGAAAAGGAAAGTCTAGTGGGCTGTGTTTAAGCAGAGCAGCTCCCCTTTTTGGGAGAGGGATGATGTTGGGAATACAAATGCAAAGAGCAGCCCGGGCGGGTGTTTCTGGAGCAGAGTGGGCACCGTGGCCATTCCTCACTGCAATCTGCCAATAACCTCGAAGCTCTGCTTTGGCAAGGAGATAGCAAGGCAGTTCTGCTCTCAAAGAAACCCAAATATCAGCTGCACAGAGCAATTCTTACTGCAGGTGGGAATTAAAGCATACAGGTACACAGATATAGAACCTGAAGTCCAATTGCAAGTGACAAGTTACGGTACTTTTTACGTAAACGCTTCGCCCACAAGTTTAAAAAGAAGTCTTACAAATATTGTCCTTGATTTTTAACAGGATATTTCACAGAAACTAATTTAACAAGTAATCTTCCCAGCTTTAAATCTTTAGGTGTTTACTGTAGGAGCAAATACATTTATTTATTTTGGTGCCTTTCAGTACATGAACATCTGGCTTACTTTGTCAAATTCCATGTTTATATTCCCTGCCTTTTGTCAAGATACAAACAGATTAAGAGAAAGCTTTAGTCCTCCTTTTGTTTCTTGGAAGCATTTTAATACCTTTTAATGTCCTATGACAAAGTTGAAAACTCTATTTCATTGTGTTTTAAACTGACTTCTGTTACCCAGACTATGAAGAAACTCATAACTACAAAACCCCAGCTATTTATAGGATCAAAACTCCAAGTCCAGCTTGTGTAGGGTGGTAAAAGGCTGAAGTTTGGGAACTGAATTATTAATCTAGGATATGATTAAATTATTTTCATTTACACTGTTTATTAACACACCATAGTAATAAGAATATTATTCTATTTATAATAGAAGAAAAGATGTATCATTGCAAAAATTATTCACGAGCACATTGTTGTACAAAGTAACCCCAATATTTTAACTGAGCTCAACATGAACTGACTTTGCTCATGAAGTTTGAACATTTTCATTGCTACCTCCATAAACTTCCCTTACCAAATATTCATCATTTAGTACTCACCTGAATAAAAAAGAACCCCCCAACTACAAAACTTTCATTCAGGCAGTAACTTTATGTAACTGACTGGGAAAAGTAGAATGGAAGAAGAGAAAGGTTTTGAAATCCTTCTGGGCAGAGTCAGTGAGTGGAGCTGCTCTTTTTGCTGCCATCCTTCCTGCACTGCAAACAGAGCAGGCCAGAACCAGCTGATGGAATCATTTGTCCACAGAAACAATAAACACATTTAGTAGTTGTGCCTATATGCATTTATCTGCATGTGTATATACAAACAAAGGCAATTAAAGGGGGAAAAAAACCCGGCTGTTTTACTGGGTAGTTTCTTGGCAACAAATTATTCCACTGACTCTGTGAAAAGTTATTAAAGCAACTCTACATTCTGTATTAATAAAATATGCAAAGAACACACATGCTGTCTCTGTGTTTGCTCAGCACACAGGGATCCTGAGAACTGCTTTTCCTTTTGTCATTTCTTCCCTTTGCTCTCTTCATAAGAACAGATTTAATTCCAAAAATCTTCATGAAGCTGCTGCTACACTGTGGAAATAACATTAAAAAACTATTTCTGATATAGTTGTAAGGAAAATTTATTGGTGTATTGTGTTTACCTCGGTATTTTCAAAGGAGGAACTGAACCTCTGTTCAGAAAATGCTGGGAATTATTCCAAAGAAACAAAAAGTTACAAAATGTCTACATAATGGCAAATTGTACCGAGTGGGACCACAGGGCTATGATAGACAAATAATAAGTTGAAGGTGACCACTGGATTAGGAACTGCAAACCTGAAAGAAATCTTCCCCTGGAAATGTGAAAATTAGGCATTAATTAAATTGTTTTTGATATCAGTATGACACATCTTAAAATCAAATTTCAGAAACCAGTGATGGCTGCGTGGGTCTACTTTAACTACAGAGCTAATATTGCAAAGTTTCCTGATTCCATGGGCACCATCTGGGCATCTAATTGCCAACCTGGGGCTCACGTGGAATCTGCAATATCTGGGATATCCGTGGATGTCACAAGAGCAGGACAGAAATACCCTGCTGCTCCCAGCCTTGTGTGGTCAAAACGTATCCAGGATTTCAACTGGATTGATTGAGAAAGGCTCTAGGTTTATTTTCCCTGTATCATCCAAGTGGAAGGTCATTTTAAAATCCTTTAGGCTGCTAATTTTAAATGATTTTGTCATGAGAAATTAATTTCCAGGCTTATGGACTTTGCAGAAATGATAGATTTCTACAGACTTTTGGAGCAGTGAGTAATGAACTTTGCCAGCCTCCTCAGCACTGACTGATTTAGTCTCCTGAGTAAGAGAGGCAAGGGTGGTCTTATCTCTGTACTGAGGTCAAATGGTTTCTGATTGGAAGCAGCAAAATGAAAAGACAAAACCCTCCACCTTCTACTGTGTCAGAACTCAGCATGAAACCACAATCACTCCCCAGGTCAGGAGCACAGTTCAGTCTGAATCCCCTCAGCCCTAATTCGTGAGAATTACAGAGAATTGCCTAAAATCTGAGAATGCAGAGCAAGAGGTTTATTAGCCCTCCACACCAAAGAAAAGTGATGTTTGACCTCTAAAAGTTCCTAATTTTCTTCATATTTTGAAGCAACCCCAGAATGAAGTTTTCAGTGTTTCACACATGGTCTCTTGTATCTAAATGCTGTAAAGACTGTCACTTGGGGATATTTTTTATTTCATCCTAATATTTCCTTCATCAAATCCTCTGCATCAACGCAAAGCAAATAAAAGATCATTTATATCTCTGACACAGAAGGCTGTTTAGGGAATTTGACAGTCATAACAAGAACTAAATCCATTGCCTAAACTTGATAACGGGCCAAAATCAGGGCAGCTTTGATTGTTCAGAGGTGGTATCCTAATTCCAAATGAGCAGCAAGCTGACCAAGGCTAACATCTGTATATATATATATATAGATATCTTTCTCAAAATTTTACTCCATTTCCCACTTTCCAGCTCTAAATGTCCCCTGCTCAGTGTGTCACACTCTTGCCATGTTACCCCCTCCCATTATGCATTATAAATTCCATGATTCTTTAGAGTACATGAATTTATAGCCTCACTTTTGTCCCCAAACCAACTACAAATTGATGAATGAGATCTCAGACTAGATAGGTAAATAGAAATAGGGTGAGGGATGGGAGCTTGCCATGTATAATTTATTATAAGCACCACAAAATACCAATGCTGAGAGAAAACAAATTATTGGCCTCTCATGCAATGACCATGAGAAGGTGATAAATATTTCATTATATAGTACTCATCAGACAGCTGAATAGCTCATCTGTCCTATTTATGCCAGCTAAAATGAATTCAACCTATCAGTGGTAAATGTATTTTTAATGTTTCCTTACCTTCTGTAGAAGGGGCAGCTAAAAAGTCCATCTCCTACAAGAATTACATTATTCATTTGATTACATACTGTAAACTGTTTATTCTTGAATGGGTTTTTCTTGACAAAAGCAGGCCTTTACATCTTACAGAAATTTCTTGTCTGATGCTCATTCCACTTACTGGGAGACAGAAGTTACCACAGTTGTTTTCTGAGCTGTGAAAATGTGGGTTTTTGATGGGAAAACACCTATCTCAACCTGAACTCTAAAAACATTTGGAAACATCCATGGTCTCTCCTTCCTTTGGAAAAGAAAAGCCAAGCCTGATGACTCCAAGTGGTCTTTTAGCAAGAAATATGAGCTTGAAAAAGTAGCAATAGCCTCAAGAAAAAAGGTTTGTTTCAGTTGAATTTGTACCTATTACTTCCCAAGAGTGTGTACATTTGTTTTCCAGCTGAGAACAGAACTTCCAGAGATAGTGAGGAACTCCAAGAGGGACATGAAATTATAAGAACCTGCTGCAAATCACTCATAAGAACAAGTAATGGGAAATTGCTGTTACCAAGCCTCAGTTGACCTCTTTGGAATATGACAAATACTGAAAACATTCCCTTTATGTTGTTCTTTCTGTTCTTGACTCCAATAATCTCGAGTTATTATAAGCCCAAAAATAGGACCAAGGAATTTGCAACTCCTGGTTCTAGGTCTCAATTTAATTTCCACAATTTAGCCCTTCTTGCAGTCATTCAGGCTGCTCCTAATCCTAAATATAACCCCAGATTTAACACGGGCTTCAGGTACTCCTGTAGATCAGAAATCAAGACTAAAGAATTCACAAGACATTTACATCAACTCTCTGTTTACACTCCTGGAACTCCTATATCATGAATCATTCAGGATAAGGAGTTATTAAGTGCATCTAGTCAGAGTTGGTTTCTAACCCTAAACTTCCCAGAAACACAGGGACCAGCCAGAAGTAAGGAATGGTTAATTCAGTTTTGCTCACACCAAACCTGTGCTTACAGGGCTGGATTTTGGACACACAGTTTCTACTTTTCCTAGCCCTGTCTCTATTGGGAGGACAAAGAGTTGCAAAAAATTGTTGTTTCCCTTTCTTTTGCATACTCTGTTTTGGGGATGAAAGCACAGGAGTTTCAGCTGCCAGTGGAGCTTGTGGGAACTTCCAACTCAGTAAAATCAATGGGAAGCTCAGGTGAAAAGTTCTCTTTAAACACTGCAGAACGAGTTTCTGTGGGACTGTGGTGTAAATGCAACACTTTTCAGAAGAGGATGAATTCCAAGGCTGCTTTAAAACAGAATTGGACCAGGGTGTAATTATGTGAGTGCCTGTGTCTCTCCTGAAGGATTCCCAGATATGAAAACTCTCTCAGTATTGAAGAGCTCTACTGACTGCATTTATACAAAGTCCTGACTCTGAGAGCCTTTGTTCCATCTTATCTTTGGGCAATAGTTCTGTAAATGCTTCACTATTACACTTGAATTCCTTAATATTTAAGAATTATAATGCAGCATTTATTATTAAGTTAACTTACATCAAGATTGGACCAACAGTTTATCTTCAATCTCTCTAAATTTGTTGATTCTTGTTTCTGATTGACAGCAGAAGAAAGTAGGAGAGGCAAACAGACTGAGGTGTTCTTTAATATGTAAAACAGAGACATTATTTCCACTATTTGCAGTAGAATTTATGTTGGACAAAACTGGTTTTGAAAGTTATTTTCCTTAAAGAAATGATTTTGCTTCTGATGCCCCACTGTTTTGCATTTGTTAGCAAGTGATTTATGAAGGAAATCAGCTAAATATTAGAAGTTCTCTATTTTCATAGTTCCTTTTTTTCCCCTAACAATTCCATATATGCTTTTTCTCTATTATGAATCCTGAGCTCTGCATTCAGTCACCATCCTTTATAACAACCTAAATATGCACTGCATTATTTGTGAATTAGAGAGCAATTTATTTAGGAATCTCAGAAAATTACTTTTCTTCTCGATGTTATTTTCCAGCCTATCCATTTTGTCTTTTATCTGCCATTCCTTCTACGTCACGTGAGCCTTAAGAAATATTTCATACAGATGGAAAATGTAGGTTTTCAAAAAGAAAAAAAACCAAAACAACTTGCAAAAGAAAAGATCCAGCTTTGATTGTGGCCAGAAGGAAAAAAGAAGCTCAATGAGCATCTGACATCAGCTCTGAGTTCCTACACCAGTCTGCAGCAGGATGGCCCCGGCATCCTCCTAAAGCTCCTTTCAGAAATTTCCATGCTGAAATGTGTGGAAATTTTTCTTATGGCTTAGAAGACTCCCCCTGACCCTAAAACATCCATCCCATTGGATTCTGTGAAATCTACTCCTCACGTGTGGAAGTTCAGTAAGAATTAAAGGCTCAGTTCAAGGCTCACAATTCCACTGGAGGCACCTGGTGCATAAGTTTAAATAAAATAGGGCTACAAGAAGAAAATCTACATTATGCAACAGGAAACACTTGGCAAACCCCACCTCACACACCCAGTAGCTACGGGAAACATGTCTTTGCCACACATTTAATGTGCTAATTTGCAGCAAAGTAAGTAATTAACACTTTTACTTTTTTACTTTTACAATTTACTGACAGTAACTTATTTACAGCTCAACTCTAAGAAAGAGCTGATTGCAGACCCGGAATAACAAGTTGAACTTAACTCAGCAGCGTTGTGAATGACAGATAGAATGAAATGATGGCCCAAAGCATGAAAGCAGGTGCATCAAATCCACATCCAGCAGGAAAACAGAATGAAGGCACATTCCCACGCTGGCCAACCACCAGAAAAGTGCAAAAATCAGCATGGGGTGAATTGGGTTCCCTCTGGATTATGAGAATCTAGGCCATCAAACCCACCTCGCGTTATCCTCACCTCAAGCTAATCAAGAAGTTTTCTTCCCTAGAAGTACCTGGTCAGTAGGGAGAGTTTGTTTGCTGCCAGGAAGGTGCTACAAAGGCTTTACACACCCTTAAAGACCAGAGTGTATAAACTGACCTGGAACCTGGTTTGGGAAGTTGGTAAACACGTTATAACCACATTTTCCCAAGTGGCCTCTGACTCCTGTGTGTGTTTTTGTAGTCAAACCTTTTTACAGTCTCCTCAGTGACATTTAATTAGAAGTCTGGGTGGCACATTCAGCCTCATGTCAGCAAAATACCTTGGGTAAACAGCAATAAGCAAACTTCAACGGGTTTATTTACCACACACTTAATAACCTGGGTGAACTATTTGTCTTGGGTCTAATATTTATTTTGGCAGAAAACTTGGTACACATCCTTTATTCTTTGCGATTCTCATATGTACGGAAATTTTAGAAATATCCACTGACAAATAGCAAAGTTCAGAACCTTTCCCTGAAAATAAACACTGCTCTATTGCTTCTGTATCAAAATGTTACCAAGCACTGGATTCACTCAACAAAAACCAGAAGGTTCTCTTCCTGTCTCATCCTCGCATCCTTCACCTCTTTTGAGCAAACAGTAACACTCTCAAGAGAACATCTACCAAACTGAACTACTTTATTTTCAATAAAATCCAGCAGTGGTACTATAGTAACCATCTTCCCTGTGATTAATGGAGGAAACGTTTGGAAAACACGTTATTATTATTCTAAATTACATTTTGCTTGAATTAATTTTCACGCATGGTTACTAAGATATAAAGAGTCCTGAAATGCTAATTGCAACATTCAGACTTGGGAGATAAGATGAGATTTGAAGAACAAGTACATGTTGCTGAAAGATTTTTAGTTTGAGAATCTGCAAACTACAGGAGAGAGTGCAACACACTGTAAAAGTCAGTGAACAGCCTATCAAACCTAAAGATAACAGTGCGAATGACATCCTTAATTAAAGATTTAGGTTAAACTTCAGACCATAATGTACTTCCAAGTCTAATGCTGTGACAGAAAACACTTCTATTCTGCACTTATGTGCATTTTCCCCCCTCTTATCTCTATTGTTAAGTCTTAAATCCTCTCTTGTCCTACAACAGCATTATCAGTTTTCCAGGCAAGGAAATGCACTTGTAAAGTTGTGATGGATTCAGATGCACTGGGATTATCAGTCACATAACACTGAAGGACCCACAGCAGTTCTCGCTGTAGATTTTGTAGATTGCTTTAATGACACCTCAGGAACCCTGATCTTCAGCCCATACATCCCCCAGAAAATGTAAGTTTTGCATCTGGAGAGCAGTGCACCGGTGTGGCTGAGAAAGAACATGGAAAAAATCTTTGACTACTTCTCCTGTACCTTCCAAAGCTGCAAATGATTGATCCTATGGAATATAGATTTGGAGATGGAAGGAAACAAAACCACAGGCAGGTCCTGAGGGTTTCATAACCAGAAAAGCTCATTTGCTCCAGTTTTTCCTAGTAATAGCCAGAAGAAATAACTGTCCCATTTATAATCAGCTATAGCACAGTTACACTTCCTGTGCAAGGATTAAAGCTCTGGAGAACCAAGAGATGCTCAATTCCAGTGAAACAATGGATGTTACATCTGAGTTTAGCATTGCTGCACAAAATATCCTTTCAATAGCAGTCGATTCATTTCCTCACTACTTGGCCCATAACAATCCTAAACCCTAAATATCAGCACAAAAACCCTGAAGTGCAGAGTCAATCACCACTGATTTTTGATCACCAGCATTGGTACAGCTTTGAAGTGGATGTACAGAAAATATTCAGTAATTCATTTTATACTCTGAAACGCTTAAGTGGGATAATAATCAGTAAATCAGGAAAAAAACCATAAATTTAACCCTAAAAGTGAATCAGTTGCTGCAAATAGTCCCTCTCTCCAGTTACACCTCTGCTTCTACCAACTTGCTCTCTAATTATTCCATGCTCCAATATCCCAAAGGCAACTATGCATTTTTCAGGAGTTATTGGATCGTAATCAGCGCTTTCAACCTGAGCTCCAGACAAAGCCTACCCGATGCCTTATTTATTAATAGCGGCACACCCTTTGATTTATATTGTATGCATCCAGCACAGAAACAGGCTGTCTCTCGTGGAAAGCCAGCTCCTTCATTTGAAGGATGAAGATGTTTCACCCTCAGCCCACACAAGTTACTCAAGCCAAAGGAAAGCTGTGGTCGGAGCCCTGCAGAGGAGGAACGGGCGTAGTGTGAGAAGGGGGAGTTGGGAATTGGGAGATATCACAGATAGAAATGGATGGATTGCAGGGAAAAGTTGCTGATGTTGAGCTACAGGTGTCATGTGTGTCGTGGCAGCAGCTCCATTTGCACCTCGTTTCTCTGGCCCCTTGTCCTCAGGCAGCACCACTTCAGATTGTTCCCTCAAAGGAATCGTCCCTCTTGTGTCCCCAACCACACAGGAAAGCCACAAGATGGAAGATTTGTGATCACCTCCTCAATCTGCTCTAACTTTACCAGCAAAGTTGTTCCAGACTGTGATTTCCACAGCCAAGGGTTTATTTGCCTTTCCTGCCAGGCTTTCATCTGCACCCACAGAACATCCTTTCATAAACTGCAGTGAGACTTTAGCTGGAGAAAAAGGGGATTTAAAGACCACAAGGAAACTGAAATCCATGTTGTTCTTTATGAAAAATGGGTTGGTCATTTTGTCTGCTTTAGAAACCACTCAAATATAACGAGCTGATTTGTGCAGCTTTAGGAGAAACCATAAAATTATTTCAAAGGAAAGTAAGAGTGTTATAAGGGGACAAAAAGAAGGAAAAAAAAATCCAAACAAATTTAAAAATACATTACTGGTATCTACTTCATGGCACCTAACTTTTTGGAAACCCTTTTACACTTAATACATACTATTGCTTGCTTTTTTAGGCTGAAACACTCTGTACCCTGGAAAAAATTGTCTTCAAATCTCAATTTACAGAGTATGGCAGCACAAAAGAATCTGAGAAAACCTAGAAGACATCTTGCCTTGACTGCCCACTAAAAATCTTTTAAAAAACCCTCACAAACAAATGAACAAAAACTTCTTGGTCTTAGGGTGTTCTTTACTGCTTCATGCTGCTGGAGTACCTGAAGGGGTAGTTACCTGAAAAAATACCATTTATCCAGCTTGAGTCCTCAAACAAGAAGCAGCATCTACCCAGAGAGCACAACCAGAATAGGAAAAACCAAAGTTCTATAATGTTTTTTTAGACTTATCCATAGTGTTAGTGGGCTGAATTTGCGCTCCACCACGAAGTTTGAGGTGTTACCATGAGGTCAGGAAACAAGACTCAAGCATATGATACACAAAGAAGTTAATATCCAAAGTCTTTTCAAGTTATCTGGAAGCTCTTTAGCTGCTGTGGCTGTCAGTGATTGGGAAAACAAAAAAAAATATAGACAGAATGAGTCCTTCCCTTACAAAAATCAAGGTTGAGCTGGGACATAAGTCTGTGTTCTAAATTAAATGAAGGTATGAACACTGGAGAACAAGAAGATCTATTCAAGCTGGAGGTCAGTTCATGCTGAGATTTCAATTGTAAGGATATTCCAAACTTGATGGTCAAGGCCCTGAGAAGCCTGACCCAGGCTGACCCTGCTCCAAGTGGAGTCTGAACTCTGTGCCCTCCAAATGTCCCTTCCAGTCAACTATTCCAGGATTCTATTTTAAGGTTTATAACTATTAAAGCCGATGGCTTTTAGGATAGGTCTGTAATCAGGATAAAAACTTCAGTGCACCAAAACAGGATGGTAAATACAGGAAAGAGAGTTTAGATGACAGTACCATCAACAGCGAAGAGCACAACTCAGTGCCCAAGTTCTTGTAGTCCTAGAAAAAGATGCTTGAACAATTCCAGAGCAGCAGACATTAATATCCAAGAGCCATTCACTGCACTGCCACCTGGCCCACATTTCTTTCCATTCCATTGAATTACCTGCATTAGTAACTGGCATTTCAAAGGGAGACTTTCCACACAAATGCCCTGTGTCACTGTGATTAGTTCAGCTTTGACACTTGAAAAAGTCTGGGTTTTGTCTGGAAAAATGTGAATGCTAACTTATCAGCTACTACCTGTAAGGAAAGGAAAATGAGTAAATGCTGAGATATTAGTGTCTGGACAGATGCTATTGAGGAGTTCATCTGAAATCACTGCAAGGCCAATATATTTTATGCCTATAATTGCTGCTCAAAGTTCACAGTGGCATTTTGCTGATGTGCCTAAAATAGTCTTCATGGGTGCTGTTAGAGCTGATTTGACAGTAGTTAAGGTGGAAGGGGCAATGATCCAGCTCAGTGCCTGTCTGAGCCATTTTGATAAGTGTACAGCCTGTGCAGAAGCTTCTTAATTGCTCCAGTATTCTCCAGTTGTCCCTGTTCACACAGTCTGGGAGAAAGGTCATCAATCACAGACTGGGTGAAGTTTTTATGCTTTGCTTGCTTAACAAAATACATTTTAAAGACAGTAAAACCAGCTAATAAGAACTTAAGGAGGTTATGATGTTCCCTTTCCTAAGAGCAAATTCGGAACATGAATCATTTAGTACCCGCATTACAGGGAGGCACAAGCTCAGTACCAAACCTGGCTCTTGCTTCATTCCTGCTTTGCAAGAGAAAACATTACCTGGCATATTTAGATGTGAGAATAGTAATAAAGAGATCCACTGCAGCTAAAAACTTGGCATGTACTGAAAGGGGCAGATTAGGAAATCCCATATTTTGGTTGTGGACCTGCCACTGAATTTATGTGGATTTGGCCAGGTCATTTAGGAGTTTTACATTTTGCCAGCCATGAAAGAGCACAGCCAATGTACAGAAGTGTGAAACATGTCCTGAGAGGTCTGAAAGCACAGAATGAATTCTCAGAGCTGAGGATATTCTCATCACCACCACATGGCCAAGATACCACTGGCTCTTGGTTTGGGTGCCAAGGTAAGCTTTGGTGCAGGACACTTCTGCCCCAGCTACAGTCCAAATGCAGCAGTGAAGAGGACAAGAAAAGCAAGTGGGTTGACTTTATTTCACTGCTCAGTCCCTTTGCTTTCCAATTATCTTGATGCAAAAGGTGTTTTCATTCCAGGAGAGATACTGGGTGTGAATTCGCCCCTTTGTATCTAATCCTGTATACATTTCAGATCCTATCAAGGTTGCCATAGTAACAAAAAGATTTGTATTGAATGGCAGAAAATTCCAAAAATACGATATATGAATCCTGCATAATTTGTTGACACTAAATATTCGTTGCCTGAGGCCTGTATCTCTTTAAAATTACACATTTTTGCTAAGAAAGAAATTGAAACCTTGATAAAGCAATTAAATGGTACAGAATATCCACATTTTTTTCACTTGCTTTTAGAAATCCTTATTTTTTGTATATATATGTTATATATAATATCCAGATAGGGAATTCTCCCTGATTCTACCGGTGGGAATTTTAAAGAGAAAGAAACCTGTCAATTATGCAACAACAACAAACCTATCAAAAAAAAAAAAATCAACAAAACCCACATTAACTTCTACATTCCCACCACCCCTTTGTATTTGTACTTCCAGTCCAGTCTCCCATTTTAAGAACTTCTGGAATTTTATCTCCAAAGACTGAGTTTTGAGCATTTTTACACTCCCCAATGTTAAGAAGCCCACAATCTAAACTTGCCTTAGATTTTATTGCAGATATTTTCGTATCTGCAGCCTTCCAACCTCAAAGCCCTTCCTCACAAACCCAAACCACACCAATAAGTTCTCTCCCCCACACTTTATTTGATATAGTAACAGATGGATCCCAAACTGCAGGAAGACACCCACTGACTTCAAACCTGGAAAGTTTTAAAGTGCATCTGTAATGTGCCAATCCCCACTGATTTCCACATTCCTGTGGAAAACTAAAGGACTTCAGGCCACCTTTCAGCTGCAGCTGAAATGAGGGAGAAGTACCACCTGCACATTGCTTGTTTTCCAGCTGCCAACTGCAGCTATGAAAATAGAGACTGTGTGAGTAGGTGCAACCCTGAGAATATCTACTGCTCCACTGACATGGAAATCCATCCCATGGAAGATCCTTCCCCGTTTGCTTCTCCTCCAGCATCTGGCACCATGAGAAAACCCACAGCTCTACACATGGAAATCCCTGTAACTGCTCACAGGAGCACCCACCTGGTTTGGGGAAAGGAGCTCTTCATGTTTGACTCTGAAGGAATGAAAAGCATCAGCATCACAGTGGATTCAAACTGTGATTTACATGTGGAAAATTGGAAAGTGTCCCTGTAATTCCTGCATCCATTGACCAGCAGTTCTCTTTATGTGTGTCTCAGACAGTGACTCCCCTAAACATCGCACTGGAAGAGGATTACCCACATTTTTGGAGAGCACTGCACTTCCATAACTACAAGATCCAGTTCACTGTATGATAAACAACCCTGGAACAGCCCCAACAAGTTTTATGTCAGGAGGAACAGGGAACTCTCCCCCATTCCACAATCAGTCCTAATTAATCAGTAATATTTCATCTCTCATGCAACGCAGATGTAACGAGATAAATTTTTCTGTTAAACTTTACAGGTATCTACAAAGTTTTCCCCAAAAAATATTATTGGATTTCTTTCATTCATTCTCAGCACAGGAATTACTTTTGGAAGAAGCAGTCTAGAAGTCTCTTTTAGAACTGTATTTGTTTTTTTTGAACTTGAAATATCCTCAGAAACACTGTCAAATAGTGCAAGAGACATTTTCATATAAATAGAGAAATTGTATTGAGGAGGAGATTGGGTGTGTATTTGGTCCTCTGAGCAAACTACAAGACAAAAATATTCTGTGTTTTAAAGGCTCAGTGTCCCTGTCATTATACAGACATCTGAGAAGTGCTGCCTCTCTGCAAAGGCTGGTGCCACAATTGTTCCAGCAGTTTAGGGAGCGAGGAATTTGCTGCAGTCCCCTGACCAGTGGGAATGACAGACACACAACAGGCCTTCCCTTTACCTACAGCTGTTATTCCACAACTCTGTGGTGGCAGCTCCGTTTCTTCCCACGGTTTAGGATTTTCCTGTTGCATGTACAAGCACAGTTTTTCTAGTTCTACTCTGTTACAGCTCTTTGAAGACTTTTAAAAAAAAATTGGGTTCTCCTGCACATTTTTATATTAATAACCTCCTGTAGCCCATTTCTCTTTGGATTATGTTAGTGAAACAAGTGCTATTGAGATGAACATTCAGACTTCTGCCATGCAAGCCTAGAAATTAATTATTAAGGTAATGGAGGTCAAGATCACCTAAGGTACACTCTTGCCTCTTCAGGAGTTAATTTTAAGGGCTGGAAGTTGGAATTCTTGCTGACCTGTCCTTCAACTGACTGATATTCTCTGACATGAGTTACTTCCACTCCGTCCTACACACCAAGTAGTCCTCAGAGCACTTTTCCCAGGAATATTAAAGAAAATATTTCTATGTGCACCACAATTAAGCTGATGGAACAAGGACCACAGACACAAGGATAAAGTATCCTGCTGCACCATAATATCTCCCAGTTCTCAAGTGAGGACACCTGTCCCTCCCAGCTGGGTAGGAAACACAAGTGAGTTATTCCAAGCTTTTATTGAAGTTGAAGCCTTCCCTTCACTGGCAAACCTTTCTGCTTCAGAGCATTTGTATCTTGGCCTCTGTTATTCATAGGAGGCACTGTTTATTTGTTAACTTTACAAATAAATAATTACATTTTCTAAAAGCTCTTTAAAATATTATACGAGATATAAAGGGATTGAACTTTGCCTCTTGGCTGATCAAGAATGCCACCCAATTAAGGAGTTTTGTGTTGCTGCCACAGGCTTGGCAAGAAATTAAATAAACAAATACCAAGCAATTGTATTTCCATAAACTGTGTGACACTGCTGGGCTTCCCTGCATGGAGAGCAACAATTCATTGCTCAAAGCAGAGGGGGAAAAGATTTTCTCTGAATGAATGAAATTTTGCATCCTCCAGAAAGAACAATGTCAAGCACAGTTGGTAAAAGGTGATCTCTGTATGGAGGGGAGAGAAGCCACATTTGGGGGGAGATATAAAAATTCTGTCAATTATTTTAACTTTTCTATGTAGATGGCAGCTGAACTCAGGGATCAGTGCCAAAAAACTACCATACAGTGTGGGGTAACCCAGAGAGTGGAAAAGCTAGACCAGTTTAGAACAGGGAAAAATCCGTTTGTTGATGTTCTCTATTCTGAATAGTGAGGGGAGAGAAGAAAAAGAAACATTTCTTTTATTTCTGCATCCATTTCTATGGATATTTAGAGAGGAACTATCCAGGAAGTTCAGGAGCTATTTCAGCTGTGGTTCTATGGATTTCTCCCTACAAGTTTTTGAGTCTCCAATCACCCACACCAGCTTTTTGAATCATCCATACCAATAGGGACTTGCCCACAATCTTATTCAATGTTGAGAGAGCATCTTATGCTGCTCCTTTTTACATCACATCTACATATCCAACATATGGCGTTTCTAATCTAGATTTTGAATTTTCAAAACATCAGGGCTTCCTCCCCTAAGAATGATTCAAACTAATCTTCATTTGTGCTCTTAATTCCTGTGACAACAGGAAGACATAACATAATACAAGCCTTTAATGCATGTTCCAGCTGTGTCTAAAATAACAATATTTGATTTTCTCATTTTCAATAACGTAAAACACAAATGTTTTGAAAACTTGAATAGTGTTGGTTTGTATCTTCTTAACATAGTGCTTAAGCATTCAGGTTCCTGGCATGGTTAAGATGGTATCTAATAATTAAAAGTTGCAATTGAGCAGAAACATTTGGTATAAAGAAACATTTCCTCCCGAAATAAATTATTATACACTACATTAACAAAAAAACCCAGAACACTGTTTATCTGGCTCTCAGCAACTCACTGTGAATAATTTCCTTGCTTGTCAAAACCATCAGCACTTATTGTTTTCCAGAAGCAACCTCAAAAATTCTGATTCTAGGGAAGGAGATACTTCACAATCAAGGCACGTTGACCTGGATTTTCCCCTAAAAGAGAACATTTCCCCAGCAGCTCCCCACGGGAAGGCAGCACTGCCCAGTGTCCCAGCACACACAGGGGCAAAGCCGAGCCAGGGAACCCATGGAAACACCCTCAGGAGTTGTGGTTTGCAGACAAACACCCACAGGCTGCTGTTTTATCAAACACCATCCAAAGTGGAGATGTGTGCAGCTGAAACAAGCCTGGAGATGAACTCAAACCCTGGATTAACCCTCTCAACTCCACAGTAATTTCAGGCTGCCCATCTACTTAACTCACAGAAAATGAGGATTTGTAGCAATAGCTTGATATGCTGCAGTGATCCAGACACCTCTGAGCAGCCCTGGCAGCCAAGGGCCAGCAGATTTCAAGTGCCAGACCCCCCTGTGTCTGCATCCCACCAGAATCCTTCCCTCCTGCTGTGGAGAACCCTGCAGAGGTGCTTTCTCCAAGGAGAAGCTGCTGCTGTTACAAAGCTCAGCTGGCCTTGGCTCCCCCTTCTCAACCCACCCTTCCATCCTCCCCTCTGGATGTTCCCAAGGGAAGGGCTGGGATAACACACTGGAGCTCCACAGGGAAGAACCCAGCAGTGACCAAAATTGTTAGCAATCTAGTGTGTGGGGTTTCCTCAACACCAAGCATTTTAAATTCATTATCTCATATTTTAAACAACGCTATAATATATAATTATTGCTATTGTTGCTTTAGCTAATTCTCTAGTTAACTCTTGCTTCAGTCAAGTCAAAATTTTAGTTCATAATTAGAGTCTTCTGTTCTGCCTCTCAACCTCTTAACATCTCTGCAAAAAAACGCAAAACAAACAAACAAAAAAAATCCAGAACAAAACACCCCCCCCCTCCAAAAAAAAAAAATCACCACAAAAAACTTATTCTTCCTTCATAATTAGGAGGAATTTTAGTTTCAAAGGGCTCAATAGACCACCAGGGCTTTGCTGGAAGCAAGTCTCGATCTCACACTCAGAGGGGCAGAAATAACTTCACACAGAACAGATCACACCAGATCTCCTACAAAAGCACCAGTGGGGGATTCTCAGTTTCTACCACGACACAAACAAAACCCAGGACAAGTTTTTCACGGGGAGGAGTCAGCACATTTTTTCACTCTTAGCTGGGAAGGTCACAAAAAGCTGCAGAGGTTCCCAAGCAACACCACAGAGAGGTTTTGGAGACGGAACTGTTGCAGAGGCTGCAGAGGAGAGAAGGAATCCCACCCCAAAAAGCTTTTATCAGATGCCTCTTGGAGAAGTGCATCAAATCATAAAAGCATTCCTCTAAATTTCACTGGATAATTACATGGAGAGAAGGAGTAATATTACACAATCAATCATTACCAACCAGCATCTGCAGCACTGACTTTCCAGCAAACCCCTTCCACAACCAACAGAACTTGGAGAAAAATGAACTGCAAACTTCGTTGAGCAAATTATAATACCAAATGAAATAATTTTGATCTTTTTTTGTGGACATTCTAGAAATGGAAAATAATTTATTCCCCAACGTCCTTGAGTGATGAATATTTGGATTTATTTCAAAGGGAATCAGAAGAGTCAGGGAGTGTGTGAATGTAATGAATTTCGCTGCTGATACTGGGTAGCAGCATAAATGGATCTATCATCTTCCTCTTGCCCATTAATGCTAATGCATGTGCATTGAAAAGAGAATATAATCCATAATATATGCACAAAATCTGCATTATTGTTGGTAGGAGAGTTACACTTGTCCTTGGGCTTTAGCAATATTCTCTGCTGGTGCTCTTTTGTTTAATAAAAACATCATTATTTTTCCTTTTAATTGAATAGCTACACTTCAGAGCAGCATTAGGAGGACCATTTTCAACTGACTTTGTACTGTAACTCCACCATACTCCTGTTGATATCTCCTGAGGGACAAGTGGATCTGCCTCCAAAACCTGATAGGAGCCAAACAGAACTGCCTTTGAAGTTTTAGAAAAGTGAAAAAACTTCACTTACTAAATTATTTTCTAGTTTCTTCACTCCTTCAGTCATGTATAAAAGATCCAGATATCCTGCTGAAGGAAGTGATTTCCAAGAATACCCCTTTCCAGCTCAGCAAAAATCTCACTGACATCAGCTGGACCGAGACCCCGCTCCTTAAGATTTTCCTTAGGACAGATTAAAAATGGATAACTTAAACAAAACAAATAGAAACCACCCAAAACAGAAACAAAAACAAGAGCCACTTCCAGATCCTGCTTCAAGCCCGAGAGGATCAGACAGACACTTCCCTGAACATTGAGGTATTTCCTTTGCTGTTTTTATGGCACCTGTTCCATGTTCCATCCCAGTTTCCACTTGTGCAGCTGCCACAAGTGCTGCCAGTTTAAGGTGTTTGAGGGTTCTTTTCTTTGTGGAATTCGACTGGATTTGCTCCAGGTGATCCTCCTGGGGAGCTGTAACACTCACAGCTGGCTGGAACTGCACAGGTGCCCTTATTCTGGTTTAACTGGGAAACAGCATTTCTGGGAAAACTCGGCCACTCATGGAAATACCCTCAAGAGCAGTTTAAAAAGTGCAGCAATAAAGGCACAGCCCTGGTCGTTGTCTCATAGGTAAGAAAATGAAGATATAAACCTTCAGTAAGCACATTTTAATGTGTCCTACTCCTGAGTGTAGCCCCCAGAGCCCCACCTTCAACTGCAAACTAAAAGAGGGTCTCAGCATCCAGAGAGGACTTGTAGGAGAGTCCAACTTGATCTGCCAGGAATTCTTAGGCAGGATAAGCAAAACCAATGGGGTTTGCTTAAAAAAACACACCAAAAAATCCCCCATGCCCCCAAACAAAAAAACCCCCACAAACCCAAAACAAAACCAAAAAATCCCCATAGGCCCCCCCATTCCCACCCCCAACCACACACACTGTAAGGCCCCACAAAACAAAACAAACACAACAAAAGAACAAAAAAAGCCCAACTAACAACAACAAAAATTATTTTCAAGCCAGTTAAGTATTAGTTCCCTCTCAATCACAGTGCAGGGTCTGGAAAGGACTCTGAACACGATTGTGCCTTGTGATATGAATTCAATTTTCATTTCAGGTGCCATAATGGAATTGACCCTAATTCAGATTCTCTAGAGAAGATGTTTGCCCCTTGTCACCAGCTTAGATTTAATTTAAGAGAACATGAAAAAAAAATTAAAAGGTATAAATCCCATCCATGTTTTTGTTGCATTAACATGATTTGTGTGAGGGAATGCTGGAGAAATCAAGAATGAGGATGGAAAGAGAGCACTTGAAATGTTTTGACTGCAAATGCTTGCAAAAGGGTTTCTTCCTATCAAAATAAGATTTCAGAAATAGCCAACTTCCCTAAAAATGAGACTAAAGGCCATAATGACCAGTGTATAAATGAATGGGGCAGTTAGGTCCTTGAAGTTTAATGGGTAAGGACTCCCATGGACTTTTTTCCTTAATAAAATCACCCCAAGAAACTTCAATCAAAAAAAAGATGACTTGTATTAGTGGAAAAGCACATGTAGAACTTTTGTTCTTTGCCATAAACATCCTATTGTCTCTATTTGCTTCCCTCCTATTCCCATGACAACCCCCAGCACGAATCTCCCTCCTTTAGGCCAAGCCACAGCTGATGAGGTGCTGCAAAAGGTGACACTTTGCACCAGGCTGGTGCCACACCAAGCCCAACACCACCAATAAATTGGCCCTAAGGCTTGAAGGGCTCTTTTCATTATTTCAGCAACCCAACAGATGAAAATGAGGCACCTTTTTGCCCACTTCTGAATTGCAAAGCTATAGAAGACCCTGTGATATTCTTGCTGTGCTCCAGGTGCCTGTGGCTGAGGGGGCACAGACATGGATGAATCAAATCTGCTCTTCTCAATCAGGCTGGATAATTGGGTTGTTCAGGGTCTACTCTCCTTTCTTGAAGATATTTTTCAGCAACTAAAATGTCATCAGGTCACCGATGGATCTGCTGGTCGTTTGGGAGGCAAAATGAACTGGTTTGTTTTAATCTCTGCACTTTAACATTCTGTGTTCAGGAGCCTGGACCTGCATGAGCTGTGAGAGCAGCTGGGTTAGTGAGGGAAAACAGTAACATCTCCCTGAGCACAAACACCAGAAGGGCACTGAAATGTTTCAGTGGGAATTCATCTCACAAACAGCAGAACCAGCGCTGTCTTTTCACAGACCTCCCAGGAGCTGATTGTCAACAGCTCCTCTATTGTGTCATAAATTGTGACATTATTAAAAACAGGATGACATTCTTAAAATCTGCATTTAGATGAATAAATATAGGTTGAGTGGTTGCACTTGAGGCAATCATTTTGGGGAGAATTCTGTCATGCTTTTTTCTCCACTAGCAAGTTGCAGTTCTTACTCTCAAGTTTAGCAAAAGTGCACTGAAAGGATGCCAACAAACACACAATTACAGATCATCAGAGTAATCAAGCAACAAAAATTTTGATTCCTTATTGTGCTACCTTAAAGAAATACAAATGAAAAGTTGTTCTGATATTCCACTTCCAAAATACATTAAAAGAGAATAAAATCTCTTTCCACAAGCTTCCTGTTGGTAATAAGCATTCTGTGCCCAAATACACAGCACAGTAACACAATTTATTCTATTTAAATGGGAAAAAAATATGTACAAAATGCAGCTATTACCCAGCTGCTGAAAGGTATTTTCTCCCAATTCAAAACCCCTTAAAGACATTTTAGGGCAATTAGTTAACAAGCAAGTTCTGATTTGCAGGTTTCAATGAATGCAGGCAGCGTTTTCGAGGCAAAATAGGAGCATTAAGCCCCTCAGCATAGGGGTGATGTCAGGGAAGGTGATGCCAGCCCGGCTTTAATCCACATTCCCACTGAAGACTCACCCAAGGGGGAGGTACAGAGGCATCAGGATAAAGCCTGGATTGGTTAAACCTCCCCTTCCTGGGAATGTACAACCCCATGGGAGCTTTGAGCCACGCTGGAGGGCTCCTCGCAGTCACCTGTGCTCCCAGCATGTCAGGCAGCAGCCAAAGCTCCAGGGTGGCTTTGCAGGGGCTCTTCCACCCTGCCACGTGTTCAGGGCACAACAGCACCTAAATTATCGCTAAGAGGAAGCTCCTCGTGGAGCACAGGCTTTGCTGATGGGGAAATAAAAGCTGACTGGCCAGTGCTGAAGGGTCTGACGGTGTTCGATAGACAAGGGACAGAACACACCCTCCCGTGAGAGTGTGATTAGTCTCTCATTCTGCCAAGTGGCAATATTGTATTTAACAAACAGGGATGGGGTGGAATGACAGGGTGATTACAAGAACTTTAAACAAACACAACTTTTTAGAAAGCTCAGGGTTATTTTAACCTCTCTTTCCACGTTCACTCTTCTTGGCTTAAGTCAACCTTTGTGCCTTTTTGGTGGGTGACAGAAGCACAGACAGTGTCTGCTCTGAAAACAAGGAACAGCAGTTCTGTTCAGCAGAGATCTGTACAGACATCATTTACTGATAGAGTTGATAGAACACTTAAGAATTTGTCTCCAAAGTATGAATTGAGATCGAGCCTTTCAACACATGCTCACAAACCTGGCTACTGCTCTTGCCATTAAAAAACCAAAAGAGAATTCAAAGATGCCACTCAGTTGTCAGAGTGCTGTTCCAATGCTAAAGGAAAACAAAACACAAACGAAAAAAACCATATCTGTATCTGAATAGTGCAGAATAAAATCATAAATTGCATCAGACAGTGTACAAGTCACTGTCCCTTTCCATTAGCAGTGGTTGGAGGCAGAGCCAGTGTTACAGAATGTTTCATTCTGCAGTGTCCCTTTAGGTGTCACATAAATTAGCCAGCAAAAAAATATTTAACTTTCCTCAGGAACAAGCTGTCTTTGTCACTTTGTCTTGACTTCATCTGGGTGCATTAGACTCTGCCTGAAGACTTCTTGAAGACTCCTCAACATCAGAAACAGAAGCTTCTCACTTTAAATCATAGCACCAGCAGTGCCCAACTTAGCTGGCTAAACAAAGGGAAGCCCTCTCAGCTGCAACGTTCCTGAGGTCGACACCATGAAATCCCAGGTGCATGGAAAAATAGGAATATTTTTCCACTCTCCCACTCCAGCTGAAGGCTGGGGAGAAGTGACTCAAGAACAGAAATTTTTCACTGACTTTTTTTTTTTTCCTAATAGTTGGTCAAACTACCAGTGTTTACAGAAATGCAATGATGGCTGTGAAATACATTTCAGAATAGAATTTGTACCCACTCCAGAAGCTTCTGTGTACCAAGTTCTTGGATGCCTTTGTTAACAGTGTGAATATGAAACTACATAAAGGCCTGGCTCAATGTTTCACAGAGAACATAAAAAGCCCTGAGTTAGTGCTGTCATCCTGTGATTCAGGACAATTCCAGTCACTGAAAATATCATCACAGGAGCCAATGATGAAAAGGATCTAGATCTCTCCCATGAAAGGCATTTCTCACTGAATCACTTCAAGTACCTTTAAAATGACTCCTTATAAAGTACTTGGTGTAAAAGAAGGAAATTTTAGCACCCACAAAAGATAATAGAATAGATAATTCTGATTTAGCAAGACATCTTTCACTATGTTGGCTTGACAAGACTAAGCATCAGAGAGCTTTTGGGGCCTGGATTTGCAGAGCAGGGTGGGTGGGTGGAGGAACACTCATGTTGATGTTACATCACCACAATGTGTTATTTATCATGCAATGTGTTATCATCACAATGTGTTATTTTAGTTCTAGTATAATGCATCCTCTTACAAAAAATGTCAAATACAAGATTTTTCTTGCAATTATGGTTTGTTTCGATAGATAAAAGGGATTTGTCTTAACAAGAAAAACTTGTCTCCAAAGTATAATATATACACTTGCACATGTCTGTAGAGAAATCTAAGTGGGGAAAAATCTAAACTCTGTCTGAACATTGCCTCCTTAAAATAATACTGTATCAAGCCAAATTATTTCATTTTGTATGTACCTCTGTGAGCTACAGAATGACAAAATGCATTCTTGCACACCAGCACATCCCAAAAAGGACTGTGCACTGGAGCAGGTTGTCCAGAGAGGGTGTGGAAATACATCACTGGAGATATTCCAGAGCTGCCTGGGCACAGTCCTGTGCCATGTGCTCTGGGATGGCCCTGCTGGAGCAGGGAGGTGGCACCAGGTGACCCACTGTGGTCCCTCCCAGCCTGAACTACCTCGTGACTTTGAGGAAAAGCCAAAACACCAAACGCTCACAGCTTCTTCATTCTACTGAAACTTCCACTGAGTGGAGTCTGAAAGACTCCTCACTCCACACACATCAGGTGTGTGAGACCCAAGTGAAAAGATCTGCTGTGTCTGTGCTGGAATTAACTCTGGCAGCAGCTGCCCCTGGCCCTGGTCAGGGCTCTGCACATGGGAGCCTTTCCTCTGCTCTTCCCCCTCTCCTCATCCCACCCCACAGCAGCACAGAGTTCAAACCCAGTACAAAAGCTTGGGTTTCTCTGCAGAAACACTCCTGTCACTCCATCTGCTGCGACAGATGCCCCCTCATCCTGGTGGTCACAGAACTGTGGCACTACAAGCAAGGCCAGAGAGACACCAACATGAACTGTGGGACCTTCCACTGGTCAGCATTTTACTGGGTGCTGAACTGAGACAAAGAAACAGTGCCCAAAGTCTAGTGGTGGGGGATAAATGGAAAAATTGCCTTCTCCCCTTTAGTGGCTCAATTTTGGAGATAGACAATCCTTCCTTTAACTACAGGGGATCCCCTGCACTAAATGAAGGACTTCTGTATATTTGATATGCTGTTCAAAAAATTGCCCTGATAATTGGGGGATACAGGAGGCTTATTTCACCTGAAGCTCTTTTTGCAAGAAATAGGGTTTTTTTCTTGATTGTGCTCCACTTGGACAGTCCATACATAATTTAAAAACAATATGTTTTCAATTATTTTGAGCTCCCTAAACAAGAGTTTTTTTAGGGATGTTAAATATAACCAAGCAATCATTAAAAGTGTTGCTTGTGTTGCAATTTTTTTTGCAGTTCAAAAGCAATGCTAAAATTTCTTAGTATTAAATGAGACCTCAAGGGAGGAATGGTTAGAAAGAAGTTTAATCAGTTTTTCCAGTAGGAAGCAGAGGAAAAAATCCAGCAAAATTGCCTTCAATTTTCCTGTTCTTCTGGAATCAAAGTCAAGCCCCATAACCATTCATAGTCAAGTTATTCCAACAGAAGTGTTCCTTATTTCATGTAAAAGAACTGTCCAGGTGAAGTTGACTGCATGATCAAAAATGTTTGGGCTGCATCATCCAAAGTGCTCAGGTTTTTAGACTGACATGACTTCATTATTACTAAATTAAATCAAAGCCCTGTAGAATGTTTGGAAATGCCTGACAACCTTCTAAACTTGTATCTCAGACACACCTTAGCAAGATGTCAAAAGAAATCAGCTTCACCTTCCTTGACTAATAGTCCAGTGTTGGTTTGCTTCCACATTTCTTGGGGGGTTGTTTGCACAAGCAGCCAAGGAGTGAAAGTTCCTTGGTTGTTTTGGTTCTTCTGAAAATGCCCCTTGTTGCATTTGAGTGGTTGATGCACAACAAAGAGCTGGAGAGACGCTCTCAGCTGCCACTGCACATTTGGAGGCTGGGACATCTCCAACCTTACAAGAGCCTTATTCACTCCCACAGCCTCCTGAGACTACAGAGCATTACATAAACAGCTGCCACACAGCCAGTAATATTTTTGCTAGTTTTGGAGCCTCTGCAAGTTCTTATCTCTGCTTTATGCAGGGGGATATCAAAAGCCAGCTGTGTTAAATAGGTTGTCTTCAAAAGTCTGACTCAGAGAATCCCTTCCCTCTGGCATTATCAGACACACACAAAAAAATGTGCAGCTCTTTTCTTATCCACGGGCTGAGTGGTGAACTCCAGGCCTTTGTTGTCAAACAACTTGATACAGTCAACCAGCACTTGAAAGTAAAATACACTTTTAAAGAACTAAAAGGAGAAATGTGATGTGAATACATGCCAAAACAAGCTCCTTGCTGTCTCAGCATATTTAAGGTGACAGCTTTTACCTGCTCCTCCAGAAATCCTTAGGGAGGAATTAGGAAAACATATCTCAAGGCACATGGTTACATGGTGCATAAATTACACTTTATGCATTCAGGGTTAAACTTCACACAGAGGGAACATAAAGTGGCTCCACACTGCCAGAAATGCTCCTAAAAATCCTGCAGTCCTGATGCAAGGGCTGTGCTTCCACAGGGAAGGAGGTTTTGTTTCATTTTCCTCCTCTGAAGTTTGCAAGTAAACAACCCAACAGCATCTTGACTTTGAGAAGTTATTCAAAGTGCAATTTTATGTGCCAGCCAACACTATCAGACAACCAGGGGGGTTTGCATCTATTTTGTGCATTCCTGACATTTAAAAACAAGTGGATGGGAGTATTTGGGCAAATTTTACAGGCTGCACTAAAATAAACCATTAAAGGCAAGACCAGCAATACCAAATGAATGCAGATACATCAGGAATGCCCCTCTAGCATTTTGTTTCTGCAACCAGAAAGCAGAGGAAGAAAACGTCAGCTCCATGAGACAGCTGACTGTCAGGTTGCTCAGAAGATAAGGATAAATGTAAAAACAAATTAAACTGTCTAAAGTTCCTATTAATTGATTTCTTGTGCATAGGAGGAATTACAGCTGAGAGGTATCCAAAAGAAGAAACCTGATCAACAATATTAACTTTGGTGCATAAATAGCTTGAGGATAAACAGTGATAATCTCCAGAGTCAACAGAATGGTTTTCTTCATTTACCGAAGGAAACAATGCATAGTTGTATAAGGCCTATTTAAAGTTAATTAATTTACAACTAATAAAGCTCCTGTGTCAGTGCTCAGTGCTGGGGAGTTACACCCTTTGGAACCACATCACACCCCCCTACTTTTTGGGGAACAAACCATAAGTGACAGAATTTAACCTGCCACTGGAAAACTCAGATCCCTGTAGAGTTTGCCACATTACAGGTGTGTTTCTGGGTGAATAGTGGGAGAGGACTGTGTGGTATCTTCATTTTGAAGAAATTATTTCTGTCCACAGTCTGACAAATTTGAGGGAAGCAGTAAAATTTGATTAGGTTTAATCCAAAAATTGCACAATCAGCTGTTTTCATGCCATTTTGGTGGTTATCACTATATTAGCACTAATTATCATCACAGAGGTTGACAGCCAGATTCTCAGTTGCCACAAACAGTGGCATTGGATCCAGGACTACATTCCTTCTGCTGCTGGTTAAGAAGGGGTGATAAAACACAGAACCAAAAGACAGATCCAGGCCTAAACATGTTCATCTTTTAGTGAGATGGTCAAACTTCTCCAAGCGTGTTATAAACACCAGAACAATATTGGGAGTTAAAATTGGCCCCAGTTTTTTAGATCCCTCTTCAATGCTTTTCCCTAGTGAACAGGGGGATAGTAGTAGATATTTAGTACATTATATGAATTATTGCCTTCCTCTTTTAACACTGCACTGGTAAACTTAGTGAGCCTGAGATGTTCTGGTAAAGATTCCCATCAGTGACCCTTAGCCCTAGGATTTGCTGGTGAATTCAGCTTTATGACACACACTCAGATTTAAGCCTGGATCTTACATTAGCTGGAGCCCTGCCCTGCAGTTTCATGCTGGTTGATTTATGAATTCTTTCAAAACTTTAACATCTCATTCTGACAAGTGCCAGCCAGCAGGGCAGCTTCTTGTGCTACAGATCTGTGTGTGCCTTCCATCAGTTCTGCTGACTAACCTGCCAAAATCAAGTTTTGCCAGTCTCATGACCCAGACTCAGGAGCAGACCTGGACCAAGCCAAGAGGCCAAGGCCTGATCCATTTCAAACCTCAGGTCAGTCGAAGGAGGAAAAAAAGGATCAGGAAATCAGGGAGGAATCGTGAGGAGTGGGCAGAGAGAACAAGTGAATCAGGACCTGGTTAAAACCCAGAGTGAAGACAGGAGAAAGAGAATAACAAAATGGGAAGGATGTATTATTTAAAGGAAAAAACAGACAGAGGAGTGAAATAAGGGAATGTTTTATTACATTCTTCAGTTGCAGTGATAAACCAAAGTGATATACACCCAGCTAGCACAGGAGAAACACAAGAACTCAAAAGAGAAGAAAAACATGCAAAGAGTCCATAAATTATTTTGCAAGGTATGGTATTATCAGATAGAAAATTTAGTGCTTTAGCGTTACCATAAATAATCCAATAAATATTAACATTCCTCTATAGGATAGAACAAGCTGGGATTGGAACATGTACTGGAGTTCACAGAGGGCAGGGAATGCCTAAAGCAGGGTTGGTGCTGTGCAGCATTTTGGGGAGGGATGCAGAGGGTCAGAAATCCATCGTCAGTGTGGTAAGTGATGTGAGTTGTTAAAATATGCATCAAATGAAAGAGCAGAGAGAAGAAAAAGGCCCCTCTTGAGCAGCAAACTCCAACCCTGCTGCTGAGAGACTGGCAGGGACACAGCTCAGTGTGGGGAGCTGGGAGCAGGGCTGGCTTCCCTCCCGTGCCTGGGGATGCTCCCTATCCATCAGCACCATTCCTTCTCCATGCAGCCCCAAGGAGCAGAAAGCGATACCACAAACAGGCAGGATAATTTGTTCCACTAAGACACAGAGGATTTGCTCCACAAGTGCTAAGGATTATACTCCTAAATTGCCTGATTTAATTTTCATTTTCCAAAAAAAAAAAAAAAATCAGGCACTTCAATGGAAATAAGGCAGCAAGTTTAAGTTCCCTGAATGTTTTGGGAGAAGTTTTTTCAGGCTGACAGCATGACCTGAAAGGATTTATCCACTTACAGCTGGTGAAACACTTCAATATATTTCTGTTATCATGAAACTCCTGTCTTGTATTTCCATCCTCATTTCTGAATATTAAAATAACTGTTAGATATATCTCAATAGAAAATAAGTGCTTGCTGTGCTTGCACAACATGATAACCTCAATAAACACTTTTCTAGGCTTTCTGTTAGATGACGCTGTGTCCTGCATGTTATTCCCTGTCACACTGTGCTTACTGGTGTTCTGTGCAAATCAAACTGAAAGCCATGAGAAAAAACAACACCCAAGGCTTAGATTACTTGGTCCTTAAAGCTCAAGTTCCGAAAGCCAACTGGCCAAGGGTAGATTTTGTAAACAAATGTTAATTCTAACCTACATGGCAAAAGTTGGTAATTGCAGAGTATACTGAAAGAACCCCAAATCACTGAGTGTCTGTATTGATGCATCATTTTGATTGGAACTAAAACCTACCCCAAAATAGTGGTGTTTGTACTCAATTATAATTAAAACATTAATTAAAAATAAAAATAATACAAAATTCCTCTACACTGTCATCAGAAGACATGTAAATTGTTATATATGTAACAATACATAAAAATTTGCATAAAACTTCCTTTGTGCTTTGTGGAATAAGACCCAAGCTGCCAATTATAAGTCTTTTTTTAAACTTTGGGATTTGTTTTGTAAATGTTGTAATCCATTTGTTCTGAATTGAAGCAGGAAAAATAAAAAAGCAGTTAGGGATAAAGAACAAAGAACCTAAAACAATGCATATTTAATCTCAGCTTAAAGAAAACAATTCAAAACTCATTTTGAGAAACATGGAGGTGTTGCCCAAGTTTTCTCTTGGATATCAAGCTGATTTGATATTTAACATTCAAAGTAAACCAAACAGTGCAAACAAGGTTGCTTTAGAACTAGAGATGAAAAGTGGATAGAAGCTTGTTGATTCAACAAAACTACCATTTTAGCACAAAGTTCAGCTTTAAACTTCCTCCTGAATAACTGCAATAGGAAAAAGGTTATTTATCTAAAACATACAGGAATCTATTTTGGGGGGTGATGGGGCACGATGATGAGTTGGGTTCCACACAAATGGTGAATTTTATCTGATTTCAAACAGGGAAAAAGTGAAAGAGGAAAACCCAAAACTTGAGAAAGTGCCTTTCCCATCAGAGTATTTTCTTCTGTTTACCTGACATATCTAGACCAAATTTGTTTGGATGTTTTCTGTGTAACAAACAAGCCCTCAAATGTTCAGTATTTCACCTTGAACTAATTCCCTCAAACTGCTTGAAAGCATGTGCTGAGAACTCGCTAAAATTTTAGGTTTCTAAGGGAAGAAAGTGGGGGTGGGGGAAAGAGCTTAGTCTGTAACACTGATTCCAGCAAGATTTTAAATTCCACTGCTACAATTTACAACCAACAGCCAGAAAACAAGCAAAACCAAAGCGCAGCCCCTACTGAAGATATCAGGGTCCACAGTCACATCAGGAACTCAGTACAAGCTGCACATTGCTCTGCAATGATTCATTGCATTTCTCAGTTTTAGAGCAATATATTGTTTATTTAAAAGGAGGACAATCAGTGTGTGTACATACACATGTGTATGTGAGTTCTGTTTTAAAAGTCAGGCTTAGTGTTTGACACAAAAATCTCCCAGCCCTCCCTCTCAGATGTTCTCTAAGTGGAGACAAATGTCCAAGATGATACAGTTCATCCAAACTCAAATAACAGGGACTGCAACAGTCCCTTCCTAACACAAGTCCTGATTTCAGAGTTCATGGCCTGCACATCTTGAATTTCAGGAGTTTGATTTCCACAGGATTTCTTACATTAAAAAGAAATGAACAAACAAACAAACAAAAAAAACAAACACAAAAAACCACACACACACACAAAAAAAACCCACACCCAAACAAGTAGCTTGGCATTCCAATCAAATTACATATAAACCTGAGGTAGGGACAGGAAATATTACTTCAGAGCTTTCAAATCTATAACTCAAGGTTATATATTCAGCTCCAGGTTTGAATAGCTAGGATAGAAACATGAAGACAGGTGAAGAAAGCTGAGATAAGAAATAGGGAACTTGTTTCCTGAGCTGCAGTGCAGAGTAAAAAAAAAAAAAAAAATGTTTTAAAGGAATTGCTGTATAGAAAGAGGGTGCCTGATCATGTGGTTGGTTTTCTTACTAAAAATTTGGGGTGATTGCAGAGCTCAGGAATGGAGGTTCCTAGAATCCATCACACAGGTTACTTGAGGTCCTATCAGATGAACTTATCAAGTCACCAACCCCGCGAAGCCAAGAGAAACAACAACTCTTTCTTCTCAAGATGAGGAACCAACTCCTTTGATGAAAAGCTCTTGGCCAACCTAAAATCTGTCAAGGAGCTCCAGGGGAGGACTGTGTGGAACTCCAGACCATGTGGCTTAACCTTGAATCGTTTGCTTCCAGTCTTAACCCTTCTCAGTGTTTCACCAGGGATTGATGCCACACTAGTCCCCAGATCCCTGGACTCCTGCCATTTAAGGACATTAATACTTATTCTTTAAAGACTTGAAGGCTTCCCCAATCCCCTACCTCCATTCCCCCTCCCCTTCTTAGATTTGTTTTAAACAACAAATGAGAGTGATTCCAAGAACTTTCAGCTCACTCCTACAACTGATCTGGGCCTGCTGATTTAAACATGTTGGATTTTAGCAGGCTTTTACCTCACTTTCCTTTCCTAGAGATGATGTGTTTAGTCACAAAATAACAAGAAATGCATAGAAAGGACTGAAATAGCAACTGCTGCCTTTGTTGGACCTGCACTGCTGCTCTTTCCTTTATGGTTTTGTTTCTTTATTTAGAATGAGAGGTGATGGAAACCAGGTCTCCAGCAAAAGCTTCATAGAATGAGGTTTAACCCAAAACTATATCAGACTAATTATAGCAACATTACAAACTAATTATAACTATTATTATAGAAAGCTTTGTTTCTTCCAGGGATCAGCTGTTCCAGCAAAGAAGGCTATGAACCAAGGGCAGCCAGGGTAAAAGGACACCCCAGGAAGATAAAACATGTGAAAATAGATTGCAACCTGGGTATATGAAAGCCTTAAACCACAGCTCATTAGGCATTTTTGCTTATGAAGTGAAAGGAATAAAAGCCCATCTGCTAAGGAATAACCTGTTGTTCATCAAATACACACATATTGTCTGATTAAAGCAGACTAATTTTTTTGAGATAAAAAGGGAGAGAAACTCATCAATGAGCCCCAGGAGACATTTCGACCCACAAGAAATAAATCAGATGCAGCCAATAACGAGACTGTGCCGTACCCAGTTGTACAACGGCATTGCTGAACTTTCCTGAGAGACCCCAGAGCTTACACTGCTCCCCCATTAATAACAACACAGGAAAACCCTGCCTTCAGAGCCAGACAATTAAAAGGAGAAGTCACACACAAGGAATAAAGCACATTCCTTCTCATTTTCGATGCCCAGGAAACCTTTTTCTAGGGAGTAACTCCTGAATTCTCTCTGCAAATTTTCTGCTTAGTTAGAACACATACCTGGCCATGCAATTCATCCTGCACTGCCCACTGGGTGCCAGGCAGTTTGCCATGCCTGAGGACACAGACAATTGTTATTTTATTCCTGCATTTTAAGTGAGAGTCTCTATACCCCGGTAAAGGATAGACTTTTCTTTTCTCCAGAAAAGTTCCTTCAAATCCTAGCAGCCCTTTTGAGGCTTTGGAAAAATGTGTGTCCCTCAGATAATTTTAGATTTTTGTCTCATGATTGTTCTTGTTTGGGACCTATACAGGTACAACTGGAAGGATTTTGACCATTTCAGTCAGGCACAAGGGAAGGACGTGGCTGGTCCCCTTAAATACACAAACTCTTGTTTCAGAAAGCAAGGGGCCACATTTCTGTCTCTGGAAAACAGAACTGATTGGGTTACGAGAAGAAAAAAAGGCATGAGGTGACTAAAGGGCCTTGGTGTTGTACATAACTTCCAACCTCTCCCCACTCCCTGAGAGCCACACATTTTAAAGCCTGGAAATATTTGATTATGCCTTCAGTGAACACGGGGAGTGGGTGGGGGGGAAGCAGCTTAATTTGCAAGTGTCACAAGGTTCACGTTGGGATTTGGCTTCACTTTCTTAACATTCTCAGTCTTGCATTTGTTCATTCCACGGCACTAATTCCATCAACAACACTCCAAACCAGCTGTGCAGACGGAGCTGCCTGTGGGAGCAGAGCAGAGCAAAGCTGGCACAATGTCAGCAAAAATACACAAAATAAATAATGCACTGCAGCCCTGTGTTCTCTCCCAGTAACTGGACACCAACACTTTAATCCCTTTGCACAAAATCTCCACAAAGGCCGATTCTGCAGCTCTGCAAAGTCACTCTCATTTCCAGCAATCCTCTCTTGTCCCCACTCCTCCCAGAAGAGCAATGGCCAATGAGCTGGATTACCATAAATTCAGCAATCAAATTTACACAGCTCTGGAGATGCAAGTAAAATGAGTATTGTATCTTCATTTCCTTTGTGGCACTTTATCAACCTCTTCCTCTGCTGATGGGAGAAGTCAATAAAATCCTATTAACACTAAGATGTTGTATTAAGTTTGACAGTTTACAAATTGCAGGGGTTTTCATTTCAAATATGAGCAGCTTGAGATACTCTGGAGTTTCACTGTATAAAATTGTTAAAGTTGGAATAAAGCAGATAAAATAATTTGAGTGTATTTTTTCCCTCTCCTTTTAAGGAGGGCAGCAGAAGGAAAAATCAAACATAAAAAACAACCTTATAAGCCTTCCTGGGAGATTCACATTAGTCTAACTAGGAGGACCAGAATAATAACAGATCTATATTTTGAGCAAAGCATTTGCCTTCCTATGGACTCCATGGGCTCTGTATCAGGCTCTGCTGCTCTCCATAATCACAAGTAACTGCTCTTGCAAAATGAGTAACACATCCTAAGAGAAAAAGGCTTAAAGCAACTGAACCCTTAAATAGGTAAATAAATAGAGATACCAGCAGCAGGGATGGACTTGGCACCTGCAGAAACAACAATCAAGAGTAGAGCTGACCAGGTGGTAAATGAATTAGGAATTGTACCAGAACAAACTTGGGGACAAATCTCAAGCTATTCCTGCAGCTGGGCAAATTGCCATCACTTCTGCATTTATCCACCTGGTGATTTAAATTCCTGTTCAATATTATTTGAAGAAAACAAACACCAGTCCCAGTTGGTGCTGTTCCTCCAGTTCTTTCTTCACTGAAAAATATTCTCTGAGAGGAACATGCAGAAGGCATTTAAGCAAGGTCTGGAAACCTCTCCTAAACAAGAGGTGTACATGCAAAGCAGGTGACTGGAAACATGAAAGAAGGGAGAGGAGAAAAAAGGGCCACATTTGGCCCAGTTCCAGGGAATCATGCAAAAAAGCAGAGAAGAAATAAGTGAAGAAGAGGTTCTCAGAGAGCAGTGTCCCTTTTCTCTGTTTCTTCAGCCTTTTAAGAGTAAAAATTCTTGGCCCGTGGGCTGGGAGCAATAGAAAAGTTGCAGCTGGAATGAACAACAAGCAGGGTTTAGCACAGCTCTAGCTTTAATTCTTCCCAAAACCTTCCCCAAACTCACACGACCATTTCTGAGCAAGTCTGAAAGATCCTTTATTCCCAGTGCTGGGCAGGGCAGAATCACTTGGTTTATTTGTTAAGAATAAGAACTTCACAAATATTTACACCCCCTCCCACAATTCAGCGTTGTCTCTGCTTTGATTAGACTTGGACAATTGGCAACGAACTTCACTCTAATTTAATTTCTGGTTGTCTCATTCTTGCTCTTCTGCTTAATGAAGAACACTGCAAAGCCCTGCTTTTTTTAAATGCACTTCCCTTTTCAGTATAATCCCAAAGCCTGTCAAAAATTTAGTATTATCTAGACTCTTCAAGGATATGGATTCTTGCAATTAATTAATTTACTAAAACAGAAAAGCACCCCTTAGATGCTCCCATCAGAAAATACAAGTTATGTACTTACAGCCTTTCCAATACCAACACCACCAAGCACCCCAGAGTTTGTGGCTATACATAGATCCCTCAGATCACCACTCTCACTGCATCAGACAGTCTGGGACTGCTCACAAGACAGAGTGGGAGGCTTTATTTGGAAGCAAACATTGCCTCCAGCAAGGATGTTTGCACACAGCAATAACTTGCCAGTGCTTAAGGCCAGAAGCTTTCTTAACACCCACTTAGAAACATTCCAATCCATCTTTTTTGCCTATAAACCATATTTCATGACAGCAAAGAAAACTTTTCCTGCTTTAAGTAGTTTTGTCCAGCTCTGATAGCAGGTAGATCACATTTAGCCGTCCATCCGTCACGCTGACTGCGCACACATTCCGGGCACCAACAGCAAGTCATGGATCCATGGACACTCCGAAGGAGCTTCCCTGCCAGGTGATGGTGTCTGTTCTCCCTTCACTGTCCTTCAGCTCAGGGGAAGAGGACAGAGTGGCCAAATTCTGTGAATTCAGCACCACAGTTAATTTATTGGCACCGTGATTTTGCTGCTTTAAGTGGTTGCAAGTACAATCTCACAGGTTCAAGTTTCACCTTAAGCAGCAGAATGAAAAGGTGTCTTTCCAGAGTGCTTAGAGAAAATTATCTGCTTGGGGAGGTAGAATTTCAGGGGTGAAAACTGAACAAATACAGAAGTATTTCTGTTATTTGTTTATTGGGAATGGTTGACCTATCTAAATTGCCAGTTAAAGCTTAGAGCAGGCCAAGTAAAACCTGAGCACTGCCAACCTACACCAGAACATGAACCATAGCTGAGGGCAGGATTTGGAAATAAAATTAATAAGCCCAGGAAAACAAAAGATCTGAAAGCCTTTCTTCACAAAGCATTGGTTGTGATCTGTCACCTCATCAAACCTTGGCATTCAAAGCTGCACCTTCAACACATCAGATCTGGGGAGAGACAGCTCTTTAGAGACAGGGGATTTTTGAGAGACTGGTACCTACTGAGAGTAGACTGTGTTAAATGTCCCAAAGGCTGAAGAAATGAAAGGATCCTGATGTTGCTCCCCAACCAAACTGAAATTATGGTGTGCTGTCATGTCAGCAGTGAAATATCAACACAGTGCACAGGACCAATCTTCTCTCTGCCTTCCTGTGATATTGTTATGAGTGATGCATTTTTAACTTTATATCAGGACACAACATCTTAACATCCTTTGATATTTTACTGCTGTGCTGAATAACAAAATAAAGCATGTGACCCCTTTTATTTTCTGGTTCATCAGTTTTGTGTCCTTATTTACTGGCCATACATTTTAAATCTGATGATACCCAACACAGGCTGCTCTAAATATTCTGTATTTAAGAGGTACCAGCTGACTGACTTTGATTTCACAAAAGCCTGTTTTCAAAAAATTAGCTGTGTAAATGTGTTTTTTTTTAATACACAATGTAACAAAGAAAAGGCACAGAAGATGGAAAACAATTACAGATTCTTCTCTAACCCAAGGATACACCCCATTGTAGCCTTGAAAAAGTTGATTTTGTCCCCTCTGCTGGGCCAGGAGCAGACCTGGTTTCCTTGCTGCAAACCTGTCAGTGCACTGGGCTCAGAGATGCTCAGCCAGCATGAAGGGACAAACCCCCATCGATCCTCCCACCCCTCTGTGTGCACATCTAATCCCAAATTCTCCCAAGGACAGGAGCCTCCAGCATGTCCCACTGCTCCTCCAGGCCCTGCCTATGCTCATTCTGGGATTTAGGAAGCCCTAATTGCACTCTTGCTTTGCAGTAAATGACAAACAAGAGTCTTTTCACACTTGGCCACTCTCATAACTGGACTGATTTTGCTTCACCTGCCACAGTAATTGATTTTGTATGATAATCAACAACTGTCACCTCAAGTATCAGACTTCCCTGTTTAGCAGTGTCCTTCTGTGGGTGGCTGACAACCTGCTATTAAGTTACTGAAGAGGTGAAAGAGTCGTGTTTCCAAATGGTGAAGAACAATACCCAAAAACTGGGCTTTGTTCTCCTCACTGAATCAGGTAACATGTTGCAGATGGCCCAAAAAAATGAAGTTGAGTCCAAATCTGTCACTCATCATTTGGACCTGGGAATAAGTACCAGTCACAGATGGAAAGATCTTCACACCAGTCAAGAAATCCACTATGTGCAAATGGCCACAACTTTAAAAGTATAATTAAAAAAACCCAAGCACTAAATAAAAGCTATAACTTCCCTTCAAAACTGTAGTGGTGGTTGTTTGTTTTGGGTTTGTTTAATAAAGATTTTATTCTTCACAGCAAAAGTTTCTTTATATATACAACAGATATTTTATTAGCATTTAAGAGAAATGTGTGTAATTAAACAATCTCCATCCTGTCTAGATTAGTTGATTACCAGAAAGCCTTTGTTCTACAAGAATCTATTACATTGGAATCCTTGACTTTATCTCCTCTATGTAAAAATAAATAAGAATGTTTTACAAATAAAGGCCTTTGAAAGGGAAGCTCTCTGCAAGGTAACAACCAAGTATTTATGTTTACATCTGCCTGCCTTCATTTTTTTGGTTGTTATTACTTCCACCAACACATCTCCCCTAAAGCAACAGAACTCATTTAAGTCTGGCTTCCTCAGCCCCTCATGCTTCCACTGATTCAGCAGGAACGCTGTCAAACACCTGGTGCTTTGCTGCTCCTGAGTAGCCCAATTATCACTTGGATTGCATCAAAATTAGGTTCTTTTTCAAATGGCTCAGCTGCCCTCTCTTGAGATTATTTTCACGCTCAGACTGTGGCTCTCAAACAAGGATGTCTCCAAAGCAGATTTCCTCCGCCTCCTTCTCTTTTCATCCCTCCCAGGCTCCCAACTGCACAGGGTAGCAGGCAAATAGGAGCAAAGATGTGAGAAGCCAAAACACAGGAGACACAAAGCCACAATTACAGAAAATAAGGACTAACAGGGCAGCTCTCAAACAGCTGGGAAGATTGCAGTGGAGCTGCAGGACAGATCACCTGGTACAGACCACCAGGCAGGGGCACTGAGTTCCACAGGCTCCTTCCCACTGCCCCTTCCCTCCCACACACTGCCAGGGCAGCCCTCCCTGCCCACAGCTCCACTCCTCCCCAGATGCTTTCCAGCAGGAATCCTAAAAGCACTCAGGGAAGGACTTGCCCCTTGTTGTGCTCATGCTGCCACAGGTAACACCTTAAGACAAACACAGAGCCTGTTCTATGATGCTTTATAAAAATTGGGTCTGGCCACCAGAAAAATGGTGTCATCAGACTATGGCAAAACTTTCTAAACATGAGGTGGTTTTAAAATACGTTTTCTCCACTTAAAAGATCCACAGCTGCTTTATCCAGGATCAGTTTTTGGAGGTATCTGATGAGCTGAACACCCTTTTCTTCAAGCAAACTCCAAGTATAACTCAAACCACAAAGACAAACACCCTCAAACACCTCAGCAGTCAATTTGAGTAAAGCCCAAAGTAAGACAAGCACAGGAAGAGCTGCCTTGATTTTCTCCAAAGGAATCAAAACACAACCAGTAAAACTCTGCCCTCAGAAGCTTTGTGGTTTCCTTATAGTCTCAAACTATCACAAAAGAATTAGAGGCTGATAATTATAGAATATTCAAGTGCTTATTTTGGGCTTTGTCTTGAAGATAATCAAACATTACATGATTCAAATATAGAGCTTGTTCCACAGCCAATGATGTAACATAATAATCACTTCTTTCAATTCATTTAACTCTCCCATTCAGTCCTTTTGCCCTTCTTAAATAATTACTTTTGAGACAACATGAAGTCAATAAAAATGTTACATAAATAAACATTTTTAAAGTGTATTCAACACAGGAAATGATGGCACTGACAACAGTGAAAGCCAAGTAAATACCCAGAATTTAATTAACTATCTAGAATAGAAATGAACTACAAGATTGATTTATCATAAAGAGATACTTCTCCTAGTCACAGTAACAAGAAAGACCTAGGATATAAACCTGCAATATAATAAAAGTAAGATCCATAAGAAAACCCAGTACTTATGCCAAAATGAGTTTATCATTTAACATGATGTTAAAAACCTGTACGAGTTTTACTCTTCTAAACTCAGTGGAAGTTTGGCTGTTTCCAAACCTCCTCCCAGCTGGGAACAGGAAAAGCAAACAACCAAAAACACACCCTATACACAAGAACACTTCTGGAGTCAACTTTACTAATGTAAAAACAACGTTTAAACACCAGAAAAAGAAAAAAACATCAGGGTTTTTCCAACATCCATTTATGAGTCCACATCTATTTAGGGGTGAACTTCAAGAGCATTTAACAAAACAATACAATGTAAAGTGTGCAGAAAATCTGCTGCTTAATTAAACCACACAAGTTTCTGCTTATCAACAGCGATTTTACAGCACTGACCAGGATTAAAAAGGCAGCTCTTGTTATGAAAACACCTCTCTGCTTTCCACCCCTATTCCCAGATGTTTACACTGTCTGTTCAAAGGCCTATTAGATCTCAGCTCTTTGATACATGACCAGCTACTCCTGCACAGCTTTTTGTTAACTGCAATCTAAAGCCAGCCGGGAAAAGGCCAGATCAGTTTTTATCGAGTGTTTTCAGGATCCCTTTCCTATGAGCAGACCTGTTCTTTACTTGCTTTCCCAGTGCTCCATTACATCAGGAGTTTAGGAGGAGGACAAGGGAAGAAGAAAAGAATTCAACTCTTTACTAATGTATTTTTAAATTTATTATTTCCGAGCAACAAATAGGAGCGGTTTTATTTTTTGAATAAGATTCCAGTGGGAAGTTCTGCACATGCATGTTGGACATGGATAGTGATTTCTCCTGACAAACACCAGCCAGAGTAAATGCCAGTCTGGTGGGACCTGCTCATACTGGAGTAACTTCTGGTCTTCCTGACACCAAATACTTAATTTTAAGAACTGAGAAACAAGCTTCAGATTGAGTTCAGACATCTACCAACTATTTATACAAGGAGTGGGAGACACATTAACTCAGAAATTAATACATAAGAAACACCCAGCAAATCTTGATTGATTTCTTGAAGCAAAGGGGAGAGTTCTCTTCAAAACTCAGGAACTCAAACCACAAATAAAACAAACAAACAAACAAATCACACACAAAGAAAGTCATCTTTCAACTCAAAGGCAAAAACAGGCTGAGGAACTGTGCAGAGCTGAGAAGGGTTCTTAACTATACACACACAGAGTAATAACTACCAATCACTGACAGAGTTAAAACCAAAGCTAAATACTGAGCAAAATAATTGTTCACTATATTAAAACTAAAAATTCTTCAGTAACAAAACTGATTTTTTTGAAATGCCATTCAGTTCTGAAAGCAGAACACTTAATATTAATTGCTCATCTTGCCAATAGTGCTAAACCACATCCACAAAACAGCATTTAAAACTGGATTATTTCCTCAGGAAAGGGCTTCTCACACAGATCTCTCCATCTCAGCTCTGCATTGTAATTGAGCAGAGTTCTGCAAACTAAATGATGCATGAATGTGTATAGATTCAAAGTTCAGTTTCTTCAATCAAAAACCCCAAAAAGCACTGCCAAAGTAGGCCCAGGGAGAAAAAAAAAAAAAAAGTACCAAAAAGGAAAACCAGCATCTGCTAATATTAAACTCTGAACAGAATTACAAAACCTCATCTAAGGACAGAATAATTAGGCACACATAAAGCAATCATTGGCACATTGTCAGAAATAGAATCTTTGGGGAAAAAAAAAAATTTAAAAAGATACAAATATCAGCACTTTGCCCAGCATTCCCCAATTCTGCTTCCCCTGACTGACTCCAATCAATGAGTCAACTGCAGCAGGTCGAACACGACTGTGATAAAATGCCACCTTATGAAGTAACTGCCTTCATAGATCTGCCCAAATGAGTCATAAAACTATTCATCAATACCCCCTCGTGCAGCTCAGCACAGGCAGGAGGGAAGCACGAGAGCTCCTGGAGCAGAAAAGCTCCCTCTGACATTCCATTTGCAGGCTGTAAATCAGCATTTCTCACATTGGGTACCCCCATTAAGTCAGGACCGGGAACCTCCACTGCCATTAGTCGACAGCTAACAAGGCATTAACATTTTCATTAACGATGTTGACAAATTCAAAATCGATTTTAAAAGCTCATTTGCATCATATCCTAAAATTGGGAAGTAGAGGGGAGCAGTCTGACAACTTGATTACATACTATAGCTTAAATTTTTGTTTTTCTACCTGTGTATAGATGGGAATTGTACATCACATCTGGGTATGTTCCAGTGCCCTCAAATTTTTAGTTTGCAATTGCTGTATGAAATTTAGGGCCAGCAACTGTGTGTTGTTCCAACTTCAAGCTGCTTAAATAAATATCACCAACCATAAAAGATGGCACATTTAAAAGAAATGGCAAAAACTTTGTCTTTTTTTTTTTTAAATCTGAGCAACAGAGGTAACAAAAAGGAAGATGGAAAAAGATCAATGTAGTGCTCTGACAAGAACATTAGGTATGTAACACCCACAAAACTATAGTTGATTTCACATGTAGAAATCCCATTTTTATTCCAGTTTTAACTAGTCCTTACAGAATAATTTAATTGCCTCTGTCTGCAATGACTGTTCTCCATCACTGTTATCATATTTCAGATTATTTCCTTCTTGATGTATGATTTCTAACAAATAGGAACACCACAAGTGTGAGATAAATGCTCTTGTGCACAGAGAGATCTGACACAGCCAGGAGTTGTAGTCTGGGAACGTATTTAGGTTGTGAGAGACTTCAGTTTGAGTCCTCATTTCACTTGTACTGGACCAGTGAGAGGAATCCTTTCCTCCCACTCTTTTATTCCCTGATTTTTGGAATGGGTAGACCATTTTTATGGAATTAGGTAGGGTCAATCCTAAAAGACTCTTAACAGCACCCAGAATGAAAGCCTACAAAATACACTAGACCCCAGTGACTTTTGCTTGCAGTTCCAATACAGTATTGCTTTCAAATTTCATTCAAAACCCTTCACCCAAATTAAGCCCTGCTAGAGAGAATTAAAAAAATTCATTCTGTAATCAACAGCCCCTGAAATGGACTAATGAAATAGTGTTTCAATACTCCAAATTTCAAGTGTATGGATACCTTAACAGCAAAACAGTCAACATCTACTGTGGCCATTAGGAAAAGGTATTTTTCTGTTATACAGTGTTTGTCTTTAGTGAGAGATGTATGCATTTAGCAAGATCATCTTCTAATTCTAAGTGACAGGAGCCTTTTAGAACCACAGAGGAATTCATAAGGTATAAAAAAACCCCTTCTAGAACTGGCACCTGAGGGACTGTGGTGAGGTAGAGTCGTTGCAAGTCCTGGTGCAGCTGAGATGATCCTGAGGAACCTGCATTGCCATTGCCTAAAATCTCCAAGCAGCCCATGTTAAGCACGAGCTGCTGTTGCTGAAGTTGTTCACAGCCTCCATCAGCTGCTTCCCTTGGTCTCTCCAGAGGGACACACAAACAGGGACCAGCCTTGCATTCACCTGCTCCCATTTCCATCTCTAGTCACCGGGTTTAAAGATGAAAGCAAAACTCCTGCTAATTAAGTGGGCTTTGAATTAGACACTGCTTGTCCAGAACAACTGTTCCATAATTAATTCCCCATATATTAATCTCTACAGTCAAAGCTGATATGCTTTGCCACTTGGGCTGCTGGAAGCCAAATATCCAGTGAATGAGGTGGAAGTTGGCATTTTTCCCTCACTGAATTTTAAAAAAACACTCAAAGTGACTTCTCTGGCTCCACTGAGAGTGGCCAGCAAAGAATCATCTGTGCTGCTTGCAGAGCATACCCAGTACTCTGAGATTGTACCCATAAAATCTGCATCCCTCAAGCTGGGCAAGTTCTATGTAGGGCACAAAGCAGGACAAACCAAATAAAACCCCTCAAAATGCCCAAAAAAACCCCACCAGCAGCTGTGAAAAGTGTGCTTAAAAATACCAGCAGCCCAATGTACTGTTTGAAGATATTTTAGAGGATTTATAGCAAAACCCATGTCCTTGATAAATAATCAGTATTCATTTGAAGCTTCTGATATTTTAATATTCTTACAAGTCACACTAGGAAATCACTTTCAAGATCCAGACAGTTCTACCAGAAGTAGCCAAACTTGAAGTGTTTGCTATTTAACACTGGCTTCCTAATTGCCTCAATTTACAAGCTTTTTGCATAAGCAATCCTTCAGAAAACTACTTTAAAAAAAAACAGCTTCAGAAACTTGAATTTTCTATTTGCCAATTCTTGTGCACCAAGCAATATTATATATGTTGATGTTTTAGTAACTTATGTAAGTCAGCATGTGTCTTTCTTTACATCTCCATAATTAAAACTATCAGGATAAGACAAATAACGAGTTGTTCAGTAAAGGCTTTGCAGTCTGGGCTGTTTTTATCCCAGAATATTGCAGGATAACTGCTGCTAATCCTTGTTCCATGGGCATTAAGTTGCTCAAGGTGCAGCCACGTGCTCCAAGCTCAGGTTTCCTTGGGCTCTAATCAATAAGTTCCCTGCATCTCCTCTGTATTGGAGCTCTCCTTATTACCTGCTCAATTGATTCCCCAAGCAACAACAAGCTGGAAAGGGCTGCATGGATAAAGCAGGTGTTGTTTTGACCTCCACCCACCAGCTCACAGAGCCAGTTTTCTGTCTGCCTCCAGTAAAGAAAGATATCCCAAGCCAGAAAAACATCCCATTTTGCTCCTGAACAATGGATGTTCCACTCGTTATACAGAAGTTCTTGCTCGTGTTCTCCGTGTTTCCTTTCAGAACTCCAAACACCCACAGAAACACCCACCATGATCATCACAGTACACTGCTTATTCCACAGAACTTCAGAGAAATACCCCTGATTTGAAGAGCTCAAAAAAGCGAACAGCAAATTCTAGAAGGCAAAACTAAAGCAAAACAAAAGTGCATTTTCTGAAGTTCCTGGGAGCTGTAGATTAACACACAAATGGTCCCATATTACCAACACCATGGAATAATATCAAGGCAGGGAAGCTTCTCTAACTTAAATTAATTGTTATCTTTAAAATTAAGGCAGTACAAAAAGTAGAAATAAATCCATCAATTAATAAAGGGAAACAGTGTGAAAAATAGAAATAAATCCATCTGATAACAAATGAAAATTGGAAAAAAAAAAAGTCCTTCTTGGGAGAACAAGGGAAGCTGATAAAAAGAATAAAAAAATCACTCAAGCAGGAGATATAAAGAAGATCCTAAAGATAGCAGTGATAAAGGAAATGGAGGTACAAAGGGAGAATTGTGCTCAGAAAGGATGGGATATTGCTCTTGAGAGTATCTGATATAAGGAAGACCAAGCAGAGATATTGGTACATCAAATATTTGTTATATTTAGGAGATTATTTAATAGGTTAACCTGAATGCTGAGGAAGCTGAGGGGCAGATATAAAACACTGAGATCTCCCAATATACACATAAAAAGCAGAAGAGCTTCTGAGCACACCACAGCTAAACAACAATGCCTATTTTTGCAGATATCTTTGAGTGACAGCCAAAACAAATCAGCGAGAAAAAACCGATTTTTAAGACAATAATACACTGGAGAGAAGGACCCATGTAACTTCTTAGCCCTATTAGCATCACAGAATTTAGTAAAAATCCTACAAAACACGAGAGCTTCATTACCTTAAAGATTTTTGTGCTTCTTTGCTCCCAGCCATCCAGTCTGTCCCAGCCCAACTGCTCCCAGCTAAATCCTTGGTGCCTCCAGCCCCCTCCCAAATCCACCTGTGTGTTCAGCCAGAGCAGCCAATGGCAGGGGTGCAGAGCACTCAGGGTTTAAATGAGGGACACCTGGGAGCTTTAGGGCTTCACAAGAACCTGCTGTCCTTAGGGAAGTGCTCATCACAATCCTTTACCAGAGCAGGGCTAAATTCCTGACAGTTTTCTCTCACCATGTTTGAGGAATTTGGAGGATGAGCAGCTGCAAACTTGATTCTCTTTCAGGATGTTTCTGACAGCAAAGAAACCAAAGAAAAATCTCACAGACCATCTGATTGGCACAAAGCAAAATTCTGGGCTTTAAACTGTGACCTGCCTGAGGTACCATCCACATCCAAAGCTATTTATAAAGAGGCTGGAGAGGGGAGGACAGATGTTTCTCCTCTCCCTTCTCTGTATGTTTGGAACCTGAGTATCAACTTCCAAATCTTTTGTGCAAACCTCATTAGACCTTAAGGGCCACAAGCAGCTGGAGGTTAGCAAAGACCAGGTGAATCAATTTGGAACCAACATCCTATCTGGATTTTAGTATGTACTGTGCTACTAGAATGTTATTTTAGGGTAAATTTTAAAACAACGCTTATAATTTTTTTTTCTTTTGTGATTTAGGAAGCTTTTGATTTTGAATTAAGGCAGTTCCCAACAGCTGTGCAGAAGAACTTTCATTTGTAATCCTGCCAAGACCATTAACAAAAATGTGTGGATATTGGAGCATTCCCCTTTGTCTGGTAGTTTGAATTACATCTCTTTCCTCTCCACTCGTATAAGTCGAGCTCTACAAAGCCAATGGAATGGGAACATTATTTTAGGATCAAGATGTCTCAGCAGAAACTGAAAGAAAGCAAATGGTACAACGTAACTGCCTCAGTCTTCCTCTATTAACCCCCAGCTTAGATTTGATTTTATTTTCCTGGACAGCTACAGTAGTTTCATGCAGTCCTCAGCTATTGCATGATCAACAAAAGAAAATGAAATAAACTGCTACAATTACTTGTCACTCCTGTCATCCCTCGATGCCTGTAAGTAGTTGTGTGATTCATCCAAGTGGGCTGGAGACAGGATTGGGATGTGAAAAATAGTCTTGTCTTAAGATACTTCTCGTGTTTATGGGTAACGAGATCCAGGTTCCATCTCTGCAACACACATGTTACTCCCTATTAAATTTGAAAGAGAGTGTCTCTAATTTAATTCTGTTCCCTCTTCAGGTGTAGGTGTAGAAGATCTTACTCACTTCAGTGGAGGGTTGAGGAAAGCAGCACAGAAGATAAATGCACACTGAAGGCATTGCAGAAGTGATAGGCATTAATTATGCTGCCTGATGGGCTGCTTGTCACTTTTCTTGCCTTGTTTAATGTTGCTACAAAGACATAAATGCATTTTTCCCTCCACAAAACATTTGGAGAATTGATGTTTGCCAAAGACTGAATGTATTTTGGTTTAATAAAACCAAGAGAGTGGAAAAATGAGTGAGAAATCTTCGTTCCTAATCTCGCACTTGAACTAAACAGGGAGAGAAAAAACCCCACAAACAAACAAAAATCCCAAAACAAAAACCTCACAAACCCAAAAAACAACAGAACAAAACCATCACCCCAAAAACAAACAACAAAACCCACAAACAAACAAAAAAGCCTTCAGAGAAGAATGGGTTCAAGGGGATGTTAAAACTTCTCTTTCTATACTTTGTGTAGTGTAAAAGTCATGTCTTAATACCCTTTGCATGTTCCCCAAGCTTTGCCAGAGTGGGCTCCAGAAAGAGCACAGGAATTGTTTGTAGTTTGGAAGCAAAGCAGGTGGAACAATAAACCCAAGGAGGCACCAGAGCCTGGATTAGAAAAAAGGAGAGGTTGATTAGAAGGTAAATTCCTAAATCCACGAGTGTCTGCTTTGGCTTTGCATCTCGACACACCCCCTGATTTCGGCTTTAAAGGGTTATGATTTCCACTTCAGCCTTGAGAAGAAAGGTTTCCCCTTGGTAGGATCTTACAAATCTACGTGCTGGGGACAATTTGCCAGCGAGTTGTTGCAATTATCAGGATCTCTTTAATCTCCCGTGCTTTCCCCTGGGTCTCTGTGTCCCTCAGTCCCCTTGCCCTGCTCATTACATTTTAATCTCTTTGTGACAACCCTGCTCCTTAAAAGCCAAGGAGGAGTTCAGAGGAATGAAGGGCTGACACCTGGCTGGAGTCTCCCTGCACATTTTAAATAATTATGATAAGAAGATGAGATATATATGAAAGAAACTTGAAAATGTGATATTAGTTTCTACATTCTCTTTCTGCTCACCTACAATTTCGAATTAGATTTCTAGTGTTTAATATATTTGATCTATTCTCTGGGTTTCAAATGGCATTACCTGAGGATTCTGCCTTGATATTTTTATTTTTTATTCAAAGGACAGATAGTTTTTTCCAGCTGGGGGTCAGGAAGGGGAAATGTTTCTTTGTAGAGCAAAGAAGAAGGAACTCCCAGATAATTACTTATTATTTTCTTGTCAAGTGCTGTCATTGTCCTGCCTACAAAGCGAGGAGAGAAGCATCACAGAACTGGCATTTTATGATCAAATAATAACTAAAATAATAATTGATACAGGGTGGGATGTATTCCTGAGCTTTGTTACAAAATATGGGGATTCAGACTCTACTTCCAACCTTTAATGAACCTGAAGAGAAGTCAGTATATGCTTAATTATCAAGGAATTAGTAATGAAAAACAGAGTTCTTTTCTATTTAAACTTTCCAATTTAAAGGATGCACTAAGCAAAAGAGAGATCATACATAATTTAATGTAATTGAGGAAGCGAATTAAAATATAATTTTCACTCCTCCATCTAATAACAAGCTCTTTCAAGCTCTGGGGATGTTGTTTAAGCCAAAGGTGGTGGTTTCCTTGACAATTCTAGGTAAGAATAGATACCCTTCAAAGAAATGAATAGAATAAAAGGGCATGAATAAGCAGGATTTACTAAATTGAGGGTTAAGGAAATGATAAGAGATCCCTGAAGAAGACTTAACATTGGAGATATAATATTAGAAAGAAGAATGAAATGAAGGTTAATCTTGATAATGAAGGACTTGAACCCAGGGAAAATGTCATTATCAACATGTTAACATGTGCAGAGTTGGGGTGAGAATTGGGTGGCTCAGACAGCCAATGCTATTTGGAGCTTTTCATCTGCTGCTCATTAAGGCTCCTGTAGAACTGCTCGTAGTGAGAGCACCTTGGAGGAGGTGTCAGTGTATTCCCAGCAAAATGGGACAGGAGGGTTTGCCACAGCAACCAGCAGCTGCCTGACAGAGCCCTGGGAGACAGGGGGCACTTCTGGGGGAAAGCTGTTCTCTATTCTCAAGTTCTTGAAAGCCACAGCCCTGATCTGAGATAAACATCAGCCCATCACCCTGCAACGCAGACCCAGCTTGAGAGGGGGAAAATTGACAATTTTAGGAACAGCAAAACACCCCAGAAGGATTGTCCATGGAAGGTACCTGACCAGAAAACCCTAAATAATAAGGTTTCAAAAGCAGCTCATTGCACTCACCATGTGTAATTGTGAGGCACCATGGAATACTGTTTAATAACAGCAATATTGGCCCTGACTCCACCAGCTCTGCCTTTGAGATGGAGTTCAAGGTTGGGAACATTTTGCCTATAACACCATGACTGTTTTGTTTTAAAATCACACCCTTTGGTGTGTCAGGTACTCTGTTAGAGCAAGGAGGTTTAGGGGCTTGGTTTACTGAATAAGCAAAAGTGTGATATTCAATAATCAAGAGATCACATTGAATAAGTAATGACTTCGACACAAAACTCCACTTCACTTTAGTCACAGTAAAATCAGAGAAGAAACACTCACTTCTGATAGCTGAGAATTTGATTCCTTTTGCTGTAAGAATGCTTAATGCCCTGGGTATAAACACAGGGATTTTATGGAAACAATGGGCTGTTTCTGAACTAAAACTGGCTGAACTAAACTTTCCATTTTAGAATATTTTAGTCCCATGGCAGAAATAGCCATTTCACTGTATTTCTGAATAGAGCAAACCTGATGCATAGGAAACACAGCATAGAAATGCAAAGTCCATAATTTGACAGTATCCTGTCAAACCCCATTCAAAGGATGCTCCTTGGCACAGTGCAGGAGATTTTCATACTCCCATTCTGTGCTCTTACCAATTCCTTAGAAGTGTTTCAGATAAGCCTTCAGCTGTCCAAAGCCTTTGTGCACTGAACCTTTCTCCTACGGAGTATTTAAACATACAATGAAATTATCTAGCGAAATGACTTGAGGTTTCTTATCCTATTTTTATTGGACAGATGCTGAATCTCTAAAGCTTGGATCATATTGATCCCAAAAAGCTGTTTATATGGGAAGGCAGGACTCTGATAATAATTCTTAGGATATATGATTTGTGCGTGCAACAGTGTTACAAACAGGCCAAATTAAAAGCATGGGTTTAGGTTTCTGTTTTGAACTGAAATGCTAAGTCTCCATGCAGTTTTTCCTTATTATTTCAGTTGCAGAAATAACTGTATTATCTTTCTTCCAGTCTCTTTAAAATGTAACACATTTCAGAATAACAAAATCCATTGACAGCTTCATAGTTACATCCCCAATTATCAAAGCTTTAAGATACATATACACACAGATATGTTGGTTATTTAAACGTGATTGCACTGTTATCACAGTCAAATGAGGAGAATATTTCTACTGCAGGATGACATAATGTCTGCTTTCATTTCAGACACTATAACCTTAAAGGTACTAACAAAAAGCCTGTCAAATTTTTCAGCAGTCTTTTGGCCTCCAACACTCCTGTTATGACATCAATTATCTTTCACAGCAATTTAGCTCTTGTATGTTCTAAATAATGCAAAACACTAACAGAAGTCTATCAGCAGGGAAATTGCTTTAGTGGCTTGGGTTTTTTGCAGCATCCCTGTACCCCAGAAGTATCTCTTTTCATTTCAGCTGAGAGTTATTCACCATTGCTTCAGTGAAAACTGAATAACCCCTGTGATGCAAAAATCCTTTATGGGAGCAGGGAAGAATAACCCCAGAATCTAAATCCACTGTACACTTGCCACCCTCAAAGACTGCAATATATGAGGGACTGGCATCTTTTCTGTGCCATCTTATTAAACAGACACAGCCAGAGACAGTTTTCATATAAACCATTCAGCTTTTAGGATCTGAAGGCATTCCCCACTTTTTCACAAGTCACTCTTGGATCCAGTATCTTGAAAAGTTCATAGAATACTTTTGCAATATTGCAAACACTGTCCATCCCCCAAAAATTCTATCAGAATTTTCCCTTTTTGTAACACAATAGTAAGAGAAACAAGCAGCTCTTGGGAAGCTTCTGAAAGAGAATTTAAGGAAGAGGTGGAAAAGCTGCTCACTGCTCTGTCTAATGAAACTACAAATTAAATGTTCAAGGTAGGCTAAGGCACAACTTCTGGCTCTCCTTATTCACAACAAGACACACAAACTTGGGTGGGGAGTATGAGCAGAGCTGCATCTTTTCAACCCTGCTTCTGAATTTGGGTCTCGAATAAAAAAATTTCTTAAATCAAACAGAGGAAACACTGAAAAGGGGTGGGTGTTTCAAAGGTTTTATCAGCTTTGCTGCCCTTTCACAAGTGAGGTTTTTTTAAACCATACCTTTCAAGGACATGAGGTAGTATAGCAACGTTTCTAAACTAAACTATTTCAAACCTCAGCATTCAAACCGTTAAACAAGTTAAAAATTTCATGTGTAAATCCCAGATGAAAAACTACTTTTATGTTCTTTTTATTTTGGCCATTTAATCAGAGCCAATAAAATGCAGTTAACAGCAGAAGGTGACGTTCTTTAAACCAGTGTCACAGAATCCCACTCACCTTTCCATTTTCCTTTATGAGCTACAGAAAAGAGCCATTTCCTCGAGTTGTTTCTAAAGAGGCTCCGCTGCACGAACACCGCTGTGCCAGCTACAATCTCATCAGCTTGAGAGCTGTTCTTCAGACACTTCAGATGTTCACAGGGTAAACCAGCTCTTCCCACATCTCCCTCCAGGTGACTCGAGGCCTGAACTTAAAGTCTGGCTAAGCTGAGACTACAAGTAACATTTGCATTTGAGTGTGAAGGCTTTTATGGGAAGAACAAAGTCTGGTCTTCTCTGTACACTTTGTTACCCTATCAGATACTCTGCCCTGTTGCATCACTGCATAAAAACGTGTCTATCAGCAAATATTTGGTTATTGGAAGGTTCTGAAAGACCTGATTGACTTGTCATCTGATGTGGTGACCAGGGACAGGACCCAGGGAATGGAGCTGTCTCAGGGTAGGGTGAGGTTGGATATCAAGACAAGGTTCTTTCCCCAGAGGGTGATTGGCACTGAACCAGCTCCCCAGGGCAGTGGGCACAGCCCCAAGGCTGCCAGAGCTCAGGGAGCGTTTGGATGATCCTCTGGGGCACAGGGGGTGACCCTTGGGGACGTTCCTGTGCAGGGCTGAGGGTTGGACTCCGATGATCCTTGTAGGTCCCTTCACCCTCAGGATATTCTGTGATTCTGTCTCAAGGCAAATCAGACCTCCCAATATACAGCTTTTCTGCAGTACACCACAACAATTTGCCTGTTTCAATAGGATTTGTTTTCAAAAGATTTCACACACATTCACAATTTAGATCATTAGAACAATCTGACAAGAGTATTCACAAGTTCGTTAAAATCAGTTTGAAAAACTATAACGCAAATCATCATAAGCAGTTTTCTGTGACATTAAAATATTCCATAGACACAGACTGTTCAGTCTTCTCTCTTTCCACACCTGCTAATGGGCTCCTGTGACAAATCTTAGAACAGCAGGGGCTGGTCTTGGCCATTGTTAACAGTGATTTCATCAAAGTCATTTCTGTGAATGCAGCACATTTTCAGAATGAGGTGATGTAACCTCTCCTTTTGAGTTCTGAAAGTTTTCTAAATGACAAAAATACCCCATAGCAGTTTGCCAAGCTCCATAAATGATGGCACAAGCAAAGCAAACCAAGGAATAGCCTCTTTATGAGGAGCTGTCCTGGACAAGAGAACAGGTACTACATGTTCCTCTGCTTCACACCATCCCCTTTCCTGTCCACACAACAGATCTAACATGATCTAACTCCTGCTGACACTTGGAATTATTAATGAATCCAGAAAACAGAACAAAAACTAATTTTGGGTGGTAAAACTACCAAAAAAAATGTTCATAATTAAAAAAAAAAAAAAGTAAAAATAATTACCTCAGTGCAGTATTTCATTTAGCCCTAGTTCTACAATTAGTTAGTATTGCTTAATTGTGCAGGTAATGAACCTAAATAAATTTCATAGTGATTTCCACTACCAAACTTACTCTCTTATTGAAATTGCTGGTTTAAAAAAATCAAACAAATACACAAAACCTCCAATTCAATTCCCATTACTAAAATTACATTTGTTATCTACATTTGGGGAATTTCTTAATTGTTAAACAATTACTACTGCATTTAAAGATAACAGCTGATGCTACTGGAAACTAATGGGTTGGGTTTTTTTTCCACCCAGAACATAACCAGGTATTTGTTTTACATCTACACACGTCCACCCACAAATTGGAATCATTCTACCAAGAAACTCTAAACTACCTACAAGTATATTTGCAGCATGGGTGCATGGTATGGTTTCATAAAACCCAGGGAGCAGACAGGCAAAGACAACCCCAGCAGCTTGGGATCCTGAGACCAAAGAAAACTCTTCTGAGAGCAGGGCCACCCTTCCTTCCTGGATCTCCCAAATTAGACAGCGACCATTGACAGAGCAGAAAAAGGAGGCCTTTATGAGGACGTAGAAACCTTCTAAGATGACCTGAACAGGAGCCCCTGCTCCCAAAAGTACATTTGATTTTTCTGCCTCTATCAGATGTTCCAGTAAAGGATGTTTCCTCTTGTCCTGTCAGTGGCCTTTAGATCATAACAGCAAAGCAAAGTACCCCTGGAATGATTCAGTGCATGACAGCACAGCAGCACTCAACCTCCAGTCTCTCTGTTGAAGTGACAAGAGGGGGTTTGGGGAGAACTGTCCATTTTAGGCTTCCCTTTAACCTTTTATTTCTGTGAAAACAGTGCTCTCTCCACATTCATCCCATTGTTTTGTATTCTGTTATTCCCAGGAACATAAATCTGTACAACACACTCTTCAGGGTTACATGAATTCCCAGGCTACACCTTCGCCCACTTTAGGGACGTGATGATGAGAATATGAAGGGAAGAACAGGAAAACTTGAAGGTATGAAAATATCCAGTCCTTGAGGAACAGGTAAGTCACAGGCATTTTAAACACAGCAAGGCAAAAATACAGAATTAAAAGGTTTGAGGTTTAAGGGTATTTTTCAGGTACATAAGGAACAAGATGCTGACAAAGGAGAGAACAACGTGCCCGAAGGACAAGAGATATTTACTGCTGAAAAAAAATACATTTTAAAATTAAATTTAAGAAAGGAGGATGTGCAATACATACAGAACAACTGCATTTAGTCACTGTTTAGATTATATGAACACTAACAGTTCCAAGCCCTTTAACTCTTTTCAGAGTTCAATATATATAATGTCTCCAATACAAGATCCCTTGCCAGTAGTGGGATCCAGATTCACACAGGAATTCAGATGACTCCTTTTCCAAGAGTTGAAAACTGCTGTTGGTCATCAGAATACAAATACAAGCAGAACTAATAAACCAAATGCTCAGAAAACAAGTAGAACCTGAAAAAAACCCATGTTTTAAAACTGTGGAAATTTGCTTTCTTTGATCTTTTATCTTTCTGCTTCACCTGTTTTTAAAGGTTTGGTTGGTTGGGGTTTTCACCTCAGGATATGCTTGAGTTCAGGCTTCATGTTTTTCTCTGCAGCTTTGACAGCCAGATATTTACTTGGAAAGGAAGCTGTGATTCCCAGGCATTTAATGACCCCTGAAGGCAAACCTTTAGGAACATCACCAATTATTGCAAGACAAGAACCAGGAGCCTCTGGCAGTACCCTTGCAGCTCACACACCAGAGCTCTTACACCAAATTCCCTCACTTTTTTTTTCCCCTCTCTTTGAGAAAGGCTCTTTGTTCTGTGTTACAGAAGTTGCTGCACAGGTAGATTAGAACAGATAATGTAAAATACTCGTAAAATTTTAAACATTCACTTCATTTGTGTTCCTGACTCCAGTTTTCATTTGCCAAAGAAACTTTAGTGCACAGATATGGGAGGAATATTTTAGGATGTGCTAGAAAATATTCTAACTATAAATATGGAGTTGCCCTTCGGTGAAAACTTCATACTGTTACCCTATTTTTAATTGGAATAAAAATAAAAATAAAACTTGCAACACAAATACCCAATCTAGGCAAATATTCCCAACTCATTTTCAAAAATGCATTATAAACCAATAATTATTGACACTGAAATGAATGAAAAATACTGCAAGCCACTTGTGTGAACAGAAATGGAATGCATAAAGACACTTACTTGTCAGGAACTATTTTTCCACAGATACTGGCATATATTTAAAACTCCCTTAGCTGCTGTGCAGGACCTGGAGAGGGAAAGGAGAAAGAGGTTAAAGATGGCCTTGGAGCATCTTTTGTGAGAAACCTGCCACTGATGGCTAAAAAAGCCTAAAGCAAAATACAGAGATATTTTCCTCAGGGTGTAAGAATTTAGCTGAGAAGGGGTTTCTGAGACTGGAGCTGGATCTTTGTAATCTCCAGCAGGAACTGGGGATAAATTGGAAGTGAATTGTGGTAGAAAAGTGAAATGTTGTCATAAAACCAACCCAGGGGAAAAAGAAGTTGAGACACAGCCACATTTCATGTTTGTGGAGAGAAGCATATGAAGTTATTAATGATGTATTTTAACCTTCTGAAGGTAGGAGAAAAATTAAGTCCCTTGGTCAAATCTAAACAAAAAGAACCATAAACTTTAGAGCAAGATCTGGTCACATAAATAACTTTCCTTGAAAAAGTACTTTGTTCAGCTTGCCAAAAGTTTCTGAATGCACAAAGTATTACTGAAGAAAAAATACAAGTCAGGTAGTTTTGAACTGCATTCATCCTTAAATAATAATAGATTTTATATTGTTTAAGAAAACATATAGTTTTATTGACTCCTTAACAGTACTCATAGTTAATTCATTTAAGTTAACTGAGTTTATACTCCTCTCAACACCTTTTTTTTCTTCTTTAATAACAAAGAGGCAGAATCTCAAAAGGCCCAGCTCTTCTCCCACTGTATTCAAGAATCCAAAATTACAAGTTATTCCTCTTCTCCCAAATGGCACAATCCAAATCTGAGAGAGAGCCTCTGATCCTTCGGTGCTGGAGGATTAAACTCATTTAAAATCTTCAAGTGAAGTGTCTGGTGAAGAAGCTCTGAAATCTCAGAACTGCACATTCAGTCCATGACAGCACTAACAGATTAAAATTTAAAATGGAGAAGACCTGGGGTACAAAGTGTGCACAGTTATCTGTGGGCATTATTTAAAAGCCTGTTTGAAGTCAGCTGATGACTTTCCAGTTAATTTGATGAGTTTTAGAGTAGGACACATGAACATGATACAATAAACAATTCATAGTCACTGTCACACCTGTCAGTAAAATGAGACTTTAACGATTCATTCATGTGGCTCAAACCAAATCAGCCCTGTTATAAGAAGGGATCTTAAAATGATCCAAATACAGACAATCTTGTACAAATGAAGATGATGCTGCATATTAGAAAAATATTAATATTGAGCTTTTGATGTAGGTGCTGTCCTGATTTTTTGTTAATTGAACAGAACAATTTTTGCTGTAAAATTATATTTAATTGGATCCATTAAAACAACTATAATCTTATTAATAATTTGTAGACCTCAGCTGTCAGATTTTTCTTCATCTCAGAGTTCCTTGGGTTTGTCACATTGCCTCACATCCCATCCTGAAAGTCAAAGAGAGAAACTCCTCTGCCAATATCTCTTTCAACGTTTCATCACTCAAATGTTATGAAAAGTCTACATATTTCTATTTTGGCTTTCAAAAATTTAAATGTGTCTGAATCAATTCTCTTCCAAGGAGAATTTACAAGTTCATGTTAAATATAGATTGCAAGGGACAATAAATTAAAATTGCTCCTAAAAGTTCTGCTGTATTTGATTCCTGATTGCAAGCTCACAAATCTAACTTCCAAAAAATATGGTGTATATGATGTACATGATTTAGTTTCAGAGTATGTTTATATTACATTTCTAGCTCATAATTAGATTTTTTCAGCAGCTTTTCTCAAATTGATGTGACCTTACAGTGCACACAGTAGAAATGTTCTAATTTAAAATGCTCCAGGTTTCAACTGCTTTTTTTCCCCTAATCGTTCAACCATTAAAAATGAGAAGAAAAGTTGCTTTCCTTTGTGGTGGGAAGATGTAAGAGTAGATCTTCCTACAGTATCTGAATGTTGATATTGATTCCTCCTATTGTTACCTTCCAGGAAAAAAGCTTGTCCATAACTATCTCCTATGGTGGATTGTGTATTTAAGAAAAGGTTTGCTCACAACTCTTTCAAATTTCCAAACAAAACCTTAAATAATTCCATCTCTGCTCCGTAGATATACAAGATATTCAGAAATGAAATTTTTTTTGCAAGGTTTTTTCACTTTTTCTCTTCTTTCACACCTTGTTAAGAAATAACAGTTGCTTGAGAGTTTTGAATTCCACACTTAAATTATCTAGAACAGAGGGAGAGGAGGGCAGGGGTTTTTTTAGTTACAATTATGCCCTCATGGAATGGTGTGCAGCATTGATATTCCTTCTCAGCAGTTACCAATTTGACCTCTAATGAATAGAACAGATCTATGGAAAACTCATTTAGGAGTCAGGTTATGACTTGGGCGATTCGAACGGGCTGATAATTAACAGCATATACTGAACAATTTATGAGAGCTTGAAAAATTGAACTTTTGCACTGTAAACTGTAGAGACCGCAGGGTTTGGGTTGTATTTGCTATTCACTGTGCACAGGAACAACAGGAGGAAACTATGGTCAGCCTCACTTCCCAGAAATGTTTGTTTTGCCCAACAATTACTACAAGCATCATAAAATGGTTTGTGTTGGAAGGGACCTTAAAGATCATGTCATTCTGAGCCCCTTTCCGTGAGCAGGGACACCTTGTCCTGTCACTGCATGCCCTTGTCCAGAGTCCCTCTCCAGCTCCCTTGGAGCCCCTTTAGGCATAGGAAAGGGTTCGAAATTCTCCCTGGAGCTTCTCTTCTGCAGGCTGAACACTCCAGGCTGGCTCCATTGCAGAGATGCTCCAGCCCTGGGAGCATCTTTGTGCCCCTCCCCTGGACTCACTCCAGCAGGTCCATGTCCTACTTATGGTGGGGGTCCCAGGGATGGGGACCTCATGAGAATGGACTGGAAGGGCAGAAATGCCTCCCTGGACCTGCCTCAGCATCAAACTTCAAAGGTTCAATATAACCACTCCTGTTATTTATTAATTATTATATAATAAAGTTCTTTACTGTAATATTATTTCAAATACTGTAGACAAACAGAGATGCAGAATTCCAGTTAACTATTTGTGACAACAAAGAGTGTTCAGCTCCTTTTTCTGTCCATGTTGCAGATTGATGTGGGCACAGCGATGCTGCTTTCTGTACTCTGCTCTCCCTCAGCTTCCCTGGGACAGCAAACCCAACTGTCCCTTCAGTTTTCCTCATACATGTCATTATTTATAGATGTAAACAAGTATGTACAAGCACAACAGCTGCAAATAGAAGCAAACACAGGTTGCTACAGATTTATGGCCTGTGTTCCCTAATTTTCCACATTAGCCTTGGTTACCTACCCAGCACATCCCCTAGATGTCACCCAGGAACTTATTTTTTCATTGCCTACCAACCTCCCTTGACAGAAAGGAGCTTTCACCTACCTTTCTGTATAGAAACATGCTAAGAAAAATGTAACAAGATATGACAAGCAAAAGGCTTCTGGTTGGATGCTGTTCCTCCTGCTAACAACTTCTGACCTTTCCTGAAAGGTCTGCAGTGACTGCTTCTTTACAACAGCAATGTTTCAGTGTGTTTCAATATTTGAACTGCAATAAAAAACTTAAATATGCTGAGGATGAAAAGTCGGAACTTTTAGGTTTCAGTTCAGTCTTTGCCTCAGTTTCCCAAATGCCCTTAAGGTTTCTGCCCTATCCAAGGCCTTTCTTGCAAAGCAAGGTCTGCCTGACAATCTGCATTAAATGGCACTCAGCCACTGCCTTTTTGCCTCAATTCTAGAAATAAAAATAAATACATCTACTTTTAGCAGTGCAAGTACAGCAGTAATGGCATCCCATGTGGCAGCACTGCACACGTTACAGGACAGGCTGGAAGAGCAAACTTCAGTTTCCACCGCAAATTGATCAACTGAGAACTAAAAATTAGAGAAGCACTGTCACCTTTTCCAGCACTCTGTGCTGCTGCTCAGCCTTCTGAAAATTAAAAACTTGCCTTTATTCATGTGAACAATCTCACTGACGTCTCATGTACAAAAAGTTAAAAGTATGATTGATTTTTTTCTAGGCAAGATTAGAATTAACACTAAGTCATTCCTTATTCCAGTTCCTGTTATAAGAAAAATACATTATCTTACATTTTTCCAATTATAAAGTACAGAAATAGCTCTTTACGACAACACTAAGAGCAGAAGAAAATAATTTTCAAAGTTTTCCCCAAATTGCAAAGTAAAGTTATGTTTGATCATCTTGCAGGAGCACTTTTTCTTCAGAAGAGAATAGCAAGATAGACACACAAAGAAGTGTGCAACACATCAATAAAGACAAATTATTCCAAGTACTAATCAGGGGAAGGAAAGATAGAGTACCTCAGCATGAATTAGATAAACCTATCTTTCAACAGTTTCACTTGTTTTTACTTCAGAGTGAGAGAGAGGAAAGACATTAAAGATTACTGACATTATTTGTCCTCCTTTTTTTCTACTTCAAACACAGACTGACTCTTGTATTTATGTTTTTCTAAGTCAAGCTACAGATCTAATGAGCTGCTCTATTTTTATTTTCTTTTTGTGAGAATGTTCTTTGAACAGCTTTTTTTTTTTTTAAAGATAGGGGGATTTTTTTAATTTTCATTGTTGGAAAATGTGACAATTACACTGTGTAGACAAATACAGCTGGATTCAGAGCAAAGTTACTTTGAATATTCTTTATATCCTGAATTCTTTCCTTCATTACATACCAAAACTGCTGGGGGAAGATAACCATAGCTGGATGTAAATTCTAGTTTGAGACCAAACATAAAGCATGTTTCCAAGAATGCATAATTAAGCAGCATTTGTTAGAGTCAATTTGAGTGCATAAATTACCGAACACGGGTTAATTTTGGTTGGATTAAAAGCACCACCTGTTCGCTCCTATAAAAAAGCGCCATAATTTCTGTTTCGCTGAAGTATTTAATTCTTACATACTTGCTTTCATCCTTTCAGGATGCAGTTGGTTTATGAATACCCTCCAGTACTGAGAGAGTCAACATATGCCCCATTTATTTGCTCTTCATGTGCCTGAGAGCGAAGCACGACAATTCCAAAGGTGTTTTCCAGGTAGGCAAAGCAACAGAGATGGGAGTTCCCAGGCACATGTACAGTGTATTTAAGGGGTTCAGTGGCTGTGAGGCAAGCACAAATCTCTTCCCACTAAATCTTTGGGCTTTGATGGAGAGATGAACCCTTGACTTGTTTAGCATCTAATGAGGAGACATGAAAATTCTCAGCTTTGGAGGAAAACCAGAAGATTAGGAGCCACCTAAAAATCCACGTGGATCCACAGGACATGGATCCTGTGGTACTTTAAACTTACTGAATTTTTAAGTGGAGCTTCACAGACATACCCTAAAAAATGGACCTGTCATCCTCTACTCCAGTGTTTCATCTTTAGTTAGTGCAGAGTGTCTACTCTACATAGTCCTGGGAGCCTGAAAGAGACTGTTCCATCAAGGTATGGGGTTAAAAGCTGATAAGGTAACAGTTCTGGAATACACTCTTCAGAGAATATATGAGAATATATTCATAAGATGCAATTGGGGGGGATGGGGGGGGGAGAAAAAGAGAAAAAAATACCAGTGGAAGAATTTACCCAAGAAGTTCTCCTTTTAAAAGTATTCTAGGGACACTGTCAGCCCTTAGAACAAGATGAAGTGAGTTGTAGACACTACAAAACCATTACTGTTAGCAGTGAGATGTTCAAAGGAGAGATACATTTAAAGCCTTTCAGTGCAGGGGGCACTGTGGGAATTCTGTGGAAGCCAGGATCAGAGGCACCCTCTCTCCTCTTCCAGCTGTCAAATTGAAACCCCAAGTGTTCCATTTCCTCAGCAGAGATGCTGAAAAAGGAACCCATGAAAACAAGCCCAGTGCAATAAAAGCAAGGTGGCAACACATGAACACGGTGACAAGGCAGCAACAGGACTCAAATGTTGCTGAGAAAAAGGGGAATAGTAATTTCCAATTCCCAACAGAAGACAGTGAGAGCACAAGAGATTGTGCTTGTGCAGGAACCCCTGGAGTAGCTGGCAGGGCACCCCATCTTCCTCCTGCTTCTGTGTATCCCTCTGTCTTTATAACAAAGTTTAATTCTGCATCTTGAGTGTTTAACTCACAGAGAAGTGAAGTGCAAGGACAGTAAAAGCTTTATGAATTATGACAGCAGAAGCAACAGGGACACAAATGCAATGAGAGTTGAATTTTGAATAAAAATAAGTTACTCAGTTTTCTTTGCAGGAATCTGGGCCCTCGTGCCTAAATAAATTACTGCAGGTACCTTTATTACCATAAGCTTAAAATTATTATTGCAGCTCTGGGACCTCAGTCTAAATTCAATAAACTGTTATGTAAAGTATTGGCCCCTGAAATCCCAGAAGTCTTGCCAGAATTACATATCCTTATCCATAAAAACTCTGCTATCCCATGGAATTCACTGCAAGTCATGAACTTCTCAGCTGAAGAGAGAGTACGGACCCTTCTTATGGCACGTGGTAGAGATGGCACCAAACACTAAAGCTTTGTGACTCTTGGTGATCTCATCCCGTGGCTGTTCATGCAAAAAATTGTTTTTCTCTTTCACTTCCCTCAGATCCAGACCTTTTGATTTTGGTTTGATGTGCAGATTCGAAAACATAACTGTGAAATCAACTTGGTTTCACCTGACTTAAAGTCAAACCCAGTCAGTTTTATACACTTCCCATAATACTTAAAAGCCTGTTCAGGCCCCCCAGTCTTTTCTTCGTGACCCTCATGCAAATTTCCAACTTGTTACTGGTCTGAAAGGAAAATTCTGTGGTGTAGGAGGCCCCCACAGAGTCCAGTTACCCCAAATCTAATTTACTTAATCGGCACTAGAGCTACAAGCTCCAGTATTTATAAAACATTTACCCCCTAGTTAAAAACATCACAGTATGTTTGTTAAGAATATTTTTCTTTCTATATGGTACCAGGAGAATATTTTAGCATTTTTCTTTTGATGTCAAGTGCTATCTACCAAACAAATCCACACTTTTTTTAATTCCACAGAATGCAAAGTAGGTGGAGAGACTGCATTTGTAGGTTTGTGATTCTTATTTAAGCAGCTGCTTACAGAAATCCTCAGGTATGTATGATTAATTATTTGCTTTCTAATCCCTGTTCAAAAGAATGCATCTGCTTTTATGTTTAAATCAGGTTTTAGCATCCTTTTAAAGCATTTGACAAACTAAAAATGCAGACACCTGTACATTCAAAAGAGTTCTTGTAATGCTATTGATAATCATCTGTTCCTGCACACCTTTGCAAAAGCTGTGATGAGCTGCCACACATGGTCTGTTTGCTGGGATATTCACCTTGGAGTTAAGTTTATTTTCCACCAACCTTTACAGTTTTGAATTTCACAGAGGAGAATGGCATTCCAAACACTAGTGTAAATAATGGATATTAGGGGAAAACAATCTCTGGGAACATACTACAACTTTAACCATTATGTTTAGGGAGTCACCTAAACAGCCAAATCTATTTACATGGGCAAGACTTAGATGAACACCCAAGACCTTCTTAAATATACATCTCTGTTCACCCACAAGCCTCATTCAAGGGGAAAAACTATTAACTGGCAAACACATGGACATGCAGAACTCCTGCAAACCATCCTGCTGGTTTCTCTTAACTGTCACCTGCCTGAGTGTGTTCAAGTTCAGGTGCATTTCTAATCATTGTAATCCAAAAACACCGGCTGCTCCAGCCTTAGAACTGCTACTGGAAAAGCCAGCGAGCCTGATCTTTGGATGTAGGCTGCCCTGGGCGGGGAGATGTTTTGGAATAAAGGCCCAAGCTGTGATTTGGACTCACTCATGAAGAGACACACATATGTAAAACATTCTTGCAGCCACACAGCTCCAAACCACTGGAGCTCATAGAGTGTCCGTGGACTTTTTCTGAAGGGAATCCCAGAAAGGTTCATAGCAAGGAATCTAACTATTCCCTGGCACCATTTATATTAGGGGAGTTTAACAAAAAAAATTCAGGTCTTGAATTAAACCCTTTCCAAAAGTCTTCATGTTTAAGCTTTGAGACTGACTATAAAACCTTAAAGAATAAATAAGTGCCCGCTCCTTTGGAAGGGCAGTTCCCGTGCCATGGATGAGACAAAGATGAACCTCAGCTCTCTCTCAGCAGAAAGGTTGAAGCTGAGATGAATGGCCTGTTGTGAAGTGTTGCATCATGTCATGCAGAAGGGAAGGCAAGGCAGGTGCTGTGATGCAGCTCCCGAAAGCAGAGCTGCACCTTTAGCAGCTGTTTCATCAGTCGAGTGATCTTCCATGGGACATTTATCCCTCTGCTTCTTCCATTCCAACTCATGCTGGATGTTGTTGTGAATGTTGTAATTTAGCAACCCCAGAAGTGTAAAAAATGAAATTGATAAGGACCTAAAAACGTCAGCTAACCACCTCATATCCCAAGGCAGAATCAGCTATGTTGAAATCCAAACACTACCTGAAACGTTGTACCAACCCTTCCTAGCTTGTCCCTAAATTGGGACCTTTCCCACTGGATTTGGGTCATGAAGTTTCTTTGGTACCTAATTACTCCACATTTTATTGTGCTTCATTATCTGAAATAAATGTTATCCCTGTCAAAGCACTCAGTCTATTCATGGCACATGGAGCACAAAGGCTGGTTCCAGGGAGCTCAGTGCCACTGTCACTCCACTATTTTCCATTCAACTACAGAACACACTGATTTTCCTGCTGAGTCACCTCAAATTCAATTTCTCATTGAGAATTCAACTAAATTGCTCGCCCATGAATTAACAATGCTGAATGCTAATGCAGACATTGAATTATATTACATTTCACTGACTAGAAGGTGTAATTGCAGCTGACAAGGTCTACTTCATTTTTTCCCTCCTTTTCCAATTTGGACTTAGTGATCCTGCTTTTTAAAATCTTATCCTCTCTGGCAAAACCATCCCATAATCATTTTTTCTAGGATTTGGGATGTATCCTATCAGGTCAGACAAGCAATGCTGTTGTTTCACCAACTGCATATGGCTCACACACCTTCTGCAGAGTGATCTGGTAGACTTGAGACACAACAATATTAACTCTTCCTGGGTTTGCTCACCAAAACCTGCTATCCTGAAACTGCATTTCAGTGCATGACACATTCTTTGGTCAGCACAGTCACCTGCTGGCAAGGGAAGTAAGCAAACAGATGCAACCCATGCAAGAGTAGACTGAATTATCTTATCACAGAATAAACATTTTATCTACCCCAGCCTTTTTCTTTAATCTCAAGCATTTCAACTCCTGTAAGAAAAATCAAAATCGATATAAAATTAAAATTCCAATCCAAATTAGATAGTAACTTCCAAATGCCACCTAGTTAAGCAGAGATAATTACCCACAATCCTGGATACTCGTGATATCTAACCAAACCTGATCAGCTATGGAAATGAAACTGTAATTCATTAGGACCGTGTTTCAGGTGACATGGAAATAATACAGAATTGTTATCTGCTATAAAATTGTTATTATGATGAAGGCAATTATTGCCCAGAAATTTCAAAACACCAAGATGTTTGGTTTGGGCATTTGATTTTGGTTTTATTTAATAAAAACTTCCCACTTGCGCTAAGTTCTGTGTTTAATTCTTCTGGAAGAGAAACCATAGGTTTTGTGAGTCTGTGTAGATTTGAGGCCAGCTGAACCTTGGCAATGATGTAAAGCCAAGGTAGAAACAGAGACTTTGCACTTACTTGAAAATTCCAACAAAATATTTTACATCTGCATTTGCTGTGTCACCAAAATCCAAACAATTTTGCAGAGTAGTTGAGTTTCAAGCTGAACAAACCCTACCTGGTTTGCTGGCAGTCAGCCCAGTAACACAGTTCCAGTACAATGGCCTAGAAAGTGTGGCCTCTGGAAGGAATTTAATGTTTTAATTGCCCCAAGAATCAAATGGAATTTCAGAACACTGAAATCAGAGACAGAGATAGATATTGCACACAAGATTAGCCAAAGGGAATTATTAAATATGAATTTTCAGGCACAGTTACAAGTAGGTTCATTCACACACGTTTCTAATTGCACTTCCTTATAAAATATATGAACTTCTAAGTGGTAGAAGAAACTTGCCTACAACGTACTGAAGTTATTTTTCTATATAGATTACAAATGCAGGTAAAAATTACTGAAAAACTAGAAACACTGAAATAGTGTGTACTTTTCAATATTATTCTGGATTTTATCATATTCAGCCTCTAAATAAGTTCATACCTCAACTGCTTTATCTGTTACATTCTTAAATTAATGTGTTACTATAAATGGCTAAACTTCTATTTTTAATGACATTCAGCGATAGACGTCAAGCCATGTTACTGCTGACTATGATACTACTTTTTCTGTACATTTTTTGGCTTTCTATTCTCACGGCATAAAGTCACTTTCCCTGTTTTTACTTCACAATGTTAATAGATAATTTTCTAATCCAAGAGGACATTTCAACTTATTTTTATTGGGTTTTCATTTTTAATGGGGAGGGGGATCTGCAATTTTAATGATTTAGGTACATTCTTCCATCCCTAGCTCTGGTTACATCAGCTTTGTTTCCATTGATACAATTCTCCAGATGAAGCTAAATTAGGGTTGAAAGCTGAGCTCCAGCAGGAGACTCCAGGAGCTGTCCAAGCCACATTATAAATTGGATCCTTTAAGGGGATGCTGTTGATTCCAGAAGCCAACATGAACACTGTCTGCTTGGGTAGCTGCTACTAATGGGCTGAACTGGCAACCAACCCCCTCTGCTCCTACTCTGCTGCAAAAGCGTTGGCAGAGGCTCCCAGAGGATCCTGCAGATCTCCAGAAAACTGATGAAATAACAAACAAACACACGAGCAAAACGCTGCTGACGCCGCAGTCCAAAGTGGATGAGCAGCTATCAAAATGTCAGCTAAAATCTGCCAGGTCTCGAGCCACGAGGTGGAAAAGGAACTTTCCATCAAGAGCCCTGTTCTTGGGGTCTTTGTGTGTTCAGGCATCACGGGGTTGTGAATTATTACAAATGCTGGCACTTGAGGACCGACTAAGCTTGTGGGAACGATGTACTTCTCTAGATGATTACCAACCATTCATCTGGCTAATGTGAGGCCAAATGTGGCCTGACTGCCTGGCTCTAGGGAATACAATTAACTCTGCAGTCAGGTTGCATTTGCCAAGTAGGATGAGCCCCGGGAGGTGAAGGCACATGAGCAAGAGCTAATGCTGCCACCCAGAGCACAAACATGGGCTTGCCAGGAAAGTCAGGGCAGGCGTTTTTCACTCACATCCAAAGCGCACATCGAGAACCTCTTTATGACAATCATTATAAAAAAATAGAAATATACGTTTTTAATTTTTTTTTTTTAATTTTCCCGCATCTGTGACCAGTTAAAAAGTGATTCCTTGCATTCTTCCACTGAAACATCCACAGCAGTGAGAGGTGACCTTAGGAAGCTGTGTTTGGAAACAGCTAAGTACACTGAAGTGTTATTGATTGCACAAGTAATAGCGCCAAAAGTGATTACACAGTGTGGTACTTACAAAAATAATTACACTTCAGAAAATCAAAATTAATTTGTACACTTCTGCTACACTTTTGAAGCTGTTGACATTTCATTGTAGTGCTCCTAATGAAATGAAAATTATTAATAATTGTTTCTACTTGAGTGTGACAAATGTCATTTAGGTTAGGATGTGAATTTGTCAGTGCCTCATCAGATCACTAAGTTGACTTTTGGCTCGTGTTAGTGTTTGAAAGGGGGTTATTTGTATGTATCAGAGCTAAGTCTACACAGCCCAACCATATTAAGATCAATATATTTGCTGGTTCTTAACTGTGAAGCATCTCGTGTGGTGTGGTCCTCTTTTCTTAGAAATCTTTCTGAAATGGTGCAAAAGCAATGGAAAATTAAGTTGCCTGCACAAAAGACAGAAAATTTTCTTCTTCAAGCCACTTAGCAAGGCAAACTGTATAAAATAAACTCGAGGAATTAGCATAAAACCAGAGCCACTGCCTGAAGTACTATTTCCTATTTATTCCCCACCTGAGAAAATTTAGTGTTTTTTTTTTTAATATATAGTGAATCACATTGTTTAGGTATGGAAAATAATCAACTGAATAACAAAAGCTGTGTAAAGCAAAAGTTCAATCATACTATGCCTCAGTGTTTGTCTCAGACAACATATCGCTGCTATAAAGTTTAAAAATTGATAGAAATAAAATAATCCAGCTATCAAAATACTTTCAGTAAACATACTAAAGGCTCTTAAAGTACTTTAAAAGCATTAAGTGATTAAAATTCACACAGCAATAGCTGAAGATCCTTACTATTCTAATTTTATAGTCAGGTGAAGTGACAACCGGATGATTTGTCTGGGCAATTGCAGCAAATCAACGGCAAACCTGCAAACAGAGTTTTGGAAGACCTGTCTGCAGGCTGCTCAGGGAATTCTCATCTGCTGCCCTCAATTTTGACAGGAGCCTTTGCCTCAGGACACCCCCATCAAGATTCAAGTTACTTTCCAACAGCTGATCTAGAAGTGCAGAGAGTGAAACATCTGGGTTCTGACAATTTAAAAAGAGCCACAATAAGAGTGTAGAAGCTTCATTATTCACAAAGTCTCTCACATTTTTCACCACTGCTGTTAATGCATAGATGGACAAAACTGGAGAGTTCCTATGCAAAGATCAATACAATAGTTTTGTTTAAAAGCAGTGTGAGAAGTACTTTAAGTCATATAAAAACAATTATATTAGGCTGAGATAACTGGCCTGGCTATGCAGGGGTTCCCTCAGAAGGAACTATTATCAAGAACCCGTTTTGTAAAATCAAAGCCTCATGCAATGATGGCTGTATTAATATTTTAATAGTTTTCTCATTTATGCAGAGCTTATTTCACTAACTCTGATTGATGATAAAATCCTGGCTGTAGAGGCCACACAGAAACCAGGATCTGCCAGAGATCTGTTCTCCCTGCCCCTGGGGAACAGGGGCTCCTGCTTTTGTAGGTGTTCCCATGAATCCAAATGGCATATTGACAGGTTTGAAAGAGCAGCTGGCAGAAAGCCATCCACTCAGTAAACACATTTTTTTATGCAACCCCCCAACAAAACAAATCCCAAAAAAAGGTAACAGCATATATGTTTTTAACAGCTTTCTCCCATATCCAGGTAGAATTTTTATTCCTTTGTTAACATTGCGGGCACATCGTCAACAAGATACACTTTGATCTGATTTTATGTGCAATTAGAGGCTGCAAAGAAAGAGCTATTTAAGGAGCCCGTTTTCTCAGAAATAAAAGTGGTTATCCAACATAGTGACAAAAGAAGTTTAAAGTGGTCAAACTACAGTAGCAAATAAGCAGCCAGTGTGGCACAGCCAGCTATCTTTTGATTATAACCATGCCCCACTTCTCACCCACACCAATAACAAGCTGTTTCACTGGCAGTAGATAAGCACAAACCTCCCCAAACAAAACTTCCCTCAGTTCCCCCTTTACATTCTCATCAGCAGCTTCCCACTTTTTACCTAATCAATATGTTAAGCAGAAAAATTAAATAGACTTGAAAGCTACATCTTTATTTTCATCTTGTGCTTTCCTCCTTTATCCTCTTCACCTATAAATCTCTGGTTTATGCCTGTTCAGTGTTATCACACTTGTGATATTTAGATTGGTGATGTTTATTTCTCCTACAGTCCCAGTTCTCAGGCTCTTAAGATTATTTGAGAATCCCAACTTCAATTTAAAAATCCTTATATTGCTAGCTCTCAGGTTCTGGAGAACGGCATGAAAGTATGACTCAAGTGTACTCTAAAAGCTCTATGGGAAAGGCAAAGAAAAGGTTTATTCTGAACAAAACAAAAAACCAGAGTCTACATTCTTAAGGTATTTTCAGAATTGCTTGTTACAGATTTTTTTTAATTGCTAGGATTTATGAAGTAATTATGCATAAGTGCTGTATTCTGATCATAAATGGGTACTTCATATAAACGTCACAAACCCGGTGCAGTGTGTAAGAGGCCAAACATTTCCAAGAAGCACTGTTGGAGTAGCAGAGGATCAATATTAAATGGCCAGTAAAATCATCTCCCTGCATGGCTTTCTCCTAACATTGATGTGTACTGGGGACAAACCAGGGCAGGTTTTGCTCAGATGACATGACCCCACTTGCTCACACACATTCTGCACCCTGGCAGTGCCGCTCCCATACAGCGTCCCCATGCAAAAAAAAGCCCTAGAATTTTCATTTTGCCCTTGAGGTGATTTGGCATACCCCTGTCCCTCAGGCCAGTGAACACCCGACAAGAAAGAACGTTCCAGAAACATCTCTTTCACAGATTTCCCGTCACAGGAAAAGAACGGCCAGGGTAATACCTGCTCTACCCTAGAAAACTTGTTTAACATCACTGCCTTTACCACAGCACATCCCCACTGAAGAACATTCCCACACGCCTTAACACAGTAAAACCCAGAATATCACCTAAAGTTTTGCACAGTCGAAGCTCCGTCACCAGAACACGACTGAAATCACCTCTGGGCAGCAGCCTCTGCTTCCCCTGAGGGGGAACCCACTTAGACTTACCTCTCACTTTCCAGGTAGGAATTGAGCTAGCTTCTCCCTCTAGGATTTATAGCAGCAAAAATAGGGGGAAAAAAAAAGGACATAAAAAGGCGGAAAGCCAAACCCCAAATTGCTGTGGGGATGTAATAACGGGGTGCTTGCAGCCCTCAGTTCTCTGGGGAAGAAGAGCTGGAGGGGCCGTGAGGGACTGAAGTACCGCCCGTGCTCCCTCAGGTGCGGCTCCAGGTGGGCTGAGCACCAGCTGGTTCTAATTTGAGGGAAAGGTGTTTTTCTCAGAGCAGCTGTTGCTGTTTACCCCGTTACCTCAGAGATTCTGAGGAGGTATTAAAGCTAAGGTGGGTGGAGTGGCAGTTTTTTTAAGCCGGTAGGAGTTTTGCCTGGTTCTAGGTAATATAACCGTGGTGATTTGTGAATACTTGGCAACAGGCTCCAGAGTCTGAAGAAACTAAGGGGTTTGGATTTTAAATTACAAACCCTGGTTTCACAGAGTGCCAGAGACATGCTATAAATGTTGGCTGCGTGTTCAGTCCCGTGTGTGGCCTTAGTATGTTCAGGTAAGTCTGACTCACTGGCCCGTGTTTCAGTTCCTTCCCAAAGGAGCAGAGGTGTGAGGGAAGCGGCTTCTCCCTGAGTTCTGTTGGAAAGGGATGTGTACCTGGTGTATTCTGCTGAGTGTGGAACACAAAGGGGGAAAAATCCCATATAAACATACAAGAACTGGGCTGTGTGAGAAACTTGAAGGGTAAAAAGACCTGTGTTTTATCCACTAAAAATCTGGGGCCTGATAAGCAAGAGCGATGAGGGAAAAAAATCTCACTTGTTACAAAGGGGAGCCAGGTAGGCAGGTGTTGGATGGGGTATTGCTGGTTCACTGGCTCAAAACTGCTTTACTTTCTTGGAATTGTTGTTCCAGAATTTGTAAAGAAGCTTTGAACTTCACACAAATTCCTGTGTCTGGAGAACTTACGAGCTGGTTCACTAATTGCAGAACAGGGTGGAAAGGTTACACTGAGAAAGCTACAATATAGGCAGATCTGCAAACCTTAATTGTACTTTAGTTTTATTCCTGTTCAGCCACAGTTGGAACATAATTTAGAGGTTAGTGTATTGCTTAGAGGTATGAATAAAAATCCTTAATTAACACAATAGCAAAGAACTTTGGTTTCTTATTTGGTCCGAAATAGAAAAAAAAATGTTAACTGAGTAATGATATATTCCCCTGAAGTGAAAAATTAGCACCTTACTAATATTTCTTTCAAAACCTCTTGATTTTAAATTAAGAATAGTAGTTTTGTGATTAAATCCCTGGGTAGAAATTCAGCAGATTGCGGTTCCATTCCCAGGTCTGAGCCAGACTCATTATGTGACCCTGGGTTATGTGTTAGTCACCAGGCCTGGCTTTCCAGCACCCATCTGCTTTTAATTGCAGGTACAGGGCAGATGAGAAATTGCCATTGGGACTAGCAGGGCTTTCTGCATTAGCTGCAGTTGACTTTGGATCAGACCCCTTTGCCTTTTTCCTAAATGGATGGATGGAGAACCAGGCTCTAGTTAACTGGGATATTGGACGTGTCTGTTAATTAGCACTGTGCACTCCTGAGATATTATAGAGAAGGGAATAGTGTAAGTATAGAAATATGTTCGGTCCAATAAAACAGCACAACATTAATACTATTGTTTTCTTAATTCAGTTTGTTAAGGTAACAATTTTGAAACTTTATAAGTTGTCTCTAAAGTATGATACACCATCCCTTGGTTCTAAAACGTCCATTTTCTGTCCTTATAAGAAGACAATGAAACACACCTAAATATGTTAACTCATTGGAGTGAAGCACTTGGAGAGCTTGGATATTTCAAAAGAAAAAATAAATTTCTTAAAAAATGCAGGTAGATAATTCTAGAATGTATCTTCATGCTGTTTAGGATGGGACCTGGTTTCTGCTACACAAAAAGACACTGTAGAGTTTCTGTGGTTTACAGCTTTTTCTTTCCAAAATTAGGACATTTAGATATGAAGAAACTGCTTGCATGACCACTGCAAGAGGAGAGAATACACACATCAAATTGTACCCACTCCCAGGTGATGGAGGCTTCAAGAAATTCCAGAAATTAAATTCGTATGAGAAAGGTAAAATTCATTTAATTGTTATTTACAAGTGTTTTATGCTGCTAACTGCATGTAATAGCTCTGGGTCCTGGGATGGAGTGGTTGGATGAAAAATAATCTCAAATGCAATGGAGTTGGGTGGCAAAGGTGCTCCTGAGGATTGGCAATGTTCTGTGGGAGGGCTGAAGAGGTCTCTCCTCTGTTTAACATTGCTTTGAGAAAGACACTCCAGCAAAAAGCTTTCCAAATTTAATGGCTCTGTTTTGGAGCCAAAGATTGAGCCTGGTGACCCACCTGAAGTTGCTGAAGAAAGTAATTTGGTTTGGATGCCAACATCAGCTCAGCTCCTTCTGGGCTGTCTCTGTGCTCTCCTCAACACTTAGGGGGAAAAACAACTAAACAAACCCAACAGTTCTAGCCCGTGAATTTGACACGTGTTTTGAGCTGAGGTCAAAAACATTAGTCAGTGAACAAAACTGAAATGATTTAATGGGGTTTTAATTATCTTATTTATTCTCTCACAATTTAATCTGCTGTTGTTTCTTCCTGTGTGCTGTGCACTGTGTTTTTCCACGGTGAGTGTTTCAGTGTAGCCTGATGAACTGGTACTGCCACATCCAAGCATGGGTCTCACTGTGGGAAGCAATGAGGGACTTGTAGACTGGTGCATTCCAGCTCCTCCTGTGTGTGAAGTCCCATCAGTCTGAAGGGCTGGATGAAGAGAGAGATAAAGTAGATTAGGAAGTAATGAGTGGAGGAAAAAATGTATTAAATTATTTTCACATTTAGATCAGGATCTCAGGAGCCATTATTTTAAGTATTAGTGTCTAATGCAGTACACTACATTAAGTTTTATGCACAGCTGCTGGAACCTTGGGATGACTACTGTAAACTTTCCATCACTGCTGGTTTGCACAATGACCTTTTATCTTCATTAGGTAATACTCTGAAATTGCTCTAAGTGGATCAGTATGGATTCTTTGGTGGTGAAAATTAGAATATGTATTGGTGTTAATGGAGCTGTTTTCATTTATTAGTATAAATGAGTTTTAGTATTCTTTCACATCATAATTCACAATGGACATCAGGAAAGTCATTTGGCAGCACTGATGTATAAACACTGAAAATGAGAACACAATTGAGTCCATTATTCAATATTTAGTAAACACAAATATGTGGGGGTGTGTGTATTACCCAACATTCACCTTTACAGGATATAAAGCAAGGAATGGACAAGAGCAATGATCAAGAGTGATCCTCTTGACAGGAGGGTCACATTCACCACTGCCTGACCCTTCAGTCTTACAGTCTCTGTTCTTAATTTGCCCTCGGTGTTAAAACAAGCCAGAATGGCACTAATCACCTCTGCATACACGTTTTGCTTCTGTCTGTGAAGGGTCCTGATAGCTCAGGTAATGTCTATATTGATAAAGAAATTAATGAACTGTGTTACAAGGTCACTTCTGGCTGCTAGATTGTGGCATTTGCTCCATGAAGTGTAATGAATATTACTTGGGTGGATTGTTTGAGAGGGAAAATTATATTTCTAATTTTAGTTCTATTTCTAATAGGGGAAATTGTTGGATGGGAAAGGATATCCCAAGTCCAAACCTTGATCCCCTACTTTTACTGACAACCACGTTAAAAAATTTGAATTTTTGAGATGTTGCTGTAAAACAAATATACAACACAAATAATAATTCATAGGTAGGTAAATGACAGCTAGTCAGGCAAGTTTGAACATCTGTTTTATAGTGAATGAACATGGAACACTTCTGGTATCTAGTGCTCTATTTTTACCCAAAAAATCCATACAATATTTAAACCCTTTTCATGCTGCATTTTGATGACTCATTATTCCATATTGATATCATACAAAGCTGTGATTTCCTTATGTATAAAAAAGACTTGCTGAGTTTATTTGTCGAGGGAATTTGTAATGAAAACTGGCATAGAATATAGAAATTTTGAGATAGCAGAAAGTATTTAATCAAGGCAATGGCTTTTTCGAGTGATTTTTCTTTGTGACAAACCAAATATGTATTATATTATTTGTGGATCAGTATATCTAATGTCAGCACACATTGCTGTTTATTGACTCGTTTTATCATGCTGAACTGTCACAAGCTTCTTATTAATCTGTCTCCGAAGGATCAAAATGCTTTAATAAATATGTTGGTTCCTTTAGATCTCAGGCTGAAATGAAACTGTTAGTTAAATGCACTGTGACTTTGAGTGAAGATACCTTTGGAGAGATTTAAAATGGGAGCATGTTATATAAATCTAAGACTGACAACAGAGAATACATCTTTCTCTTAATGGCCAATTAGGACTCAAACAAAAAAAAAAAAAAGGAAAAAGCCCTTTTTTTAATACAAAATGTGAGGCTTCTTTCTTATGTGGCATGATTGATTTATCAAAGGGATAATTACTTTTGCAGTTTGATAGTGAGAGCTATCAAAGTTGTTTGCGTGGGGGATTCATTTACAGGTAGAGACTGATGTGCTTTAAAGTCTGTACAAATAATGTGTGTGTGCATGACACAAGGGCTCAGGGAGCGTTCACCTTTCATTGCTATAAAGAGATACGTAGGTAAGAAGTTGAGTCCTTACTTTATTCAGGATATAAAAATGCATGGAAAGTAAACACTAAACTTTATTTGGTAGGATCCAAATCTTTCTATGTATCTTTTTTTTTTTTAAGAGTTAACAACTCTTGAGTTTAACAGAAAAATAATATACTAATGTAACAGCAATTGTGCGTAATGTTATTTTGTCTTTCTTGTGGAAATGATCCATAAGTATCTTTTTGGCCTTTGGTATTATGTTCCCATCAAAGTGTTCATAGAAATTATCAAATCCGTCAATTTTGGATGAACATCCACATGTGGAAACACTTTTATTGGTGTGTACAGTAGTGAACATAGTGCAGATGATCGTGTGTGAATGGTCAGACCTGTAAATCTTCTCAGAAAAGCAAATCCACAGGGCCTGAAGTGAATTTGTTTCCAAATGCAAGTGTGTGTCTCTGTGCAGCCACAGCAGATTGGATCTCATTTCCACTCGGGGTGAGTTTGCACAGACCACCCATCCATCAGTCTGCCTCCTTAGGAGTGTTAACAGTTAGGCACTACTTTATTTCCCTTAAATCTTAGCAACAATCCATGATATTGTTACAGTACATTACATGGCTTTTCCTCTGTGTCATTGTATATTGCCATTGGGAAATGAAGCATAAAAAGGCTGCCATTAGAGCACATCATTAAATAAGAGTGAATGAATTCCAACTGTTGAGCAATTGATCAGTTCCATTTTGAGCCAAAGAGATGTTTCATCCCAGTTGAGTTCTTTTGATATAAAAAAATAAGAATCTATGTTTTAGTGGTGCCTTTAATTTCCTTTAATTTTTCTTTTAGAAATTGTGCAGGATAACATCAGCCTCTATCTTGTGAAAGAAAAGATCAAAGCATACCAGAACTTCTGTGCATGTGCTAAATGTGAGAAAGTTAGAAATTAACTCCCAAGTGCCAAAAGTTTTCTGAACTGTCTGAAAATAATTCATGCTGAGGGGTTGTTTTAAGACACCTTATTTTCTGGGTGCAGAGCCCAACCACAGGTGTTGAATTAACTGGATGTTGCTTCAGCTTCACTTTTTTTGTTTGTGCTGGAGTTATTCAGTTGTTATACTCAGTTTGCTGCTTCACTCTTAGGGAAGCCTTGGTGTTTTGCAGTGGTGTATTTTTGAAGCTCTTCAATTATTTGCCTGGTATCTTATTCCACAGAGTGTGAATTGTGCCTGGTGTAAGAATGGAGAGAGTAGACAGGGGTGACACAGGTGTGCTTAAGCAGTGACTTTGCTGTTTTTTCTTTCTCTCCATGTTCAAACCTGACTTGAGCAATCCAAATCCTCTGACTTTCACTTCAGTGACCTCATGTCACTACTTACTCCCAGTAATACTCATTAATCAGTTGTACCACACCGTGGCTGCAATGGGAAAAAATAAATTGCTTCATTATAATTGTATTTTAGCATGGCTATAAAGCTGAGTGTGAGACAGGCCAGTGTAGTCTGGAGTTGTTGGATGGTGCAGGGGGTGAGTTCACACCAGTTGTGGTGTGGCTGAAAAGGTCTTTTCATGGTAAAACCACTCAGCTTTTTTTTTTTCCTTCTTTAAATTGGTCACCATTCAATTAGAAGCAAATCTGGAGAGTTTTCTTTTCAACACTGCAATATCTGTCTCTACTTGTATTGAATGCACACATACATAAAAAAATCTGAAGCTCTGCCTGTGGAAACTCTGTCTTGTCAAAGCAGGCTCTGCAGTTGCTACAATCAGCATTCCTGGAACTTGAAGGGCAGAATGTCACAGAACTTTACAGCTTGAACACCAACAGAACCTGACAAAGAGCTGAAAGTTAGAGATCAGCAGTACTTGAAAAACAGTCTTCAAAAACTCATCGTGGTGCCATGCAAGGCCCAAATCTTGCCAATTAGGTACATGACTGCTGCATTCAAATGTATAAACAGTCAGATATGGGAAATTTCTTGGTAGCTCAAGCCTGTCCGTGAAGAAGTTGCACCCAAGGTCATGCAAATCGTGTGATGTGCACACTCAGCTCTGAGCACTTCCAAAATGATTGGTGCAACTGGTAGTAATATCTTCATATGAGGGAGCAGGATACATCAGTGGTGGGTCATGAGAGGCTTTTGCTCTGCTCTTCCCTCTGACAGGAAGCCTTGGGAACACTCTGGAGTTGGGCTGTAACACCACCTAAAATACAACATTTCTCCTATGAAATGTTGCATTTCTTACTGCTCGTCTCACAAACAGTAGAAACTATTGAGGCCCAGCCGTGTGAAAATGCTCTTTGCTCTGATAGTGAGGCAAAAGGAATGTGTTCTGGATTCACAGCGATACAATACTTAGGACTCTTGCCTTTGTTAGAACAAATATTAGCAGAGGTTAAAGGGAAAAGGTGTAATTCAACCACATCTGCGATGTATGTGAGCTATTCAAATTCAATCTTTATTTTCTCTGAACATTTTGATCTTTGTATTTTTGACTGTATGGAAAGTTCTCCTTTAGGATTTAGAACAGAGCTGCAGGAGGAAAAAAAAAAAAAGATGGTCCATTGTTAAATCTTCAAAGAGAAAGATTCAGGGATAAAAGAGAAATTGAAATACAAAAGTTTTTTTAAGGCATTTAATGTTTCAAAATGTGGTTCTGGCCTCTGCCTACTGGCCAGCTTCAAATTTACTGTCTAAGAACTGAAATTTCAAAGGTAATTTGGAAAGGCCTTCTTTCCTGCATTAACTAATGTGAGGGCATATGGCCCTTTATGAACACGTGGCACTAAAAATATACATGTGGGGAGTGCTTTGTTTCAGAGAGGCACTTTTTTCCTTTCATTTGTTTCTGAAATCAAAGTTTTTGTGTTCTTGAAAAGGCTGAGCCTGTGTAATGTCATGCTTTGAAATACTGTTCTCTTGACATTATAAGACCATGAAAGGTAGAACTTTGACTAACTGTATTATTCCTTCACCTTAAAGAGACATTGTCAAGTTTGCGAGCTCTAAATATGACCCACCTAGCTGTGTTTCTTTTACCTCTTATTCTCTTACAAAGCTTATATGATTCTTTTCTACATACAGTGCTTCAAAGTTTACCTTTCTCCATAAAATTAAACAAATAAAAGTCAAGGAACTTCTGTTTCAGGAGACTTCAGGTCAGTGTGGGCAGTGATTGCAGTGTGCAAACTTTATTTTAACTGACTAGAGCTTATCAATCAATGAGCAAAAATGACTTAGAATGAGTTCTGTCTTTTGATGTGTGGATATGGTGCTGATCAAAGTCACTGATAGCCATTCATGTGAATCCCAGGACAGGCTTTGTCCCCATTAAGAACATGTTCCACTACAATAATTGTCAGGCAACACTCCCCCCGTCTTTTCAAGTGAAAATAATTTTAATTTGACCCCTTTAAATCACAAACCTTAATCAAAAACCCCAAACTGAAACACATACTTTTGTTTTAAACCTGAGACTTCCATCTAACAAAACTAAATCCCTAATGTTTTAATTACCTATAATGATCTCCTTGATGAACATTCTGCTTGTTATGGCCCAGAAAAGGGTCATATTGAAAACCAGCCTCTACCTTTGTGCATAATAGTCAGTGTGAGATAAATATAGATATATATACACACACAAGCATTGTTGCTCAATAGGTTCTGCAGCTGTAAAAGATACTTATTTTTAGTCCACCTCATTGTCACTTTTATCTGAATATCTAACTGAAAGTGCACTTTAGATCTTGGAACTTATCTGAGTTCACTTAAATAAATAGCTGTACACAGCTGAAAAACTGGCTTTTATGATCAGAAAGCTTGAAAAGCTCAATTTTTTCTGTAATTGGTACATATGGAAATTGTAATTTTGGAAACTTAATGTGATAAGAAAACTCCTGACCTCAGTAAAACCCGTTTTCTGCCTAATAGAAACAGGAAACACCCAAGGCTTCACTTTGAAGTCCCTCAAATCCAAAGATCTGAATGAATCTCAAACACCCAGAGTTCTGCACAACTACAATTCTAACCCTGTGTCTGTGGCAGCTTAAATTCCTGGTTGAATATTTATCAGATCAGTGGTGAGGGAAAATTATGCATTTGAGAGAAGAAAAGGTGCATCCAGGCAGATCCATGGGATGTTCTTCTCCCATTGCCCTCTGGAACAGACAACCAAGAGAGAACTTGAGTGGAATTTGCCTCAGTGGTTTTGTGAGAGCACGGGAATGTTGTGTTTGGTGGGGGAGCTCTAGGACTTGCTGGGTCTTTAAAAAACAAATAACCTCCTCCCAGAAGGCCGTGGATTAGAGTTGTAACAGATAGGCAGACAACTGAGAAATTAATCTCATTTCATAAGTTACAGATTTAGGCCCAGATTGGAGCGAGCCTCACCACAAAGTTTGGTGATGAATGAGGAAAAAGTAGAAACAATCTTCTTTGGTTCTACTATCTAAAATAAAACTGAAGTGACATTTTTCAAATGAGAATACATTGTCTGCTGCTTTGTCTGCTTCTTTCATTTCAGCTTTGTTAGATCTTTTGTTTCTTTGATGCTCGGAATATTGCACCATTTGGCTCTAAAACCTACATTAGAAGAGCATTAATTAAAGGCAGGCACAGTGCAATGGAGACACTGTTAAAATTATGCTTGAAGGTACAATGTAATTAATTTTGTACAAGTGAAACATAAAAGAGAGAATGAAACCGGAGGAAATAGCAGCACGTCCTCACCAAATGATAATGAGAAATACAATTGCAAATCAGACAAAATGTGAAAGGACATATGGAATAATTAGACTTCAAGAAAGAAATCAAAACAAAGGGTAACCTGCTAATTGCTTATGAAAATTAAGTGAAGAATATATAACAAAGGTTCAGGGTTCTTGGGGTTTGTTTTGGGGTGCTCTTCTGTGAAGTGTAAGGTTTGTATTAAGTACCTGTCAGCAAAAGGAAGTTGAAAATTTTCCATCACAATCTCCTGGCATTTACACAAAGAGCTGAGGATGCTCCTTCACTTCAGAGCAAGTTCTCTGTTTTAAGGTATCTGGGAAGATAACGGGTTGGGATCTGGGTTATGGTTCCCAGGTTGAAAATGAGGGCACGGAGCATAATTAACTGTAATGTTGTCTATATAGGAGATGAAAAAGGCTTTAGGAAACTGCTTTATTTTAATTGGTCATTTTAAGTAACAATTAAACTTCTCTAGGTCTTTTCAGAACCCCTGTGGTTCACCCTCAGTTGGGGGTGTTCTTGAGCAAAGCACTTTAAAAGATCAAAAATGTGGCTTGAATGTTCATCCTGTACTGCAGAGCTTCAGTGAAGCCCAAGGTCTCCACAGGTCTATGGGGGCATCTTTGAAGATGAAACATGAAACAGGGTGGAAGTTTACAGTATGTTAAAGATCTTTGTTGCACATGAGGAACTCCTGTTGATGGCTGGGATTGCAAAAACTGTTGGTTTGGCTGCAGAGCTTTCGTTCCTGCTCTGTGGAAACTGTGTGTGGGATGACTGTTGTTACCAGCTATGGGAGGAGGGTACCACTTGAGTTCTGGTGGGACAAGACTGTAGGTTATTATAAAAGCCTTTGTTTTCTCTTAGTTTAGGTTCATACAAAAAAAAAAGTCCACAAAAATGTCAGAGCATCGTTCACACCCCACACCCCATCTGTGTGTTGGCACAGAAGACTCTCACTGAAAGTCACTCCATGTGCAGGCTTTTGTCATCTGGGAGAAAACTGTGCTACCAGAAATTCTCCTACCAACAACTTAGGTATTTTCATTGCTGATGAGCAAACACAGTAGATGTTTATGGAGATTGAGAGAAAAATCTTGAGGTTTCTTTTAAAGCATTGTATAGTCTTGTACATATTGTCTTTCTGAAGACTCTATAGATTGTAACTTTTTGCCAATTTTAAAACTTTCCTAAATGTGGTCACTACCTAACTAGATCCTGGTGAAATTTAAATTCTAAGTTGGAGTTCTCTTTCAGTGTAGGGATAAGTCAGTTTATTACTGTGCTCCAATTCATCAGAGCCAAAATGACACAAGGCCAGTGAGCAGGAATTTGAGGGGAGGATCAGCCCAAGTCTGGTGCCGTCCTCCAGCTGTAGGGTAGGAATGTGTAGGCTGTTTTCTCCAACACAGAAGCTGAATAACAGCATTCCCAGGTGATGTAGAAGTCTTCTTGCAAGAGCAAGATCATTAATTGCCCACAACTTGAAACTATGCACAGAAAATCAAAATTGATCTCTCAACATCCTGTGCCTTGTTATTGGCCCTCCTGCATTTCTAAAGCTTTCTTAATTAGTCACAAACTCCTGAGCTTGAAAGCAGAGTAATTTATAGCATCATAACACCTTCTCTGTGCTGTGCACTTTGTCAGCTCTTGGGACTTTGAAGAGTTTTGTATAAATCAAATGCCTTTTTTTAGTATTCTATAACACAGTGCAATAAACTTTAAATCTGTGCTTTGCAGCAATTCAAAGGACAAGGTAGGATTCAAACCAGAGTGTGTTTTAAGATAAAACACAAAGAACTGTTTCTGGTGTATGGAATTATATTGATCAGTCCATCCTTTTTTTTTTTCTCTGAAGTGTCAAACCACACCATTCCAAAAGAAACTAAAGGAAAACACATCATGCTTGCTTTTTGTGGGTGTTTTTTTTTTTTTTTTTGCCTCCTCTTAAGCATTAAAATACAAAAATATCTGATTAAGAAGAGGGCTTTATGAGGCATACAGTAAAAATCTGAAGGTCTTTGATCTCCTAAGTTGTCTCTTTTGTCATAATTTGCACAAAATAGTGGGAAGAAAGGAACTTCAGAAGGGCAGAGAATACTCACCCCCTTGTTTTTATAACAACTTGAGAGACAACTCATTTAACTGAAGTTTAATCTTTATTTCAGTGTCAAGGCCTTCTAAATTGACTGCTGTAGTAATTACCAATGTGTTGCTGGACAGTTATTTTCATTAAAAAAACAAACCCCACAAAAACAAAACAAAACAAAAAAAAAACACAACAACTTTCAAAGTTGATTATTACACCCAGAAAAACTATCCAGCTAAGAAGCCTAACCCTCCAAGATAATACATTCTTTACAGTTAATTTTTACAAATATGCTTCTGTTGTTTAGATAAAACATGTGCAGGAAATTGATTTCCTGATTCACTTCAGTTTACAGGATTTTTTTAAGAGCAATTTTTGTCTCTACCAATTAATCTTTGCAAATTCTTTCTCTGCTACATGAATGCTCGCAGAATTTTGATAACAAGTAGCTCTAATTCATCGCTTCATGAAAGAGCCTTTTAATCTGTTATGTTTTACACCATTTCCCTGAAGAAACCTACTGAATTTCAAAGCAGGTATCTTTTAAAGACGTACAGATAATATTTTGAAAGGTAAGTATGTTTTGCTGCTATCAGTGAAGGGGGAATAACTTTTCCTAATTAAAAAAAAGCTGCTCTGAGTGTTGCACGAAGGTTTTACAGGCAGGGTGTGGAAAGTTCTGTGGAATTCTGGTCTTGTGCAGGTATTGGAGGGCTGGATTGCAGGGGATCATGCCTTCCCCTCAGTTCCAGCCACATTCCAGGGATATATTTTGTGTGGCCTGTTGGATTGCACGATAAGGGTGATTAACTTCTATAGCCCTGTAAAATTGCACCTCTTGCTGCTCCTGACCACCTGAACGTACTGGGGCTGCTGTGGTGGGACCTGAGATGCAAAGAGGGGTTGTCTCCCTATCACAAAGCTGAGGCAAAGAATCATTAAAGACCCCTCAAAACAGTGGTAAATTGTGCTCCTCTGAATTTTGGACTAATGTCGTTACTTCCTGATGGTTCCATTTGTCTTTGCTGTGATTAAGCTCAGAAGCACTGCATGCTATTCCTGAAGTGTGTAACTGCATTCAAAAAACCCAAGTATTTCCTCACATAACAAACCCATAATATTTTGAAAGCTTCATCTTCTGTGAAACTTTGAAGTAGATGAGCAATTTTTGTTGGACCTTGCAATTTTACCTTCTAGCTCCTGCAATTAATGTTTTCCTGTTTTGGCAATCTTCACTGAAGGTAACAGATTTTGCCGAAGAAAAATTTCCAAAACAGGCTGCTTATAAAAAGTTACTGCAGAAAATGCATTTTCACTAATTCTTGTGAAAGTGGATGCTTGTGTTTTTTCACAAGAGTCCAGTGGTGAGGGTATGGCAGTGAAAGCCACAGCACTACAGGTGATGGCATCACAGTTACCCAAATTCAGCTTCCATGTCTAGTTGCCACTGCAACTGTGTGATGTGTTGGAGAATACTTACAAGGAGAGTTTTCATTCATCCTCTTGAATTAAGCCAAAATGAGTGCTAAACCATCAGCAGTGACACTGCTGATGAATAATACACTCACTGCAGCAGCTTCCTGAGGCAGCATCAATGGGGAAGGTATAACAAGCACAGCACTCAGATTTCCTGCAGTCTGGTCTCGATTGAATTTCTGGCTTTATTCAAAGGAATGTGCTCCCCAGAATTCAGAGTTCTGTGTCTTCAACCACCCTTGCAGCTTGTTCCAAATTAGGTTGTGGTTCTGGCCACCTGTCATTACACTGCCAGCTACTATTAAACCATCAAAGCAGTATTTTAGTTGCTTTGATGTAGCCTGGAATTGTATCTACTGCTGAATGATGATTAGATTAAATGTTACAAATGTATCCAAAGGGAATAGAAGCACTAGCCTAATCTTGATCCACTGCAGTTTAATTTTAAGTGTTTCCTTATGTTTCTATGATTGCTGATGCATTCCTTTGTATTTACACATGCCAGGACAGCAGAAACAGCCTCTTGGAACAGCATTAAAAAGCTGCCATTAACACAGTCTGCCTTATTAATGTGCTGTTTCATACATCACAGCCTCAGAAAGCTCTAGAGAATGGATAGTGGAAATGTCATTTAAAAAGAGGAAATGACAGTCTATTTTAATAGATATGGGAAAAGTACTGAAGGAAAATGAAGTTCCTTTGTTCGGGTTTGATGGAGAAGTCTGGCTTCTCCTGGAGATTTGCTGGTCACACTGAGGCCAGGCCTATCCGTCAATTAACACTGGAGTATGTCTTTAGTGTTTACTGGATCATTGAGGTGTCCAGACCCTGCCCATGGTCTAATGGTTGATGTCTGCCTAGAAAATAGAATTCCAAACTGGATGCTGAGAGCTCCTTCTTTTGGGAACGCTACCTGTGTCCAGGTGCCTGGAAGGAACACATCCACTGGCAGCTAATGCTGGACTCGTTTAGCAGCCAATCAGTCTGAGCTCAGAGCCTGCAAACATCTGGCTTTTTTGCTTGAGGAGGAATTGATGTTGTATAATTACAGAAGGGCAAAGATCCAAAGAGAAAAAGAGAGGAGAAAAACATTACTCTAATGAAATGTCTGATGCTGCACGATGCATTTCCTTTCACACCAGCAAGAACATTCTTAAGTTCAATCTCCTGTTTCAGTTTTTCTGATTTTCAGCAAATTGCAAGAATACAAAAAGGTTAAGTACAGGCTTCGAAGGAAGGTTGGTTTTATGATTAGGAGTATAGAAAAGGCAAATATGTTCTCCTCTGTTTTTTCCTGGCTGATTGCAGTAAAATGTAGACAGGGAGTAATTTCTATTGAGATTTTCCTTTTTTTCTACAGCAAGAGTCAAGTGTACTTCAAATCACCCTTCCAAGTAGAACATCTACATGGTGTTTGGCAAGTGGCAACGTTTTAATTGTGGTAGGTCAGGGAAACCTAAAATGGTCCACGGGCAGAGCTGTGCAATTTGTGCCATGATTTGTCCCTGTGAATTCCTCTCCACTGAAAAGAGGCCAAGTTGTGAAAAATTAAGAATCGTCATTGGCATCAGTGCAGCTTTGAAGTGTTCCTGATCCTGGACGTGATATTTAGGGCCAGATCTCAAAGATGCCGAAGTAAAGATATAATTTTCTCCAGATTTTCATGTCAGCAGCAGTGGGGTGTGCCTTTCATGAAGGCTTTCAGTGCCTAATTCATGTGTGAGAAGAGCTTTTGAGAAGCCCTCTCATTACTTGTTTTGTACAACTACACAGGAACTGAAACTGTGTAGTTACATTTGCTTTTGAAGGAGAAATAAACCTCACTTAAAATATGTATTCTATTGAAAAAAAAAAATGTGGCACAATCTCCTGCCAATTACATATTTGAAAGGGATAGGTTTTTTTAAAGTGGTTAAAACTTATAAGATGGGAGATTTTTAAAGCAAATTACCTCACATTTTCTCAAACTCTCCATAAAACTGCCATCAAATACCTTCCTTTACAATAGGAAGAGATAAGTAAATTCTAGCAAAAAACTTCTCCCGTTCACATTATCCCGAGGTTACAAGAAATCTGAAATTAGAGTGAGCAAGTTTTCCTGCAAAGGTTTAAAGATAAATGTTAATTGCTGCTGTCTCTTCTTACAGCGAGGAGCTTTACTCTGTTACTTATGCAGAGGATAATGATGGTCTGTAATTCCCCGGGGCAGGTTTTCATGGTGTGCTGGGTAACCGATTTTGTGCAAGAATATCCAATTCCCAGGTCTGAAGACATTGCCACCACTACAGTGAAAGGAATGAAAAATAAGTTGATTGTCCTTGAATTAAGGTGGAATGATGCCTTTCTACATGTAGAAGAGGCTCAGTAGAGCCACGATGGCAACTGTTGCGTGGACACACAAAGTTAATGAGCAGCATTAGGGAGATAAAAAGGACCTACTAGTGATGAACTCTTTCCACAGTGAACTGTGGGAGGGAAGGAAGGGTATATGAGGTATATTCTGGTGTAGAAGTCAGGCTTTTGTCTGAAGAAAGCAATTAGTTCAGCTAGTGATGGCCTGTGGTAAGGATATTTATATATATATATGTATATATATATATTTTACCAAACACAGTGGGCCCAATCTTAGTGCCCAAAGTTAGGGGTTGCATCACTAAATAGAAATATCCCCTGAACTCACCCAGTCTTTGCTATGGCTCTGTTCTGGTAGCTGCTGCATTTTAACCTGGTGGATGTTTCGCCTCTTTGCAGAACAAGAAAATATGGAAGAAAATGAACAGTTAGCAGCCCTAATCTAAGGGGAGTTTAGTACTTTCGTAATTTGCAGGAGGAAAAATAAAAATATATTCTTATTTTAAACTTGGGGGAGGAGAGGGGAGGATAAGTCTCCTTAATGAGAATTGCTTTTCTTCATAGTTTTTACTTTCCCTGCATAAGTGTGGTAGAAGCCTCAGCTACTGCTGAAATAAGGCTGTTTGATACACATATTTTAAAGTAATACAGAAAGAAGAAGGGGGTTTATGCTTGTTTTCACCATAACAATGTCTCTTTGCATAGTTCCAGTCCATTATGTCCTTCACTTGAGCAGGCAAACTCAGCCTTGAACAGTGTGTTCCCCTCAGCAAAGCCCAGATAAGTGTTGGACTGAAGTGGACAGGTTTTTCTCTCACTGCAGAAATCTCCTATTGTGTTCATCTGCATTTTAAAAATGTAAACACACCTTGGTGGGCTGAGACCTTGCTTGGATGACCTTTCTCCAGTAAACACTGAAGATGTGGTAGAGCTCAAACCAGGGTGTTTGAAGGCTGCACTATCAGCTGTGTGCACTGGGAGGAGGAAGCCCTGGGTAAATGAGGTGTTGGTGGCAGAAAGATGGCTCAGAACCACGGAAATATTGGGACAGTCACACTATTCTGCTCTCTTGGTGATGGAAAGCTTCCTCCTCACACATCAGCAGCATTAATTCCAATTGTCCAGAGCAAATGTGTTCCTTGGTAGCCCTGGAACAGTTCATGAGTGATGCATGGGCTCAGTGCTGAGCTTTCTTACCCTTTCCTGGGATAATATGGGTTTCTTAATTGGATGTCATCTCTGCTGTAAAATATATTTTATTTTCTCACTTTGGATAGGAAAGACATTTGTAAAGAAAAGGCCCAAGTAGCTGGGCCTTAGTGGGTCTGTCATTGAGTTCATCATACTTTAGAAAAGTTAAAAATAGCCTCCTAAAACTAGTAAGTCTCTAGTTATTAATCAATAATGAGAAGACAATACTTATTATCAAAAAAAACCGATGTACACAGACTAGGGATAAAAAAAAGTTATGTTAGCTGAGAATCAAAAACCAATAGGTTGTCTATTTTAAGCATAATAATGAACAGAAAAGTAACTTTGGGAATGACAGCTCAGTGTCATTCCCCATCAGAGACCTCCACGCCAGATCTACAGCACTTACAAGTTAAGACTTCTGTGACACTTGTACAAACTGAAATGCACATTTAAAAATCAAGGCATTTCAATTTGGTTTGATGGGACAAAGTGGAAAGTGTGTTGTGTCAGTTTTCCCATTTGCTGTGGTAGGAAAGGTTGATTTTTTTTTTCTTTACTGTAACCAAGAGGTTAGAAAGGGATATAAAGCCTAGGTCTCCAAGTCAGAGTATGGAGTCCAACAACCAGGTACAGAACATGTGTTTTAATTGCCCTCACAGGAGCAAATATTACCTAAATGCGCAATTGATACAATCAGTTCTATTTGCAACTGTGATTAACTCTGTTATGACTTTGGGTTTGATTTTTGGGGTTTTTTTGTGGGGGAGGAAGGGGAGATAATCTAAAAAATCCTTCAAAAAACCACAAAGATTCAAGTGTGAGGAGATTTGGAGACTCAGCTAAGGATTGGGATCTCTGCTTCTTCCGGGAGGCCTGGAAGTCTCTAGCTACATCATAATCATTGTCAAATCAGTATTGATTTTCCCCCTCTGCCTCATTCTACACAGTTCTACCACCTTGCATATTATAAACTGTTCATTTTTGCTCACAGAAACCTTAGATTATAAATAGCAATACTCAGCACTTTTACTTCAGTGTAAATTGTTGGGGGAGAAGGATTCAAAGCAATTTTAATCATATTGTCAAAGGTAGAATAAGCTAATGTATCAAGTTGAGGGTTTTCTCCAGTTTTATGACATAATTACTTGTGGATTAGGCCCACAACAAAAATAATAGCTCTGCAAGTGCAATGTTTTTAAAACTTTATTAGTACTGTTTGCCTTAAGATAAAATGAGTAATTACCAGCCCATTAAATACTGACAGGTAACCAGTTACAAGAAAGACGTTGTCAAGTTGTTCCAGCTCAGTAAAATCAATCTTTCACTGCTATGCTTAATTAAGGTAATTCCAGCTTGGCTCTTATGTAAAGCTCAGCTGGAATTCAGGAAAAATAAGCCCTGAAAAGGAGCAATACTGCTGTATTGTGCAGCAATCTGCAATTAAAGAGTTAATAGTTAATGGTTTCTGCCGTTCGTAATGAGATGGGAGGCATCAGATGACAAACACTGCTGGCGTTATTCCCACTTTATTTAGGCCCTACATATGAGCTAGAGTTTTACATCATGAGTAGTTTCGTGTCTGAGGGCTGCCAAATTCCAACACTTCCAAAAATCTGCGGTTTGGCTGTGGGTGTTGGGGTTTTTTTGTTTGTTTCTGGAAGGGACTGAACATGAACTAGCACCACGTAGCTCAGCAGCAGTGACTCAGGTCCAAACATGCTCAAGTGGTCACTGACGGCACTTCCAGCTTTCCTACTGCTGCCCATGCAATTCTGGGATGAACATAACATGACTCCAGGGCTCACTGTGAAACCTTAATGCCTTGAAGTCTGATTTTCAGCACCTGCCACAACTGCAAACTACTTAAAAATAGGGCTAAATTAATTCCTAGCTCAGTTGCTGTAAGTGTGAAGACACAGCCTGGGTCTCCTCCAGTGGAAGTTTCTGCTTTAATTCTTGCCCTGAGTTTGTTCCGTCTTTGAGGTGTCTTACGGTGTCTAGAATAAAACACAAATAAACACTATCTCATTTCTTAAATGCTGAGGAAGAAATACTATTATTATAAAATCACCTGTAAAACCTGATCCAGTGGGTTTTTATGTAAGCCAACTGTTGCCTGCACTTGTGTGGAAGTGCCAGTGCACTGGATGGAGGGGTGATTGAATGCAGTGATCAGGAAACTGCTTCAACCCTGCCCAGCCTGGGGAGGGCAGGCAGCAGGAGAGGGGTCTGCCAGGGAATTGTGGCACAACAGCTGGACCAGATTTGGAGCTTTCTTAAGGTTGTCCATGAATATTATGGTATTGTGGATGCAAAAAGGATTCCCCACTGTGGTGTGCAGAGATCTCCCAACTTGTTGGGATGAGTAGAGGAGCTACATGTGCAAACTCAGGTGTGATTTTACTTGGACTAGAAGGTCCCCACTGGGGGACTTTGGACTGTAATAAGAGGTTTGGGAAATAAGCAGATGTTGGTATAGCCAGAAGCATTGTCTGAGGACAACAAGGTGATAATGGGCATGTAAAGCATTTCACAGAATCACAGAACAGGTAGAGTTGGAAGGGACCCACAAGGATCATTGAGTCCAACCCTTAGCCCTGCACAGGAGCATTTCAATATTTACAGTCAGTGTGCTCTGTACCATTCCAGTGCCTTTTAGCTCATGGAATCAGCATCCTGCACAGTCCATGATCTCCCCAGTAGCTGATTAACCATTTGGGGCTTATATGGAAAACCATTTGTAACTTCTTTTGTCTTTCCTTCCCCTCCACCCTTGTGATGCTGATGTGTGTTCCTGTTGCAGCACGTTCTTCAGCATGTCCTTATTCTGTTATTAACACAGCAGCACCTTCAGTGAATGCACCAGGTCTGCTGTGATGTAAAATGCATCACTGCTTGGAAGCTTCCTCCTCAAAATAATTACATTCCTGGATAATTGTTTATTTTCAGAGACTGTTCCATATTGTGTCTGCTCGCCCCCAATCTAATTTTATTTTGATGGGCTAAAATATCAGCTGTGCTGTTCTCAAGCCTGGAGTTAATGTATTCATTAGTTATAATTGCTTCCAATGTGTCCTCACCAATCTTAGTCTTCTGGTTACTTAATGATTCTGATTGGATGTTCAACACTTTTATCTGGGTTAATTTACTATTCATAGTACAATGATGGATTATTCATTTTGTTACCCAGATTACAACTGTAAATGGAGTTATACATCATCAATGAGAGCACCACAGAATCATTTAACTAAAAAATGCCTTCTAGTTATCTTGAAGCAGCAAAGATATTCACATAAAAACTTTGTGGCTGGCACTGCTTCCTGCCCAAAGATGGTTGAATTCATTAGCCTGCTATGAATTGCCATAAAATTCTGCAAATGCTACTTTTAAACACTGTTTTATGTACCTAAGTGAGCACATATGTGTATAAATTATGTTGAGGGAAACTTAATAAAATGTAAAACAGAGTGAATGGTAGTAAAGAGTTTATAAAGGGCAGTGGATTGGAGCTCAGAACTCTCAAGCTCTGTTCAATATTTTGACTCTAAGGAGGTGAA